>NC_132875.1:20176716-20801716 GCF_048164855.1 Canis lupus baileyi | reverse complement strand
CATTCTGTAGGTTGCCTTTTAGTTTTATTGATTCTTTACCTTTCTGTGCAAAAATTTTTATCCTGATGAAGTCCCAGTAGTTTCTTTTTGCTTTTTTATCCCTTAACATTGGAGACCTGTCTAGTAAGAAGTTGCTGTGGTGAGGTCAGAGAGGTTGCAGCCTGTGTTCTCCTTTAGGATTTTGATGGATTCCTGTCTCACACATAGGTCTTTCATCCATTTTGAATTTATTTTTGTGTATGGGGTAAGAAAGTAGTCCAGTTTCATTCTTCTATGCACAGCTGTCCAATTTTTTCCAACACCATTTGTTGAAGAGACTATTTTGTTTTCCATTGGGCATTCTTTCCTGCTTTGTCAAAGATTAGTTAACTATATACTTGTGGGTCCATTTCTGGGTTCTCATTCTGTTCCATTGATCTATGTATCTGTTTCCGTGCTAGTACCATACTGTCTTGATGACTACGGCTTTGTAATACAGCTTGAAGGCTGGAATTGTGATACCTCCAGCTTTACTTTCCTTTTTCAACATTATTTTGGCTATTTGGGGTCTTCTCTAGTTCCATACAAGTTTTAGAATTGTTTGTTCTAGTTCTGTGAAATGCTCGTGCTATTTTGATAAGGTTTGGTGAATGTTTAGATTGCTTTGAGTAGCATACACATTTTAACAATATTTGTTCTTACAATCCATGAGCATGGAATGTTTTTCCATTTCTTGGTGTCTTCCTTAATTACTTTCATGAGTGTTCTATAGTTTTCCGAGTACAGATCTTTTCCCTCTTTGGTTAGGTTTATTTCTAGGTATCTTACGGTTTTTGGTGCAATTGTAATGAGATCAATTCCTTCATTTCGTTTTCTGCTGCTTCATTACAGGTGTATTGAAATGCAGCAGATTTCTCTGCGTTAACTTTATATCCTGTGACTTTGCTGAATTCCTGTATCAGGTCTAGCAATTTTTTGGTAGAGTCTTTAGGTTTTCTATGTAGAGTATCATGTTGTCTGCGATGAATGAGAAAGTTTGACTTCTTCCTTGTCAATTTGGATAGCTTTTATTTCTTTTTGTTGTGGATTGTTGAGGCTAGGACTTCTAGTGTTATGTTGAACAACAGTGGTGAGAGTGGACATTCCTGTCTTGTTCTAATTTTAGGAGAAAAGCTCTCCATTTTCTCCCAAAAAGGATGATATTAGCTATGGGTCTTTCACATATGGTCTTTGTGACGTTGAAGTAAGTTTCCTCTATCCCTGATTTCTTGAGAGTTTTAATCAAGAAAGGATGCTGTATTTTGTCAAATGCTTTTTCAGCATCTATTGAGAGGATCATATGGTTCATATCCTTCTTGTATTAATGTGATGTATCACTTTGATTGATTTGCAGATATTGAATGACCCCTGCAGCTCAGGAGTAAATCCCACCTGGTCATGGTGAATAATGCTTTTAATGTACTGTTGGTTTCAATTAGCTAGTATCTTGTTGAGAATTTTTGCATCCATGTTCATCAAGGGTATTGGTCTCTACTTCTCCTTTTCATGGTGGAGTCTTTGATTTTGGAATCAAGGTAATGCTGGCCTCATAGAATAAATTTGGAAGTTTTCCTTCCATTTCTATTTTTGGGAACAGTTTTGGAACAGAAAAATAGGTATTAATTCTTCTTTAAATGGTTGGTAGAATTCCCCTGGGAATCCACCCAGTCCTGGACTCTTGTTTTTTGAAAGATTTTTGATTACTGATTCAATTTCTTTGCTGCTTAGGAGTCTTCAGATCTTCTCTTTCTTTTTGATTCAGTTTTGGTAGTTTATATGTTTCTAGGAATTTATCCATTTCATCCAGGTTGCCTAATTTGTTGGCATATAATTGTTCCTAATATTCTCTTATAATTGTTTGTATTTTTGAGGTGTTGGTTGTGATCTCTCCTCTTTCATTCATGATTTTATTTATTTGAGTCCTTTCTTTTTCTTTTGGATAAGTCTGCCTCAGGGCTTATCAATTTTGTCAGTTTTTTCAAAGAACCAGCTCCTCGTTTTGTTGATCTGTTCTACTAGTTTTTTTTTTAAAATTTCTATGTTACTGATTTCTGCTGTAATCTTTCTTATTTCCCTTCTCGTGCTGGATTTAGGCTTTATTTGCTGTTGTTTTTCCAGCTCCTTTAGATAAGGTGAGGTTGTATATTTGAGACTTTTCTTGCTTTTAGAGGAAGACCTGTATTACTATTATATACTTAACTCCTAGGACTGCTTTTGTTGCATCCCAAAGGTATTGGACTATCATGTTTTCATTTTCATTTGTTTCCATGTATTTTTATATTTATTTATTTATTTTAAATATTTTATTTATTTATTAGAAACAGAGAGAGAGAGAGAGAGAGAGAGGCAGAGACACAGGCAGAGGGGGAAGCAGACTCCATGCAGGGAGCCCTACATGGGGCTCGATCCCCGGCCTCCAAGATCATGCCCTGGGCTGAAGGCGGCGCTAAACCACTAAGCCATCGGGGCCACCTCAGCTTCCATTTATTTAAAAAAAGAATCTTCTTTAATTTTCTGGTGAACTCCTTCATTCTTTAATAGGATGCTCTTTAACTTCCATGTATTTGTGGTGTTTCTAAATTTTTCCTTGTGGTTGACTTTTAGTTTCATAGCATTGTGCTCTGAAAATATGCATAGTATGATCTCAATCTTTTTGTAGTGGTTGAGCCCTGATTTGTGACCCAGTATGTAATTTCTTCTGGAGAATGTTCCAAGTGAAACTTGAAAAGAATGTATATTCTGCTGCTATAGGATGGAATCCTGTGAATATATCTATTAAGTCCATCTAGTCCACTGTGGCATTCAAAGCCCTTGCTACCTTGTAGACTTTCTGCTTAGATAATCTGTCCATTGCTGTGAATGAGGTGTTAAAGTTCTCTATTATTGCCTTTTTAAAGATTTTATTTATTTATTCATGAGAGACACACAAGGAGAGAGAGAGAGGCAGAGACATATGCAGAGGGAGAAGCAGGCCCCCCTCAGAGAGCTCAATATGGGACTCGATCTCTGAACTCTGGGATCACTCCCTGAACTGAAAGTAGAGCTTAATAGCTGAGCCATCCTGGCATCCCTAAGGTCCCCTATTATTGTAATATTATCAATGAGATTCCTTAAGTTTCTTATTAATTGATTTATATGTTTGGCTGCTCACAAGTTAGGAGCATAAAGATTTGTAATTGTTAGATTTTTTTTTTTGGATAGACTTCCTTATTATTATATAGTGCCCTTCTTCATCCTCTATTACAGTCTTTGGTTTAAAACCTAGTTTGCTTGAAGGGCACCTGGGTTGCTTAGTCAGTTAAGCATCTGCCTTCAGCTTAGGTCATGACCCTAGGATCTTGGGATTGAGCCCAACATTGGGCTTCTTGTTCAGCAAGGAGCCTCCTTCTCCCTTTGTCCCTCACCCCTGTTTGTGTGCACAGATACACACTCTCTCTTGCACTCCTTGTGCTCTTTCTCAAATAAATAAATAAATAAATAAATAAATAAAAAATAAAATCTTAGAAAAAATAAAATACAGTTTGATATAAGAATGGCTACTTTAGGTTTCTTTTGATGTCCGTTGGCATGATGAATGGTTTTCCACTATTTAATCACAATCTAGAGGTGTCTTTGGGTCTAAAATGAGTCTCTTTTAGGAAGCATATCAGTGGGTCTTTTTTTTTTTTAAACACATTCTGATAACTATATGTGTTTTGATTGGAACATTTAGTCTAATTACATTTAGAGTAATTATTGAAAGATATGAATTTAGTGTCATTTTATTACTTGTGAAATCACTGTTCCTATAGATTGTTTCTGTTTCTTTCTAGTCTTTGTTACTTTTGGACTCTTTTTCTGTTCAAAGGATCACCTTTAATATTTCTTGCAGGGTTGGTTTAGTATTCAGGAAGTCCTGAATTTTTTGTCTTGGAGTCTCTTTATCTCTCCTTCTATTCTGAATCATAGCCTTGCTGGATAAAGTATTGTTGGCTGTGTATTTTTCCCATTCAGCACCTTGAGTATATCATGCTAGTCCTTTCTTGCCTGCTAGATTTCTGTGGACAGGTCTGCTTCCAGTTTTATATGTCTACCCTTGTAGGTTATGGATCTCTTTCCCCAAGCTGCTTTCAGGATTTTCTCTTTTTCTTTGTAATATGCATGTGTCACTATAATATGTCCTGGTGTTGACCTACTTTTGTTGATTTTGAGGGGAGTCCTCTGAGTCTCTTGGGCTTGCATGTCTGTTTCTTTCCTGAGATTAGGAAGTTCTCAGGTCTAATTTGTTCAAGTCAACCTTCTGCCCCCTTTTCCTTCTCTTTTTCTGAGACTTATAAAACAGATACTATTTCACTTAATGGAATTGCTGAGTTCCCTAGGTCTACCTTCCCTCCATCTAATAGTTTTCTTTCCCTCTTCTTTTCAGCTTCATTAGTTTTCATAATTTTATCCTCTATATCACTGATTTGGTTTCCTGCTTCATTCATCCTCATTTTTATGGCCTCCACTTGGGCCTGTACCTTGGTTATAGCATTTCAGCCTGACTAGATATTTTAGTTCTTTTATATCTATAGTAAGGGGTTCTCTAGTGTCTTCTATGCTTTTTTCAAACTGACCTAGTATCCTTATAATTGGTGTTTTAAATTTTAATTCAGACATCTTCTTTATATCTGTATTGATGAAATCCCTGGCTGTGATTACTACCTCATGTTTTTTTTTTTTTTTTTTTTTTTTTTTTTTTTTTTTGGTGGGGGTGAATTTCTATGTTTTGTCTTTTCATCCAGTAAAGAAAAGAAGATAGAAAAAGAAAAGACAACAAAAACAACAACAAAACAAAAATAAACTAGATCCTGGGTGTGTTTTTGTTTGCTTATTAAATGAAACTACATCCCAAAATCAGAAGTAAAGAAAAAACTCAGAGACAGGAGCACCAAGGTGGCTCAATCTGTTAAACATCTGACTGTTGGTTTTAGTTCAGATCATAATCTCAGGGTCCTGGGGTTGAGTTTGTCATTGGGCTCTTCACTTAGGGCAGAGTCTACTTGTCCCTCTCCCACCCCCTCTGCTCCACCTTGGGCTTTCTCACCTCTCTCTCTCAAATAAATACATGGAAAATCTTAAAACAAACAAACAAACAACACAGACACATGGAGAGTGAACACAGAAATGTGTCAGAACACAGAATTGTGATTGATTGCTCTTATGTGAGGGCTCACTTAAGAGTAGAGGGAATGGGGTACCTGGGTGGCTCAGTCAGTTAAGTGTCTGCCTTTAGCTCAGGTCTTGATCTCAGGGTCCTAGGTTCAAGCTTCCCATCCGTGTCCTTGCTTAGTGCAGAGTTTGCTTCTCCCTCTCCACCTGATTATGTTTTCTGACTCTCAAATAAATAAATAATCAGTTTCAAGCATCATTTTTTATGTCTGAATCCTTAAAAATTAGCAAAAGTGGAATTAAAATTATTTTTCAAGGTATATAGTTGACCAGAAAGTATCATTTTTGGTTCTTTCTACTCTTGAAAAATAACCAAGCCTAACCTTTCAGGGAGTGGTGACATGGGTCTTGAAACCCTTTCAAGCCTTTTCTCACTTAACAGAGGATTCTGCTGTCTGATCCCACCAGCCCATGAGCTGGACCTGCCTGTAGTATATTTTCTTTCTTTCTGTCTTCCTTTTCTTTCTTTCTTTCTGTCTTCCTTTTCTTTCTTTCTTTCTTTCTTTCTTTCTTTCTTTCTTTCTTTCTTTCTTTCTTTCTTTCTTTCTTTCTTTCTTTCTTTCTTTCTTTCTTTCTTTCTTTCTTTCTTTCTTTCTTTCTTTCTTTCTTTCTTTCTTTCTTTCTTTCTTTCTTTCTTTCTTTCTTTTCTTTTCTTTCTTTCTTTCTTTCTTTCTTTCTTTCTTTCTTTCTTCTTTCTTTCTTTCTTTTCTTCTTTCTTTCCTTCCTTCCTTCCTTCCTTCCTTCCTTCCTTCCTTCCTTCCTTCCTTCCTTTCTTTCTTTTTTTGTATGAACCTTTCTTTCAGTGTGTTTGTTGTTATTCACAGAAAGAACAGGAAACTCTTTGATCTTACCCAACAAGGATGAATAAGTGTTTTGTGTAGCAGAATTTGCTTTATGACTTGCTTTCTGCATATAAAGTTTGGTCACAAAACTGTTGGAGAGTAGGTTCTGATGCCTTCACTTTTTCTCCTTACATTGGAGGTTATAAAAATATGCACCACAAAGAATCTGATAATTGTGTGCTAACAAATTGTCTTAGGCCACTTTTTATGGTTGTAATTACATCTTTTATATTCAGTTGTTTCTGTGACATACCCTCCAGGATTCCTGAATGTAAGTATGTCCAAAGGAAAAGTTATGCGATTTTCTCCTCAAGTTGTCCACATCTCTGAAATAATAACTGTTGTCCATTCTCTGGGGGCAGTTCCAAAGAATGGAATCATTCTTAAACACCTTCTGTGTTTGTGTGTGTGTGTGTGTGTGTATGTTTAGATTTTATTTATTTATTCATGAGAGACACACACAGAAAGAGAGCCAGAGACAGAGACAGAGACATAGGAGAGAGAAGCAGCACCCTCTGGGGAGCCTGATGTGGGACTCAATTCCCAGACCCAGGGATCAGGACCTGAACCAAAGGCAGATGCTCAACCACTGAGCCACTAGGCAGCCCGTGGCTCCTGTTCTGTGACAAAATATGAAATCAGCAAATCCCCTAGATTTTACCTCCTAAATATCCTGCAAGTCTACCCACCTCTGTCCCTCTCAGACATCACTTCACTCATCTAAACTATTTTAACCTCTTTAGAATAACTGCTATATAACTGGTTTACGTAGTTTCACTCTGGTTTCACTCCAAACCATTCATCTCATGGCAACCGGAGTGACCTTTGTGAAATGTAAATATAATTGTGTTCCCTCTTGCAAATGCTTGTTAAAAATTTCCCATGTGTCTTGGGAAACAGGAACACAAATCTTCTTAATATTTCATAAATTTCCTGTATGCTCCAGGCTCTCCTCATCTTTTCATTTACATCTCACATTCTTAATTTTTCCTCTGCTCAGGAGCCCTCCTGTTTTTACCCCTATTGCTCTCATCACACTAACCCTCTCCTCCTTAGAATACTTTATCTTTTTTCTCTGGGGTATAAAATCTGACTTCGTGTTTTTTTTTTATGTTAATGTAAATATCACTGCGAGTGAAGCCCAATCTACATGATTAGGTCAAATTTTCAATTATAGGAAAGGATAGCCTGACAGAGGGCAGGGAGTGCTCTCCTTTGTAAATTTATGCATATCTATATTATTCACCATTTTCTTTTTTTTTTGAAGCATATATTCTTTTTTTATATTTTCTTTTATTTATTTATGATGGGCGGGGGGGCAGAGACAGAGGCAGAGGGAGAAGCAGGCTCCATGCAGGGAGCCCGACGTGGGACTCGATCCCGGTTCTCCAGGATCGCGCCCTGGGCCAAAGGCAGGCGCCAAACCGCTGCGCCACCCAGGGATCCCTATTCACCATTTTCTGTCTCTTCTACTGGATTCTAATTCCCATCAGGAAAGCAATCATTCCAGCTTTTCCATACCATTATTTTCCTTGGTACCTGATTCTGTGCCTACTATGTAGTAATACTCAATTAATAGGTGAGCAAGTAAATGTAAAACTTTTTCAAATGCATACAATCTACAAAAAAGTGTAAATAAAATCACAAGCACTTTATTGGAGATTCAGGAGAGAAAAATCATAGGTTTTCTAAGAAGCAAGAAGTAGAGATAAAATATGTTTTTATGTATTAACAGAAATGTAAGATGATTAAGTACCACATTGTCTTTAGTTACTGTCTTATCCATGTTATTTTGTTTTAAAATTATGAAAATATAAAAGCTTTCTGCTGGTGATACAGGTTTCCATTTTTCCTACTTAAGGGGTTCATTTCTTATATTTAGACCCTCTAAAATGAGAGTTAAAAGAAGAACATGATCATGATTTACTTGTTTCTTGACTATACCATGTTAGTATTTTTTTTTAAAGATTTTATTTATTTTTTCATGAGAGACACATGAGAGAGAGAGAAAGAGAGGCAGAGACATAGGCAGAGGGAGAAGCAGGCTCCATGCAAGGAGCCTGATGTGGGACTTGATCTCGGGACTCCAGGATCAAGCCCTGAGCTGAAGGCAGGCGCTTCTGCTGTGCCACCCAGGAATCCCCAGTATTTTTGACTCTAATAGTTTTTGTCTCTTTATTTTTACCTAGTTTAATCTGTTTTATTCATCTGTAGTAAGAAATACTGCCTTATTTCTTTGTGTATTCCTTCACAATTCACAGTAGAATATACATTTTACACTGAGATCCAGGACACAATTCTTGCTAAATGATTATGGATGAATATGAATACATGCTCAGTGCAGCATACAACCTGAGGAACTGAGAACAAAACACTACATGATTATACTTCCATATTTCCTAATATGAACGAAAAAACCCCCTACTTCCATCTGCACACATTATCATAGTAATGGCCCATAGGCTGATGAGTCTGAGTAATTTACAAAGACTGTTCGGCAGATGCTTTTATTTTGTTTAAATCACTAATATGAAAGGAGAGGAAATGTAATAAGCTACAATTTAATGTAATTTTGTTAAGAGAAATATATTGAATAAGAATGGTAATGGACAGTATGGAATCCTTTTAATTGAAGTGTTTATTTTTATTTTTATTATTTATTTATTTATTTTTAATTGAAGTGTTTAATAGAAGAAAGAAAACTTACCACAACTTATAGTTGTGTAGCCTTAGATAATTTCTATCTCATATACTCTGGTGATCCTTCTTTTACTAGGTGAGTCAGGAAAAAAAATAGTTTTTAAAGATTTTATTTATTTATGAGAGACACAGAGAGAGAGAGAGAGAGAGAGAGAGAGAGAGGCAGAGGCAGAGAGATAGGCAGAGGGAGAGTGAGGGAGCCCAATGTGGAACTGTAGGATCCTGCCCTGAGCCAAAGGCAGACTCTTCAACCGCTGAGCCACCCTGGTGTCCCAGGGGAAAAAAAAAAAAAATGTAAATTAAGTCATTAGCTTTTCCTACCGGAGGACTACTTACTTAAAGTGAAACTAGGAAATTGATATTTTATATTAGTTTTTTTTTTTTTACTTCTAAAAGTAGTTAAAAATTTAATGCTTGATATGATATATATATACCATGGCTCTATGTATTTACTACAGAATGGGGCCTGATCCTTTTATTTTTATTAATGTGGTTATTATGGTTTTTGCATAAGTGGTTGAATAGTTTCTTTAACTAAAATTATCCTTAGTGATACTTAACAGTATTCTAGTTAAGAAAAAAAGTAGAATTTTAAATTCTTTTTAATGAGATACAATTTGGAGTTCTTCTTTCCATATGGCATGCTCAATTTGGTGATCCACATTTCAAATAATCACAGTGCTTATGAAAATTTTTTTCCTATTTTCTTAGTTTCTTTGTCAGCAGAGAGAGGAAGCTTCTTCTCTTTTTATCCAGGACTCAGTACGACTGCTGTGGGCCTATATTCATAAACTTTGCCAGATATGTTCAAAGTTTAGATTTGTAGTAAGTCAGTAAAGACCAATGAATGATAGTTGAGGCTCATTTATTCTTGTGGATCTGTGGAAGGAATTGTAGGTCATTCTAAAATGTACATTTAGATATTTATAATCAATATTAAATTGAGATTAACATACCTGTGGAGTGCTTTTAAAAATCATGTTTTGATTTCCATTAAGAGAAAGAAAAAAACTTCAGGGCCTGACAGTTTCACTGTTAATAAATTCTTTTAATGAACAGTTAATCTAAGGCAATGTAACTCAGGGCATGGGCAAAGATAAAAGTTACCCAAATCATTCAATGATTAAGCTAAACTGTGATTCTGAAGCACTCAGACAAAACACAAATTGTGAGCTAATGTTCTCATAGTTTAGTTCATAAAATCCTAAACATTTGAGATAACTCTATCAAAACTAAGAATTTTGGAAGGTATGTTTGGTTAATCCTTTGAAAATTATTCCATTCTCAGAGATCCACAATAAACATTAACTCATTAAAACAATCTGAAATGTATTTCACTAAATAAGTAAATGTTTACCCCAGAGTTGCCAATTTTTTCCCCTATAAATACAAGTTTAATGATACATTGTTCTTTATACAGATGGTTACAGAGATTTTATAATCCCAGGGTATACAACTGTGCAACACAAGTCAGTTACTAATTGGCTAACCACATACAGTGCCATAGTGGTGCTTCAAGGAACATATATTGAGATACAGAACCATAGACCAAGGTCACTTTGAAGAGATGGTTATAAAAATTCTATAGTAGTAAATTGCCAGACTAAAACCAAAAGTTTACAGTAAAAACTAAAGCAATACAAAATAAAATATCTAAAAAGCTAAGGGTACTTACTAAATATTAATTATCTTAAAGATAGGAGTCGAATCATACTAATAACTTATCATTTATCTCATATTAGCAAATCAGTATTTTTTAGGACTAAAACAACTGGAACCATAAAAAAATTATCATCAAATAAGCTTTACCAAAGAAGTGTAAGAATGGCTTATTATAGGTATATATTAATAAAATACATTATTGCATTGGATTGGATATATGTATCTTACAAGAATAATAAATACAACATCTTCAAAAATGAAATAATTTCACCTCCTTCGGCCTACGAAATTTTTCCTAACATTTTTTTATCTTATATCATGATATCCATTGCCTTTATCTCCTGATGTCTATAGGTCATATGGGAAAATCTACAAATACTGGTTGAAAACCATGGTTGCCTGGGTGGCTCATTCAGTTAAGCATCTGACTCTTGATTTCAGCTTGGGTCATGAATTCAAGACTGTGAGCAAGCCCTGCGTGGGGCTCCACACTCAGCAGAGAGTCTGCTTGAGATTTTTTCTCTCCATCCCTCTGTCCTTCTTCCTGCCCCCCCGCCACCCCTTGCACTCTAAATAAATAAATAAAATCTTAAATAAAAGACAGAAAACTAAATAAAACATTTTATTTCTGAAAAACGACATTTATTTCACATGGTTCTAGTTACTTAGTCAATATTTTTCCCTTTTTTGATTGTGAAAATATTAGGTGATATGTAATTCCCAAGGGCAATTTCCACATTTATATTTCTTTTGTGATCAAGTTTTACGTAGGTATTTAAGGACATATTTTATCCTTTAGTCTGTAAGTTTAAGTGCTTGTCTACTTTGATTTAGAAAATCTTGCCAAAGTACCATGTCATAACATTCCTAAAGGATTTTTATTCCTTAACAGTAATTTTTTTAACAGTAATTTTTAAAACAGACATTATCACAAATGGATAGTCATAAAACTAAACTACAATTTAAGTGAGAAGTGGCTCTGTAAAATAGTTTTGAAAGTCTAGTTTAAGCTGACGAGAGTGAACCACAACTTTGCAAAGCATAGACACATGCATGGCAAGAATTCTCAGCTTCCCAAGATGCATAGTTTCAGAAATAGGTATATTTAATCTTCAAAAAACAGAAAACTCATGCTATGTAAAATTAGATATTTATTTAAATAACAGTGAATATGAGTATTTGTGTAAAATAATAGAAAAAGAGAAAATTTTGTTAGTATTCTTCTTCCCTCACAAATACTAGTATTTTAACATTTAAATCATGAATATTACCTATAATGATATTACTTAGTAGTTACCTAGGTCAGTGAACTATATAAATATATAGATACATACATATATGCAGTCTTTTACATAATTGCATAAAAATTCTTTCATTCAAGCATTCTCAGGGTTAAGTAGCCCTTTTAAAAACATTTCACTAGCCTATTATTGACATTTTGGCTTAGAAATAGTGGCTTAATCTCCCCCCACCCCCGCCCCCCGCCTCCATTACCAAGAATTAGTTGTCAGTTTCGGTAAATGGTAATAGTGAACCCTCCAAAGGTCAGCTAATATCAACCTGACTGTGCTTTTTGTACATAAAGATTAGTAGGAGTTTATCTTGCAAATTGCCTAACTTTTCTTTGTGAAACCCTCCTAACTTGTCTGTCTTTCCACTTCCAGAGGAGTTGAGAGTAGCAGGGTTCAGAAAAGAGTGGACAAAATTACACTGATTCTCATTAACTCATGAATAATCTTCTGTTGCTAATTACTTTGTTACCAAATCCATAGCTAAGAGGAACAGACTTGCTACTTTGTGTTCCTATTTCTTTCTCCATAGTCCCTGACTATATTATTCATAGTAAATTAATTTTTTTGTCAAATGCAAAACAAAGGCTTTATATCTATTTTGTGTAGATAGTTCATTCTTATATTTGACTCATTTTTGTGCTTTTATTTCTTTTATGCTAGGGATGGAATTTAAATAACAATTATTACTGAATTCATTGAGCATTGTTATGTGTCAGGCATTTCAGTGAGCATTATTAGTTCATTTTATTCTCCTAATAACTAAATGAAGAAGTTAATATTATTGCATTTACTTTCCAGTTGAGAAGGATAAAATTTAAAAAGCTTAAGCAATTTACCTAAGTTATCATTAATCAAGTTATAAATGAAATGTTTATTAATTTATGGTATTATTAGTAGTATTATAAAGGTGGGGTGAAAATCATTCACTTTAGATTTTAGAAGCTTTTTAATGTAGATTATGGTATTGTATTCATTTCTGCATCTCTCTTATATAGTACAGTGCTTGACGCTGCTAAACCATCAATAAAGGTATTTATAGGAATAAACTTGACCTACCTTTTTGATATTAAGTTACCCATTTTCCATTATAAAGCATTTATGTTTCATAGCACCTATTGGTTTTATAGAAATCAATTTTTTCTTATTAAAAATCTAGTTATTTCTATAAAAGAGAAATTATAAGACAATTATATTAATTTGCAACTTTCTATTTCAAAGTCAGCCACTATCTGGGGCAGCCCGGGTGGCTCAGCGGTTTAGCGCCGCCTTCAGTCAAGGGCCTGATCCTGCAGACCTGGGATGGAGTCCCACATCAGGCTCCTTGCATGGAGCCTGCTTCTCCCTCTGCCTGTGTCTCTGCCTCTCTCTCTCTCTCTCTCTCTCTGTCTCTTTCTCTCTCATGAATAAATAAATAAAATCTTTTAAAAACAAAAGCAAAAACAAAGTCAACCACTATAAATGAATTTGAGTAACTTTTATACATTTTAACTAAACAAAAAGATAAATAGAACTTGGTGGGATATTCGTTCATTTTTTCTATCTTAAATTGAAGTAAATTATTAAATTTCAAATATTTAGGAAGACAATACAGGGTAATAAAGTTTTGTTGCAATTAGGGGTGCCTGGGTGACTCCGTGAGTTCATGTGACTTGGTTTTTGGCTCAGTCATGATCTCAGGGTCAAGAGATTGACTTCTGTGTCAGGCTCCATGCTCAGCATAGAAGTCTGCTTGTACCTCTCTCTCTGCTCTTCCCTCCTGCTCATGCTATCTCTCTTTTTCTCTCACATAAATAAATAAAACTTTAAAAACTTTTCATTACAATTAGGTATCCATTAAAATGAAGCATTTAAGCAAGACGTTTTTTGTTTTTTAGATTATTGTCCAGTCACAAAACAATATTAAATTTGATTAGTATAAAATTTAAATATAAAAGTGTTTACTTCTATTTACCAGGTATGATTATTTTAAAATTTTTCATTATTCAGTTTTTCCACTACTTTCAATTCAGGATATAATTTAGTTTAACTTAGTCTTTGAACTGAAAAGATGTATCTATTATGATAAGACAAAATAGGATTTTTTGATTATGAATGTGGTCTATTTGAGCACATTCTTGGATTTAGTTTATCAGAAAATCTGTATCCATCATTGAAATCACTTCTGGGTATAGACATAAAATAATAATTAACTGAAATTCATCAAATATAATCAGGGAGAGGAGGCAGTTTTTGTTCAATAATGGCTCCAAAGACATCTGTGAATGAAATAAGATAACAATCTATATTAAAATGGATTATAATCACTGAATAGCTTCAAATCCTTATATAGCGTGTTGTAGCATTCACAGTTCTAGGAAAAATAGCCAACATATAAGTGAAATATTAATGTTTATGCATAACGCAAATCAAGATTATTTCAATGCTAAAACTGTCTTAGCTTTTAGAATGATATAATAAAGTAATAGTAAGCTATCTATGTATCTATTCTGAAGATACAGTTTTTTAAAATGAAGTGTAGTTGACACTGAAGATAATACTTTTTCTATTCCTTCATAAAAGTAAATGAATTGTTTGGAAAGATAGCTTATTTGAATAATCTAAAATTATTTCTTAGATGAATGATTGACATAGAGCAGTAATACACATTTTATGTTTCTTAACTACAAAACATTGCTAAATGTGTTACTATAACCAAATAGTATGTAATAAGTTAGCAGATACTCTTAGTATTCTCCACATGTTGCCAATAGATACTCTGTAATGGTATGAGGAAATGATGCTATAGCCATATAATATGATCAGAATAGTCCAGTTTCAGCCTTTTCATTAAACTTCTCCATGTCTTAGTATTTGCTTTTATAAAATTAAAACATGAAATAAGTAATTTTCAAAAATACTCTTTAAATCTAATTTTTATGATTCAATGAGGAGGTTTGAAAAACTTTTTTTTCTTAAATAATGTGAATATTCTATCTTTATAATTTTTAAAGCTAATGCAAACTTCTGCAAAATTTCCTTCTAAACTATTTCTACTCTTTAAGTGACATGATTCTTTACATAAATATAAGGGAGAAAAAGGGAAGTAGTTGCAGAAATTTATGTGAAAGTGACAATGGAGTCCAGATTGTATAGTTATTGTCAGTAGATCTCTGTCTAATATTGACAGTAGTTGGTTTCTTTTATAAAACAAAAGCTAAATACTTTTTCAAATTATGACAGTTCTATAACTAACCTGCTTGAGCTTAGTAGTAAAGTATGCAATATTCACTAACAGTGTCATGAATGGGATTTCAAGTGAAGTTTTTGATTAATAAATAGTTAAATGTAACAAACTTAATTAAATAACTCAAATAATTTTTAAATACATTAGTGACAGAATTTATAATTAATGAGATTAAATAAGCACAACTTTTATATTTGAATATTCAATTTGATTTTATAAAGACAAATTTTTAGTTACACGATTTACTTGTATATTACAAAAGCAGAATGAGTTTCAATAAGTTAGTCAATGCATTTCAATTTTCCAAATTTTTCATTTATCATATCATTTAAGTACTAATAGAAACAAATGCTAGAGTTAGAAATACTAATTTTTAGAGAGTAAAACCCAATTTGCTTGGTTATGGTGCTTGAATATTTCAAGTGATATCGATTAAAAGGTGATAGGGAAGTCAATAGATTTATGGAATATTCCACCTGCTTTTTTTGACACAGAGATATTTAGTGTTGCCACTTAATTAGATTAGATTCCACAATATGAGAAATAGTGAAAGGGATTATAAGGGAAAGGAGGGGAACTGAGTGGGAAAAAGTAGAGAGGGAGACAAACCATGAGGGACTCCTAACTCTGGGAAACAAACAAAGGGTTGTGGAAGGGGAGGTGGGTGGGGGGTTGGAGTAACTGGATAATGGGCCCTGAGGAGGGCACTTGATGGGATGAGCACTGGGTGTTATACTGTATGTTGGCAAATTGAATTTAAATTAAAAAAAAGAAAAGATTAGATTCTGCAGTTAAGGTAGTGGCCTGATAAATATTTTGGGTGCTTTTTAAAAATTAATAAATTGTATTTAGTTTATATCTAAACAGGCTACATGGCTTGGTGACTTAAATATGGCAATGGAGATCAGGAGCATTTTATGTACTTGGCACTATCTTAGGTGCTCAGGCAACATGGTTGAAGAAAGCGTGTGAATTTCTTTCCTCATAGATCTCCATTCATATAGAGGGTTATAGAAAATGAACAGCAAACCCTACACATGACTAAAACTTTTTTTTTTTAATTAAACAGAACAGAACAAGGAAGATAGGAGTATATATGATGATCAATATAGGCTTGAAGGCTTGAAAAGTAATATGTTAAGTAATTGTCCTAGGAAAACTCTGGCATGATGGTGATAGGCTGCTGAGAGAAGGATGGGAGTGTTTACTACAGTGCAGGGCAGACAATATGATGGCAAGGATCATTGAAATAGCAGTGGTGATAGTGATAGTGGATTTTGGTTATGTTTTGAAGCTAGAAACAGTGGAGTTTGCTAAGGATTTGGCTGTGGGTTGTGAAAGAAATAGAAAAGTCAAGGATAACTCTAGGATTGTGACCTAATCAACAAGAAAGCTGTATTTGCCACCATTGATTTGAAGAATTTGAGAGGAGCAAATTTAGAGAAGAAGTTCAGGATTCTGTTTGGACATTGGAGATATTAGAGATAAAGGGAGGAAGTTGAAAGAAGATTTGAGTGATACTTGGCACATTTCAGGAATAGCAGTGAGGCTAGTGTGGCTGGAGGGCAGTGAGTTAGGAGCTGGTCTTAGAAGACGAGGTCCAAGAAGAGCCAGGGGCTTTTGAATTTTATTCTGAATATGATAAAAGGGCATTTAGAGTTATGAACAGAGAGGGAACAAGATTTGATCTATAACAGAAAAGAATTACTCTTTTCTTAGGCTAGATATTTATTTATTTATTTATTTATTTATTTATTTATTTATTTATTTTTAATTTTATTTCATTTTTATTATTTTATTTATGATAGGCACACAGTGAGAGAGAGAGAGGCAGAGACATAGGCAGAAGGAGAAGCAGGCTCCATGCACCGGGAGCCCGACGTGGGATTCGATCCCGGGTCTCCAGGATCGTACCCTGGGCCAAAGGCAGGCGCTAAACCGCTGTGCCACCCAGGGATCCCCTTAGGCTAGATATTTAAATACTCTCCATCCTGTTTTCTTTTGGGAAGAAGGAACTAAATTTATTTATTTACCACAAAAATATTTATTGACTCAGAAGGTATGTTAGCAATAGTATGTTTTGAAATGCAATGACATTGCTATCCATGGACGTAAGCAGTGGCCCATTAAATGAGACCTAAATGAAACTGGTTGACCGGCCTATTCAAAATCAGAGAGAAACTCTAAAAGTAATTCAGTGTATTTACCTGTATTAGTCCTTAAAGTGTTAAGCTTTGTTTTTGTATAAGAATATCAAGCATGAAACAGCTGGTGTGTGTATCTCCATTTTCATATTGATTTAGTGAGTATTAAGGTATATCAAGTCTTGAATCTCAAGTGTGATATTGATAAATATGTGAAAGGTTCACATGACTTTTCTAGGTCAAGTAAAATGGTGTTTTACTTAAGGATCACAAAAATGATTGCAAGCATGAATTTACAGTTGTGTCAAGGCAATTAAATATCTTGGACTGTAACATGATTTATTCAACAAAATTTATTAAGATATATGTAGGTTGTGATAAATATTTTCACTTGTATGCTTTGATAGATTAAAAAACATCACAAAATTTTGTAGCTCCTCTTATGGGGAGATGGAGTCTATTTCCACACCCCTCCAATCTGTGCCGATCTTGTGACTTGCTTTGGTAAATACAATGTGGCAGAAAAAGGTAGGCCTTAAGAGGGCTTTCAGTTGCCATAATTTGCCCTGAGAAAGTAAGGTAGCAGGTTGAATCTATTGGAGGATGAATGGTCACGCGTAGAATCACAAAGCAAGGCACACAGACAACAGTGAACATTGTCCATTTGGCACAGGAGTGAGGCCATCTTGGAGTTTTCATTCTAGCCAGACTTCTAGCTCAATGTAGCCACATGAGTGAGCCCAAGAAAACCAGAGAAACTTCCCACCTACCACATGGAATCATGTGAAATGATAAATTGTTACGATTTTAAGCTACTGAGTTTTGGGGAGTTTGTTATGTAGTAATAAAAAACAGAAGCACAAGAATGAAATGCTCTCTGGGGTTTGTTTGTTTGCATTTATTATTTGACTGTGGTTTAAGCAGGTGTTCTTTTGTTCATTCAGCAGTTAATGAGTGACTACTCTGAACTTTGTGCCGAGTGCACAAATAGGAAATAAGCATATAAAGTGTAAATAGTGTCAGTAGTGTCAGTAGTTGAGCTGGAGTGATAAATATTAAACTTTAAAAATAGATATTATTATAAAAGTTTACCTATATGAGATATGAACTCATATCTAGGAATTCAGCAGGAACTTCTAGGAATTCCTTGATCTTGAGATTCAGTGAAGTCTATGAGGGAGATCATTTTTGAGGTAGGCTTCAAAAAAATGGGAATCTCAGTAGCTGTTGCAGAGAGAGGGCTTTCAGTTGTAGGGAAAAGTCGATATAGAGGGTAAAGATTATGGTAGGTAAACCAACCAAATAGTATGTGAAGGGGAGATAAAGTGAGAGCAAAGTTTGAAAAAAAACCAGATTAGATCCAGATGCTGGAGTCTAATTAAGTCTGTACATACCCCACATATCTATTGCCAAGTAACAAGCCACCTAAAAAGTAGTGTCTTAAAACAGCACAATTTGTTGTTTCTCACAGTTCTGTGGTTGGCATTTTTTCTGCTGTCTCACTTGTGGTTACTCTTGGCTTTAGTCATGTGATAGCCTGATAGAAGATGGAGCATCCAAGATAGCCCTACTCTCATGTCTAGCAGTTGATGCTTTCTGTCAGTTGGGACATTTTGGGTTTTTTCCACATGGCCTCTCATCCTTTGGTGGATTGTACCAGGCTGCTTTACAACATGGTAATGCAGACTTCTCGGACATCAAGAACAAGAGCTTCAGGGTCTTCTAAGATCCATGCTCTGTGATCCACCCACCATCATTTCTATATTATTCTGTTGCCAAAATAAGTTATTAGGCTGTTCAAATGAAAGGACATGGAGAACTAGATTGCACTTTTGATGGGAAGTAAAGCAATATCTTGCAAACGGGCATGAACATAGGAAGTCTTGATTTATGGGCAGCTATTATAATAATCTATCACACCATGAATTAGAGAGTGATCTTTTTTTTTTTTTTTCTTTTGGTCTGCCGTGGCCTTCATTGTTGCTTCACCGTCTTACTCTAACTCGAAGCCTCACACACGAGGCAGAAAAACCCACTCCTCCTCGCCTGCCACTTGCCCTGATGCGCCTGCAGCCCTTTGAGTTCTAAAAGCGTCCCCGCAGAGCCTCGAACTCCCTCGCACAGAGGTCCTTGGTCAGGAGGCCGCCTGGGCCGGGGGCGCCTGCATGCACCTGCCGTAGGCCCCGGGCCGCGAGGCGCTTGGGGAAGGCGTGGAGGCGCCCTAGCCCGAGCCCCCACCCTGCTCCGTTCCCCACATGAGGCTCCTCCTAGGACCCATGGGCGCCCGACAGTGATTGTAAATTGTAAGAATCCAATGCCTTTTTAAACTTGAGATTGACATATCCAAACTTCTAAAAATCAATTAGCTAATTAATTTTCTTTTTTTTTTTTTTTTGAGAGAGAGAGAGACAGAAAGACAGAGAGAGAGCTTGCACCCACAGAGGAAGTGAGGGATTCTGGAAGAAAGAGAGAGAGAATCTTAAGCATAAGGTGGGACTTGATCTCACAGCCCTGAGATCATGACCTGAGCAGAAATCAAGAGTTGGATGCTTAACCAGCTGAGCCACCTTGTGCCCCTCTAACCTTTGTTTAAAGACTGTGAATATGGCCCTGATGAATAGGTCATATTAAAAAAAAGAACAAATTGAAGACAAGGAAGCAGAGTAGGAGACTTTACTAGTTTAGGTGAAGATAATATTTATCTGAGTTATGAAATGGACATTTTGTCTATGAACAGGGACTGACTTTTAATGTATAGTTATGCAAAATATAGTAAGCCTTTAACATTTGAATCCTTAAAATATGTAATTTATCTTCCTTCTTACTTTATTTTCTACTGAAGTATAAACGTTAAGTATGAATTGTTTATATTTTCAAATGTATATTATTGTAATAAAGTAAAAAAAAACTCCTTCGCAGAAATATATATTATTAAACAGTTCTTCTCTTTGGTTATAGGAAGGCTCCACCTGAATAGTCTTATAATTAGTTTGGCTATTATATTGCCTAGGGACAGCAGAGCAAAAAACTGATGTGAATCAACTCATATGACCCAGAAGCTCACACAAAATTCCTAAGCATAAAAAAAAGGGAATTTTGCTAAACTATTCTGGAAACCTGGAAGTAAGAAAGAAAAAGAGAAAGAAAAAAAAAAAAGAGAACAGTTTTTCCTCAGAAGTAAAATGATGACAAGTACCCTACTATTTCTTTTCTGTCCTTTGGTTTATCTACCTATGTGCTTACCCACCTGTCTAACTGGTTTATAGTCTGCCTTAAAAAACATGAAACAACCCTATTCCCATCATCTTCTCCAGGCAGGCACTAGTCTGCTTCCTGTCTCTTTCCTGGGCATTTTGTATAAACAGTATCATATAGTCTGTAGTCTTCTTTTACTCAGCATGTTTTTGTGGTTTATCTATGTTATAACATGCATCAATACCTATTTTTTTCTTGCTGAATCATATACCATTATACACTGATTTACATGCAAATCTCATATCGCTTCCAAGTCTCACTTTCTCACCTTTCCTTTTTTACTTTTTCTTTTCTTTTCTTTCTTTTTTTTTTAGTCAGTTGTAGTGCTATTTTTAGTGCTATTTTAACAATTCTACTTTGGGGACATCTTGTAACAATTTCTTTGCTGCTCTTTTACTTTTATACCATTAGTAGCTTTGTACAGATGGTTGATCTTCTCTTGAGAGTGACTTGGCAATTGTTAACTGCTCAAACCTTTCATATATATGAAACACACACACATACATTATACAATAAGATGGCTTCCTGTATAAAAAAAAAAAGACTATCACTCTTTTGACAGAGAATAAATTTAGCAATTTCTGTCTCTGTTTCCTGGCATGCATTCAAAATGTTTGTGTAAGTTACCCATAAAATTCAGTCTATTCCTTTTACATGCTACTCATGTATACTTTGTGATACTTTGGCCACAATTTTTGGTTATCGATCAAAATAATACTATATTTGATTAAAGTAGGTAAAAAACTTAAAAAAATATTTTTTCCTGTGGAAATAATATTGTACAATATAAGATTACAATTTACTGCTGGGCTTTATGAAATGTGCTTTGACTTTCAAAAGAATAATGAGAAGTAATGTGCCCAATTTGAAAGTTTTAATTTTAATGCACATTTGTTTCTTTAGCATTTGTGGAATCCAACATCTGGAACGAATAGGAAAGAAGCTGAATCTCTTTGACTCCCTTTATTTCTGCATTGTGACATTTTCTACTGTGGGCTTTGGGGATGTCACCCCTGAAACATGGTCCTCCAAGCTTTTTGTCGTTGCCATGATCTGTGTCGCTCTTGTGGTTCTACCCATACAGGTAAACAGAGCCAGGGTAAATTTTATAGAAATGTGCAAAGTCGTATAAAAGCAAATCTTCCACGCTTAAGAAGAAATGCAAGTGGTTTATTAATCTAATACATTGACACATATTATTATTGCATCTAGTCAATCAAATAAAATGGTCTCAGGAAATGCTTTCTCACATTATATTAGAAACTGACTTCCCCCCTCCATTCACAACTGATATAGCTCACATCTCATTTCAATTCTTGAAAATGTTTTTTTTTTGAAATATAGGATATTTAACAATAAAATTAAGATCATAGGATAATATAGTTTTAATTACAGAATGATAGATCAAGGAAATAAATTTACGAAGGTTTGATTTCTTTTGGTTCTTGAAACAATATAAAAGCCACACATTGCAATCCATAAAAACTGATCACATATGTTAGTCAACTAAAACAAAATTTGAGGATGATAGGTAACTATTATACAACATTCTGGGAGCGGATAAGATGATTGCAAAGGGGGACAGATATATAAGATTAGTAGATGCAATCTAACTGTTTCCTTGGGTACCCATGGTGAGCAGGTCAGAAACAGAATATGGCAAATACAATTAAACTTCTATCTTCCATTACAAACCTTTGGCCACAGTGTATCTAAATATACTTTATGTAGGTATAAAAATGATCTTTCTACTTTTATTGCCATGTATGTGTTCCTCCCTGACATTCCTCCTTTACTCCCTCCACTTCCCTTACATACCACTTGCTGCTATACGACTAGAATCTCTCATTGCATGAGATGTATGTTGAGCTTGATAGAGGAAGTTAGAAGAAATGCCATTGAGGTTTTTCTCTGACGCAGTGCATAACACACATGGCTGCCTGCTGTACTGGACATAAAGCAGAGGCACAAACCTTTTAGTGTTGTTATGATATAATAGGAAAATCATATTAATATGTTTCTGTAGAGACCTGAAGCCTCTGGGCAGCATTAGCAACCTCTGCAGCAATCACATGAAAATTCTGTTATTGAAGGGAATTGGATAATTTGAATCTCAAAAAGTTTCATCTAAGAAATCGAGTGTATCTAGTGAACGATGGCTATATTGCATGTGTTTTTATTTTCATGTCCAGTTTTTTTTTATTCATATGTGGAAAATCCATTGCAGTTTGAACAACTGGCCTATCTGTGGATGGAGAGACAAAAGTCAGGTGGAAACTATAGTCGACATAGAGCTCAAACTGAGAAGCATGTTGTTCTGTGTGTCAGTTCACTGAAGATTGATTTACTTATGGACTTTTTAAATGAATTCTATGCTCACCCAAGACTTCAGGTACATTAAAATTATGTTATTCATTTTACTGGATCATACTTAACTAACATATTGTCAAAGTCAATTAACTGATGGTGCAGCCTGTGTTCTGGAGGATTTTTATTTATACACTCAGATTTAGAAAGAGTAAATGAAGAACTACAAATATAACCAGGAACATAGAAAAAATGCTTGAGGAATACACAGTATTTTAAGTTTCCTTCTGTAGCTACACTAAAAGACAGATGGAATTATGTTAATGCTACAAAGAAAGGTTTTCTTTGAATTAAAAGGATTTTTCTCCCTTGGATAATGCATAAATGACATTTTTATGAAACAGTGAAATTTAACATAAGATATCAAACAATGAAAAAGTCCTTTCATAATATCATACTCACTTGAAAATTTCAAAAGTTTTCTTAAGTGATGCTGATAGAAATCTGGAAGTCTGGAAGTCCCATTTTTTCTTTTGTTTCCCAGAGTGCAACTAGGTCTTATTTATACTAGCAATGAATGACAAAAAAATAAGACAATAACTAGCTGAATTGGTAACAATAATTCAGAAAAAAATCTCTTTGTCTATGTAGATAAAATCTTCAGATAGTTCTTCCACTTGCTGCGTGGCCAGTGTAGATTTAGGTAATCTCCTCTTCCTGCTTAATGCATTTAGTTCAGTCCAAACAGTAAAGAGCTACTTGAATGTCTTGTATTTTCTCAACAAATTTGTGAAAGTGGTTGGAAATCGTGAGATCAAGATAGTACTGAGTATATCTAATTAGATCTCCCTTAAATAGAGTTATTCATTACTACATTGGAGGTCTTTTAAAATATTGTTTAAAAAACATTTAAAAATATAATATATAAAGAAGTGATACATAAATTACATAGTACATTCTTTTGTTTTATATACATTAATTTGCATTTTAAAGAAACATCATATTTATTTGTTGTTTTTATTATTGTTTGTATTAAATAATTGCAGTTTTGCTCATTACAACCCATAAAGAAAACCTGTTTTGGGGAAATTTGATGCCCCAAGTTTTGAACCTACTAATTTATTTTGATTAATATGAATAGGGAGAATTCTCAAAACTCCTCAAATTTCCACTAGATATATTTTAGATGATGAAATGGTGAATGTTTACCATAGAATTGTAATTCCTATAATCAGTGTATTAAACTATTTTATCTCTCAGAGTACTTTTGTATTTTCTCCAAAGGATCACTATTTTGAAGTATATGATCTCAATGTTTTAAATTTACTTTGTATTATCAATAGTTTTATGAACCCTTATCCTTTCAGGTATTCATCAGAGATTTTTCAGTATTATCAGTTCATAATATTACCAGGTGATATAAATCACCATCATAGTTTTTATTCTAAAAGTAGCAGTTTGAAGTCTGAATTGATTTTTAAGCACTTCTGCCCTATATGTATTGCATATTTTATAATCAGTCTGAAGTTGTAACTGAAAACTTAAGAAATTGGAAATGTACACTGAGTATAAGCACTGATTACCTTCTCTTCATGGTGCTAATAAGATTGAAAAAGTTTAGGATGACCTTATGTTGCTTTATGAGATTTTTATGTCTCAGTTATGTAAATTGTAGTACCATGTTAATATATGCCCAACCTGTTACTTATTAGCAGGAATTTATTTCTATATCATCATATTTCTAAATGTTCTTAGACATTCTCTTTACTTATGTAATATAAAACACAGCATTATTGATTTCACCCCATTACCCACTTTGTTTTGAATAGGATTATTATGTGGTGATTTTGTGTCCTACTGAAATGGATGTGCAAGTTCGAAGGGTACTGCAGATTCCAATGTGGTCACAAAGAGTTATCTACCTTCAAGGCTCAGCCCTTAAAGATCAGGATCTGTTGAGAGCAAAGTAGGTATCCCTATCTATGTTCCAACTTGCAATACTTATCTTTTCTCTCCTCCAAATTTTAGGAATTTTCAGCCCTGTAAGACGTGTTTAAGTATTTTTGAATACAGAGTCTTGCCTTAGTTACACTGCTGGTCATGTTGAAAGGTTAAAAATATAAAACCAGTGTGTGTGTGCTCCTCTTTCTCAGTGCAAGGATGTTCAGCAGACCGTGTCCACACAACACAATGAGGAGTGTGGCATGGTGTAATTATCTCAAGCTGTTAGAGAAGAGCTGAGTTATCCAGACTCACTATTAGAGTAGTCTCCAAATCCCTGAATACTATTTTTATTCCAGAAATAAAAATGTTGTGCTAAACGTTATGTGAAATGCCAGGGCAGTTTGAATCAGGCTTTAAATTTTAGAGATTGTACTGGGCAGATGACACTTGTGTTGCCAGAGATGTTCCTGGGGGCTAGAAGAATCAGAATGGTAACTGGGTCTTAGTTGCTCTTTTCCTGTTGCACATATGCTAGCCAGCCTGGCTTAAAGGTGACATAGGCGTATACCTTTTTCACAGGTCATGGGGTTGTTCCACATAAACAGAGTGAAAATGTGGTTGGGCAGACAGACCATGGGTACCAGAGAATCAGGGCATCTGCAAACAGCACTCATAGTTTCAGAAGCCAGAAGAAATATTTAGCAGAGATGGTTTTGCTCCATGTTTTCTGTTGCTTTTAAAGTTTTAAACATGTCTTGTAGGGGAAGAAGAATGTCCTGTCCCCTTCTAGGTTCTTCTGGCTGGACTAAGAATCAAATGGACATGAGACAGATTAACAAGAGCAAATAAAATTTAATAGTGTATGTACAGGGAATCCATACAGACAGGGAACTTCCAAAGACAGTTAAGCAAAATAAACCATTCTGACCTAAGGTAAAGGGGGAGGGGTCTGGGACTTCCAAGGGAAGGAAAACAATTTACAGGAGGATGAAAAAGAGTCCACATCTGGTAAACAAATGTTTGCCAGGCCACTCAGAAACAGTGGGATTTAGATGACTTTGACAACACAGGCCTTGCTAGGATCTTCTCTACCTACCTTCTCTGGTTTATAGCATCTTGCAGTTTTCTGTGGTGATAGCTCCCTTCCTGGAGCAGATTTTCTTTCTTTCTTTTTAAAGATTTTTATTTATTTATTCATGAGAGACACACAGAGAGACAGGCAGAGACACAGGCAGAGGGAGAAGCAGGCTCCCTGCAGGGAGCCCGATGTGGGACTGGATTCCAGGTCTCCAGGATCAGGCCCTGGGCTGAAGGTGGCGCTAAAATGCTGAGCCAGCGGGGCTGCCCAGATTTTCTATCGAAAGTCTTTTCAGGCATTTGAGGAGGGAGATAAAGAGCTTTACTGAATCTACTGGGTTCCGATTGTGTTTTAGCTCAAAATAATCTTCATGTCAATATGGTCCATCCTGAGGTGGCTGTGGATTGCACATCTCCATATTTGTCTTTGAGTTGTCTTACCTGCTCTTTTAAATAGAAATCTCCTCCCTCAATTTTAGAGTAGAAGTATTTTTTTATTTTGTTGTTTTGTTTTATTCTGGATGATTTGAGTATGTGTGTTAGTGGGTGTATTTATGCATATTTTGTCTGTGTGTGTGTGTATGTGTGTGTGTATGTAGGTGAGAAGAAAACTCCCTTTTTGCTGTTTAATTCTACAAAGTGATAACTAGATATTCTATAAGTGAAACTTCAACATTACTTTATATATATATATATATACACAGTAGATCAATTTAAGTGAGATTTTTCAATGATTTAATAACTTCTTTAACCAAAAAAGTTAGTAAAACTATCAGGATTTAATAAATGGTATGTAATTAGGAAATTTAGCTTCTTTGAGAATATATTAGTATTTCTGGTGGATTAAATACTTCAAAAATGTCTGTACACACAAAGTTAAGTCAGATTCTCCTAGTACCTCAAGTAATAGATGGCTTTGTTTGCTATTTACCATGTATACACACTATTTGGGAGCTCTAAAGAGATAGTTGCTTAGACACTAATATAATTTGGATCTTTATATTCATCTGCATATATAATCAATAAGCTTAATATACTGTATGCATTAAGTTCTTCACATATTATGTTCACCATGAATTCATGTGATAATTGAAGGCTTTTTACTACCTAATAAATTAAGCTATTAGTATTAAGCTATTAGTATTAAATTAAGCTATTAGTATTAGCTGTTAGTATTTTAGCTTGATATTATAGAAGGGAGCAGAATTTGCTATCCCAAAATATGCCTTAATGGTGTAAGGATTATTGTGAGCTGTTTATTTTGAAGAAACAGCAGACACAGGAAAAACTGAAAACCCAGTAGAAGTTAACTGTTTTGTAAGGGATATTTACATTTATAAGGGAAATCTCCATCCTAAGGCTCTCTCTCTCTCTCTCTCTCTCTCTCTCTTTCTGTATCTGAAAAGGATGACTCAATCTCCAGAAACTCCTGTGAATGGAGGAAGCAAGGACCTAAATCTGCATGACAATCTTACCTCTGTTTATGGTGCTTTTCTTGATAGGTTTCCATTTACTGGCTCCGCCATTAGCCAAACATCTTTTGTCTTTAATTGAAGATGGTGTTTAAGGTGGTGACTGCATGGGAGAGGAGTTAATCGGTTTTCCTGGGTATTTCCCACGTATACAGGAGGTATACGTGTTATTGAACATCTGTTTGTTTTTCTTCTGTTAATCTGTCTTCCTATTACAGAGGGGTCTCAGCCAAGAACCTAGAAGGGTAGAGGGAAAATGATTTATTTATTTTTTTATTAATTACATGATTTATTTAGGATTAACAATTCATTTATTATTAATATAATGAAATGATTTCTCTGCAAAATCACATTTACAAGAAGCATTCATTCATTGGAATATACAAAGGATGAGTATGAGGATGAGAAAGGTAGCAGGCTGGTAATACTAAAAATATCTGTGTTAATGGGACTCCTGGGTTGCCCAGTGGTTAAGCACCTGCCTTTAGCCCAGAGCTTGATCCTGGAGTCCCAGGATAGAGGCCCACATCAGGCTCCCCACAGGGAGCCTGCTTCTCCCTCTGCTTATGTCTCTGCCTCTCTCTCTCTGTGTCTCTCATGAATAAATAGATAAAATCTTAAAAAAATATATCTGGGTTAAGAAAGAAGTATTTGTTTTATGTTCATTTATTATCCTAATGTCATATAAGGATTTGGGATTTAATGTTAACTAATACATTCTTCAACACAATTTCCCATGCAAGAAACAAGGAGTAGGATTCTCCAAACCAGTTCCATAGGTCAGTTGCATGAATTTTGAATTGCTTTATTGAAGATGATGTTTAGAAAATGTTATGCAATACTCATAATGCAATAAAATTTGAGGGTTTTTTTTTTTTTTACTTTTATCTTGTAATGATAATTCAGTACTTCCAAAACTGTTTGGTTTGATCTAATTTCATGGACTTCTATCTTTCCTCTGCAAATAAAAAAAATTTTATGTGGGGAAGGAAGATTTATTTTATCATAATTAGCCAGAAAGATAAACATTCTTTATCTTGAAATTAACATTTTTATGTTATTATTTTTTTAAGGAGTTTTTTAATTTTTAAGTAATCTCTACAGTGGGGAAGTTGAACTTACAACCCTGAGATCAAGAGTTGCAGGTTCTACTGACTGAGCCAGCCAGGCACCTCAACACTTTTTTTTTTTTTTTTTAAATTTTTATTTATTTATGATAGTCACAGAGAGAGAGAGAGGCGCAGAGACACAGGCAGAGGGAGAAGCAGGCTCCATGCACCGGGAGCCCGATGTGGGATTCGATCCCGGGTCTCCAGGATTGCGCCCTGGGCCAAAGGCAGGCGCCAAACCGCTGCGCCACCCAGGGATCCCAACCTCAACACTTTTATGTTTTGAGAACATTATTATCAAGCACTGAAACATACTGTTTATCACCAAATTTAAGAAATGTAGAGCTTTAGCATAAGGGACAGGGATTTGGAACAAGATGATGAATCATCTCCAAGAAATGTAAATGTACAGTAGAGTTTGACATAAGAATACTAAGGAGCTCTGTTCCTTCTCTCTTAGTTAATTGAGTAACTTTATAGTTAAAATAAAATCATAAAATAAAGGTCAATACAACTCCCTAATTTAAACAAAGCATATATATATATGAAAAAATATACAATCATAAAATAATAAAATTTGAGGGTTTTTTTTTTTTACTTTGTCATTATGATTTATTGAGTTATATAGCCAGTTCAACAACAGTTGTTTTGTTTACAGTCAAGTACAGTCATGATCTGCTAGAAATCTAACTTTCATTTAAGCGTAAGGATACTAAGGTACAAAGTTTATTTGTACTTTGTGTACATTGGACTAAGCATTGTAATTCTATTTTTCAGACAGTACAGAGATATTTCAGTGTATGATTACTTTGTTTTTCTGTCTGTATTTAGGATGGATGATGCTGAGGCCTGTTTTATTCTGAGCAGCCGTTGTGAAGTGGATAGGACATCATCTGTAAGTTTCTAAAATCTCTTTCATAAAATTGTTCTTCTCACCTTAGAAGATTGTTTTTGAATTTTTAAAAAATCTGCTAATGTTAAATATAGGTGATTTTAAAATGTTACTAAAGGGAAGCAAATATCTCTAGATTATCTTTGTTATAATATGAATAATAGCTGCCTTATGGACTGTGTCAATGAAACTGTTCTTGAAGTAATTTCTGCTAATCCTTGGTTTTCTGTTGATCATAATGAAATAAGTCATATATTTTTATTAAATATGTTCTTTGCTATGTAATTTTGTTAAAATGGTCTCAATTTCCTCAACTCAAAACAAAGCAGATGGATCAGGCAGTCTGCATTAGAATCAGTTGGAGAGCTTCTAAAAAAGTATGCATTTATGAAAATTTTATTCAGGATATATGAAGTGGGGATCCGGAGTCTGTGTATTTTAAAAAGATCCCCAGGTTATTGGGAAGTACATCCCAACTTGGCAACCTTTGGCATATATGGTCTCTATGACCTTTTTTTTTTTTTTTTGGTTTAAAGTTGCATAAACTCATAATTAACTTAAAAGGTATAACTTATTGAATTATAACTTCTATTTTTAAACATGTATTCCAATTTCATTGTTTTTAAAAGTGTTTTATTAATTTATGTTGAGTAGGTACTGTTAACTCCTTTGTTTCTAAGGTAATGAGTTATCTCTAGCCGTATCTGTTGTGCAGAGACAAAGCCTTGGTGGTTTCCCTAGTGACTGAGGAAAAGGAGATATATGCATGGGTCTTTCAGGGACGTGATTTGCTTTTTTCTGGAGCATTTAAGAGGATACTGTATTATATTAATTTTGACTGTGTGTCCTGAATGTGGCAAGCTTTTGACTTCACTCTAATTTACTAAAGTTCTTATTCAGTTTCTTTTTTTAAAGATTTTATTTATTTATTCATAAGAGTCACAGGGAGAGAGAGAGACAAACAGAGACATAGACAGAGGGAAGCAAACTCCATGCAGAGAGACCGATGTGGGACTTGATCCTGGGGCTCCAGGATCACACCCTGGGCCGAAGGGAGGCTCTCAACCACCGAGCCACCCAGGCATCCCATCTTATTCAGTTTTAAGCCAATTTTTTCATTCTTTTTTTGAAGAGGGTTGTTAGGGCTTGAATTGTGTCCCCCAAAACTTATATCTTGAAGTCCAACCCCCCCAGTACCCCATAATGTCAACTTATTTGGAGATAAAGTCTTAATAGAGATAATCAAGTTATAATGCATTCATTAGGGTGGACCTTCATCCAATAAGACTGATGTTTTTGTAAAAAGAAGAAATTTGGAGACACGTATCAGGGAGAATTCCATGTGAACATGAAGACAACCATTTAGAACCTAAGGGGAGTGGCCTGAAACAGATCCTTCCCTCCTTTACCCTCAGAAGAATGAACCTTGCCAACACTTTGATTTTGGATTTCTGGCCTCCAGGACTGGGAAATAATAAATTTAAACTTTGTAAGCCACCCACTTGGTGCTACTTTATTATTGTAGCCTATCAAACTAATACAAGAGAATAGAGCAAATATAGCTTGGATAATTTGTAAAATATTTCTGAAAATTCATTGGCTCCCCTTTGTCTCCAAGATTGCTATCTCAATTCAGACCACACTCTCATCAGTTCACTTAAGTACTATTTCAGTAGTTTCTTAATTGACTTGGCACATTAGGTGCTCCAAATGTATTTATGAAATAAATGAATTTGAACTGATCATAATCCACTGTATGTTTCCATAATTATTTAGCTTATGTAATTGTATGTCTTGTGTCCCTTAAGTGGTAATTTGATTTTAAATACTTGCAATCCTCCAGGAACAAGGAGAAGCATAAGCATAAGTAAATAAATAAATACATACATAAATAAATAAAATCTTTTAGAGGACTCTTTACAACGTGAATTTGGGATCATTCAGCTAAATAAATGCATTCTATTTCGTCCTGACACTGCTAAATTCACAGGAAATGAATAAAAAATGTCACTCATTAGGATGAAGGAGATGGTGGTAGAAGAGACAGCACTAACACAAGTTTGGAAGCTAGAAAGCAGATGGGTGAGTGGTAACTGACTTAGACAGAAGGAAGTTATAATTTAAGTTGAGAGAGGAAACAAGTCAGAAGCAGGCTGCTTTTTGCAATGGAACCTCAAAAGTCTCAAGAAATAGAGGCACCAGATGCTTCTGTGAGTAGGGTTATATGTAGGACTAAACATATGAATAGTGATTAAAAGTCTGTAAAAGAAACAATTAGACTCCCTGAATCCCTCCAGAAATCTATTGCTGATCCCTTTACCCACCTGGGAAATGGATTTACTGTTGGGAGATTTGATACAGAGATACCTTTCACTCAGAACCAGTAGGTGCAGCTGAGAGGGTAAATCAAAGATATTAAAGAATAAGTTACTTCACTGAATGTGAGATGCTTCTCCCAAATGACTCAGAAACCTAATAACCAGGTCTACACCTCCACTGGCATAAGATTAGAAATTTTTTTTCTGGGTGAATGGTCCATCACAAGTGAGAATGACGTATATATGTGCTTATATATGCATGTCTATATGGCATGTATGTGTGTATGTGTGTGTGTGCAGCATCACAGATTAATCACCCTACAATAAGGTCTATGTGAAAATAAGATTTCCACATTTAATCAAATCCCAAATAGCTTTTGAATGTTTCACTTTTACATATGTTCAGATAATAGAAATCATTAAATATTTAAAGAAATTCCTGACAAGGAAAAGAAGAACAAAGACAAAAAGTGTATAGAAAAGAGGAACTCTGAGGAAACAAAGAAAACTATACAATTCTGGGAGAAGAAATAGATTTTAAAATATATAATAAATGTCGTCAGAATAACATTAGAAGTTGAGGACAGTGTACATATATAAAACAAGAATAGTTGGCTGTAGAGCAAAACAGTTGAAGACAAAACAAGAAACATTTAGTGAACCAAAACGAGCTCCTGGAAATTAAAAATAATATAACACATGAATAATTGTATACAAGGATTAAGAGAAAAGCAAGAGAGGTGAAGAAACAGGACAAAGTACTACTCCCAAGACTGGAGACACTGATTGACACGCAAATATAGAGGATAGTAATTTACTCAAGCCAGAGACTCATAAGTGGAAATCATCCTGGGAACTAGTGTGGGGGCAGGAAAACCTGAACTATAATTGATTAATTGCTGGAGTTTCAGTGCCGACAACTTTGAGACTTAACCTACCTGTCCCCTCCCTGCCCCCACCTCCCAAGGAAATGTAGTCCTCAGGAAAAGATACCATAATTTTGTGAGATTTACCTCCAGGAGCTTAACTAGGTTCTCCTAGTAAATATGAGAAAAAAAATCCCTTTGGGATTTCAACAAGTGGCCAGGCAAAGAAACCATTTTGAAATACATTAGAGCATTCTGTTCCTCTTAACAGTCCCTGCTTTCAGGGAAACTAGTAAACCAGAGCTTAACCTGCTGGATACCTAGTTATCAGAGAGTAACTGATGTGGGTCAAGGGTAATATTCAATTTTAGATCACTCTAGCCATCCTTTTTCAATTAAGGGGGCTAGGACACTGAAAGAACATTTGTGAAGGTTACAGTCCAGAGGTATTGGCTCACTAAAAGGCTGACACCAAATCATGGAACTATAGAACACTTTCCCTTATCCCACAGCTCACTCTCTCATGTCTAAAGATCTGCTTATAGCAGTTTCTTTAACTTCATATATTGTGACTGGCTATCAAGAAAAAAATTTCAAGGCATATCAAAAGGCCAAAAAGATAATTTGAAGAGGCAGAGCAAGGGACAGAACAGACATGGCAGGGATGTTGAACTTACCAGACCAGTAATTTAAAATAACTGATTAATATTCTAAGGGATATAATGGATAAAATAGCACGCATAAACAAATGGGTAGTGCAAGCAGAGAGATAGAAGAAACATTAATAAAAAACCAATAGAAATGCTAGAGATAAAAAATTATAACAGCAGGGGTCCCTGGGTGGCGCAGCGGTTTGGCGCCTGCCTTTGGCCCAGGGCGCGATCCGGGAGACCCTGGATCGAATCCCACGTCGGGCTTCCGGTGCATGGAGCCTGCTTCTCCCTCTGCCTGTGTCTCTGCCTCTCTCTCTCTCTCTGTGTGACTATCATAAATAAATAAAAATTAAAAAAAGAAAATTATAACAGCAATGAAGAATGCTTCTGATGAGCTTATTAGTAGACTGGACATGGTTAAGGAAATAATCTTTGAATTTGAGGATAACTCAACAAAAACCTCCAAACTAAAAGGCAAAGATAGCAAAGACTGAAAAACTAAAACACCCAAAACCAGAACAGAATATCCAAGGACTCTGGGACACCTGCAAAAGGTGTAACATAGATGTAATGGGAATATCAGAAGGAGAAGAAAGAAAGGAATAGAAGAAGTATTTGAAAGCATAATAACTGAAGATTTCCCCAAATTAATATCAGACACCAAACTGCAGATCCAGGAAACTCAGAGAACATCAAGCAGAAAAGACAAAAAAAAAAAAAAAAAAAAAAAAATACACCTCGATGTATCATTTTCAAAGTATAGAAAATAAAAAATAAACTCCTGAAAGAAGCTGGGGACGATTGGAACATTCTAACTATAGAGGAGCAAAGATAGGAATTTCATCTGACTTATCACCAGAAAGCATGCAAGCAAGAAGAGAATGTAGTTAAATATTTACAGTGTTGGGAAATACTACAGAAGGGAAGTCAATGTCAGAGTTTAGGGCACCTTGAATAGAGGGACAGGGTGCAGAACCTGGGCCCTGTTAATTGAATGGAATTTTAGGTCTTGACAGATGGCAAAGAAGAAAAACCAATATCTTTGAGTGGCATTAAGTATATGGTATTTCTTCTCCTTTGGCAAAGACTGAGGAGTCTCACAACTGATTTGTGCTTGTGTAAATAGAGTCTTATACAAGTGTCTTCAGTACTTAGAGAAACAGACTTTCAGGATTTGATTACAAAATGGTTGGCAGCCTACTCCTAGTATGCTCAAATCTGAACACACCAGTAGGCCACCATTCAACTCTTTAAAATCATTTTTACATACGTGGGCACAATGGTCTAATTAAAGATTTATTTAGAAAAAAATGTAAGGACTCAGAAAAATGTTGCACTATGCTAAATAGCTGTGTTAGTATTGTATTAGTATTGCTTGATAATGAACATACTCCCATACTATTGTCTTAATAAAGGCCTGGCATAGTCACTGCTGCAAACCATTCTACATTGTTTCCTACAGAGAAGTTGGTTCAACAACTTCTAGTCCCCTGCCGTCAGCCCCCAGGATTTGGCTTAAATCCTATGAGGAGAGTTGAAGCACTGCCCTTTGATTCTCCAAAGGTTAATAAATATATGAATTTTTGGCCAAAAATCTAGGTCATCTTGTTTTGTTTAAATCTTTGTGTACATATGAGGAGTTGGCCCAGGCAAACTTATTTTAGTTGCCTCTCCCCAAGTAGGTTATTCCTTTTGGGAGGTGGGGGGAAGAAGAGAATAAGTAAGTCCTCCTTTATGATTATCCAGTTCTGCTACAGCTGAATCATTTCACATTCATTAAACCTTTTTTTGTATCTTCATTTAGAGGAAAATGACCTCTAGAATTTTACACTTAATGCAGTCAAGTCAGTATCATTGTCATTTATACTCGTTTTGGGGAGTGAAAGTGAGTGTCTTGGGAGGGTCAGAAGGCCTGGAATCTCCATATATTCCTACTGATGGAGTTTTGCTCCAATTTGACTTAAGAACTATCTGGTCTCCCTAATTGTAATCCAGTGCACTCAGATTAGACAATTGAATCACATGGTAAAATTGTAGGAGATTCTCAGGAAATTCCTTCTCTAGTCTGCAAGGGGTAACAATCAGTCACTCCTACTGCATATTCTGCAACAGGGGTTGAGAAATAGAGTTGAAACTATTTGATAGCAAAAAGAAACATGTAGATTTCTATTTTACTGACACCGTTACAGAACAAAGTAAAAAGTTCTACTTGGATAAGGTCATTTACATTGAATCTTCCTTGGAGAAATATTTGTTAAATAAATAAAATTAGGCAAGTTTTTTTTTCTTTGCTTAACTTTAATTCCGAAGATATATATGTGAAATTAATTAGTGAAATCTTTATGATTTCTTAAGAATTAATTTAGATTAATTTTTAAAATATATTTGTTCCTAAAATGAACCTTTTTAATAATTATTTTTAATTATTAGGATTAAAATTAATTAATTAAATAAAATTAAATAAAAATTAAATAATTAATTTTTAATTATTAGGATTAGATTTACCTTGCAATATTTTCTAGTTGTATATATGTATACCTGAGTTAGGATTATCTGTTGTGTGGAGAAAATAAATTTTTAATGTCTATAGAGCTGAATTTTTTATATTAGGCATACTTTCAAAGAAATTTTTCTAAATGTGGTTCAAAAGCATTCTTATGTGATAGCCCAATAGATACATGAAAAGACATTCAACATCAGTAATCATCAGGGAAATGCAAATCAAAACACAGTGAGAGAATAGCTTACAACTGTTAGAATGGCTAAAATAAAAAAGACAAGAAACAGCAAGAGTTGGTGAGGATGTGGAGAAAAGGGAACCCTTGTGCACTATTTGTGGGAATGTAAATTGGTGCAACTAATGTGGAAAACAGCGTGGAGGTTTCCCCAAAATTATAAATAGAAATAAAATATAATCCAGTAATTCTTATACTGAGTATTTACCCAAAGGAAATGGAAACATTAATTCAAGAAAATATATTCACCCTTATGTTTACTGTAGCAGTATTTTCAATAACTAAGATATGGAAGCAACTTCAATATCCACTGTTAGACAAATGAATAAGGACAATGTGGTACACACACACACACACACACACAATGGAATATTATACAGCCATAAAAAAGATGAGACCAGTCCATTTTTGACAGCTTAGATGGACCCAGAGAATATTATGCTAAGTGAAATAAATCATGCAAGGCAAGACAAATACCATATGCATTCACTCATATGTGAAATCTAAAAAAAATAAACAAGCAAGAAGCAGAATTAGACCTATAAATGTACAGAACAAAGTGTTGGTTGCCACAGGGAAGGAGAACAGGATATTGGACAAAGCAGATGAAGGGAAGTGGAACATGTAAGCATCCAGGTATGCAATGAGTAAATCATGGGAATAAAAGGCACAGCATAGGGGATATAGTGAATGAGATTGTAATAGCATTTTGTGGTGACAGATGGTAGGTACACTTATGGGGAGCATAGCATAACATGCAGAGAGGTTGAATCACTATGTTTTGCACCTGAAACTAATGTGACATTGAGTGTCCTCTATACTCAAAAATTAAAAAAAAATCATCCTATTATGAAAATTTTCTTTTATATTATTTTCTTTGATATAGTTACACCTGTGAAAAATACTTAACCGACTGAGCCACCCAGGAGCCCCATCTTCTGTTGTTTTAATAACATTTTTTAAACCAGATAGGATACTGCCAAGTATAGTATTACTTTGTGTACATTTTTCTAATTGGGAAAAGAGACAGAGTTGTGAATAATATCAAAATGAAAAATTAATAAATATTCCCAATGGTTCTGTTTTAGAATTAATAATATTTCATAAAAATAAACATATTCCTATATAAAGTTTTATATTTATTCCAATATTCAAATATCAAAAGGTAATCATGAACCTGAAAGGTGCCATAGCAGCATCCTTTCTAATCTTTTTCTTCTTTGTATTGAATGACAAGAATTATTTTTAAGAAATCATTAAGTGTAGTTTCATTAGTGTCAAAAATCCTTTTTCATGATTCTAGATCAACTTTAATTAAAAAGAATGAATGAAGCTGAGGGGCTCCTGGCTGGCTCAGTCAGTGGAGCATGTGACTCTTGATCTTGGGGTTGTAGGTTTGTGCCCCACACTGGATGTAGAGATTATTAAAAAAAAATCTTAAAAAAAGAATGGAGCATATGATATCTGCTTTTAAAGAAAATGCCCATTTTTCCCATGAGATGACAAATTATTTATTATTTTTTTATATTGAAAAGATAGCAGACTTTTTTTTTAAGATTTTATTTATTGATTCATTAGAGACACACAGAGAGAAAGGCAGAGACATAGGCAGAGGGAGAAGCAAGCTCCATGCAGGGAGCCTGATGTGGGACTCCATCCTGGGTCTCCAGGATCATGCCTGAGCCAAAGGCAGGTGCTTAACCGCTGAGCCACCCAGGCGTCCCAATAATAGACTTTCAAACATGTATTTTACTACATAACCTATTGTGCAGAATGATAACATTTTAAAAACATCTAATAATGTAATGCTAATTTTCTACAAAAATCTTGCATGTTTATACAGAACTGGAGTTCTAGTCAATGTTGCTCCTCTTTGTATACATATTTTAGCTCATTTTTTTCGAGTCCATTTAATAAAGCAAACAAACAGAAAGGAACCAAACAAATTTAACATTTCATGAGTAGCTTTCATGTGGTCAGGCATTTTGTGCACATTATGTCATTTCATGCTTACCACAATTGTTTTATAGATGAGAGAACCAAGGCTCAGGATTGTTAATTAGATTTCCCAGAGCAGCGGAGTCTGGGCTTTACCCAGGTCAGGTCAACTTTAACACTCCTTTCTTGGTACCAAACTGCTTCCCATGGTGATAATAGCTGACTGTTTGAATGGGTCACACATTTGTACATGAAAGTGGTTCCACAGTTTGAAATTTTAATTGGTAAGAAAACATATATATATATATATATATATATATATATATATATATGATTTTAGGTATCAGTTGTCTGTTCTTTTTTCCATTTTTAATCTATTTCCTAAAAGAGGATACTTACTCTCAATCCATTGAACTGCTGATACTATATTTTTTATCTCTGCTTTGTAAAAATATGGCATTTGTTTCCTTCTCTCCTTCAGCTTTCATTCCCAATTTTCCATGATCCAATTTTGGTCTTTTGTACTTATATTTTTGCATTTGAAGACTGATACCATTTACGTTTTTGTCCTGTGATCCAAACTAAGTCTTCTGCCATTGTTTGTGGATTAAGTCTAAATGTTAGATGCAATAAGAACATAGAATTTTGTGACTATGTACACATTGTTCACTGAAGGCCCAGTCCTCACTTTAAAAAAAAATGTGTTTTGTTTATTTGTTCATGAGAGACACAGAGAGAGAGGCAGAGATATAGGCAGAGGGAGACACAGACTCCCTGTGGGGAGCTGGATGTGGGACTCAATCCCAGGACTCTGGGATCACGCCTTGAGCAGAAGGCAACAGCTCAACCACTGAGCCACCCAGGCATCCCCCAGGGGTCACTTTGATTACATATTTCCTTTTTTGTATTGTTTCCTGTCATCTTCTAAATTTTCAAAATCAGTATATATTACAGGTATTTGTTACCATTCAGTATTTTTTTTCTGGCTGATTTGCTATCTGCACTTACTATCCTATCATAAGCTAATTCATTATTTACATTTTCCTATAGAGTTTACATATCTTAGTCCACTTTGCTTCAAATTTACATGGAGCCAGTTGACATAATTGTTTGTATGCTTCTTAGACCGGAGTATAGCATTTTACCCAAGGAATAAAAGTGCTGTAGGGTAATACTATCACCCTTTTAAACCATTCATTCACTGAACAAATATTTATTGAGTGGTTTATAGTACAAGTATTGATATACCAACTGAAGATGTATTTATGAATATAACAATGAAAAAATCTGTTTTCATTATTTCTGTTTCTTTTAAAAGATCTTCTCTAAAAAGCATTTTGTGTTTAAGAGATCAATGCATGAAGAAGATATAACACTCCTCAATGTGTGCACAACTTGTCATGAAACCTCAAAGTACATGAAAAACAAAATGGCAGAATTGGAAGGAGGTGTAAAAAGCTACAATCATTAGAAATCTCAGTATTCATCTCTAAATTACTAACAGAAGAAGTAGAAAGAAAATCAGTAGGGTTATAAAACAAAACAAAACTTGAGCTCGTTTTTACCAACTAGATCTAATTGACATATATAGAACATTACACTCAACGTGTACAGGACACACATTTTCTGCAAGTGCACATGGAACATTAACAGAAAAAGACCATATGCTGGACAATAGAAGCAATGACAGAAAAGTTAAAAGAAAGAAAACATACAGAGTATGTTCTCTGATCATAATAAAAATTAACTAGAAATTGACAATAAATCTATAGCAGGACAATATCTAAATAAGTAAAAATTAACAAATTCCTAAACAAGCCATGAGTAAAATACAAAATAACCCAGGGAGGATTTGAATTATTTTAACTGAATTGTGATGAAAATGTACATATCACAATTTAGGGGACACAGCTGAGGTCATACCTAAAAAGAGATTCATAGCTTTGGATTCTTGGATTAGAAATGAAAGTTTAAAATTAAATAGCAAAGTGGAAGTAGAGGCAGCAAATACAGACTTTAGAAGTGGTTTCTGTAAATGGGAGCAGAGAAATGTAGCAGTACTTGATAGTAATGTGTGGTGAAGGAAAACTTTGTTTCCCTTTTTTTTTCTTTCTTTCTTTTTTTTTTTTTTTTTAGTGAGAAAAATTTTAGCAAGTCTGTATGCTAAAGGAAATGACCCACCAGAGAGGGTAAAATGAATGATTCAGGAAAGCAAAAAAATTAGAAGAATAAAGTCATAGGATGTACAAGGTAGAATAGGATCCAGTGTATAGGCAGAGGTTTACCTTTGCTAAGTGTGTAAAAAGCTCACTCATTTTAACAAGAGGCAAGTACATGGTCAGATGTGATGGAGAGCACCTTGGACATTTTTTATTATTTCTATTTTCTCATAGTAGTTGAGATCATCAGGACAGAGGGATGAGAGGGCGGAGGTTTGAGGAACTGTATGAAATAGTTCTCTACAGCAGCAGGAAAGTGAATGGCCTGGAGGATTATGGTGTTGCTGAGCTTTGTTCATCTCCTATGTAATATTTTGGATTCTCAATTTTAAGTAAGGCCTGTTTAGCATATATGTGTGTTTGTGCCAGCCATTTGTTATTTGTCACAGAAAGGGAGTTGGATTTATCAAGGTTGTAGTTTTTCCTGTAGAGTAGGCCTGATTGAGAGAGGAGAGCAAAATGATTACTTATGCAAGGGTCTGCTTATTTGGTGAAACATTTTATACAAGCTCGTAAGCAGGGAAATGAGAACGTGGGTATAGAGGTAACAGAGTAATAAGGCAGATGGATTGAGGTTGCTGATGATGTCAGATGTTCCTTGGAATCACAGTCCCAGGTAGTGAGCTGGAAAGTTAACAGGTGGTGAATGGACAGGAAGGAAGGATGTCTTATATTGTGATATGTTTTAAAAGGTTCAGACATTTTCCTTTTTAATATCTTGTTCACTCAGTCTATGACTAGGCGTGCTGAAAAAGACTCGTTCAATGTTAAGTCCCTACTGAGTCATTGTAATGTATGCAGCATAATAGATTTACCCTCTGGATGGGTTTTCTTTGCAGTGGTGAAAGAATTTAATTTTTGGAGCTGAACTGGGCATATGGATTTTTACATAAATGGCCTACTTCTGAAAAAAACCTGTAATGTTTGCTTTGCTCTTTTAGCTTTCTTGGCACAACTGGTTTTTAATTTTCTTGCTTTTTGGAACTGAGGGAAAAAAGAAAGAAAAGAAATACATAATAATACCTCTCATTTATTAGCCATCACTAAATATCAATTACACGTTAGAGATCATTTGTATATATCGATACATATTCCATATGTGATGTATTTTTCACAACAACCCTGCAAGGAAGTTAGTACTAACTCCAATTTGCAGATTAATAAAACAAGATTCTGGTTAGTTACTTAAGCTTCTTAGAGCATATGGTTAAGAGCTCTAAGACCTAATACTTATATTTTATTCTGTCTGTATCAAGGAAAAATTGTACCAGGCATTGCTAAACAGGCAAAGAAGATTTTATTTAGGACTTTTGCAATAAAGGAGAGAGATTGAACTCAACTCCTTGGAAATAAAAGGCTGGAGAATTCTTAAGTTCTGGGATGAACTAGGTGGAAAAGTACTAGAGGAGGGAGATTGCTCCATGTAATTATGCCATCATTTGCTAATCGTCTCTTATAAAAGTTAGGATCCTATCTTCCAACAGAGATTGGGAGGTAGGGGCTCTAGCCCCTTTGTAGATTACATTTCAGAGCAATGGCCTTCAGATTCTTGAGAGAGACATTTCTGGGTTGTAAAACTGATGAGAGTGTGGGAGATTTAAATCACAAAGGGGAAGAAAAAGGGATTTATAATTGGACTTTTTAAAAAGTAAATGTTCAAAAAAAATAAAAAATAAATAAAAAGTAAATGTTCTATGAAAAGGGTGGTCAGAGGCCTATAATCAGAAAGAAACCTGATAGGAAATCAAGTTGTCAGGAAATCAAGTTGAGGGAAATTTTAAAGCCTTCTTGGTCATCTGACCCCAAAGACTTTAAGTCGTAACTTTTAGAAAAAATTTTAATTTATACTATGCTATTATCTTTCCTCATAAATGTCAAAGATGTTCATTTTTTCCTTATAATTACATGCATTTTTGAACATATGGAATCTTAGAGTAGAAGGTAAACAATCATCAAACATGCAGACAGCAAATTCCCTATGTGACCCTTTCAGACAGCATGAGGAAAGAGCTAAGATAAAATGTTGGCAATTGCAGAGGAGGAAAAATAATTTTCCTCTACATTCTAGGTTTTGTGGTGGTTCTTCCCGCAATAATAAAAGAGTGACAAAAGAAAAACAATCATAAACTTAATATGTATACCTCATGTATACACTTCCTGGGAGATACCCAGGAAAGCAGTAAAACTCCCCCAAATGGTCCAAGTCATCACCTTAAATGGTATCTTCAGCTAATAATGAAAGAAGGATGCTGGGACTGGGGAGACTAGTTCTGGGAGGTGATCAAGAAAAGTACAGTTAGATTGTTACACAGATTTAAGTCTCGTGTCTTCTCCACTGATAACAGAGCTGTGGTTTAGAGTCATTCTTCTCTTGGTACAAGAAGAGAGCCACCCTTACAAGTAGAGATTTTCCTTATAAATATATATTTAATGGGTAGATTCTACTCTGATTTAAGAGCTTGGCTACTGTTTCTCAAAAATAATCAGATCAAAATGGTCTTTATGCTAAAAAGGCATATTCTGCTACCTTTCACAGTTTGAACTTTTTAAAAAGAATTTGTTTTGTCTTAAGCAGATCTATTTTGAGCATTGCAATACTTGAACACATAATCATTTCTATTATTTCAAAAATTCTTTAGAGAGGTTTTCCAAAGTTTCTTGCATGGTTATTCAACCCAGTGGTTAATAATCTGTTCTCAAAAGCATCTTCCTTTCTAATTTATAAAATCACAGAATTTCAAACTGTGAATTTTAAACTTGCTTAAGACACCGTGGGATCACTAGTGCAACTCAGTTTTTAATCTGTCCAGAAATATCTTTTAGTGAATTCTTGACAGATGATCATCATGGAACTTCAATTACACGTTTTCAAGATAACCTAGCCTCTTTATGAATTATTTTAATTATTACTTACTTGACACTTGTCAGTGACTTTGTGAAATTTTAAGACACGGTGGTCACAATTTTGTTAAAAGGATAAATCAGAGAAAACCAAGAGGATTATGATCTGGAATTAGATTTGGTATTGATGGTGATTGTTGAAGAATCTGAGAGAGAACATAAGTACACAAAATATATTATTTAAGGGATATAAGGCTCTGGACAAATTATTGAAACATAGGCCAACTTGCACTAAGAAACAATACAGGATTTCAGCTTTGGAAAGCAGAGCACAAAATAGGCTTTGGTTCTTGACAAGCAAGGGCAGAAAGGAGGCACGTTATTTAACTGGCCATAAAGTTGACTTGCTGCACAGTGCCAAAATTTTAGGAATATGTTATATCTGGAATTTCAGACAAACAATTAGGTTTCTGCCATGATGTATTTGAAGGAATAGTACACTCTCAGCTTAAGAATGGAAAAATTTTTGTTTAAAGATTTTATTTATTTATTCATGAGAGACACAGAGAGAGAGAGAGAGAGGCAGAGACACAGGCAGAGGGAGAAGCAGGCTCCATGCAGAAGCTTGACATGGGACTCGATCCCGGGACTCTGGGATCACGCCCTGGGCCGAAGGCAGCGCTAAACTGCTGAGCCACCCGAGGATCCCGAAGAATGGAAATTTAAAGTAGGTTATAAACCCTGAGAGATCATTGGAAAGAGCAGGAAATACATACAAATAATCTTAAAACTGAAATCCAAGATAATGTTTCGGTCTCTGACATAATGTCAGATCCCTTCTGTTTAAACTTGGCAGAAAGATGAAGTTATCCTAGCAGCCCTGAGCTTTTTTATTTTTTTATTTTTTTTTATTTTACTTATTTATTTGAGAAAGAGAGACAGAGATTGTGGGAGAGAGCATGAGCAGAGAGGAGAGGGAGAAGCAGACTCCCCACTGAGCAGGGAGCCAGATGTGGGGCTTGATCTCAGGATCCAGAGATAATGCCCCTGAGCTGAAGTTAGACACTTAACCGATTGAGCCATCCAGATGTCTCAAGTTTTTTCTTTTAAGATTTTAAAAAATTTATTTATTTGAAAGAGAGATTGAGAGAGAGAAAGAGAGAGAGAGAGAGAGAGAGCAAGCATACATGGAAGGGGCAGAGGGAGAGGGAGAGAGAGAATCTCAAGCAGACTCCATGCTGAGCATGGAGCCCATCATAGGGCTTGATCCCAGGACCCTGAGATCATGACCTAAGGTGAAACCAAATTGAATGCTTAACCAACTGCACCAGGCATCCCAGCCCTATGAGTTCTGATACCAAGAGCTAGAAGCTAGACTAAAACCTCTTTAATTATTCTTGACTCTAATGTAGATTGTTTTTGAAGATTGGGTTAATGGCTGAACGTATAGATATTTGACTCAAATTAGGTGATGTTTTAATAGCTTGCTAGTCTAAAAGGGAAAACGATATATATTTTTAAAATTTTATTTACAAATTTATTTTTTTTTAAAGAGAGCATGCACTGCGAAAGGGGCAGAGGGAGAGAGAGTGAGAGAATCTCAAGCAGACTCCTCACTGAGCACAGGGTCTGACACATGGCTTGATCTCACAACTCTGAGATCATGACCTCAAGCTTAAATCAGGATTTGGTTGCTTAACTTATGGAGCCACCTAGGCACTTGAATATTTTAATGTTTTTATATCTATTAAGGTTTTTTGTTATACTTCATTTTTAAGAAGTTTTATGTAAGAAAATGTTTTATGTAAGAAAATCTTGAATTACTTTTGTACTTAATAATATATATCAAATTTACAATTCATTACAAATGAACTATGTAGTTTCCTTAATTCAGTCATAAAGTCAAACCAATTAATTATAGGTGGCATATATTATAGGTTCTATGTGTCAGAATTACATTCAGTTTTTTGTGTTATTAGGTATCTATATCTATGTATGCAATATATATGTGTTAGATACACATTTTAAGCTTATAATTTATCAATTTAGCTACTAGACCCAGACAATGGAATTGTGAACAAAATAGGCCTTGGATTCAAGGTGCTTTGAATTTAACTGAAAGCCTTTAGAAGAACTTCTGGGAATATATTATTCTCTGAGCAATGATTGTATTCGGCAGGAGTTGCTTATAAAACAACACATTTGAGTTGTGTTTAGGAAATATTTTTTTTTCCAGTTGGGTGCAAGATATTTTACCCAGTATAAATGTTGTATCTACATTGTTTAGCAAATTTATTTACATATATTATTTTAAGTTTCAGGATTCAGTTTTACTTGACCCTAAAAAATGTGTTCAGTAGATAAATTAGCAAGGTATATTCAATATGTAAAAAATAAATCTATCATTTGTTCAGTGCTACAGATGTATTTAATGAATTGAACATTGGCTTGAAAGTGACCTTTGATCAGACTAATGTCTTATTATTTTCTGAGTCATAGACTATATTTGGGAATCTAATAAAAATTGTAAATTCTCATGAAGGAGTGGAAAACAATTCATGTATAGAACTTCATCGAAAATGTCTGTGTTCTTTTATGGGTCATTTGGAATTTCGGAAAGAAGATCTTTGTCATAGGTAAAATGATGTATTTTAGGTCCTTAGAATGCCAACAAGTAATTTTTAGATATTTCAAATGATAAAAGTTGAATTTTATGAAGGTGATTTTAGCCAATTAATTTTTAGGTAAACTGACTTTAGGTGAAATGTTCTGCTTTCACAGTAGCAATAGACACCTACGATGACCCAATAATACCCTGTGTTAGTTTCCTTTATTATTTAGGCTGTTTATTCCAAAGTTTCATGGTCGATACTTTTACTTTTTGGTTACAATTACATTTAGAATATCTTATTTCAGGCTGAATTTTGTCAGCAAGGAAAAATAAAGATCAATATCATTCTCTGTTAGAAAAATGAATTAAAAATCTTGTTTCTGTGACACTTTTATTATGTGTATTAGCAAATACTTATTTTCTATTCCTCATGTGACATTTATGCCGTAGTATACTTACCTTGTTTCCTTTTTTCCTTACTTATGCTCCTCTCATAGATCATAGATTCCTGTTGGTAAGGCAAAATGCATGAAAAAAACAAGAAGGATTTATGGGCTTTTAGGATCATTTCATCCAACTATTTATCCACTGAATTGAACATGTTTACTAAATGCTTTCTTTATGCCTGATGCTTCTTTACATTATCTCATTTAATGCTCACAATATCCCTATGAGGTACATATGGTTTTTGGTAAACTCATCTTTGAAAAGCAAATGAAAGCTGGGTACTAGAGGTGAGCTTTAGATGAATGAAGTATAAACATGGCCCTTGTCCTCTTGAAGTTTAGTGGGCATCAACTTGAAAAAACAGGTGGGTTAACACTATGATGGACAAATGCAGAATGAAGTGGAACAGCTAGCATGGACATTAGTCAGAAGAGGGTCTCCTAGAATAAGTGACAGAAATCCTGTTCCACATCAGAAGTCCTGGAGGCTCAATGTGGAGAATGCTATCACTGGAATAAAGAGTGCCAAGGCTGGGGAAGTATTTTGGGGACAGTTTAATAAAGGGTCCTGCAGCTTTATTAAGAAGTTTGGATTTGATTCTGAGAGTAAGAAAGTCATTACAGGGTTGTTGGTAGCCAAATACACATAAGACTGTAGTTTGAAAGGGTAGTAAATCTGATAGAAACACAGAATTAGTAAAAAATATAAAACTTGAAATAGATTGATTTGGAGGTTGTTGCTTTCATTCCAAGCCTGAAGTGACGACTATTTGGACTCAGGTTGTGACAGGGAGGTTGGAGGGAAGTGGACATAGTAGAGCAATATTTAGGAGGTGTCATCAACAAGACTTGAGGACTGATTGAATATAAGGGTATGAGAGATGGAGGTATTCTGGATTTGGTGCTGGTAAAATCCATCTTCAGGAAAAGGAAGAATTACTAGCAGGAAAATGAGTTTAATTTGGGGTAAGAAAGCCAAAGGACAATCAGGGGCATTGGTGTCATGGAAACCTAGGAAGAAAATTTTAGGGAGCCAGTGATTTACATGACACATGACTTTGTTGCCAGAGGTCAAGTGAAATGAGAAGTGCAAACTGTCTACATCCACTTTACAAACATAATTGAATCTTTTATCCTGAATATCAGATTTTAGTTTAGTAACTTAGCTCATGGAGTTTGTAAATTTTAGAGTGAAATTAGAGCCCAGAATTTATGACTCTAAAGCTCACACTTTGTGTGCTTTTTTTTAATAGACTATTTTCTTTTTTTAGCAGTTTTGGGTTTACAGAAAAATTGAACAAAACTATAGAGAATTTTCACCATCCCTTCTCCCCGATTTCTACTGTTTTTAGCATCTGGCATTAGTATAGTACATTTGTGACAATTGATTAGCAAATATTGATACATTATTATTAATTAAAGTCTGTGGTTTACATTAAGGCTCACTCTGCAGATTCTGAGGGTTTTGGCACATGTATAATGATATCTATCCATCATTACAATATCCTACAGAATACTTTTATTGCTCTAAAAATCCCCTGTACTCTACCTATCACTTCTCCACTCACCCCTACTACTGACAAGCCCCTTAACAATCACTGATCTTTTTACGCTTTCTATATAGTATGTGGCCTTTTAAAGAAGATTTTATTTATTTGAGAGAGAGAGAGAATGTGTGTGTATGTGCTGGGGGAGAGGCAGAAGGATAGGGAAAGGGAGAAAGAGAGTCTTAAGCAGAGTCTGCACTGAGTGTGGAGACAGGAGATGCTCGATTTTATAACCCTGAGATCACTACCTGAGCTGAAACTAAGAGTTGGACACTTAACCGACTGCACCACCCAGGTACCCCAGTATACAGCCTTTTAACTCGGGGTTCTTTCATTTAGCAATATGCATTTGAGTTTCCTCCACATATTTTCATGGCTGGACCACTCTGCTCACTTCTCTTTATTGCTGAATAACATTCTACTGATAGGATGCACCCATTTGTTTTATCCATTCTACTGTTGAAGGACATCTTGGTTACTTCCAGGTTTTTGCAATTATGAGTAAGATTCCTGTAAACATTCAAGTGCAATTTTTGGGTGGATAAATAACTTGGGTAAATACCAAGAAGCATGATTGCTGGATTATATGGTAAGGATATGTTTCCTTTTATAAGAAACTGTAGACTGCCTTCCAAAGTGGCCGAATGACTTTGCATTCATGTCAGCAATGGATGAGACTTTTGACTGTCCCACATCCTCATCAGTATTTGCTGTTGCCACAGGTTGGGATTTTAGTCATTCCAGTAATTGTGTGCTAGTATTTCATTTGTTGTTTTAGCTTGCAGTTCTCTAATGATATATGATGTTAAGCATCTTCGTGTGCTTATTTGTTACGTGTGCTTATTTGTTACCTGTGTATCTTCTTTGGTGAGGTGTCTGTTCGGATCTTTTGTTCATTTACAAATTGAGTTTTTTTTTTTCTTATTATCACTTTCTTTTATAAGTAACTTTATTTTATTTTTGCCTAAAGATTTTATTTTATTTTTTTAAAAAGATTTTATTTATTTATTTAAGAGAGAGAGTACACAAATAGGGCAGAGGGACAGAGGGAGAGGGAGAAGCAGAGTTTCCCTTGAGCCGCCTGTTGTGGGGCTCCATTTCAGGACCTTGGGATCATGACCTGGGCTGAAGGCAGATGCTCAACCGACTGAGCCACTCAGGGGCCCCTAAATTTTTATTTATTTTGAAAGAGATAAAATAAACAAAGGACTTGATCCCCAAACTCTGAGATCATGATCTGAACTGAAATCAAGATTTAGATGCTTAACCAACTGAGCCACCCAGGCACCCCATCTTACTAGTAACTTTATATTTAAAATTCATATCTCCTAAATTGCTTATGTTTGGGTCTTAGTTTTCTTCTTCTAATATTCTTTATTTTTTTATGTGTTCAGTTCATTAACATTCAGTGCCACCATTTATGTGGTTGGATGTAGGTCTAACTAAGCCTTTTTTTTGTTTCTCTGTACTGATTTGTGTTCTTCTGTTCTTGCTTTTTTATATTTTTTATTATTTGATTATTTTTCTTTGAGGAATTCGAGTTTAATATGCCTATTGGCTTTTTAGAAATTATCTTTTGAATTTTTTTGGTGACTACTCTAAGGACTACAATACATAGGCTTAACTCTTCATAGTCTGTTTTATGTTAATATCGCACAATTGATTGAAGTTAGAAACTTTGCATTTCTTCTTCTACTATTATTTTTATAAATTTCACCACCCACAAAGACAAATACAAAAATACTATAATTTTTTCTTTGTACAAAAATACATATTTTATTTTATTTTATTTATTTTTTAAGATTTTTTATTTATTCATGAAAGACCCACACATACACAGAGACAGAGAGACAGAGAGACAGAGAGATAGAGACACAGGCAGAAGGAGAAGCAGGCTCCATGCAGGGAGCCCGACACGGGCCTCGATCCCGGGTCTCGAAGATCAGGCCCTGGGCTGAAGGTGTCACTAAACCGCTGAGCCACCCAGGCTGCCCCATTTTTTAAAGAAATCAAGAGGAAAACTATTCATCTATATTCATTCAAATATTACCCATTTCTAATACTCTTCTTTTTTCTGAAGTTCTAACTTTCCCTCTGGTATCCCTTCCCTTCAGCATAAAGAAGTTTCTTACGCTTTTCTTATAGAATGATTCTAATAACAGCACATTTTCTTAGATTTCATTAATTGAAAAAGTCCTTTATTTCATCTCTTTAAAGGGTTGTTCTCTATGAAATTATGGCTTAATAATATTTTTTCCCTCTTCATTCTGGAGTTTAGGATATTGTTTCACTCTGTCCTGGTTTCCATGGTTTCTGATGAGAGTCCTTGGTCATACAGATGTTTTTTGTTTTTTGTTTTTTTTTTTGACTGCTTTCAAAATATTATGTTTACTTTTGATTTTCAGTAATTAGACTACAGTGTGCTTAGGTGTGGTAATTTTTTTGTTTATGTGGTTTGAGATCTTCTGAGCTCCTTAACCACGGAAAATTATGCCTTTAACAAAATTGGGACTTTTCCAGCCACTATTTCTTCATTCGTTTTCTGTTCTATTTTCTCCTTTGTGTTCTTCCTGGAAATCCAATTACATTATATAAGACATTTTTACATTGTTGCACAAGTCCCTGAACTCTGTTCCTTTTCCATTCCTCTTCTCTGTTTTTTCTTCAAATTGGATAAATTCTTTTGATCTATGATCAAGTTCAATAACTCTCCTATGTCATCTGTATTCTACTTCAAAGCCCATCCAGTAAATATTTTTCAGATATTTGAGCTTTTTGTTTAATTTGTAAAATATTTCTGTTCCTTTACTGAACTTGTCTCTATTTATTATGAGCATATTTCCTTTACCTCAGTAATGATACTTTTATTAAACTGCTTTAAGCCCTACTCTGATAATTCAAATCTAGATCATCTAGAGGCTAATGTTTATTGGACTTAGTTTTGTTTGTTTCCCATGAAATTAACAAATAAGTCACATTTTTCTGGCATTTCATATATAGAATATTTTTACAATGTATTTTGGATATTATATTATGTTGTGGAGCCTTGGAGTCTCCTGTATTCCTCTAAAGAGTGTTGATATTCGGGGTCTCTGGGTGGCGCAGCAGTTTGGTGCCTGCCTTTGGCCCAGGGCGCGATCCTGGAGACCCGGGATCAAATCCCACGTTGGGCTCCCGGTGCATGGAGCCTGCTTCTCCCTCTGCCTGTGTCTCTGCCTCTCTCTCTCTCTCTGTGACTATCATAAATAAATTAAAAAAAAAAAAAAGAGTGTTGATATTCTTGTTTCAACAAACAGTTAATTTGGTTCACTTGAATGCAAACTCTGTCACCCTAGTGGTTGGCAGTGATTTAAATCTCATTTGAAATTGCTCTTATTCTCTCCCATGCATGTGTGGTTTAGAGGTTAGCTGTTGTGGTATAAATTTATGCACAGAATTTGTGGCTTCTGTTCTCTGCCCATCCCTTTTCTGGGGTTTCCCACTCATCCAAAATAATGTTTAACCAAATACATGAGCATCTCATGGCCCAGTCAAGTTGACACATAAAATTAGCCATCACATGTATCAGGTTCGTCATCATGTTTTCAGTGTTTGCCAGGAGACACATATTGTCCGCTTATCTACTTAGGGAATTCTGAGTTACATTTCATCAACATTCGTGCAACTTAGAGTTATCAATCACTGACAGTAGCTTCTTTTTGCACTTCTATAAACAATCCCTCATATCTACTTGTATTTTTAATTATTCTTTTCTTTTCCTAGCAACATTGTCGGATAGAACTTACTGTGATGAGGCAAATGCTTATATCTCCACTGTTCCATATAACTTTGAATTAGTCACATATGACTTTGAACACTTGAAATGTGGCTAATAGGATAAAGGAAATGGAATTTCTAATTTTATTTAATTTAAATTTGACATTCACATATGGCTAATGGCTATTGTATGGACAGTGCTACCCTCAAACATGTTTTTGTTTCCTTTTTCAAAATGTACTTTCTACTGGCATATTTCTCTGATAATTTGTTTTGACTTATTTAGTTAATCAAATAATAATTTATGGGTTCACACCATGTGTACGATTGTTTTTAAAGGTTTATTTATTTATTCGTGATAGACATAGAGAGAGAGAGGAGAGAGAGAGAGAGAGAGAGAGAGGCAGAGACACAGGAGGAGGGAGAAGCAGGCCCCATGCCGGGAACGACGCGGGCCTCGATCCGGGGACTCCAGGATCGCGCCCTGGGCCAAAGGCAGGCGCTAAACCACTGAGCCATCCAGGGATATCCCATGTGTACGATTTAATGTTAAGCATGATTTTTATTCTTTTTTTCAGTCTTAGAACTTTTTTAAAGACCATTTTGATTCTTGGAGCACTGAAAGTTACTGATTTTTTCCAACGAACATGCACACACCCAGAGTTAAAAATCCTTGTATTTTATTGGTGTACAAAAAAAATTAAAATGGTGTGTTCTGTACACACATGGTCTCTGTAGTCATTCCCCCTTTGCCAATCTTTCTAAATGTGTTAAAATTGCTATAAATCTGTAATTTTTTCCATGGAAACTGTTATCACAAACTGTTAGTTGTGCTGCATTTCTGAAGGCTCTGACTTTCCATTGTTTTCTAAGAATATTACTTCTAAGCTTGTCAAGAAACTTTCCTCCTGATTTCTGCTAATTTTCTAAGTGCTGGTCATTAGCACTGATTTAATTAGATACTGTTACTCTCTTTATAGAAATAATAAGTATCTTTAAAAATAAGTCCTTATAATTTATTATATGTTTAATTTTAAACTGTGGATGTGACCCTTAACACACTGATTGGTGATTTTTACTTTTTATATTATAAATTTTTCAATTTATTTCATGATATTTTAATATTTATCATTTCAGGACCATCAAACAATTCTGAGAGCATGGGCTGTAAAAGATTTTGCTCCAAATTGCCCTTTGTATGTCCAGATATTAAAGCCTGAGAATAAATTCCATATCAAATTTGCTGGTAAGTTTTGTCTCAAATGAGATACTTTGAATTTCCTCAAACTCTGATAGTAAGAGTTATGTCTCTGAAATTAGTGGCAACTTCATATATTCATGATTGAATAGAATAAAAGGATTTCCTTTCATCATCTACTTGTTATGAGAGAATTTATTCACTCTAAAAGGTGACAAGATAATGTTATGGGAGTGAATCTTTACTTTTTTATATTATTTGGTGATTTTAGCAACTGAATTTACTGTATGCCTTGGTAAGACTATAAATAGATTAGCACTTGTAGTTTTATGCATCATATAAACACGTTTTCAATGCTGCAGCTATTAATTTATGTTTATGTTTACACATAGGTAGTATTTTGTTATAGACTACTTAATACATATGTAAGCTTGCCATGCGTAGAGTAATATTAAAATACATTCAAGTGTATTAAAATAGATTTATTTGGAGATAAGATAGATTTTGAAAACATTTTAAGAACAACATACATGTGAGTTTTTTGTAGAGATACCACTTTTAAAGTAATTTCATATGAGATTATACTTTAAAGTTTTAGGAAATTGAACAGTAAGATGATTATTTTTTTCTTTAATGTTTCTGTAGAAACTAATTTTGATGCAGGCAGTAATTTATGTACATTTAAAAAAATAACACCCTTATTTTTGTAACATTTCACCTTACTAATTTAAAGCTACAAACATCATTAAAACGTAAATCATTTTAACTATGTGTTAGCAAGATGTATTTCCTTCAGCTATGTTTACATATCTTAAAATGCTTACCTATTTTTATATGATATTTAAATGAAAAATTGTAAATACTAAGATATTTCAAAATAATATCAAGAAAACCATGAATTATTGCTATTAAGTTTGCTCTATTTTTTATCTTTTACTCTTGCTTCTAATGACATCAATTTTTCTAAAAATGACTTCTCTTTGGAAGTCTGCTTTAAGTACTAATACTGGTTTAAGTGGTTTGTGATGATCATGCTGGGTTTTTTGTTTTTGTTTTTGCTTTTTAAAAAACCTGTTCTCTAACCTCAAAATTAAAAATAATAGCACTTCCTTTATAAATGGGTTTGTGTAATATAATGGAAAATACATGTAAATTCTCCAACTACTCCCTGTTACATATGTAATTACCATTCAAGAAATGCCAATTGTTTATCTAAAAGACCTTTGCAACTAAGCTACCTTCTTTTTATAATTGTTTAGTAAAAGGAATATTTTTGTAAAATTTTTATTGTATCTGATAATGACTTATTATGATATAATTTTTAGGAAGGCCGTAATACATAGCATTAGGCAAAGGTCTAAAAATGTGAATTTAAATTTGAGTGCCACCAGTTCAGTTTTAGGTAGCCAGATTAGTATTCTGAGCCCTATTTTTCTTTTCTGTTAGATTATGTATCATATGTATCATGTTTCTATTCCATTGGTTAGGATTAGCAGTAAGGATTAAAAAATATCCGAAACATTTTAGGCGCTCAATAAATGGATATCAAATATGGATCTTAAAACAATTGTAGTTTGGGAAGACAATTTGTAATTTTGAATGTGCTGTAACTAAAATTCAGAATGAACTTTAGTTCTTTCCCCTTCTTAGCAGGCCATAGACATTTTCACAACAGATAGTTCAAACTCACTAAAATACAAATAAAAAATTGCAAAGACTATTTGCATTGATTCTCTTTCATATTCTATTTTTGCCATTATTTTGATAAACCTGTTGTAATGAGTGGAATAGTTAAAAGTTCTGTCCTGATAGTTTATCACAGTATTTCTCATTTATGGCACCTGTTGAAATTCCTTTTAATGATGTCTATATTCTTTTAGGCTGAGATTACAACATTTTAGAGGAACTTTTTTTTTATATTATAAAAAGATAAAAGCATCCTAGTTTCATTAAAATGTCATCAAATAGTTTGGGGTGATGTATGAGACTCTCAGACCAATATAATATATTTCGATCTCAGCATGAGGCTAAAAGATTACACTTTACCTTTCAAAAGACAGTATATCAAGCTGGCACTTAGTTTGTATGGTAGATTGTTAAAATAATGGTCTTCAGTGAACCATGTTCCATGTATCTATCCAGTGTTGATGGGATCTGCAATTTATCCACAAAGAGGTGAAATATATTTCTCTACCACTTGATAAAGGCCAGTCTTGTGCTTGCTTTGACCAATAGAATGCAACAAAAGTTACATTGTATGACCTTCCAAGGCTAAGTGGTAAAAGTCTGTGCTTCTGCTTTTCCTTCACTGGAAAACTACCCAGAGACTATGTAAAGAATCCCAATTTAGCCTCCCTAAGGATGAAAAATCACATGGGAAGAGACGATCATCCATCCTAGGCACTCCATCTCTCTAGCTCCCGATTTACAACATTCAACCCAAATTGTCATGCTGACCTACAGAATTGTGAGAAATAAAATGTTGGTTGTTTAAAGTTACTAAGTTTGTAGTTATTTGTTATTTGGCAATAGATAAGTAATATCATTTGTAATAAAATAATAATTGCTTTAATCTTAAACCATATTAATTTGATAATATTCATTATACTTTTGTCTTTGCATTCTCCTGAGTGTTAAATAGCACAATTCCAATTATACAGGATTTAAAATGAGATAATTATATTTCTGTTTATTTAAATAGCCTCTTCAATACACCCTAAGTTGTGAACTGCTACCGTGACTGTAATTTGTTTATTTTTAAAAAGTAAATCCATGCTTTTAAAAGAAGAAACTTCAAAATGAGTTTTGAGTATATAAAATATTAAAAAGCAAAAACAATATAGCAGCCTAGCAACTATTATTTTATACACATTTACCAGTCATATCATGTATGGATCCTTTTCTTCTGAACAAAATGACAACAGACATCCATTAAACTATTGAATTGTTACAATATCATTTGAATGCATTATAATATTATTAATTTAATTATGATAATCTACACTTTGATGAGAATTACAAAAGAAAGGTCTATATGTGCAGGATTTCAGCAGAGAAAAGATATGTTCTTATTTCACTAAGAGAAGAAGGTAAAAATAGTGTTTGGAGATAGAAAAAAATCCTCAGTAGGATAATAGCTATGATATAGAATTTCCGAATATAAACCATTGCAAATTTTAATGAGATTCAATAATATAAAAATATACTTCATAGGTGATTTGATTATTTTAATCACCACTAATTTCATAAAAAGAAAATAAACTCAGACTGGCTTTAGAAAAAATTTACTTTCAGCAATATTCTTTTTTATAACAAATTTCCCAAAGTAAAGAGATCAATAGTACAAATTCTGGAGTGAGACGATCCACAATTGAATTTCCATTCTATTATATAGTAACTATATGACCTCAGGCTTCTTAATATTTCTCAACTTGAGTTCTTTGATTTATAAAGTGTGCATGATAAGAGAAAATATCTCATAGGGTTGTTATGATTAAAAAAAATACTCCAAAGAACATCAGCCATTAGTATTGGTACTTATCAAATTGATCATTATCATTAATCTTGAGTACCTATTTCTCATCCTCCTAACAAATCTATATTATCTTTGTTTCCAGGAAAAGTAACTGAAAATTGCTCATTTTTTACAATCAGCTTAATATGGACATTCAAAAAACACATAGTTCTCAGCTTGCACATATTTTCCAAAGAGTAGAAAAACAAAGATCTCTCCCCGATTCATATTATGAGGCTGACCTAGCTATATTACAGAAGTTACTGAGGATAGTATGAGAAATGATTAGAGACCAATGTTAACTGATTAGTTGAAAAATTATTTAAAATATATTACCAAAATTAACAAAGTAATGCATTAAAAAAATAATATATCATCACCAAGGGACCCCCGGGTGGTTTAGTGGTTGGGCATCTGCCTTTGGCTCAGGGCGCAATCCCAGAGTGCCGGGATCGAGTTCCACATCGGGCTCCCTGCACGGAGCCTGCTTCTCCCTCTGCCTATGTTTCTGCCTCTCTCTGTGTCTCTCATGAATAAATAAATAAAATATTAAAAAATATATATCATCACCAAGTTAAAATTATCCCAGAAATAGATCATCATGTCAGAGGATCATCACTTCAATGGATACATAAAAAGCATTTGGGAGAGAATTCAATATCAATTTACAACTTGAAAAAAAGAAAAACAAAGAAAAAATGTTAGAAAGCTAAGAGGAAAACATTCCTTAGCTTAAGGAAAATTATCCATACAATAACCTAGAGGAAAAAAGTATTTAATGACCACATTTTGAAAGTCTGCCTTTGGGACTCCTGGGTAGCTCAGTGGTTGGGCGGCTGCCTTCAGCTCAGGTCATAATCTGGGATGTGGGATCAAGTCCCTCATCGGGCTCCTGCGAGGGGCCTGCTTCTCCCTCTGCCTGTGTCTTTGCCTCTTTCTCTCTCTCTGCATCTCTCATTTAATACATAAATAATCTTTAGGAAAAAGAAGATAAAGAAAGACTGCCTTTAAGATTAGGTGCTTACTTAACAGAGGTGCTTACTAAAACCACTTTTACTTTGCATTTTCCTGGAAATCCTAAGGAGTGCAGTAAAACTTCAAAAATAAATAAAAGGAGTAAGCACTGGAAGTCGAGGTATGAATTGCCATATTATTTATATAAGATTTCCTGCAGTATTCTTTTATAGAAATCCATTTCTATGATTTCCAAAATTAAATCAGTTCTTCAGTATTCATTATGAGCTTCAGTCTTGTATCTCTTAACTGTATAGTCAATATTTTCTATTGGTTTCTAACAGCTGTCTCAAAATTAAGATACCTAGAAATATGTATAGATTTTCCCTGACTTAAAATTTATTTCTATCCCATTCTTCTCAATACCATCTACTTAGAGAACTCAAGCCAAAAACTCATGAATTATTCTTCAATCATTTGCATTCAATCCATTAAGTCATATAGGCTGGACTTCCTGAGTATCCCAGATTTATCCACTGACACAACCCTAGTCCACGCCATAATCATGGCTGTGTCAAAACACTCCCTTTTCCTTCTTTCCTGGGTATCCATGAGTCCTACCTATAAGCTTACTGCTAGTTTTCATGTTGCCCAGCACATTTGCAGTAGTGATTAGCATTTATGTGTTCTAGTAGGCTGCTACATCTTCGTGCCTCCAATGTCAGCCTAAACTCATAGTTTCCTTTTTCCAGTATATTGATGCCAGCATTCTTTTACAATAGCATTATTTTTATAAGATTTTTTTCTGGTGGATTATTTTTTTGTCAACCTCTATAGAACAAAAGTCAAATGGTACTATAGCTTTGGTGGTGTTAAATTTCAGTTCCAGTGAGAAATATTTTTTATCAATACACTTCTTTTTTAAGAAGTGGCAGTTGGTACTGAAACATAGAAGAAGTAATGGCAGTATTCCATAGCTATGACTAATATAAAAATGTGGTTTTGTAACATCTTGTATTCTCTGTCAGCCTCTTGTGGGATTAGCAATTCTAGTAGAGTCTCTCCAAGGTCATATATCTGATCTGAAATCACCTAGAAAAAAGGGCTCCACGTTGTTGAGTCTTTCATAGATACTCTCATCTTAGTGGCAAAACCAGACAAGGCATTATAATAGTTCAGTATTCAGACATGTTTCTGTAGACCAAATTTTAATCGGAATAAAATCAAACTCTTATCTCTTTCTTCATTCTATATTACAAAAATCATTTAAAAAGGAACAAAACACAAAACAAAATAAACAAGGAAAAATGTACTTTACTAGGAAAATAACTCTTATTGAAAAACCTTGAATGAACTTGAGGAATAAACTGAGCTCTTCAATTAGTTGAATCTAAAAAAAGTTTGCTATTTGTCTCCTAGTCAGATGAAATTACTCAGAAAATCAGTGGGAGATGAATCCCTGTTATATGAGTAAATCAATTGCTAAATTTAGGTTGACACTCTATCTTTACCTCCCAGATTTAGTGTTATATTGTCTATGAATGAATATTAAATTGCCTTTTATTTGTCAACTAATTTTCTTTCAACATACTGGGTTTTTGAAAATTTTCTACTTTATTTTAACAGATATAAGAAGACATAAAAATCAAACTGGTAAATTTTCACCCACAGGTGGGAGAGAAGAATATTAGAAATCAATTTATAAATAAATTTGTAGGAGTAGAAAATGTAAAAGTCTGAGCAAAGAATGTAAAAATCAATTTGTAAATTGTGAATTTTCTATGAATTTTATTTTCCATGCTTTGACTATGATATTTCATAAGTAACAGATTATGAATTAAAGTTTATGAATGAAAGGAAGAATCATACCTCAATAGTAAAGTGTTGACTGAATGAAATTCTACCTCACAAGTAAAACATGCCTAGAAGAATGATTCATTCATTATACAAGAACAGTAGGAGTTCTGGGAATTAAAAAAAATTCAATTGCAATACAAATTAAAAGTATAGACAAAAGTATTTTTAGCTATATTATTGAAAATATAGACATTTATCTTTCTTATAGTAGGTGGTCATGGCTACCACTAGAAAAACAGTATTGTTTAAAGTACACATACACGTTTGTGTGTGCACATATATCTTGGAGAAATGATTGGACTTAAAAATGAAGGTCTTAACTCTGTTTACTCACTATTAATTTTTTGCTGAAACACGAGACATCCCAATGCCTCACTTTTTTCTACCCAGAAAGAAGAGTGGAAAAATATTTCCAAGTAATATAAATATTGGAAATTATGTTAGCTGTTTCTAAATAACATATGTATGTGCAATGCTTGACTTTCACCAAATGGTAAGGTGTGAGTTTTTCATGCTGAATAATTTCTTCATTTCCCATATAACACCCACATAGATATCAGTTTAAATTTCATTCTTACAACCTACTTAAGAATATAATGCTTTGAATTCCTATATTTTCAGAAGATAAAATACAACAACTTTGAAAATTCTCCATTTTCAGATGGAAATATTCTCTGATTTTTGTGTCATTGTGGAGATCGTTAGAAGCCACTTAAGGCCGTGTTCAAAACTTTGCGATTTAGTCTTTAAATTTTTTCTATCCAATTTTTTACTTTGAAAAAAATCAAACACACAGCTTAAAGATTATACAATGAAAACTTAAGTTCCTTTCATTAACATTTAGCAATTAACAGTTTCTCACATTTGCTTAATCTTTTCTCCACACACACACACACACACACACACAGTTTTTAACTTCAGCATGCTTTTCTGAATAATGACATTCTACTATATACCCATGATAACATTTTCAACCCTAAGAGGGTTAAATAATTTCTTTTTTTAAATAAAGATTTTATTTATTTATCTATGAGAGACACACAGAGAGAGAAAGAGGCAGAGACACAGGCAGAGGGAGGAGCAGGAACTCCGATGTGGAACTCGATCCTGGATCCCAGGGGCACGCCCTGAGCTGAAGGCAGCCGCTCAACAGCTGAGCCACCCAGGCATCCCAGGGTTAAATAATTTCATGGGTCTGATTCATATTTCAATGTTGGCAACTATTTCCAAAATGTCGTTTATAATTGTATTTTTGCAATTCAGTATTAAATCAGCATTTTGTTTTTTTATTGCTTTTGCTTTTTCATTTTTTTATTGAAATAATTTTGATGGAAGATTGCTATAGACAGGAACAAGCATTCCCATATACCCTTCACATCACACAGGTCCCCAGGATGTTAATTAACTTCTTATATAACCATGGCTCATTTAATCAAAACTAAAAAAATTAACGTTGGTGTGAATTATTATTTTTTTTTAAATTTATTTATGATAGTCACACAGAGAGAGAGAGAGAGAGAGGGCAGAGACACAGGCAGAGGGAGAAGCAGGCTCCATGCACCGGGAGCCTGACGTGGGATTCGATCCTGGGTCTCAGGATTGCGCCCTGGGCCAAAGGCAGGCGCCAAACCGCTGCGCCACGCAGGGATCCCTGGTGTGAATTATTTTTAAGTGAAATATTTTCTTATCTTTCATTTCTCCTAACAACAAAAATCAGCAACTTCTTTGCTTTTCTTTTTTTATAGCTTTTACATTTTTAATATGTGGGTCTATTAAATAGCTAAACCAGCTTTCCTGTTTGTTCTCTTTGACACTTGATTAAATTGCCATTGAACATTAGGTATCTCAAGTCATTTTCTTGTGGACCACTTAAAATTTAATTAACTCAAATATCTTTATGTTTTTCTCCATTAATTTTCTTATAGTCTTATATTTCTCAAAGACTCAATTTCATGGTTCTGAAAGCCAGAGCAGCATATTTCTTCTGTCTTTGGAAAGTGGCAGGCTTATTCTATTAAATCATATAGATTTAAGAATCTTATAGAATCTTGCAGTCTATAAAGTAGCTTCTTGGTAACAATGTTTATAAAGAACAGGTTTATCCTCTTTTGCTCTCATTTACTTTTATGTTCTGCCCAAGAATACCATTCTAACAGACCCTGTTCATCCCACACAGGGCTTCGGCTCTGACCTTATGATCCCCCTCCTTGCCCTTGCCACCCTCCATATATGTCAAAACTCATGATTCCAATCATGTTCTAGTCTCATCAGATTTTATTTGATGAATTTAGTCAATCTGATAGATCTATTTTAGGTAAACTTTTCATGATTTAATATCTTTATCCCTGGAATAATTGCTTTTGTATTGAAAAGTCTCTTAAAATGTGATTTTTAGACCTAAAAGAATGAGATCCTAATATGAGGCTATTATAATATCCTACCACTATAATATTATCCTGAGATGTTTAAAGTTGCCTCAAAACAGACTGCATGAAGAAATATGATGCACACACAAAGGTGAGAGAGAAAGACTGTGAATTAGGCTTTACTAAGGAATTGGAATGTTGCTGGTGAAGTAATGATCCACTGATGATAGTTATAAGTAAAGGTATAATATTTTAACTAGATAATAAAGTAACTCCAAGGGAAATGTGGAATACAGTGGAGAGGACACAAGGAACCTCATAGGAGTGATTATTTAGCAAGCTATTAAGAGTGTTCAGGCGAGAGAGACTGAGTGATTGAACCAGAGTGGTGATGATGGATGTGGAAGGTGAGAACATATTCATGAATCATTTCAGATATATCCTGTAGACCTAATGACAATTGACTGTAGGAACCAAAGAGAGCGAGAAATGATTTTATTTTTGACACCTTCATCTCTTTTTTGTATATCCTCCCATTTAATATAAGTTGTATTATAGCCGTTTACTAATTGATTTGTAGTTGCTTAGATGTTTAACTCTGGAATAGAAACTTTTTAAAAAGAGTTTTAGGGGATCCCTGGGTGGCGCAGCGGTTTGGCGCCTGCCTTTGGCCCAGGGCGCGATCCTGGAGACCCGGGATCGAATCCCACGTCGGGCTCCCGGTGCATGGAGCCTGCTTCTCCCTCTGCCTGTGTCTCTGCCTCTCTCTCTCTCTCTCTCTCTCTCTCTGTGTGTGTGACTATCATAAATAAATAAAAATTAAAAAAAAAAGAGTTTTAAAAAAGAATTTATTTATTCATTTATTCACAAGAGACACAGAGAGAGGAAGAGAAGCAGAGACACAGAGGGAGAAGCAGGCTCCTTGCAGGGAGCTTGAAGTGGGACTTGATCCCCGGATTCCAGGATCACGCCCTGAGCTGAATGCTGATGCTTAACCGCTGAGCCACCTGGGCATTTCTTTTTTCAAGATTTTGTTTTTGAGTAATCTCTACACCCAACATAGGACTTGAATTTGCAATCCCAGGATCAAGAATTGAATGCTCAAAAAAAAAAAAAAAAAAAAAAAAAAAGAATTGAATGCTCCACTGACTGAGCCAGCCATGCTCCCCTACAATATGAGTTTCTTAAATGCTTGGTATCTTCAGTGGCAAGCACGGTGCTCGACTCATAGTATCTTAGTATTAAAAGTATACTATAGGATAAGATTTAAAAACTTGAACTATCCAGTAAGAATGTTCAGAAGTCACACTTTAACTTAGTAAAATAAAAATATGCAACAATATATGAAATAGTGAAAAGGGGGGAAAATCTAGTTTTTTCTCCTATGTAGGGAAAACCCAGTTCCTTTTTATGGTGTTTCACCCTTGTTAGTATCCTTCAACTAGTTATCTAGGACACATCACTTCTCTCTGGTCACCAAATATGGGAGGTTTTTCCCCACACCAAGCAATTCTTTGTAATGCCAGCTGAATGCCCTAACAATTCAACTCAAGTCTGACACTGTCTACTCAGAGATAGCATTAGATCCCACAGGTGAGGACTCAGTGACTGTCCTTCCCCCACCCCCCTTCAGATGCCAATTGCACGTCAAGTTTGTCACCTGTGGTTCTGATCAACCAGCTGTACATTACAGGTCCCAGCAACCCCCTCCTTAGTTTGCTAGAGTGGCTCAAAGAACTCAAGGAAACACTTATATTTACCAATTTAGTAAAGGACATGAAAAAGGATACAGAAAACATCCATATGAAGAGATATATAATTTCAATGTGTGGATATATTTGTCAACCTGAAGCTTTCCTAACTACCTACTATTGAGATTTTGTGATGCTTCCTCTCATGGGCATGAGCAATTATTAACCCCATTTCTAGTCCCTGCCCCCTCTCTGGAGGATGGGCAGTAGAGCTGAAAATTTCAATCTCTTCTAATCACGATTGGGTCTTCCTGGTGACCAGCTCCCATCCAGGAGTCACCTAGGAATCTATCCACAGTTACCTCATTAGGACAAAAGATGCTCCTGGTGTTCTTCCCATTTCAGAATTTACAAGGGTTTTAGGAGGCCTGTGTTAGGGATTGGGTCAAAGACCAATATTAGAACAAAAGAAACTCCTAGGGCTCTTATCTTCCAGGAAATACAAGTGTTCCAGGAACTGGGGACTTAGACCAACATATATCTATTCTATTATCTCACAGATAGCTTTCAAATATGAAAGTAGTGTTTCATCATATTGTAGTAAGAAAAAATTCTGGAGAAGAGTGGCACAGAATAAGAGCATCAGAAATCTAAACACAGATCCCTGTAAATTTTTCTGCGTCATTTTGTTTTATTCCTCAGCAGCCTTTCATATTAAAATGTGTGTTTTTAGAATGCCGCTCTGGCGGTAATGTTGGGAATTGCTTGATGGCGAGCATAGGTTTGAGTGTATCGTTTAGAGTAGTAAAAGGGTGCATATATGGAAATCTGAAGAGGATAGAGATCACTAACATCTGTTTACACAATTACATGAAGTTTTCATGAGGAAATAATATAAGCTGCACACAACATTTAAGTCAAAGGACATTTATTGAGTTTTATTTACTATAAGAATAAATGTAGAAAGAAGCAATATGTCTAGCCATGTGAGAATAGATACATAAGATAATAGATGTGGTGTGTATATGTATTGTCCAACCTAAGTCCTTATAAGAAATTACATTAAAATGAAGGGCAATATAAATGGAAAAGTAGGATGTGGAATTCCTTAAAGTAGGGTAACAACTTTATAATATAATTCATGTATAATGAATTTTATTTCATTTTATATAGAAATATAATACTAGCTAGAAGGTGATTTTGCTCATAAAGGTTGTTTTAAAATTTACAGATTTTACATTTTTACATTTTTTCCCACAAGTTCCAAATTATTAGTTGTAATTAATGCTATAAAAACATTCGGGAATGGTTATATCTAAGCAGGGAACATGTTATTCACTTAATTATGACTAGGGGTTTTGTTTGTATAGACAATAATAATTTGTTTATGTGAACTGAAATATCATTATTATGTTGGTAAAAGATAATGTACATGCATTTATGAACCTGTGCAATTAGCCTATTGTTATATCTTATAACCCATGACAAATGCCATTTAATACCTTAATATAGCAATAACTTTCATTGGTGCCAAGTTCTCATTTAAGCTACTCTGTATCCCTATATTCACAGAGACTAAATCCAATGATCAGTCAGTAGCTACCTCCTTGAGATTGTTAACTGAGCTCCAATGAAGAATGAAAAAAAGGGGAAATTTAAAAAGTGCTAGCTATTTTTAAAAATCATCAAGGTGAATTAGTAAGTTATTTCCAACAATTTTTAGAAGTTTTATGTGTTTGAAATTAATGAAGAGAAATTTGTAATATGTTGAAATTGTAGATTAGTACTTTGATGAAATCAGTTTCTCCTTGGATTGTGTATTCAATATTCTTTGTTTTTCAGCTTACTATGACTCGGTTTTGTTAGGACTTAAAAAAATAAATAAGTAAATACTCAATATCTTAAAAGAGGTTTTCTTGAACTTGTGTGATAAGCTTAAGATGATTATCTAGTGTAATTTTTAGGTTAAATAGTATGTGTATTTATAGGATTTTTAATACACAATGCCAATTTGCTCCTCAGAAATGTATAACTTACTTTTGCAAGAGTGGGTGATATTCCTTTAACTCTTGCCTTTTGGGTAAATGAAAAAGAATATTAAGAACTATATTATTATAGTTCTGCTAATATTGGCTGTCAACATTTACTATATAGTGCTTATTAGGAGCAAGAACTATGTTTTTTTGTTTTGTTTTGGTTTGGTTTTTTTTAGAGGAAAGAATCTTAAGCAGGTTCCTCATCTGATCTTATGACCCTGAGATCATGACTTGAGCCCAAATCAAGAGTCAGACACTTAACTGACTGAACCACTCAGGTGCCCTGGACTACTGTTCTAAAGCACTTTTTGTAGATTAGCTCAATTAACTTTCATCAAAACCTTATCAAGTCATATATTAGTTACCTGTTGTTGTGTATCAACCCAAAGCTTTGTGGTATGAATGGTAAACATTATCTTACATTTTCCTTGGGTCAGGAATTTGAGAGAAGTAATGATCAGGCTATTTATGACATTGCAGTGAAGATGTCAGTTGGGACAGTTACCTGTAGACTTAACTTGGGCTGGAAGATCTGCTTCCAGTGTGGTTCACTCTTTACTCACGTGGTTGGCAAGGTAGTGCTGCCTGTTGCAGAAGACCTCAGTTCCTTACCCCTTGGACTTTTCCTTGGGACTACTTGAATGTCCTTATGTGGCACTGGCTTCCTCCAGAAAACATTGACTTAAAAGAGAGCAAGGCAGGAGCCATGGTACCTTCTGTGACAGCCCTGTGTGTCTCACCCTGTTACTTCTACAGTTTCCTATTGGTTACACAGCTTAGCCTATTCTGTGAATACCAGGATATGAGAACCACTAGTGCTCCAGGAGGCTTGCTAGTGTAGGTAGATTTTATTAGTATAGTTGACTTTTGAACATGTGTTTGAGCTGCATAAGTCCACGTATATGAGCATTTTTTCCCAATAAATACAGTACAGTACTATACTGTAATTTTTTTAGTAACTCTTTCTTTTATAATTTTTTTAGTAACTCTTTCTTTTCTCTAGCTTACTTTGTTGTGAGGATATAGTATATAATACTATAATATACAATATATGTGTTAATCCACTGTTTATGCTTATTGGCAAGGCTTCCAGTTAATGGGAGACTATTGGTAGGTAAGTTTCAAGGCAGCCAAATGTTTTTTTTTTTTTTAAATTTTTATTTATTTATGATAGTCACAGAGAGAGAGAGAGAGGCAGAGACACAGGCAGAGGGAGAAGCAGGCTCCATGCACCAGGAGCCCGATGTGGGATTCGATCCCGGGTCTCCAGGATCACGCCCTGAGCCAAAGGCAGGCGCCAAACCGCTGCGCCACCCAGGGATCCCAAGGCAGCCAAATGTTATATGTGGTTTTGCCATCTATGCAAACCAGTTGGTGCCCGTAACCTCTGTGTTGTTCAAGGGCCAACAGATGAGGAAACGAAGACACAAAGTTATTAATGAAAATGTTGATGATGCCATACTAAGTGGTGGAACCAGTGTTTTAATTCATATTCTTTGTCTCCAAAATGTGTGCTGTTAAGAGATATGTAGTATTGTCACTACATTCATTTTAATTTTCAGTTTTTTTATTACTAACAGATTATTTTCATTTTTCCATTGTTTATTTAATTTATGTGTTCATTCATATATAAAATACATCCCTGTGCTCTTATTTTCTACAGAAATGACTATTTTTCTTTAAGTGAATTATAGTTTTTTTCATATTCTAAAATTATGAACATTTTGACATTTTAAAAATTGCTTTTTTTTCAGTTTGCAAGTTGTATTTGGATTGCATTTATGGTGCTTTTAACTAACAAGTTTTATCTCTTTTTTTTGTACTTTTGTGCTTTTTGCCTCTAGATTGTCCATGGATTCATCTTTTAATACTTCAAATCTGTTTACTTTTCCAAAAGTTACTTTCTTTAAGGTAGAATTTGTAACAATCTCTAGAATTATGCCATTAAAGTAAAAAAGAGTGTGTGAATAGTGAATTATGGAAATGCTCAACTTACTTGATTTCTTAGAATTTGTTGATATAAATATTATGTTCATATCTGTTTGGGTCTGTTTGGTGGAAAGTTGGTGGTATTGAGGAAGAACACCCAAGTAGGCAAGGACTCAGTTAGATATAACATTTGGCTCAATTACCCATTAAATCTAACTCCCTTTGAGGAATTCCTTTTATGTTACATGTGTCTCTGGTAAAACTGAAATTTCAGTCTTCTTTTGTACTTTACTTTTACTTTGTTCAGATTGTTAGATGAACATCTAGTTGACATTAGCAACCATCTATCATCTTCATCTATCATCTGTCTATCTGTTTTGTGCCATTACAAAAGCAGCTATCACAGATTACACTTGATAACTATAAATATGGCTATGGGTTGTCATTTGCCTGGGAGGATCAGGTAAATTGTAGTGTCTTCCCTTATTGGTGAGGGAAAAGTATGCACTCATATAAGCTCATATATCCACTTATTCTTTATTTTATAAAATAAAAATATTTACTAGGTATGAGACTCTATAGTTTACTGCATTGCTACACTGTGTTACTTCAATCTGAAGTTTATGTTTTTATAAGACAGAGTTAACTATATGTATTTGTCTAATATGATACTAAGCATAGTTACCTAAAGACTATATGCTAAAGGACATGGGATTTGGACTTATATCTTGTGACTCCAAAACTAATGATCTTTTAAGTCAAGCACAGGACAACATTTACAACATTTTCCTACTTTATCATGCATTTTTTACAAGTGCTAAGCTACTATATTTTAACCTTCATAGAATGCTTGATTCAGAAGATCCACTTTCCACTTTAAGTGACAAGAATTCCCTCAGATTTTTGGAATGAAAGAAATATGTAATGGATTATATACCTGGACTTTGACATCATCCCACATATTTCCAGTCTTATTTATACTCTACAAACCTCACAGTATCCAAACTCAATCTTCCTTGTTTCTATTTTGCTTATTCAACCCACCTAAACATGCTCCTTTTGCCTCATGAAGGCTTTTAATGCAGTGCTATTCAGAGTGTTGTTCAAAGATCAGTTTCAGTCTGCAGACTTTTGCTAGGCTACAAGATAAGTACAGCGATTGAAAGTAAGCATTTAGCAACTTTGATAGCAATTTAACATCACTGAGACATCAAGCGCATAAGTGTGTTGTCTCTTTGGAAAGCAAGTAGACTCATATCAAAGGTAAGACTCATAGGTGAGTCATGCATGGCACGAGTTCTATACCAGTCATGCATAATAGAATGCATATTTGTCTGCAATGGGTTGGAAATTAAGAAATCGCACAAATAGCTGAAAATAAATTTAAAATGCGCTAAAGCATCATTGGTGTGGATTCTAGCTGGGCTTTAACCTTTCTTTCTTTTCTTTTGCCTTCTTTAAATAGCCTGAACTCTATGGGCTGTCATTTCAACCAAACTCATATTATTATACTAATTTCCTTTGTTTTTGTTTTTTTATGGCTCCAGATTGAAAAGAAACATGCACACAAGCAACATCCTACATGGATGGATCCTCTTTTCCTGCTCCTTGGCTGAGCACTGCTGGAAAAAGAAAATCACTTAGTGGGTCAAATCCATGTTACCATTAACTCATTTGGGCAGCTCAGAGGCCCTTAACAGGGTGGATTTTTTTCTTATCAAAATACTCTCCTGCTCGTACAGTTACAATTTCAAACTTTATCTTTCTAATTCCCTTAAGCCAATACATGAAAATTTACTGGGATGCCTGGGTGGCTCATGATTGAACATCTGCCTTTGGCTGAGGTCATGATCCAGGGGTCCTGGGATGGAGTCCCACATCAGGCGCCTGCTTCTCCCTCTGCCTCTGTCTCTGCCACTCTCTGTGTGTCTCTCATGAATAAATAAAATCTTTTTTTAAAAAAAGAAAAAATTTACTCAAATTTTTGGCTGCCATATTTTCCAAATGTTGCTTCATTTCCACTTATCACTTCCCACTTTCCTAGTATTATAATACAATTTCCTTCTCATCTCTATGCCAAATCTCATTGCCGCATACTCTTGTCAGCAACCCTGTAATATATTCTCTCTTTAATGCTTAGACCTCTTTTTGTTATTGTTAACTTCCATAAAAATTTAAATATTCTCCTACCTCTTTACCTCTGTTTACTTTCTTCACCATTCAAATAATTTATTCTTAATTATCCTTAAAACCTTAGCTTAAACATCATTCCCTTGGGGATGCTTTTTTTGATTTGCTCCAGGGCAGGAAAGGTGTTTCTGTATCCCTTTAGAGAGCCTTCATTCATTTGTTTGGTAACATTTATCACAGTATAACCGTATATTTGCTTCTAATGAATCTAGAGATCTTTCCAAATCCCTTTGAATCACTGACTTAAATCATTTTAGTCCTGCTGCAATTTGTGTGTGTGTGATTGTGAAATAATGAAATTGATTTCAAAGTCAAGTTTGACTTCATTCCTTCCAAACTGCCTCATTAAATAATGGGTGTTTGGGGGACGTAGTGGTTGTATTTTTTCAGTCATCAGTTTAATTTAGTGGCTTTTTGAGTCATTTGTCCATCTGGTAGCAAGCAATAATCCTTAAAGTGGGTTCAGGAGAGGGGAAACCACTAGAATATATCACTTACTTTAATGCTTTGGTTAACCAATGTTAAAGTTGTAAAATTTTTCTAGAGTTCTTTATCAGTAGTTTGAATTTAAATTAATGGGTTTAGGCAAGTTATTTTACCTCTGTACATCTGGTTCCTTATTTGAAAATGGTTTATTTATTCATGAGAGACAGAGAGAGAGAGAGAGGCAGAGACACAGGCAGAGGGAGAAGCAGGCTCCCTGCTGGGAGCCTGATGCAGGACTTGATCCCAAGATCCTGGGATCATGACCTGAGCGGAAGGCAGATGCTCAACCACTGAGTCACCCAGGTGCCCTTGAAAATAGTTTAATACAATATACATCATAGAGCTTTTGTGAAGTTTTATAATATATATATACACACATGTATAAAAACACATATACATATGTATCACTTAAGATAAAAGCTAAAATATTGTTTGGTATTATTACTGTTAAGATGGTTCAGTAACTGTATTCTTAACTCTCATGACATCAAATTGATGAGCTAGTGAGGAAAGAATAATTTTGGTTAAAACCTAAAGAAATCAGAGTTATGAGGACAATAATTTCTCAAAAAATATTAAAACTGCTGTTTTTCTGACGTTTCAAAGAAAGAGAGGTTAATAGAATTAAAATGTTTTGCTCTAGAATACAGGGAACTTGATTCTTCTTTTGAGCATTTAATTAATATGATACATTTAAAAAATTGTAGCATTAAAATAATGCGAGGATTCAAGGAATTAGAAAATCAAGCAAGCTTTTTCTACTCTGTATTATTGAGGTGCAATAACTTTTATAGGATATTGCCAATCTCAAATGGAGCTATGTTTTATATATTAAGTATTCTTTTATTTAAATCCCGTGAAACTGAATGACTTTTAAAGGTTTACTTAAATCTATTCTTAGACATTTAGCAGTTGAATGGGTCAACTATCCTGGAATTGGCAAAAGTCTCTGCTGTGTGCTCATGCATGGGTGCATGTGCACAGACACATCACACACACACACACACACACACACACACACACACACACACACATTTGCCAGTTGGTTATTTTATTGATTAAAGCAACAGGGTCAAAATAAAGCTCAATTGTTAGAGATTATCCATTTTCCTCTAAGGAAAAATAAGCAATTTTCATAGCAATCGACCCACTCATGCTTATAAACAGTCTGATAAGCAAAGGATATGTGAGAGATTTTATAACACAATTTGTTCAGTCAGTCTGTGTAATAAACTTTTCCGCACAAAATAAAAACAAATAACACTCGGTTTTAAAAAATTATCCTGTTTTGTATTTCTGTTTAAAAGCTCTTTTCCAAAGGATATTTGATTTCTGTAAATCACAACCCTGTGTTGGCTTAGTGCACTTTTCACTGTTGTTACTGCTTTCCAAAGACCTGTTACCTAGCAACTGCATGGAAGAAGCTTCTAGTATTTTAAATCATACAAGAGCTTGGAAAATACTGAGGCAGACTTTAAAAAAAGATTCTGACTTGTTAAAATGTAATTAACAATTTTATTTTCCATAAAGTAAAAGGGACTTGAAAATAGGTTTGATTCATATATATCTACAAACTTTTATCTTTAGTTATAATGGCTGATTTTAAAAGCCTTTAAATTAAAAATAATAAACATAACAATAAAAAAACCAAGAATCTCACATAATCCTACTATTTTAAAAGTCATAAGTTTTGGAAACTTGCATACTCCTTGAAGTTGTTACTGTTAATAGTTAGATTCTTGCTCTCACAGTTTTTTGTGGTTATTCACACATGCTTATTCACACAGACATATGAGTATATAAGTGTACCTGCAGAAGTCAGTATTTTTACAAAACTAGGATCATGCTTTAATTTCTTAACAATAAATTTGTGTTATATTGTTTTTTACTTAAATTTTTAAAATATATAATTGGCATTATTTCAAGATAGTTTATTTAAATTTGTTCTTAATATGCATTATTGTGAGGATATAAAATACTTGTTTAGAATTCTAATCAGCATTTCATGCTCATTGAGAACTTTTCTTCCCAGAAAATCCTATGAGGCATATACTATTATTATTCACATTTTAAAAATAAGGCAAATGAGGCTCAGAGGGATCAATATTTGCCCATGGCTTGGCACGTGCAGTGGTGACACCACTTGATCTCATGTGCTTATGCTTCAACAGCAAGCCACAAACAAGAAGGATCTAAATCAATACAAATACACAGAAATTTTAAAAGGATGAGAAGATATGAGATGCACATAATTTTGAAATTATTGCTTTCTTCAACCAGGGAGGGAAATTAGAAACAATAAAGAAAAAAATGAACCAATTTTATCATTGCTAAGGAGTTATCTCTGTCAGTATAATCAAAATGGAGCTTTTGCCATTATGTGGTCTCACCAACAAGAAGGAAAGAGTTCAGGGAAAGTGGTTTTGCTCACAGAAAAGATAATACAGAAACCGGACAAACCTAGTCATGTGACCATATTTAACTAAAAGGAAGCTGGAAAATGTAGTTTCTACCTGGGCAGCCATGCACCTAGCTAAAATTTAAGGACGGGTGGGAGGAAATAAGGAAGAAGGAGAGAATGAATATGGGTGATAGTAGTTTCAGCCACAATTCAAATCCTTATCTACCTAAGTATTTATGTACAATATTTTCCTTATATATTGAGAGACTCATCCAGTATCATGAATAATATTCCACAGAGCTATATCAATTATTGCACCCAACTTAAAATCCAGGACATCTGGATACTGCAAAGTCAGTTCTAGAAGTGGCTCCTAAGGGTCTGGCAACACACACACCAATAAATTAATTAACTGCCTCCACCTCCATTGCATATAATATAAAATAGTGAAACAAGATAATTGTAATAAAATATTGGTGTTTGGAAAACAGAAGAACTGGAGACACACAGCAGTCTTTGGTCCATAGCAATGATGAAATCCTGTCAGCATGGCAAAGACTGTGTAATAAATTCCTTATTAGACATTCTACTATTAGAGTTACTCCTTTGTCTATTCATAAGCATGTCTCTTTGTTCACTATTCTCTTTGGCCACAGGGAAATTTCAAATTGGAGCAGATTCCTTTTATTCCTTTCCATGTGTCAGTAATTGTGCTCAAAGTTCTTCTCCAAGAACTTTCTTAAACCTACTTAATTTACTACTACTACTTTGTTGCCTTGTTCATATCTCCTATATTGTAATGGCAGCTACCTTGGCATCATCTAAAAAAATAAGTTTGAATGGGAAGGCAGTAGTTTGATTCTTGCTACAGGTCTGGTTTTATTGGTCTGGGAGAAGTCTTAATGGAAGGCCTCTGACAAAGACTCTGAAAGAGGGACACCTGGGTGGCTCGGTGGTTGAACGTCTGCCTTAGGCTCCCTGAGTGGAGCCTGCCTCTCCCTCTGCCTGTGTCTCTGCCTCTCTCTCTCTCTGTGTGTCTCTAATGAATAAATAAATAAATAAATAAATAAATAAATAAATAAATAAATAAATAAAATCTTTAAAAAAAGACCCTGAAAGAGTATCATCTCCTGCTATATAGTTCACTTTTTGATTCTGCAACTGTCCACTTTTTGATTCTGCAACTGTCCACATTCTTTCTTGGACACTTGATTTAGCTTTCTGGATTTCAGTAAATAATACCCTGCTTAAGAGAGCTTTATTTCTCTCTCTCTGCTTGCAAAGTGGTCAGTTCTTACCTCAGATCATCTCTCTATGCATACCTGATTAAAATCAGCAGAGTGCTGCCAACACACATTAGTATTCTTGTCCTTTACAAACATGTCTCTAGACATGCTTCCATAGATATGGAACCACATAGACATGTGGTTTCTGCATACAGAGGAGAAAATGGATAATAAGGAAAAATAGCAATTTCTGTTACAGATACAATTCTCAATTATGCATTTTAATATACTTAAATTTTATATAATTTTACTAATGTTTTTAATTAGGAAATTATTTGATAAAAATTGGCAGTTTGGGGCTTGGAAATATCCCAAAAAGGAAATACAAGCAGATGATTAAAAAATTGAGCTGGGGCAGCCCCAGTGGCGCAGTGGTTTAGCGCTGCCTGCAGCCCAGGGTGTGATCCTGGAGACCCTGGATCGAGTCCCGCGTCTGGCTCTCTGCATGGAGCCTGCTTCTCCCTCTTCCTGTGTCTCTGCCTCTCTCTCTCTCTTTCTATCTCTCTCTGTGTCTCTATGAATAAATAAATAAAATCTTTTAAAAAATTTGAGCTGAAAAGCACTTGGTCTTCTAGTTCACTCACTCTTTCCAATACTGTGGGGTCGTTACATTACATTACTGTGTTAATGACATTGATAGCCATGAAAATGATTCTCTCAATGCCCTAGACTTGTGTACCTGTAATTTCCCTATTTTGAATGTTCTTGTTCACTCTCCTATATCAGCACCCGCTTCCAGAGGGACATTCTGCAAATGATGTCATTACTTGTTAATGTGACTCCTCCATAATCTCTGTTCCTGATGACCTTATTTCTGACCATGGTCAGTTTACATCTGTTAGCACAGAACTCCAACTATCCTTTGACTACACTTGGGCTTATAATTAATTGATTCTACCGGATGTTTACCATTATTTACACCTGCATATCTTGTCTTTTCTTCTTAACCTGTTTGACTTCCAATTATTTTATAATTCATTACTTTAATTCCTCCTCTGTTCATTGACCTTCTGTCCATTAGTTAGAGTTACTTGTCAAAAGTCACTGGTGGTGAATTTTCTCTGTCTCCTTGGCAGAAATGGTGTTTACTTCAATGCATTTGAATATGGCCTGAAGAAACAAAATAAGCAAAAGACAACCCGCAGAATCTTCCCTCTTTAAATTCACAATCCTTGATTTCTTGGGGTTGGTGAGCTGCCACACATCATCTGTGTTTCTTTGCTCTATTTACTATTTCATTCTCTTAAACAACCATGCCATATTTTCTCCTTTTACTTCCAAACTCTTCCCTAATCATCATTTCCACTGACTGCACAAAGAAAATAGTACCATAGGAATAAAAACAAAATTTTCATGAATTTCCACCTGTACATCTACCTGCCAAGTTGCATGTATACCCATATGTTCTACCTCCTTTACCATTATAGATGAGCAATTTTAGCAGCCATGTGGCTGAGCAAAGTCATGAGAAGGTGGTGTATTATGTTAGTAAGGTTACTCAAATTCTACCAGTCTATGAATGACATTTTAAGGAATTTGAAATATATCTTGTAAGCTTTAGGATTTGTGGAAGGTCATTAATCTATTTGGCTAATCAAACAGCACTGTCCAGTTATTGGTGTTAAGGGAAATGTTCCATATTTACATTGTCTGATATTGTGGTCAGTTACCACAAATATTATTGAGCACTTGATTGCTATTAATATATGGCAAGTAAGATGGAGGAACCGAACTTTTATTTGTATTTTATTTTAATTTATTTAAATTTAAATGGCCATATGTGACAGTGGCAACTCTAATTGGACAGCACGGTTTTAGAAAGTAGTGAGGGAGTAGTGAGTAGAGAGGGACAGAGAATCTCAAGAGTGGAATGCTGAAGAGTTGGATGACATGAAGAGCAATTAAGAGGCTGTTGTATTTGTCTAGTTGAAAGGTAATCATAGTTTGAATAAAGATTTACAATCCCTTAGCTGTAATACCAAAATCTAGAAAATTCTGAAAAAAAGGGGAAGCAGGAAAGAAAGAAAGGAAAGAAGAAAGGAAGAAAGGAAGAAAGGAAGGAAGGAAGAAAAAGAAAGAAAGAAAAGAAAGGAAAGAAAGAAGAAAGAAAAAGAAAGAAAGAAAGAAAGAAAGAAAGAGAAAGAAAGAAAGAAAGAAAGAAAAAGAAAAGAAAAGAAATTTCTGTTGGTAGTGAAATCTGACTTGACCTGAAATTATTTGGTTGCAATTCCCACACTGAAATTTATTTTTTCCACTTAGTATAAATATTCTCACATAGCTGCAGAAATAGTAGTATTTTAAAGCAAAGGTTGCTCCTTAGATGTATTATGTAGGGTTTACATTACAAAGGGTTTACAAAGAAATTTTTTTTTTTATAAAAGCTGATATCTGGTGCTTAACAATTATGGATAAGGATTGGAAGCCTATAGCTAGGCTTCCAGGAGGTGAGGAAAGTGGGAGAGATAGAGATTTTAGTGGTATGATCAGTAAATCTTGGCTTTCATATGACATTGGGAAATGAAGGGCAAAGTAGCAGGAAAAATATTTTTCAGTTCAGGTTAGGGGATAGTGATTAGTATTTTTAAAATGTCCCAGGAGGGGCATGGATTTGATCTTAAGTGGAGAGGTCTAAAGATATATTCAATTCTATTTTACAAAGTAGGTTTAAATTTTGTACAAATTTGTAATTTATGCAAATGAAGATTATTATCTAGTTGAATATTCTATCATATTTCATTTTGCTCTGTCAGTCATCCATATTGACTAACTCGATTTCTTTTTTATGAAAATAATACAGATTTTTTTTAATCTAATGAGGAATCCCATGACATATCAAATCTTTTATCTAAGGCAATGATTTTCAACCAATCTGATCCAATATTGTTTAATACAGTAAGCTAGAGGAAAGAAAATGTTATTTTTAAAAAAAAAATAAGAGAAGATATATTTATAGTACGTATTACATTTACTGAAAAAAATCTGTATAAGTGGATCCATACAAGTTCATACCTGTGCTTTCACAGTCAGCTGTATAATAAAACTGTGTAAAACATAATATGTATTTATGTGTAATGTTGCCTCCATTAGTGTTGATGGGCTAATAGACACTGCAAAAACAATAAAGAAAAAAGAGAGAGACAAAGACTTTGTTATCAGGTCCTTGATTTTTTTTTTTTTTTTTTTTTGTAAATCCTGAGATGTAACTGTAGCAATTTCTTCTACAAAATGTAAAATAAAAAATTAACAAATAAGGAAATGAAAGAAAAAGAAAAAACAATGGGCTTTTTCATACGCTAATTCATAAAACCATTAGTAAGTTTATTATTTATCTATCCTGAGCATTTGCTGCACCATTTCTCCAGTAATCTTTCGTTTCTTTGTAAGTGATGCTGGGTATGTGCTCATTTTTAAAAATATATATTTACTTATTTGAGAGAGAGAAAAAGAGAGCAGAAAGGGGAAGAGGGAGAGGGACAGAGAATCTCAAGCAGACTCCATGCTGAATGTGGAGCCCAATGCAGAACTTGGTCTCACAAGTCTGATATCATGACCTGAGCTGAAACCACAAGTAGGTCACTTAACTGACTGTGCCTACCAGGTGCCCCATGTGTTCATTCTGTAGACATCCGACTCACCTAAAAATTCAACCTTCTATTTCTTAATGTAGCTAAAATTATTCTCTGGAAATATTTACTTTCCTAGAACTTTACACATTGTCTTCATTTCTTTTTTTTTTTTTTTAATTTTTTTTTTTATTTATGATAGTCACAGAGAGAGAGAGAGAGAGAGGCAGAGACATAGGCAGAGGGAGAAGCAGGCTCCATGCACCGGGAGCCTGATGTGGGATTCGATCCTGGGTCTCCAGGATCGCGCCCTGGGCCAAAGGCAGGCGCCAAACCACTGCGCCACCCAGGGATCCCCATTGTCTTCATTTCTAATACCAGCTATAATTGTTTACTTGGGGAGAGAAGGGGGAAAGTGTTTTCCAAAGTAAACCATATCTTAATCACTTCTCTAAAATATGACCTCTGTGGAAAATTGGATATCTGGCATCTGCACCCTCATCTCTGTATGAAAGTAATGGACGTGGGCTGAGTACCATCACCCCCTTTAATGTGGCCTGCAACCTCTCATGCACTGCTATCTTTAGCACATTCTTTGTTTCTATGTCACTGACTTCAATCAACATTTATTATCTTTCCCAATTGAATCATATCATCTTTTGTGTTTATGACTGTGGGTCTTGAGGTCAAAGTACAGTTTAAATTTAAATGTATTTTAGCATTAATTTTTATTGCCTGATATCATAGTTGTTTTGATTGTACAAAATCTGAGTGTTATGTAAATATGGTCTACCACGTCTTTTAATAATTCTATGTGCTGTGTGACTATGAATTTGATAAATCAGTAATGCTTTAAATCAATACGACTGCATTTCATACCATAGAATTATCAGTGTTAAAGGAGACTTTATACAGTCTCTGATTTATTTTCCAGATTGCACCTCCTACCTATCTACATCTCACCTCCTTGTATAGATGAGATATAGGAAAATTAAACATTTTGCCAAAGTCTGCCTATCTCATTAAAGACAGAACTGTGCTACAGTCTCCTTTCCTCTTGGTCACTTAACTCAAAATATAGGACCCTCTCATGAAACAAACATTTTTCCTGGGGAAAATTGCACATGTAAAAACATCTCTAAGATAAATGTGTTTATTTGAAACTTCTGTAATTTTATTTGCTGTTTTATTTCTCATATTAAAGTACTACCATCCCAAGGTAAATTATCCTAATTTACCTATTTTATTTCAAACAGATCATGTTGTTTGTGAAGAAGAGTTTAAATACGCCATGTTAGCTTTAAACTGTATATGTCCAGCAACATCTACACTTATCACACTACTGGTTCATACCTCTAGAGGGCAGTAAGTATATTTTTTCTTTAAGATAATGCATTTTAAATTATAAAAAAATAAATGCAGTTATATGATTTAGAAGCACAGTAAGCCAAGCTATATAGCTAGATATGTACCTATACTTGTATTTGTGTGAGTTATCTTCATCTGACAGATAGTTGGAGAGATAGATAGACAAATACAGACCTGTTAAAGGATGTGTGTGGGGGGATGGGTTCCAAAATGTAAAGAATTGACAGTGATTTGTTGTCTTTTCTAACTCATCTTGACATAATTTGTTTCATCCAAAATTCTAAGTGTCTATATCATTTGTTAGGTCTAGGATTAGAGTACTGTTTCTATTTCGTTTCTTTTCTTTTAAGATTTTTTAAAAATTTATTTATTCATGAGAGACACAGAGAGAGGCAGAAACACAAACACAGAGAGGGAGAAGCAGTCTCCATGCAGGGAGCCCGACGTGGGACTCGATCCTGGGTCTCCAGGATCAGGCTCTGGACCAAAGGCAGGTGCTAAACCTCTGAGCCACCCAGGGATCCCTGTTTCTATTTTGAAAATACTTAGCAAATAAAATTAAAAAAATCAGGATGAGACAATCATTAGTATGAGAACTTAAAGTCATTTTTTTCTATTCCCAAGGTAAGTTTTTATTTCAAAGCTATATATACATGATGATATATATATACATATATACATGTAAAATTAAAATTTTACAGTTATTATAGAACAACAAAGTACTTGACAAAAATAGCAAATGTAGTATAAAAGAAATTACTTTTTAAATAAGCATTTCAAGGTAGATGAGGGAGTGTTATATCATCATACCATTTTGTTCTATGAGGAAGCTTGTATTTGACTTGGATGATCAAAGAAAATATAATCTGTGAACGCAGTCCCCACTCTTATTTGAAGAGACAAATGCTATATTGCATTTTATACTTTTTCCTATTCCTTATTTGGTATTTAGGTAAAATGTTGACTTTCTAAGTAAATTTTACTGTGGTACTTGTGGAGATGATTATTTAAATTTGGTAAGTTACTTCGTAGTTATTTAAATGAAATACCAAGTCAAATAAATAAAAAAAATGGATATTTTTGTGGATTTATTTTTTAAGTTTTTAAATTTTTAAGTTTTTTGAATTTTAATACTAGATGGAGTAAGTTGCTAATTGGAAAGTAGCAAGTACTCTTCAGTATTTTCAGGTAGATTTAATCTCTTACTTCTAATTATGTCTCTACTCTACTGAGAAGTAAGATTTTCCAAGGAACAATTTTCTTAAAGTTCTGAATGAAAATATTTCTATTTTATGCATTCACAAACCTTTAATTTGTGCAAATGGAAAAGATGTAACAGGATTATGGGAATAAATTGTTTTTCTTTGAAACATTTTGATGAAATTAAATAAAATACTGAAAGTGATTTTAACACCAATTAATGGAACATTCATAAAACTTACCACAGGATTCATTATTTTGCCATGCCATCTTTGTCATAGCCATACAACTTTAGAACTATCTAGTTTCATTTTATTGTTGTAGAAATTATAAAATGAGGCTCATCAACACTAATATACATCATTAATTATAGACGGGTTAAATTGCACTGCTCAAGTCCTAGTAAATATTATTTATTGGCATACAATATTGCCCTAGTGAACAAATTTCACTTGATATAAGTTGAAAAAGCATTTCAGTGATCCTTAAAATAGAACTTTTTCCAATATACTTTAATGAATTTTGCCTTATTAAAAAAGAAAGTAATGTTGTCGAAGACATTGTTACTACATATTTAAGGATTTTCCATAAATAAGATTGACTATCAAAATTACTTCACAATTAAGTATCACAATAATGTAACAGTCCACCAGATTAACTTTCTTCATAGCAATTTTATTGAGCCATAATTCACATACAATGCAAATCACCCATCTATAGTGTACAATTTAATGTTTTTGGCATATTCACTGACTTACGCAAACATTACCACTCATTCCTGAATCTTTTCATCACTCCGTATTCATCACTACATAAAGAAATGCTCCACCTTTTAGTATGACTACATTTTCCCTCAGCCCTTTCAGCCCTACACAATCGCTAATCTACCCTGTCGCTGTAGATTTTCCTATTCTGGACATTGCGTATTGCATATAAATGGAATCATCCAATAGGTGCTTTGCTTTTTGCTTTGGTTTGGTTTGGTTTTGGACTGGCTTCTTTCACTTGGCATCATGTTTTTAAGGTTCATGCATATTATAATTCCTTTTTACAACTGACTAATATTTCATTGTATGAATATTTATTTTCTTATTCATCAGCTGATACATGTTTGGGTTGTTTCTAGCATTGTGAATAAGAATGCTTTTAATATGCATGTAAAGAGTTTTATGTGGAAGTATGCCTTCATTTCTGTGGGGGATATTGCTGAGTCATATGGTAACTTTTTTAGCCTTTTTTAGGAACTGCCAGACTGTTTTCCAAGAAGACTAACATTTTGTATTCTCATCAGTGATGTAGCAGGGTTCCAATTTTTTTTCACAACCTCAGCAACACTTGTTATTGTCTATGTTTTTTATTATAACCATCTTTGTGGATGCAAAATAGTGTCTCATTGTGGTTTTGGATTTTGTTCCATTGATGGCTAATAATGTTGAACATTATTTCATATGTTTTTTGAACATTTCTATATTTTCTTTGAAGAAAGACCTATTTAGAACCTTTTCCCATTTTTTTTTTACCTTTGCCCATTTTTTAATTGGGTTGTCTTTGATTATTGAATTATAAGAATTTTTGTATTTTCTAAATTCAAGAACCTGAATCAGATATACACCATCACTGGAACATAAATAACCATCTGAACAGATCACTCAATTTTACATATCTAAGTATTTTATTAAGTATATTGTTGGACTAAGCATTAGTATCAAGTCTTCTGTATTATGCATTAATTGCAGCTATAGTCAGGATTCACTTATTAACAGAACATGTTTGAAATTTTGCCCTTAAGCATCAGCATAAATTAGAGAGCTTAAATTTTTGATATTTAATAAGAGAACAAACTTGGGAACTGAATTAAATAGTATAATGGGAAAAATGTTGAATACTCTAAGAAATGTTTTATTCCAGGATTATCAAACCCCCAACTGAAAACAAAGCATACAATAATGCTAAAATTTCTCCATTAAAAAAGGGGAGAGTAATATTATTAAAACTTCATTTTATGATAAGTGGTGATTTTAACTAAAAATAGTTGATATTCATGAGCTATTGTGTACTGTATTAGTTGATAAAAAGTGAAAAAAAATAGAGATTTTAGGATCCAACAAGAACAAAAATAAATATAATATATAACCTGAAATAGTCTAATTTAAAAATAAATCTATTTTATTTTATTTTTTATTTTTTAGTGAGTTCAATAATTTATCAGTTGCATATAACATCTAGTGCTCATCATTATCATGTACCCTCCTTAATGCCCATCACTCAATTACCCCATCCCTCCACCCCCTTCCAGCAACCCTCAGTTTGTTTCCTATAGTTAAGAGTCTCATGGTTTTTAAATAAAGTGTTATATAGATTATGGGTATTGAAAGAAAATAATAAATATGAGTTCTAAAACAAATGAGAAGAGTCAAGAGTTAGAGATAAAAAAAAATCAGCTCTTTAGTGACAGAGCTGCTTTAGTGTTCACAATACTCACTGTGACAGAGTTCACAGTGATAATGGAGTTCCTAATTTGGCTCTGGAAATAGACTTACCAGCTTCATCCTTATCTTAGTTCTCTGCTAGCCAGTGGAAATGAAGACAAAGATAGAAACCACATATTAAGGATGAATTGCCTACCCTTGGACTTTTATATAAGGAGAATACTAATTTTGACAAGTGCTGTCTGGTAGTTTGGAATCTCTAAGCAACTTAGACAATACCTTGACTTATAGAGCCTCCAAGGCTGATTAGCTCTCTTGAGATCTTACATTTTCTTTTCCTATATGTTAATATATTCATTCCAGTTCTAAGTGATTTGTATGTTGTAAAGTAAGTTGTAGATCACTTCAAAAAAGTGTTCCCCTTTTATTCCTTGAGAGTTTACTCTGTATTTTGGCACTACAATTTTTCCCCTTCACTTAATTCATTTACATTTGAGTATTCAGTGCACTTGGCAGTGGTGTTTCTTATTGTTAAATAAATTAACATTTTTATTTATTTGTCAGTTTCATTAGAAAAATGAACAGGAGATTGTTCTTTGGACAAAAATTGCTATTGACTGTTGAACATAGACCATGATGATTTTAAATCATCATGAATTATCTAGGCCAGTTGATAGACATTTAACTGATCATCTTGATGACATTTCATCCTTATCAAATATAAATTTTTTCTTTTCCTTTGATTCACTTTTGTGAAAATTATTATTTCATTTGTTCCATCAAAGAGGTTGTATATTTGGTCTCAGTGATAATGGGAAAGAGAGAATTGATAGGAAATATACTGCAAAGTTAGAATTTACAGAACTTGGCTACTGGTTAGATACGAATATAGAAAGGAGAAAAAAGAAAATCTCCCACAGTGACTCTAGACAGTAGAGAACTATAAAATGTGGAGTTTGGCAGAAGAAAAAGGGAGTTTGATGTGTATATATTTGCTTTCTAATCAGATATAACTGATGGAGGGAATTACTGCTTCTCTTGGTTCCTGAGGTGGTACAGTGCTACTGAAGTTCAGTAGAGGTGAAAGTAGAAATAGTGGGGATTTGGAGAAATGATAACTTAAAACTTTTTCTTTGGAAGTTATTACTTTGAGGTTACAGATGGAAAAAAAGGAAAGCAAATACAGTATCGTGTAATAGAATAAAAAGTAATAAGGATTTCTAAAGAACACTGGATAGTTAAAAATATAGATGGTTTAAGATGGATGGATGCTGAACAAACAGATTTAGTAGGTTACTGGTCTCTGAGAACTTCTGAGAAAACAATTTTGAACAGTGGAGACTTTTTCATTTTGAGAAAGGATGAATAGACAAAGAGAGGATAAGAAAGTGAAGCCTGGTTGAAGGCTGCTATTTCATTAAGTTTGTCCATGAAGATGAGAAAGAAAAATAATGAAAGCTGTATTGCACAGAAATGTCAAGGCAAGTTTTTTTTCTAATTATGTTTGCATGTGCATCTTTGTGTATTTAGCTGTTTGTTTCTGTTTGCTTTTAAAGTATAATTCATAGGGTAGTGCCAGTGAGGAGACAGAGATTGAAAGTATAATCAGGAGGTAGGTGATGCGATCCAGAGACTGTCTGGAATATCCCTACTTGGTAAGGAGAAGAATTATTTATTCATTAGGAATAGGTAAGGAAAGGGGTAATTTACAGTAATTTTATTTATTCATAATAAGAATATTTCACTGGTTAAAAATATATTCTGCTCCGTATAACATAGTATGATGAAAAGTAGGAGTGGTATTTGTTTTATAAATTAAAAGTCTGGGGAATAGCATCTAGAGCATTTGACTCAACAGTACACCTAATTCTTTACATTTTTAAAAAATTCTAACATTTTTGTCCATACTTAATCCTGATGTACATTTTGGCTGAACTTCATCCTCAAGATCTGTCCTTATAATCACAGAATGTCTGCTTTGCTATTAGGCTAATCTCCTTCTAGATTGAAAGAAGGGGGAATGACAAAGGGCCAAAGTATTGCCAACTGAGACTATTTAAAGCTTTCCATGAAGCCCAACAATTGCCTTTTAATGTCTTAAGATATAGTTGATTTTGCATATTAGAATATTAGCTTGATTCTAGTTAAGTTAGCAATGTAAATAATTTTAAATTAGAAAATTTATATACATACTTTATGTACATACACATATATACACATATTTATTTAAAATTATATGTTTACTCTTAAAATAATTAGGTGATATAAGAATAAAAGATAAATCAAAGGATCTTATGTGGGGGTATATTGAATCATGCAAATAATTGTGAAAGCTTAAGTTTTATGTGTGAAATACAAAGATAGTTGCTTCTTATTAGAAGCTCAAATCTGGTGATGCAAACTTAATACTATTAAAAATATTATTAAGTATATCTGTAGTATAGTTGTCAATTATTATGGCCTTTTGATAGTTGGCCCTTTACCTGAATTTTAATGTAGTATGTGAACCAAAATGAAGCATATTATTATAAAGTACATGATTCAGAAACTTCTCTCATTAAAGCAGCAGCTAAAATTGGACTTTCTGGGAACTGCATGTCTTAATCACAACTTATATTCCCTCTGTTTGGTAGTGTTTATGCTGTAAATGGGGCTCATAAATTTAGGGAACTGTGACAGAGATGGAAGATCACCAGTTTCTGGCAGCTTGAAATGGGTGACTGACTAACTGGCAAAGTTAACTAACACTGAGAAAATACATACTCCATTTCATTCTCAATCATTTTATATGGAAAATTTGATATAATATTCTCATTCATTACTTTATTCATTTATTTGACAATTATTTACTGAATGCCTGCACTATGACAGAACCATTCCAGGTGTTGTGGTTTCAACAAGGAAACCAACAGAAAAATTCCAGCTGTCATGAAGCTTTTATTCCAAATGGGGAGACAGATAAAAAATAAATAAGTAAAAAAATATAACATCTTGAAAGGTGATACCACAATGGAAAAAAAGCAGAGAAGAACAACAGGGATTTCAAGGATGTAACAGTGTGTCCAACTTAAGTAATATAGTGATGGAAGACCTCATCAAGGAGTTGATATTTGATCAATGACCTGATCAAGTTCAGGTAGTGAGCCATGAGACATTCTGAAATACGAGCTTTTCATGCTGAAGAAAAGACAAAGATTCAAAGACAGAAGTTTATCTGATGATTTGAGAAACAGCAAGTAGGCCATTGCAGCTGAAATGAAGGGATGAGAAAGGTAGTAAAAGCTGAGATCTGATAGGGAAACAATGGTTTTCTAGGCCATTATAAGGGCGGTGCCTATCACTCTAAAATGAAAAATCATTGAGAGATTCTGAGCAGAAAAGTGATAGAATTTGAATAATAAGAGGGGTGCCTGGATGGCTCAGTTGGTTATGCATCTGCCTTCAACTCAGGTCATGATTTCCAGAGTCCTGGGATTGAGCCCCACATCAGGCTCCCTGCTCAGTGGAGAGCCTGCTTCTCCCTTTCCTTCTGCCTATTACTCGCCCTGCTTGTGCTCTCTCTCTCTCTCTCTGTTAAATAAATAAAATATTTTTAAAAAAGAATTTGAATAATAAGAGAAAAAAACACATTGGCTTCTTAGTTGAGCAAAAGCAAGTAATAGTTTATGGGACTAATCTAAGCCAGAGAAGTAAACCTTGTCTTGGGCAAGGGCACAAGTATGGAAGTGATTAGAAGTGCTCAGATTCTAGATGTATTTTGGAGGTCTTGTTGTCAGGAATTGTTGATTAGATGTGGGAGGAACAGAAGGAGAATAGCATGACTGAGCAACCTTTTTGGACATTTTTGGACTGAGCAACCAGAAGAATATAATTGTGATTTGTCACAATCATGAAAGATCAGGATTTTTATTTTGGACATGATAAGTTTAATATATTTGTTAAACTCCCAAAATTGTGTCATCTGGAGCTTAGCTACACTGATGATAGAAATTTGGCTGTCATCAGCATACAGACACTTGATACTATGAAACAGGATGAAGTCATATCACAGGATTATTTTGAGGATTATGTACGGCCATGCCTGACCATAGTCAGTAGGTACTCTTTAGTTCTCTCATTGGCTCTATTAATGTGTCAGGTGAGTCAGATTTTAGATGCATCAAAATCATTTTTTAAATTTGGTGTCAGAGACAGTTTGAGGGTAGCGAGAGAAATGCTTTAAAGACAAAGCAGGACATCCAGGACCATATATGTATTTGTGATGGAGAAGAAAGAGACTCAGGCCATGCATACATATGTTATTTATTTAAAGATTTTTATTTATTTATTTGACAGAGAGAGAGAGACCGCACAAGCAGGGGAGCAGCAGAGGGAGAGGAAGAAGCAGACTCTGCTGAGCAGGGAGCCCAATGTCGGGCTTGATCCCAGGATTCTGGGATCATGACCTGAGCCCAAGGCAGATACTTAACCGACTGCCTCCCAGGCACTCTTATTTTATATTTAAATTAGAATTTTTTCATAACTTTATTTGGATATTTTTTTGGAACAAAGAATGGCATGAATGAACAAATATGTATCAGAATGCTTCTAAGCAAAAGACAGTGAAAGTATATATCTCACCATGGCCAATCTTTTGAATAACTGTCTTAAGTATTACAGAGATCAGGATTAAGTATATTTTGAAAAAGATGACTCAAATATGTACAATGTCATGCATTTTACTCTCAAGCAATATATTATTCAGTCATGGAAGATTTTATAGAAAAAAGCCAAACAGAGTTATAAGAGGTATTAAAGTATTTTGTCTTCTTAAATGATACAAGTTTTGGTGACCTTTTCAAAGTTTATTTGGAAGGAATTCATTATAAAAAATGATTTAATTAAAAATTATTGAATGCAGTAAAACCTTTAAAATATAGCAGAAGACATCAAGATAAAAAAAGATGGATATCAGAGAAGATAGCCAAATTATATAAATGTAAGCAGATAACAGTTGCTGGCACATTCAGATTTAATAATACATTATTACAATATATCGCACTAATTTTCTTTTGATTCACATGGCCACCAAAAAAGGAGGCTTCAAATAGAAATCAATTGGTGTATGATAAATATATATACTTTAAGTATTTTGAATGAATGAAAAGATATAAGAATTCCAATGCTACCTTCCATAAATAGTAGAAGTAAAGGGGAAGCAAAGTTGCTTTTATGTTTTAGTAAAATCAATTTTTAAAAGTTGTAATTTTGTAAATATGTTCCTCAGGGGTGGTTATTTCATAAGAAGCCCTTCATTAAGTTACTGGGCGAGTGTGTTATTTTCATCAATGGGATCTGGAAACTGCAGATTTGGGTATTGCTGCAATGCTTTTTGTAAAATGAAAAGTAAATGCTATTTTGTCTACTGTTTTCGGGGTAATTGGTCTCTTTAAAAATACAAGACCACCTTCATTTTTAGTTATTTCCTTAGCTTGCAAAATTTTATCCTACCTCTAATCACATACAAGTGTTTGTAAAATTATGGAGAGATGGCCTTGCTCAACTTTCTATCACAAGCATTATAATTGTGTACGTTTAAATGTAAGTGAAATTTAGGCTTTCTCAAATAAGTATTTCACCAGAGATTGCTTAATAGTTTTGGAAAATCTTCAGCCACTGTAGAAACACAGTAAGCCAAATGCAGCGTGATTAATTTTTGTGTGTGGTATATAAATAGTGGTTCTGTTAGTTCATATAATTGCCAAATTTGTGTTCCAAGGAACAGTTAATAATGCTTTTGGATGGAAGTTAATAATTTTCCTAAGAGTAAAATTATGTAGTTAAGTAAGATTGGGAAATGCTGGATTACACATTACATTTTTAATGGCTTACTTTTTAGTCTTTTTATTTGGACCAAATTAAGACTCACAGAAAAATTGCAAAAATAATACAGGGAATTCCCATATACACTTCCCATATAAACTCCTTTTAAATGTTTACATCTTACCTTATCATAGTACAGTTATCAAAATGACAAATTAACATTGTTGCAATACAATTGACTAAATTATTGGCCTAACTGAATATCACCAGTTTTACCATTAATATCCCTTTTTTGTTCCAGGATCTTCTCCAAGATCCTGCATTCCATTTAGTTGTTATTTCTCCTAAGCCTCCTCCAATCAGTGGCAGTTCCTGTGGGTAAGATTGGAATCAGTATAAACTCATTAAAACTTTCAATGCACATATATGCAAAGATAGAAAAATTTAGATGTGTGTCTGTATGGGTCTTTGAGTTTATACAAATATAATTCCTAGCTCTGTTTACTGAGAGCAATGACAGCTCAGTAGCACTTAGCACAGTTAATGCTCACATCCTGGTTGCTAAACATAATTCTCTAATAAAAACATCCAGGGTTCCTTGGGGTATTGGTTGAATCTGGGATGAGAGCAGAGAAGGTAGAAGAGGAGTCTGGAAAAATCTTGTGGTGGCAGAAAGCAAGGAGTTGCTTGGAAGAGTGTGGGAGTTTGTCAAAATGACTCAAGAACTAGCCTGACACAATTCCCTAATAAGCTAAGATGGGACAATTTAAGAAACAAAATAAATAATGATAACATTAGATTTTAATCCGTAAACTCAAGTAAGTACACTGATGCAAGTAAGCAATGGAATAAATAAACAGGGAGGAAGGCTAGCTCTTTCTTATCCAAGAATTCCAACTAATAAATGTAGAAGGAAAGGGAGAAACAGGAAATCATCATTAGACTATTGTCGTAGAGGAGATTCTCCAAGGGGTGCTAGTGTTTGTAAGTGAAAGTTTAAGGAGAGCCAGGATCATTGTAGGGTCTTAACATGTCTTTCCATGATATTTAATAACTGTGAAAGGAAAAATTATAATTTTATAGTGAAGTAACCTGACAGATACTGTCTTAATCAAGAGACCAAGGGACATCAAAAGACATCACCAATCAAAAGAGATTTCAACATCATGTAATCCCTGTGATGTGCTAAGAAGTACATGACAAAAAAACAGAAGTACATGACATCATTTCTTTTGTATTCTTCAACATTTTCTGATTATGTGGAAATACTAGACACACCAGTAGTGAGAGCACCCTACAAAATAATTGACCAGTACTCTTCCGGATGTAAGGTGGTGAAAGACAAGGAAAAGCCTGAGGTATTAAATATTTATTTTAAAATATTTTGGTCAGCTTTATTTGAGAGTGATTTAAATATTTTAAATAGTATTTTGACAGGAGGAATTCTCCAGGCATAATCTTTTTTTTTTTTTTTAAGATTTTATTTATTTATTCATGAGAAATACACAGAGAGAGAGGCAGAGACACAGGCAGAGGGAGAAGCAGGCTCCCTGCAGGGAACCCCACGTGGGACTTGATCCTGGGACTCCGGGATCATGCCCTGAGCTGAAGGCAGGCGTTCAACTGCTGAGCCACGCAGGCGTCCCTCCAGGCATAATCTTTAAGAAAAAAGTATATCTGGAGAAAACGAACAAGGCCAATGGCAAATAGAGCAATATCTTGTTACATCTTTTTTTTTAAATACTACACTCCAATGTGTGGGGCTGGAACCCACCACCCTAAGATCAAGAGCCCCATGCTCTATTGCCTGAGCCAGCCAGAGACCCCTATTTTCTTGTATCTTTCAACCTAAGCAGAACTACAGGGACGTGTGCTAGATGGTGCAGAAGTTGTCATTGTTTCTCTGATTGCAGATGAAATTTAGCCATGAGACTTCCCTTGTCTAGTAGACTCTGACGTCTGGGGGAGTCCCTATTTTAAGCACTGTGATGAAAGAAAAGGAAAATGGAATGTCTTACCCATTTTCAGAAAGAGGAGTGAAACAAGGGAGGGAAGCAAGGACAGAGGTAGAAATGAGAAGAGTTGAAGAGTTTTTCTCCTTTTAATACTGAGCTGGTCACAGAGGGCCCAGGGGATCAGTTGCCATGAGAGAGAAGGAGCACATTCTTTAAACGTAACAGGGATTAGGGGCACCTGCGTGGTGCAGTGGTCTAATGCGGGGCTGGCTCTTGGTTTTAGCTCAGGTTTTGATGTCCGAATTGTGAGATGGAGCCCCCTGTGGGGCTCTCTGTTCAGTGCCGAGTCTGCTTAAGACTCTCTCTCCCTCTGCTGCTCCCCTCTGCACTTGCATGCTCTCTCTCTCTCTCTCTCTCTCTCAAAAGAAGTAACAGATTATAATTATCACCTTGACTGAAAGAAAGTAAAATTAAATAAAAAATGTGGTGGTGGTGCAAGCTTAAGTGAATTACCTTTAGTTCTTTTGGAAGTTTCCCATTCCAAAACTGTGACAGAAGATTGCATTTTGTCATGTGGCAGATCTAATCCAGTCACTCTATTCCCGTAAGAAGATAAAAGTAAAAATAGAGTGTCCACAAGGATGAGAGGCATTTGGTTTTCCTTTAGAGTAAAATATAATTGTTTTCAGTTCAAATGTTTGATTGCTCCATTTCAAGTAATTGTCACTTGGAGTTTAAATATTGAACTTTATTTGATAAAACCTTCTTAAATCTGAGCCTCTATTTCCAGCAATAGATGGATGCATGCATATGCTTTCAGCGCTTTCACTCAGAGTTGAGAATATTAACAGGCTATTTTCCCCCCACCATACTTCAGATTTCCTTCCCATCCCTGATGGTCACACCATTAGCAAGCTGGTAAGTTAATGCTCCTCAGACTTCCAGGAAAAAAAAAAAAAAAAAGAAAGGCCATAGAAAGGGCTTTGACCTATTTCCTTCCCATATCCTTCTTTTTCACTACAAAATGTGAGTTTCACTGCATCAATAAACTACACAATAATTCTCACTTTTTCTTCTAAAATCTGCCACCTCACATGACCTTGCACCAAAGTACTTGGATTTTCCTGGCCATTTTATATGCTGGGGTTGCCTTAACAAAGAAACAAAGTAACAAAGAAACTGGGTGGATTAAATAATAGAAATTTAATTTCTCACAATCCTGAAGGTTGGAAGTCCAAAGTCAAGGTACTGGCAGGTTTGGTTTCTCCTAAGACCTCTGTCTCAGCTTGTAGATGGCCATCAGCTTGTACATGATCTTTCCTTTGTCTCTCCTGTCTCTTACGAAGACATCAGATTGGAATAGGGCTCACACTAACAACCTTGTTTCAACTCAATCACTTTTTTAAAAAAAGATTTATTTATTTATTTATTTATTTGAGAGAGAGAGAGAGGGAGGGAGAGAGAGAAGGAAGAGGAGGAGGAAGGGATGGAGGGAGAGGAAGAGAGAATTCAAGCAAATTCCATGCTGAGCATGGAACCCGATGTGGGGCTCGATCTCACAACCCTGAGATCATGGCCTGAGCTAAAACCAAGAGTCAGATGCTCTCCTCATCTGACTGAGCCACCCAGACAGCTACAACTTAATCACTTTTTAAAAGTCTCTGTCTTTAAATACAGTCACATTCTGCAGTGCTAGGGATAGGACTTCAACATAGAATTTTGGGGGGAGAGGATAAAATTCATCCTAAACAGCTGTGGAGTTGGGGAACACCACAGATTTTATTGGAAGACTTCTGTAAGTTATAATAATTTCCACTATCAAACAGTTTTGTTAGTTCTATGGAAGCCTGTGTCTTTCGCCATGGAAATTGAGAAAGATGGTATTGTCTGTATATCCCAATAGTCCTTTTTCCATTTCTCCCCTGAAAAAACATTTTTGAAAAAGGACTACGAGACTATAGGTCTGAGTGGAGGTAATCACAAGAGAAGGAAATGATGCACTTCTGAATGTTACTCTTATATTTCTTTTATATAAGTTATGTGCACTGAAACTCTCCATTGAAGTACATTTTATTTGGTGTATCTAAAATCTATTTGAGGGCAGCCCAGATGGCTCAGTGGTTTAGTGCCTGCCTTCGGCCCAGGGCCTGTGTCTCTGCCTTTTCATGAATAAATAAATACAATTAAATAAGTAACATTTATTTGATTATCTGAGAAACGTTTTCCTACGCACACCTGTTGAAAGATCAATAGGAGCAGTATTTTATTAAATATAGTTTGAGAAATCTGGATATTGCTCTCATCTGGCAGTCCTCTGCTTGAAAAGCCTTAAATAGCTCATCATTCATTATCAAATTAGATTCAAATATATCCATTTAATTTAAGGCCCTCTACACTCTAGTCCTAATTTATTTTTACATCCTCATCTCCCATGATTCTCTTATATATATCATGTCCTACAAATAACATGATCCTAAATATACTTTGTGCTTTCCACTTTCTACATCTTTTCAATTCTTCTGGCTTTCTATTTTGCTAAATCAAAAATTCTGTCTCCTTTTGAATATTTTTAAACTCCCCAATTTAATGTGATTTTTTGTTTCTATGAACTTGTATAGAATTTTAATATTTTCTACCAGAGTATGTATTGTGTTTTTTTTTTTTTTTGAAGGATTTTATTTTAGAAAGAGTGTGTATGTGTGTGTGTGTGTGCATGAGTAGGAGGAGGAGCAAAGGAGGAGGGAGAGGAAGAGAGAATCTGAAGCAAACTCCATGCTCAGCTCTGATATAAGGCTCAGTTTCATGACCTCAAGATCATGACCTGAGCTGAAACCAAGAGTCAGATGCTTAACCGGCTAAGCCAACCAGGCACCCTTTTTAAAAAAAAATGTATTTATTTTTTCCTGCTTAGTAAGCTGTAATTTCATTCAAGGTAGAAAACATGTTGTACTCATACCTTCACAGTATGGATGCTCAATAAATATTAGTTAAATAAACAAAGTAAGGAATGCACTAGAGATGATTGCTTGTGGCCCTTGCTCCAAACTAGTTTATGATAACATAAGACTCCACTGAAATGATAACAGAGAAATAAAAAATGATAAGCTATCATTAATGAAAAAGAAGGGAAAGACATAAGAGTTTTCAATCAATTTCTGGAAGATAGAAAAAGGAATGTTTTCTGTTGACACCTCCCTCCCAGGATATTTAGATAGTGATGCAGCAGGAAAAAATGGCATCTCCCAGTGAAGCTCTGGGGTGCAAGATTTCTAGAACAAGAAATCAAATTTTAATTGACTTTTGGAAAACGGAACAAGCTACCCCTATTCTATTTACCACAGTACCTTTCCCTTATAGTTTAGTCAGACACTTACCACTGGGAAAAATCTGTTTTCCTAAGGAAATTAGAAGAAAATGTCTGAACTATATGCAGTAGATAGTTTGAAGTGGGGTTCAGTATTTTATAATTGGGCATTTGGTGGTTCCAGATAAAATAGCATGATCCTTGCTCACTGTAAGGTGTAATCTGCCACTTAACAAAACATTTACAGACAAAGGACTCCATACCCCTATACCTCATACTCAGAATTTTAAATATGGCTCTTGCCGTTTATTGACTATCGACATACAGCATGAAATGAGGGAAATAAAGCCAGCCAGATGGAAACAACTATTGTCACTGGAATTGTTTTGGATCTATAGAGAAATCAGGAAGGTTGGTCTTATACTCGCTAGTGAAAAAAAGGAAAAAGAAAAAAAGAAGGAAATAAAGAAAGAAAAAAAGGTAATCACATTTTAAAAGAGAATCAAATATATATATTGAAGCAAGGAGAGCCTCAGTACATGAGAAAGTATTTTAAATATATTTTTGGTAAATAGAGAAGTATAAATAGTTTAGAAGAATATTGAACAATTATAAAAGGATGAAGATGGCTGTTCAAAGGGATAAAATGCTGAGAAAATTTTTTGTTTGTTGAATTTTAAATTTTCAGAATCTTTATTTTTATTTTTTTTAAAGATTTTATTTATTTATTCATCAGAGACACAGAAAGAGAGGCAGAGACACAGGCAGAGGGAGAAGCAGGCTACATGTAGGGAGCCCAAGTGGGACTCGATCCCGGGTCTCCAGGATCATGTCTGGGCTGAAGGCAGCATTAAACCGCTGAGCCACCCGGGCTGCCCCAAATTTTCAGAATCTTTAACTTAAATTCCTGTTAATTATATTTCTGGAGGATTTTATCATCTCAAATAGTAAGAAAAAAGCCATAATAAATACACAAATTTAGAATAGCTTAAAATTAAAATAAATGTTGTACACATACACACTAGGATGCTATTCAGTCATAAGGAAGAATGAAATCTTGCCATTTGCAGCAAGGGTGGACCTTAAGGGCATTATAGGAAGTGGAATAAATCAGACAGAGGAGGGCAAATATCATATGATCTCACTTATTTATGGAATTTCAACAAAATAAAACAAAACAGAAAGCCAAGTTCAAAGAGAGCAGGTTGGTAGTTGCCATGGTGGGGGCCAAGGGGTGGGCAAAAAGGGTGAAAGGGTCAAAAATGCAAACTTACAGTTATAAAATAAATAAGTCCTTGGGATATAATATACAGCATGGTGACTATAGTTAATAATACTTATTGCATGTTTGAAAATTGCTGAGAAAGTAGACCTTAAAAGTCCTCATCCCAAGGGGAAAAAAGTCTATAATTATGTGTGAGGAAGGATGCCAGACTTTTGTGGTAATCATTGTGCAGTCTAGACACATAGAATATAAACAAAAATCAAATTATGTTATGTTATATATCTAAATCTAGTAACATACTATATTATACCTCTCTCTATATATATGTATATATCAATTATGCCTCAATAAAAAATTTTCAAAAAAAGTTTTGAAAAATAGTATCATAGAGATCCCGAGAATTTCAGGTAAAAGTTCAGTGTTAGAATGTGTAAGAAAAAGGATTTGCGGTGAAGGTCAATCCAAGAGAAATAATGTCTGATTTAGTTCCAGATAACATAGAGAAAATGGAATGTAAGAAATTATTACAGAATAAGGGAAATTTAAATCTTTAAATTGACAGGGCCTCTTGAATAAAAAAGTATTACACCTAGATGCATAGCATTGCCAACTTACAAAACAATAATGGAGAAGAAAAATTTCTTAAAATGTGTGCAAAGGGGAAAAAAATCTCAGTATTGACCAGGATTCTTTTTTTTTTTAATTTATTTTTTATTGGTGTTCAATTTACCAACATACAGAATAACCCCCAGTGCCCGTCACCCATTCACTCCCACCCCCTGCCCTCCTCCCCTTCTACCACCCCTAGTTCGTTTCCCAGAGTTAGCAGTCTTTACGTTTTGTCTCCCTTTCTGATATTTCCCACACATTTCTTCTCCCTTCTCTTATATTCCCTTTCACTATTATTTATATTCCCCAAATGAATGAGAACATATAATGTTTGTCCTTCTCCGACTGACTTACTTCACTCAGCATAATACCCTCCAGTTCCATCCACGTTGAAGCAAATGGTAGGTATTTGTCATTTCTAATAGCTGAGTAATATTCCATTGTATACATAAACCACATCTTCTTTATCCATTCATCTTTCGTTGGACACCGAGGCTCCTTCCACAGTTTGGCTATCGTGGCCATTGCTGCTATAAACATCGGGGTGCAGGTGTCCCGGCGTTTCATTGCATTTGTATCTTTGGGGTAAATCCCCAACAGTGCAATTGCTGGGTCGTAGGGCAGGTCTATTTTTAACTGTTTGAGGAACCTCCACACAGTTTTCCAGAGTGGCTGCACCAGTTCACATTCCCACCAACAGTGTATGAGGGTTCCCTTTTCTCCGCATCCTCTCCAACATTTGTTGTTTCCTGCCTTGTTAATTTTCCCCATTCTCACTGGTGTGAGGTGGTATCTCATTGTGGTTTTGATTTGTATTTCCCTGATGGCAAGTGATGCAGAGCATTTTCTCATATGCATGTTGGCCATGTCTATTTGACCAGGATTCTTAAGACCAGAGTATCCATTAAAAAGTTTAATTGTAAAGGGATCTTTGAAGGGATATGGTTAACTTAGAGCAAGAAAGCCTCTATCTAGACTAAACTTGCACAATTTCTACTCCCAACCACACAATTAACCAGATGAAAATCCAAGAACCGTACTACCTCTGCAACAAAATAGATGCCACTTGTCTGCCTATTTCCTCTTTAGCTCACTCTCAAAGTAGCTAGTAGATCGGAGGTTGCAAACCTAATAACCAATGACTGAAATTATGCTAGGAGATGTTTTATTTGCCCACCAGCCTCATGTAAATATTTTTTCTTTTGAGAATTGTTTTCTTTGAATTTGCCCTTTTCAGACACATAACGGCCAACTCAAGCCTGAACCACTCCCTGTGGTCTCACATCTGGCCTGATTCACATATTTACTTTATAAACCTTGCTGTGTGGACACTGGAGTTGCAGAACAACTCTAAGAGAGGAATTCCAAAGAGGAATTAAAAAAGCAATATGATTATATGAACAGCCTCTGTGGGGAATCTGTTGTGAGATAATTCTTTCCTCTCATACTTCAGATAATGCCTACTATGATATGTAGTATTAAAGCTTGGTGACACTGCCACTAAGAAATGCTCAAAACTACATTAAGACTTGGAAGCTTTTGTGTGTGTCAAAATTTAAACTTTGGATGAAATAAAATGACAAAATTAGCACTGAATAGAGTTAAAATAATTATGTTTGGGCCATTAATTCATTTCATAAATAATAGTCACATGCATCCACACAGTGTAAGGCACTGTGTTAGGAGTTGGGGAAATGCAAAACATGAGTGCATTCAGATCACAAAAGACTAATACTCAAAACAGGGCAGGACACAATGTAAACATGGCTTATATATTGATTTGGGACATATTATAAATTTCACCTAGTAGATTTATTTTATTAGTAAAATACCTTTTGTCTATGGTAAGATTAGCTTGCATACTTTGAGAATAAATCAAATGACAACATGGGGAGACAGTAAATAAACCTAGTTATAAAAAATTTTAAAAGGGCAAAAAAAATACTCAAATGATAAAATTTAAATAACAATATAAGCTTCTGTAACTCCTCAATTCCAAAATATTAATATTTATGGTTTATAACTTTCCTGGGAAGTTCAAGGGGTGTTCTAAACTAAAGGTATAAAGTCTGCTTGAGACTCTTTTTCTCTCTCTCTCCTGCTGCCCTCTCAACCCCAAACCCCTGCTCTCTCGCTCTCTCTCTCTCAAATAAAATAAATAAATCTTTTTTAAAGGTAGATGAAAATCTTCACAGAATTTTTTGGTGTGTGATAATTAGGCAGGTTCTTGAATTAACTGAGCACTTAGGATTATTAGATTGAAGTTTTTGAAAGACTAACCGTAAGGATAGTGAATTTTGGCCATCTTCAAGTACATACAAATCAGCCTTCCAGATTTAACATTTCAGCTCCATATCATTTCTTCTTGACATGGATTCATTTTCAAAAGAGTGTTCCTTGTTTAATTTTACTATTAATAATGTTTGAAAACTATATGGCAGTTTTCTTTTTTCTCCACCTCCACAACAATTTGTCTTATCCTGAGAGTGGCAAACAGCTTTCCAGTTCCATCTAGCGGTAGAGAATTGATTAGCATACACTATCTTGAATTGATCTTAGGACTCAGATTTCTGTTTTGATGTCTGATGACATAAAAAGCTGGGGAAGTTCTGCTGTTCAAGAGTAGGAATGCATAAGCCTCTTCCTAGTAGACTGAGGCATCTTAGTTTTGTATTTTATTACTTCTTTTATCTAGAGATCTTGAATATTTTTCTTTTTAAATAAAATCCCCATACTTGTATGTCAGTTCTGTCTGCAGACAGGCAAGAATAAATGCTCATCAGAGCTGTGTTAGGTGTTTCTTTTGTGAACTCACCACTTGTAAATTACAATTGTTTCTATTTTTTTTTTTTTTTTTAATGATAGTCACACACACAGAGAGAGAGAGGCAGAGACATAGGCAGAGGGAGAAGCAGGCTCCATGCACCGGGAGCCCGACGTGGGATTCGATCCCGGGTCTCCAGGATCGTGCCCTGGGCCAAAGGCAGGCGCCAAACCGCTGCGCCACCCAGGGATCCCCTACAATTGTTTCTAGTGACACAGGCTACAATATGTCAAAATCATTTCTTTGGGCTACAGTGGTAACTGTAGATTCCTGACATTGATAGTAAAGGCAAGATTGTAATACCATTTAAATAATTTGATTTTTAAATAATTGTTTGGGACCATTATGAATTAATGCAATTTATGTGTGTTTGCAGAAAAGCACCCTGTAAAGAATGTAAAGAACTATGTGCAACCAAGTAGACATTATACTGGGGAAATACAAGTGTATAGATTTAAGTAAAGTATATTAATTTTAATTAGATTTAAACCTTTGAGTTTTAAGTGTAGTTTTAATCAATATAATGGGGTGATAAATACCTCATCTTCTTTAAAATGGAGTATCATTAAGGAAATTTTATTTTACTTAACATTTCAAGTATAAATCTAAATGACATCCTTTCCGTAAGGCAAAAATTTCCACCCAGATATTTGTAAAGCCTTTTATTACATAGCAAAGAATGGATTTTTATATCAAAGATTCCTTGTGACGAGGTGCTCTTTATTCTCACTGATGTGACAATAATTCAGTTCGATAATAAATATAAGTATATAAAAACAACTAATTTGATAATCTGTGTCAATTTTGATGAATCTGAAACTGATCATTTACTCTATATTTAACTACGTTATCCAGAATTGAAGGAAAGAAAATGTACCAGCAAAACTAAATACAATGATTAAAATGGAGAGGTGTTTAAGACAACAAACAATAGTGTGAAAGAGATAGATTCCTACTAATGATTACATTTTATAACCTTGGAGTTATACATTTTATAACTTAATACCATGCTTACTCTTGAGTTTACCTGTAGTTTGGTGGCATCCTTGTATGCATACAGAAAATATAAAAGTAAAATCAAATTTTATTTTCTAAAAGTTGTTAGTATGTGTCTTCAAAAAACCTCAACATACACCTTTATAAAATATAGGTATCTGTCATTAGAATAAGGTTTTGTGTTTTTGTTTGTTTGTTGTTTATTTATTTATTTATTTTAGAGCAATATTTATTATTTATTTATTTATTTTAGAGAGTGGAAGAGAGAGAGCAAGTGCAGGGAGGGGTAGAGGGAGAACAATATTTATTTATTTTAGAGAGTGGAAGAGAGAGAACAAGTGCAGGGAGGGGTAGAGGGAGAACAATATTTATTTATTTTAGAGAGTGGAAGAAAGAGAGCAAGTGCAAGGAGGGGTAGAGGGAGAGCCTATCAAGCAGACTCCCTGCTGAGCACAGAGCCCAACAGGGGGCTCAGTCTTACCACCAATGAGATCATGACCTGAGCTAAAACCAAGAGTCAGCTGCTCAATGGACTGAGCCACCCAGGGACTCCTTTGTTATTGTTTTTGTTTTTGTTTTTGTTTTTAAATGCAAACTCTATTACTGAGAAAGTAGTTCAGCACATGACTGAACTAGGAAAAGAGTATGTATTATAATACTAATTTCAACTTATTGTATCTGGAACAAGAAATCTTAGTTAAATCCTTTTTTTCCCCTTCCTTTGGGAAAATTTGATGTGGGTAAACTTTTGAAAAATAAAATTATGTAAGATCCTTTTATTGTATTCAGAGGTCTGTACTAAAAAATGTTTCTGCAAAGAGCGGACTTACTCATTAATAGTCCTCCTTCCACTTGGTTGATTGTGTTGAAGTACAGGAGATTGGTATGTGAGTTAATTTGCTTTCTGGCAATAAATACCCATTTTCCTTGAAGGTGTAATCATAGATTAATGAGGAATGTGCAACTTGCATTTAAAAGAAAAATAAAATCTGTTGTCAAAATTGAATTACACACCACCCGGAAGTTAACTGGTAACTAATGATATTTCTAACTTGGGAAAAATAAAAATAAACAGAATAGAACAAACATACTTAAAAAAAACACCCAATATTTACTATATTGAGAAGGACTTTTCATGTCCCAGAATTGGTGACTATAACCCAAAATTGAGGACAAAGAGGAGTCTAGTATCCCATTGTCTGTTCTCAAAACGTTTCCATAGAAAGAGAAGATCAGAGAGGGGAATGGATAGAGTAGCACAGTGCTCTTGCACCTACCCCTAGCCAGGTGACGGGCAGTACAAAGGAATTACCTATTATTCGTGGAGAATAGGAATTTTTGCAGGAAGTGGGAACTAGCATCTTCTTCCCTGGTTAGATACTTGCTTATGTAGTTTCCTGTGATTATTTGAACATGAGGAAAAAGGAATTAGAGAAAAATGGTAGAGCTAGAAATCAGTCTTCATCTCCACGCATGGGTTTTCCACAGCACAATTGATAGTGTAAAGAGATTTGAGGGCAGCCCAGTTGGCTCAGCGGTTTTGCGCCGCCTTCAGCCCAGGCCATGATCCTGGAGACCCAGGATTGAGTCCCACGTCCGGCTCCCTGCATGGAGCCTGCTTCTCCCTCTGCCTATGTCTCTGCCTCTCTCTCTCTGTGTCTCTCATGAATAAAAAAAATAAAAAAGTAAAAAAAGATTTGAGCTATATTTCTGGTACCTCATCTAAGTGTGTTGGCCACAAGGTAAGGAAACTTAAGAAATTAGACTGTAGGATCTACCATGGGAAATAAGATGAGGGAAAGTGGAAGAGAGTTTCTTGCTTATCATATATGTACCAAGGCTCATCCTACCTACCCATAAAGGGTATTCATGTGTGCCTACAGGACCCCTCCTTCATAGAGGAGGGTGATGGCCAGTTAGAGTTAACTTTGAAGAGCAGCAACATCCCAGAGAGAATAAGCCTGAGCTGGTAATATTCGAGTTTCAAATTGGGTGAGACTGTTCTTTTTAATAACTGAACATGATTTGAAAGACATGGGACCTTCTAAGACCTTATTCAAAGCTCTTGAAGACTTTGACTTGGGGTTTGTAATTTATTTACTTGACTAGATTTAGTTTTCCCTTTCTCTTAAGCAATTTTCTATCATCTTTCTGTCTACTTCCCTTTTTAAAAAGTTTTTTTTCTCACTTAGACATTTGTTTATGGTTTAAAATGCAGAAAATAGGGACGCCTGGGTGGCTCAGCAGTTTGATGCCTGCCTTTGGCCCAGGGCATGATCCTGGTGTCCCTGGATCAAGTCCCATATCGAACTCCCCATGTGGAGCCTGCTTCTCACTCTGCCTAGGTTTCTGCCTTTCTCTCTCTGTGTCTCCCATGAATAAATAAATACAATGTTTACATAAAATGCATAAAATAGCAGACACAAGCTTTGTTTCCTTATAAGTTACCCATCAAAGTTTTCCAAGGTTCTAATGACTGTGGTTTTGGGTGCCTGAATTCTACAGCATTTCTTTCTTCAGGGGAATAGACATCTCAAAGAGCTTCTTTCTTTTTCTTTTTCTTTTTTTTAAAGAGCTTCTTTCAACTATCAAGCATATACTTTTCTTCTGTACTCCATTTATTGTCTTAATAGAATATTTATTTTCATATTCCTATTATTGTTTTCTTTATTCTAATACCTTTATAAACAGCTGGAGCTGTCAATTATTTTGGAAATAAAATAAAGGTGGACATAACCCCATCTAGGAAGGACTGATTACCATTGAGTTTTCAGTGAAAATGGTAGAGCGGTCTAGAAAGGGTATGAAATACACTAGACTGTTTATTTTACAGGTTGGAGTATACTTTGAGGTTGACAGTAAATGCACAAACCAATTATTTTCCCTTAAAGTTCATTTGATTAGTGAAAACACATGTTAAATCTTCATTATTTGGCTTTTTGTTATTTTCACTAAGCTTTCCATTCTGCGCTTTTTGTCCCTAATATCTTCAGTGTTTTTACTGCTGCTGAGGTTAAATTTATTTCATGTCCATTAGTGATTGAGGAACTCCGTGGTTTTTTTTCTTTTTTTTTGGTCTAATTCTAATGGCAAATTCATCATAGTGAAAGTAATTGGTTAGACCTAAAAAATGATTCTGGTGAAGGAAACAGGTATTAGATAATTAGGAAAGCTGAACATTTGGTAATTAAGCATGAAGAACATTGTTAGATTATTCTTTGTTCATTTAACCAAACATTTATTAAGCACTTACTCTATGTCAGAATGGATGTCAGGATTTCAAAAATATAGTGGTAAACAAGACATGATCTCTTTCCTCATGTGGCTTATTTCTTGGGGAAGGAAGACATTAAGGAGTAATTAATAGAATTTAGAGTTATAGTATCATGACAAAAGTACAGCACTGCAAAGCTGAGAAAGAAAATGAGTAAGCTGTAGGTGAAAGAATGAGTAGAGTGTAGGAGATGGAACAACATTGTGAAAAGGCCAAGGTATAAGAAAGAGTTTCTTCTTTAAGGTAAATGAAGGAGTGCTCATGGTTGGAGAAACCAAGAGAAAGAAGACAGAAGTAACAAAAGAAATTTGACAGACAGGCACAGCGTAGGTCAGGAGGGCTTTGTAATGATAAGAAGGTTTGCCTTTTTAAAATGGAAGAAGGAATTCCTTTAAACATTTTCAACAGGAGAGTGACTTGACCTGATTTGAGCTTTTGAAATTCACTCTTACGACAGCACCATTAACTGATTTGTAATGTCCAGTACTGGAGGCAAGAAGGCAGGAAGATGGGTTAGGACTATTTTAAGACTTAAAGGCTGATGGAAAAAGGGACAAGTGGTGAGTTCCAGAGCCACTTAGATGATGGAATTAAAGAATTCTCTTGCATAAGTTTGGAAGTATCTTTTTATTTATTTAATTGTTTTCCTCTATTCAAAAATAATCTTGGATCAATTCAGCCTAGAAACATAAAGATAAGATGAAGAGAAAATTTAGGTAGTTGAAGACAAATAAAAGGTTTTTTTTTACACATCTACAAGCCGTAAAATGCCCTTTTAAAAAAATGAGATATAACTGGCATGTAACATTACATTAGTTTCAGGTGTACAACATAATAATTCTATATATATAGGATTATATCTATCTATCTATATATATATTTAGAGAGAGAGAGAGAGAGAAATGTTCATGACAATAAGCCCATCCATCACCACAAATACTTATAATTTTCTTTCTTGTAAGCAGAACTTTTAAGATTTATTCTCTTAGTAGCTTTCAAAGATATAATATGGTATTATTAACTGTAGTCACCAGGCTGTGCATTATACTCCCAAGACTTATTTACTTTACAACTAGAAGCTTGTACTTTTCACCCATTTTCACCCATTTCACCCACTCCTCCACCTCTCACCTCTGGCAACCACTAGTTTTTTCTCCAAATCCATAAGTTCATTTTTTTTGTTTCTATTTTATTAGATTCTACATATAAATGAGATCATATGGTATTTGTCTTGGTCTGACTTATTTCAATGAGCTAATACCCTCAAGGTCAATCCATGTTGTAACAAATGGCTAATTTTTTACATTTCTCAAACAGTTAACATGATCTAAAAGAGAAAATTTTGTGTATTTACAACTAGCTGAACTTAGAGATTCTTGCTTACCTATGAGGGATATTTGAAGAAAGCATAAAGATGTCTCCTGGGGTGGAAATATAAAAAAGCATGAGAATAAGCAAATGATTTAAGGAACTCCATCTGAAATGTGAACTTAGATTTATAATTCTCTTGAATAGCTTTTAGTACCCTTGTGTGACAATGATTTGACCCCGTGCTACTTTTTAGATCTCAAAGAAATCATGATGAATTACTGGCACCTTCTCTTACATTTCCAGCACTTTAAAAGGATTCTATCTGCCAAGTATCATCTTGCCAAGTAGCAATGTTGAGCATAACAAAGATTTTATTTTTGTTTTCCAAAGGGAATGTTTTCTCCACCAAGAAAAATCATTCTTAGGAAGTAGTCATTAGGTATAGCCAGATGAAGTCAATAGTCAGAAATGTTTGGTTTTATTTTTTATTTCCAAAAACATATTAATATTACAGAAGGAAGAGTAAAGGTTTTAGGAGACTTAAAGTTCAATAGGTTGAGTAGATATGTTAAAATTGGCTACAAATGTAATGATGAAGAAGGTATAACAACAAAATAGTGGAAGCTAACATTTACTGAGGGATTACTGTGATCCCAACGTCTGCTAAGTGATTTATTTGTATTACTTCATTTTACCTAATCCAGTGAAGCTGGTACTTTTTTTCACAGCTCTTAATGGTGCAGAATCAGGTGCCTGGTGGCTCAGTGGTTGAGCGTCTGCCTTTGGCTGAGGGCGTGATCCCGGGGTCCTGGGATCAAGTTCTGCATCTGGCTCCCTGCAGGGAGCCTGCTTCTCCCTCTGCCTGTGTCTCTGCCTCTCTCTGTGTGTCTATCATGAATAAATAAATAAAACCTTTAAAAAAATGATAGGTACAGAATCACTCAGAAGTTACTTAACAACCCAAGACTGCAGAATTAGGTTTCAGATCAGTAATCACTTCAGGGTCCCAGCTCTTGATTTATTTTTAAGGATTTTATTCATTTATTTTAGGGAGAGGCAGAGGGAGACAATCTCAAGCAGACCTACCACTGAGTGTGCAGCCCAATGAGGGGGCTGGCTCAGTCTCATGACCTTGAGATCATGACACTGAGATCATGACCTGAATTGAAATCAAGAGTTTGACGTTCAACCAACTGAGTCACAGAGGCACCCCAGGGAGTGGGGTTCGTTCTTCTTGGAGTTAGAACTTAGCACCTCATGACTCAATTAAGAAAGAATGAAGTACAAGTGAAACATGCCTGGAAAATAAATGATTTTTTAAACCTCAATGACTCTTTGAAAATATTAACAAATGTATTGTCTCTAATAATCTTTTAGACCAAACAGATTTTTAAATGGCTTTTTTTGAACCCTGAGTATAATAGCTATGACTTGTATGCTTTTATCCATTCAGAATCTTCATATATTATGATGAAATATTTTGATATTTATATATTCATCATTTTGCTTCTTAAAGTGCATTTCTCTTATTTACAGACTCTATAAGCTTTATTAAAAATTACTATAAAAATGGGAAAGAAGAATTATTGTATATTCACCATGCTTTTTTCATAGGTTGACTTTTTTATATATTTCCAAGGCCACTGAGCAGAACATTCTAGAAAATACAAACAATACTTTCTGTGATAAATTTAGATTCTTTTAAAAAATACTTCTGAGATCTCTTTGAAGACCTTTTTTGTCATGAAGAGGTATTTTTTCTTAACTGCTACACAATTGGAAGAAAGCCATTGCCATGATAGAGGCAGAAATTAAGAGTATATTTCCTGTGAAATCAAATTGATAAGTTGACATGTAGACATTTATAATTATAAATACACAGGAAAATCAGTTACCTGCTGGAGCCAAAGAGGTATCATAAATGAGATGCAATGGGCACTATTGAGACTATAAGACAAGTATAATACAGAGGATGTGCATGACAAGATATACATAAACAGAAATTAAAATGAAATGATATATCTTGATTCATAGGATAAATGCTTTCATTACCTGGAAATCTAAGAATCTACCATCTACCATCTTTCAAGCTTATATATTGTGTTATTTTCAAAATTTCTGTAGTGATTCTTTGTATTTGTAAACAATATCATCATTTAGAGCAGCACACTTACTTCTTTGAATTGTGCTTAGCAATTCTTCCTGTAGGGAAACTTTAGATTATGTATGAAAACTGATTTTTTTAACCACATTCACCATATTTTTCTCTTTGTGTGTGTGTATGTGTGTGTGCTTTTGTTGCAGAGAAGGTCAGCAATCGCCAGAACAGTGGCAGAAGATGTATGGTAGATGCTCTGGCAATGAAGTATACCACATTGTTTTGGAAGAAAGTACATTTTTTGCTGAATACGAAGGAAAGAGTTTTACATATGCCTCTTTCCATGCGCACAAAAAGTATGTTTCTGCTTCCAGAGTGGACTTACTAAAAAAATTAATCATACCTTTTAAACACAGTTTTCTAAGATACAGCTCATATTGGTGCTCATGAGTTGCAAGTATTCTGGAATTTTTAACATAATTATTGAGACATTTGAACTCAGCTTCTGTATGGTCTCTACAAGTTAAGGTTGTTAGGTATATAAAGTATCAGTTATTAGGAATATTGACTTTAGTAACTTTTATGTTATCTTTAAAATATGTTAATGCATTAAGAATTCACAAATACATGAAAGTGAATATTCTTTAGACATTTAATTCTAAAGAGCTGATTAAATATGTAGACAAAGTCATAATAACATTTATAAAAATCTAGACATTTAATAAATCTTGCTTTGTCCAAAGAAATAAGTTAAAAGGTAAATAATAGTACCTTCTAATTCAAACATGGAACATATTATTTTTCCTTTTTTGAGAAAATTTATTTACTGAAGAAACAAAAATGCATGTTTATAATGAAAGTAATATATTATCAGTATTATAAATATACATATAACATTTTTAAGGTTTGTATAAATCTAGTATGTTACACTAATATTTAATATATTCTACTTTAATTCTCAATATGATTCTATCCATACATGTACTTTTGATATTTAAAAATATTTTTAAGCTAGATTTATTTGTGTAACTATAAAACATATTGAAATAAAAACATTTGGGACATTTTGTGTTTGGAGCATAACCTGAAAAAGTATAAAAGAAAAATTTTTTTAAAGATTTTATTTATTTATTCATGAGAGACACACAGAGAAAGGCAGAGACATAGGCAGAGGGAGAAGCAGGCTCCCTTTGGGAGCTCAATGCAGGACTTGATCTCAGGACACCGGGATCATGCCCTGGGCTGAAGGCAGACACTCAACCACTGAGCTACCCAAGTGCCCCAAAAGAAAATCTTAATATATGTTACATCTAGAGGTTGATATTTCTCCCAATTAAGCTGTGCACCTACTCAGACTATTAATTTTTTTTCTAAAATTCAGAGTAAACAAAATATGGTGAAATAGAACTAAAAGAAATTTAAGGACCCTGTTTTTTTTTTTTTTTTCACATGTGACCTTGGGTAATTTCTTCTTTTAGGCCATGGCTTCTATACATTTTGACTAATACTGTTTCATGTATTTTGACCATGTAAAGATATACATTTATAGTTAGACACAATACACACATGTAAAATTTATAAAAAAATTCTTACTCTTACTAATAATACACACTCTGATGTTTTTCATTGTCTGTTCTATTTATTTTTAAAAGTATATACACACACACACACACACACACACACACACACATATATCTTAATCAACTGAATTGATTTCACAACATACTAAGGTCAATTTCTTTTCCTGGAAAAATAGGAAAGTCTTGAGAGTCCTTTTTTTTTTTTTTTTTTTTTTTTTTTTTTGTCTTGAGAGTCTTGAGTCTTGAACTTGCAGGATCTTTTCAAGCTTCATTTAAAAAAGAATTACTTTTAAAGAGTTTATTTATTTATTCATGAGACACACAGAGAGAGGCAGAGACATAGGTAGAGGGAAAAGCAAGCATGCTGCAGGGAGCCTGATATGGGACTCCATCCCAGGACCCTAGAATCATGACCTGACCCAAAGGCAGATGCTCAATCACTGAGCCACCGAGGCATTCCTCTTTTCAAGTTTTAAAATGCTCTGATTTGGGGTTTTAATTTTTTCTGCTTATTAATAATTTACTAATTTTCTTACATATGTAAACTTAAAAACAAACAAAAAACCCAAGAGCTTTGCTGAATTACAATTCTTAAACTTTTCATTTATTTTTTAAATTAAGGTTTGGAGTCTGCTTGATTGGTGTTCGGAGGGAGGATAATAAAAACATTTTGCTGAATCCAGGTCCTCGATATATTATGAATGCTACAGATATATGTTTTTATATTAATATTACCAAAGAAGAGAATTCAGCATTTAAAAACCAAGACCAGCAGAAAAAAAGCAATGTATCAAGGTCATTTTATCATGGACCTTCTCGATTACCTGTACATAGCATAATTGCCAGCATGGGTAAGTATAAATAATATGAAAATATCATATTTCTTTCTTTAAAAAGCATAATAAGTAACCTTCAATGTTTGTTAAAATTTCAAAGTCAAATTTCAAAACTAATTTGTGTGTATTTAAACTTGACGTAACTAAGTATACAGAACAAAGGTTGTTAGCTGTTAAACTGGTAAGAAATTAACCTAATTAAAAATTATCAAAAACTGTTTCATCTTTCTGATTAGGATATAAGCACCTAACACTTCGATTTTTCTTTTGTAAATTATCAATAGAAACTATTTCAAATATTCTCCATTTTTTACAAAACTCTTCTTCCATCCTGTATCTCAGTCTCACCATTGAACCTGGCTTTTATGACACAGAAGTAAAAAAAAAAAAAAAAAAAGAAGAAATGGATCCAGACAAATAAGAATTTCCTTTAAATGTGCTACTACACTACCTTTAAACCTACCAACATTCAGTTTTAGACACAAGGAAAATACATTCTTTTAACTTGTAATATTTTTTAAAAGACATTTATTTATTTATTTTAGAGAGAGAGCAAGTGAGTAGGAGAGGGGCAGAAGGAGAAGGTGGTGGAAAGAATCTCAAGCAGACTCCACGTTGAGAGCAGAGCCTGACACAGGGCTTGATCACTCGACCTTGAGATCATGACCTGAGCCAAAACCAAGAGTTGGACGCTGAACTAACTGAGCCACCCAAGTGCCCCAACTTATACTATTTTAAACTTCACTTGCACAATGGAGCCATCTCTTTTACCTGCTCTGGGACCTCACTTTTTACTTTAATTCATCCTTATTTTCTAACTTTTTTTTTTTTTTTCAAAATCATTGCCTCATTTCTCCTTCCCTCCCTCATCTCTCTCTTTATGTCTCTGTGTATTTCTTTCTTCATAACTCTATACATGCTCTCTCTCTCTCTCTTTCTCTCTCTCTCTCTCTCTCTTTCACACACACACACACACACACACACACACACGGACCTCTTGGCTTGACATCTTCACAGGTAAATTCCTTGAAGGAGCTGTCTTTAGTTGCTGGTTTGAAATCTTACTGTCCCCTTATGCCTCTACCTGATTTAGCCTGAAATCTCCAGTCATTATATCAGTACTCTGGCAAAGCCACCAGTTTATTTGTCATGAAATCCAGTGGACAGCCTCACAACAGAGGACAGTGTTAACCATCTTCTGCTCCCATAGGTTGACCTTCCCTCCAAAAAGTGATGATTCTCTTATATAGATCCTTAACTTAAATTTCTCTTCACAACAATATAGTAGTTGTTTCTGTCTGGATGCCTCATAGGAAAAACCAATACAGCACATTCAAATTGAACTAATCTTTCTGCCCTTTTTCAAAATCATTTCCTCTTCCATTCTTTTGGCTAAAAAATAGATGACACATTTTAATTTGTAAAGTCACAATTCTGACTTTTCACTCTTCCTCTCCTCTCATACCTAAGAATTCACCTAATTCTATTATTTCTTAAAAATATTTTATTTATTTATTCATGAGAGACACAGAGAGAGAGAGAGGCAGAAACATAGGCAGAGGGAGAAGCAAGCTCCATGTGGAGAGCCCAATATGGGCCTTGATCCCGGGACTCCAGGATCACGCCCTGAGCTGAAGGCAGATGCCCAAGTGCTGAGCTACCCAGGTGTCCCATCACCTACTTCTATTAAATCAGATCATTGAGTAGCTCCAAAATCATTCCCTTCTTTCTGTCCATTGTCTGTATGATCATGGTCTGAGAATCCACCATCTTTCCCCTCAACTGCAGGATCATCCTCCCAAGCTTCTCTCCATGCTTCCAGGCTGTCCTGCACTCTTCTCCACCTTGCAACCAGAGTAATAATTTCACATAATTTTGATAGTGTCATTCTCTTACATAGATCATTTGCCTTACTGGGATGCCTGGGTGTCTCAGTTGATTAAGTGTCCAACTCTTTATTTCAGCTCACGCCATGATCTTAGAGTTGTGAGGTTGAGCCCCATGTCAGGTTCCATGCTCAGCAAGGAGTCTGCTTAATATTCTCTTCCTCTCTTTCTGCCCAATCTCCTACCCCCATGTGTGTTAATCTCTCTTTGTCTCTAAAATAAATAAATCCATAAAAAAGGAAATCATTTGAAATGTTTCTTACTATCCTAGGGGGAAAAAATCTAAATTTTATAATATTACATGGCTTATGATTTATATGACCAAAATTTCTTGTTTGTATGAGGCAATCCCAGGATAGTCCAGTTTATATACATTGTCCTGATGTCATTATTGAAGACTATCCTGACTTTCACGAGTATCCTAGTTTAGAAGATAAATCTCACATTTAAGTTTTTTTTTGTTTGTTTAATAATTCCACTTTAATTTTCTAGTTCTGTATTTTACTATTTCTTCAATTGCACTCCTAAATCCCAATCATACTAAATTCCTTTCAACCTTCACTAATGGTTTTTCACCACTGGACTTTAACACATGAGGTTTCCTCCAACAGGATCTACTCCCCAGCCCCCAACTTTGCCTAGGTAACTACTTCTAATCCTTTGTATCTCAGCCTCAATATTATTCTTTATGAAGCACATTTCACGGCCCTGCTTGGACTAAGTTAGGTAACCCCGTTTGTCATTGACAAAGCTTATTATTTTTCTTCTATAGTAGTCCTAACTCATTTTTTTCCCATTATTAACAATTATTAATGGAGTACCTAATATGTGCTGGAAACTCGTATTTGTGATAAATTAGTGAACAAATAGTTAAAGATCCCTAGCTCACAGAGCTTATGTTCTATCACAGGGAATACTGGAAATAAACAACACATAAAAGAATAAGGAGATAATTTAGTGTATTAGAAGGTGATAAGTAATAAAAAAGAAAAAAAGGAAAACAGCTAGTAAAAGGGTTTATGAATTCTGGAGAGACTGGATTTTTAATTGAGGTGGTTAGCAAGCCTCATTGAAAAGGTGATATTTGAGAAAATACCTGAAGGATATGAAGGAAGTAGCCCTGTGGATGTCTGGAGGAAGAACATTCCTGACAGATAATAGCTACTACAAAGGCTTTATGGGAAGCTTGACTGGGTGCTTTGGGAACAGTAAGAAGGTTCTTGTGACTCAAACACAGTGAGCAATGATAGGTTATAGGAGATGAGGTGGAAGAGGTAAAACAAGACAGATTGTGTTGGGGCTTTTAAACTCAAAATAAGGATTCTTGTTTCTACTCTGAGTGAAAGGGAATTCATTGCATGTTTTAAGCAGAGCGATGGCATGATCTTGCCTATGCTAAACTATGTTTCAATACAATTACTTTGGCTGCTATTGAGATCCTTGGTTTGCCCCAGGGATCAAAGTATTTTCAGGTGGAAGTGATGAGAAGGAGAAATCCAAGTTTTTTGGTTTAAGCAACTAGAAAAAGGGAATAGCCATCCATTGAGGTGGGGAAGGCTTGGCGGTGGGGGTGGGGAAGGCTTGGCGGTGGGGGTGCAGGTTTGATGGGAAATGGTTAAAAAGTTCAGTCTGGGATGCACTGAACTTCAAATGTTTATTAGATATTGACAGGAAGATGTCAAACAGGAAGTTACATATCAAAGTCTAGAGTTTAGGAAAGAGATATACATTGAAAAATTATATTTGGGGTTCCTGAGCTTAGTATTGTATTTAAAGCTATGAGACTGAATGAGATCATTGATGGAATGAGTATGGATAGAAAAGGGATTAAGACAAAGGACTAAATTCTTCAGGATATCAATATTAAATATCAGGGAGATGAGAAGAAACCAGCAAAAAGAGACCAAGAAGGAGCCAATGGCAAGGTAGTAGGAAAATCTGGTGAGTGTGGTGTCCTAGAATCCAAATGAATCAAGTGTATCAAGATAATGGAGTGATCAGCTATGTCTCCTGCCACTCATAGTTTAAATAACATGAGAATTGAAAACTGGCAACTGAATGTAACAAAACAGTGACCACTGCTCTTTCATTGGCTTGGTCATAGAAAATGGCAGATCAGAGCGGTTTATGACAGAATGGTGATAGACCAATTAGAGACATCATGTCTGATGTCTCTCAAAAATCCTTGCTGCAAAGGGATGCAAAGAAAGGACTTCGTAACCATGGTGGATGTACAAGGAAGTGAGAGGGGCAAGGCAATCGGGAATATATTTAAGAGAATGAATATAATGATGGGCCTCACCTTTAGGTCAGGAAGTACAAAGACATCTTTAGCTGAAGGAAACAGAAAAGGTAGTAGATTTACAGATTATAATTTCAGTGGGAACTAAAAAAGGAGAGAATTGGAAGGAGAAGAGGCAAGTGTATGTTTCAGAGAATGAGATGACAAATAGAGCTTACACGGAATAAATAGTAACTATTACAAGTAAGGTATGACGGTGAGAGTGAATGGCTAAAGAATGGTGGAATAAAAGCCCGTTAGTGAAAGAAAGGACAAGGAACTAAGTCTGGAGCATCAGAAGGATCATCTACAGGTATAATGAAATAATACTTCTACATGTAGAAAGAAATTGTCAAGACTAAGGACAGACATTGTACTGAAAGGACTAATGCAGTAGCTAAACTATCCAGGCATATTCATTTGCATTGATGCAGGTAACAGGTAGCCTAAGAGTTGAATTTAAACAGGGTTTGCTTGTGCCAAGAATGTAAGGGAGCAAAAATGTGTCAAGGGAGCCAAGAGTATATGCAAGCAAATAATCATAATGCTTAAATATGGAGCTTAAGATGGGTAAGAAGACAGAACATGAAGGGAATGAGGGAGACAATTCAAACTTGATATCATAACTAGAATTGAAGTTCCAGAAGAGTGCAACTTTAGCTGAAGTTGAGACACAAATGAGAATGCCCTGAAAAGATAGGAAATAGTGGTGGTCAGATGATGAATGTGTGAAAGTCAATGCAGTAAGGCTATTATTGGTTATAATGAGGTCTAAAATGTGACTGCAGAAGTGTGGGGCCTCAGGTGAGAACAATTTCCTTAATGAATTTGAGGAAGTGAGATCTTGGGTGTGGAAAGGTTTACTTATCTGTATTTTTAACACACTGGATGAGGCAGGAAGAGTGTTATGAGTTGAATTGTGGCCACGAAAATTCATATGTTGAAATCCAACCCCCAGTACCTCAGAATGTGACCTTTATTGAGCTGAGGTCTTTTACAGAAGGGATCGAGTTAAAATGAGGTCATTAAGGCGGGCTCTAACCCACTGTGACTGGTGTCCTTATAAGAAGAGGGAAGTAGAAGACAGAGATACATTGGAGAAAGGAGATACAGGCAGAAGATGGCCATCTGCCAGTCAAAGAGTGAGGCCTGGAACAGACCCTTTCCTCATAGCCCTCAGAAGAAACCAATTCTGCCAAACCTGGATTTTAGACTTCCAGCCTTCAAGACCTTGAGGCAATAAATTTCTGTCATTTAAGCCACTTGGTCTGTGGTACTTTCTTATGACAGTCCTGACAAGTTAATGCAAAAATAGTATTGGAGAAACTGACTAGAAAGAAGCATTAAGAAATAAGTAGAATGACATAGGATTAGTCACCAAACAAAGCAGTAAAAGATAGTGGTGATAGAATCTCAAGCTGGGATTTCAGAAAGGATAAAACGAAAAGGGTCTGAAAAAGTCAATGACAACACTGAAGGTATTTACCCAACTCCAAACCACCTTTTTAAAGGTTGAGGGGAAGATGTCAGGGAAGAGTCAATTTTTATTACGGAAAGAAAATGTTTAAAAGAAAGCTTGTTTTTGTGATTGTAACTGTTTTTTGAATTGTGTCTTCCCTGCTAGATTTTTCTCATGATCATATCCCCCATGTCCATCTTGGGCCCAGGTATCCATGTTGGCAAAATAATTGGAAAGTCATCATTTTTCCCTGTGTTGGGCAGAAAAAATGATAAAAAGGTAGTTTGGGGTGATTTGGAGTCATATATATTTGGGGAGTGGAGTTAAAAAATCACAATTCTTTGGGAGGAAGTAGGAAGGGATTTAATTTGTAAGACAAGAAAAAGGATTAACTTCATATAAATGGAAGTGTTTCCGTTTCCTTCTAAGCAGAAATAAAGGGACAAAAATTTGGTAAAACTCTCATGTTTGTTTGAAGTTAGGGAATTAAAGGATTTCTTCTGTGATAAATTCTGTTTTCTCTCTGAACTCAGCAATGTGGTCATCTGCAGGGGGTAAATGTTATACAGATGAATTTTAACTTAAAACCTTAGGATGTAAATCATATATGGTTTTTCTTTATTTTTGTAAATGAAATTTGTAAAATTTAATTTTTAATCAATTCTATACACCTACTTAATGGAAAATTTAATCTTATTTTCTCCAAGGATCCTCATTCACCTCTCCCATAAAGATAGAATAAATTTTACCTTTCCTCTGGTATTGGAACTGCTGAATGCTGGTCCCTACATCTTTTTCTCATAAAGAGCAGTTCTAGGCCTGTTCACATATGCCCGTCACATGAAGGCCTTCCTACCGACCACTGACATTCCAGGCTTCCCTTCCCTCTAATCTGAATTTTGTGTACAGGTCTCTGAAACTTGACCCCCAAAATTTATTCCCGTTTTGAGGAGTACTCAGATATTCTCACCAGACTTGTGCTACCTACTCTCATCCTCAAAAACATTTCCTGTTTTTCCCTCCTCTGTGGGGACTTGTAATTGCCTCAGAAGTTTTAGAAGTCAGTTGCCAACATCTCTTTCCATGGTACTAGGAAAGAGATGCTAAAATCCATTAGTTTTATTCCCCCTTTAAAAACTTCTGCTATAACAGTAAAGGAGGTGGCAGGGTCAGAGAGTGAAGAATATTTTAATAGGTTTTTCAAATGAGACAAAGTGAGGTCTAAGGGCTTTTAGAGGGATGACCAGGTGTCATTGAGTGTAAATGAAGTGAGTGATGGTGAAATATGATGGCACTCATGGGTTAGATTGTATTTTCTTCAAAAGGGGAGAGACATCAACTTTCCATAAATTGATGTTTAAATTAATTTTGAAATTCCAATAAAAAAATTCCAAAGGAATTTATTTCTTCTATTTAGTGTTGACTACCCCTAAGTATTTGAAAACCTTAAGCTATTTAGGTTTGCTGTTGCTACTGATTTAAGGTATTTTCATGGCTTGTGAACTCATTATTGTTTTTCCAGTCAAAAATCAAATATTGTGACTAAAGAATTGCCTTCCCTACCACCTGGTGAAAATCCTTCCTCCTTCTCCTCACTGTTCTTTATCATATCATTTTGTTTTATTTTCTGTATGGCATTTATCATTATTTAAAACAGGTTTTTTTCCCCCACTTATTTGTCTACTTGGTTATTTTAAAGATGAATCCCTATATGTAGAGGTAGTATTTCATTCCTGGCATATCCCAAGTGCCAAAGGATGGTGTTTGCCATGCACGGGTATTCAATAAATATCTGTTCAATGGATATAAAATATTAATTGTTCTAATACTAAAAAGTGGTTAAAAATCAGCCAAGAGAATAATAACTCAACAAAATGAGGGAAAGGATATAATGAGAAATCTACTATATTAAAAAGGACAAAAAATTTTAATTACTTTTAAATAAATGTAAATTGAAACAAGATATTTTTTTGACTTTAAATTTCTAAGTATTTTAGGATCTCACAATTCTCATGTTTTGTGCATAGAACTAGACTCAGCAAATACACTTTTGCACAAATGCAGAATCTTTTAAATTCATGTAGACAAAAATGTCCACATGGGAAAGAAATAAGCTTTAAGATTAAAGGATAAAAATAATATATTTACCAGTTATACTGGTTGTATTTCATTTTGATCATTAAATGGTTGATTATCATATAGGTGATGAATGCTTTGAAGGATTTTTATGTTTCATTGTTGCAGGTACTGTGGCTATAGACTTGCAAGACACAAGCTGTAGATCAACAAGTGGCCCTACCCTGTCTCTTCCTACAGAGGGAAGCAAAGAAATCAGAAGACCTAGCATTGCTCCCGTTTTAGAGGTTGCAGATACATCATCAATTCAAACATGTGATCTTCTAAGTGATCAATCAGAAGATGAAACTACACCAGATGAAGAAATTTCCTCTAACTTAGAGTATGTTTAGATACTCTACAACAGTTATAAGATTTACTGGGATTTGTGCTACTATGGGACAATGTCCTTACCTTTTGTATATTCCTAGAATTAATTCCATATACTTCTATCAAAACATCCTTCCTATTAGCGAGTATCTCTGTTACCTATAAAGTATTTTAAGATCTCAAATTTCTGGCTTCAATATGTGTTTCCAGGATCAGTTTTATCTAAATTATTTTTTATCCTTAAAGAAGAAAATACATAAATCAGTATTTTCGTGATATAAGATGCATTTTCATGATTTCGTGTTTTTGTTAATTAACCTTTAGTTTATTTCCTTCCATGTCTATATTGAAGTTTGGTCAATTATTCAATGACATATAGCACAGATTTCCTCCATTAAGCTCCCTTTCCTTATCTTAGCGTTCAGTAGTCTTTTTCATATGGTAGACATCAATGATATTTTGAATGAATGAATACATGAGGCACTAGATCTCCTTACTATGCTTTCATAATTTACAGTGCCAGTGTACATGCTATTAATCACATTTTAATCTTCAGTAGAGTTTGTATACTTGTCTTAGTCACATATTATATTGCTATTTCTTGAGGAAAGCACAGTGGTCAGCACTATGGAGTCTGAGTTTGTTTCCCATGGCAGTTCCACCTTATTACTGGTTATGTGCAAGTGACTTTGATTAAACAATCTGAATCAGAGTGTCTAGATCTGTAGAGTGAGTACAATTACTACCTCATAATATTCAGATGTAGATTAACTGAGATAATGGAAAAGTGCTTAGGACACTGATTTGTGCTGAGTAAGCATTCAATGAGTAATAATTACTAGGAGGTGTAGTAGCACTAGTAATAGTAGTGGTAACACCATTTAGACACTTCTCCCGATATCTTCCATATAATAGATGTTCAGTTAATGTTTAATTGACCTAAAATGAACTGAAACAGAATGAAACTTTAAAAAAATCCTTCTTTTAATCCTTCATACTTAAAAAAAATTATTATAGGGAAGTTTGATGTACCCACATAACACAATCCACTCTCCAAGAAATCAAGAGTACTCAAATATTTTTATGAAATATTGGGAACAAGGAGAAGTTTGACTGCCAGTATATTTCTAGAAATGATGTTTTGTGGTGTGATTGAAATTCTTTCTTTACATGTCCTTCTGAAAATATTGAGAGGTGTTTTTTTTTTTATAGCAAACTGAAACTGAAAAAGATTAAGTAATAGTGGAGATTATCAACTTCTAAATTTGCAAAATGTGCAACATTTTACCCTCTGTGAAAAACAGTTTAAACTAGGTTTGAAATTTCTTGGTTAGAAGGCAAATTTTTACCAAAAAACAGTTTTCATACTGGATAAAGGAATCTTGCCACTACTAAATTTTGTTTTATTTCTTAATTTTCACTTACACTACTACTTTTTGATAATTTTATTCTGAAAATTATACAGCTGTGCTATGCCTTTAAGTGGCTACTTTCATAAAGTCAGCAAATAATTATCTTTGATAATATTTTAAACATGATTCCAACAATATTTTGTTTTTAGTGGGTATTTGAATAATTAACTGTTTATTATTTTGTGATTATGCATCCATGACTAATGAATTTTAATGGAATAAATCATAACAAGTCATTTTGCTTTAAATGTGTTTTATAAAAACTAATATTGTCGGGCAGCCCCGGTGGCTTAGCGGTGTAGCACCGCCGTCAGCCCAGGGTGTAATCCTGGAGTTCTGGGATCGAGTCCCACGTCGGGCTCCCTGCATGGAGCCTGCTTCTCCCTCTGCCTGTCTCTGCCTCTCTTTCTCTCTGTGTCTCTCATGAATAAATAAAATCTTAAAAAATTAATATTGTTACTTAACAAATCTTTCTAAATATTTTAAATGAAGGAATAGAATACTTTTCCTAGAAGGAAACAGCTAGTAAATATTTTAGACTTTATAGACCATATAATCTTTGCTGTACTTGCTCAACTATTTTTGAAGTGTGCAAGTATCTGTAGACAATACATAAAATGAAAGAGCATGAGTGTGCTCTAATAAATCTTTACTTGTGGATATTTAAATTTTAATTTCATGTAATTTTTATGTGACATAAAATATTCTTCTTTTGTTTCTTTTCCAACCATTTACTTTAAAACATTTTTCTCAACCTTTTAAAATGAAACAAACAAACAAACAAACAGGGAGATCCCTCGTTGGCTCAGCGGTTCCCGAGTCCTGCATCTGGCTCCCTGCATGGAGCCTGCTCCTCCCTCTGCCTGTGTCTCTGCCTCTCTCTGTCTCTCATGGATAAATAAATAAAATCTTAAAAAAAAAAAAAATTAGGGCAGCCCGGGTGGCTCAGTGGTTTGACACCTCAGCCCAGGGCATGATCCTGGAGACCCGGGGTTGAGTCCCATGTCGGGTTCCCTGCATGGAGCCTGCTTCTCCCTCTGCCTGTGTCTCTGCCTCTCTGTGTGTCTCTCATGAATAAATAAATAAAATCTTAAAAAAAATCAAACAAATACTTTTAATTCATAAAACCAGGTGATGAGCCAGATTTGGTCCATGGGTCCTAGTTTCCTTATCCCTATTTTTAACCGTTTCTTTTTCAAAATGTAATTGCAACATAAAGAGTTGCATCCAACTTTATCAAAATAGAGACACATGGGTATACCTTAATTGTCCAACTTTGTGAATTTTATTCAAATATTTCATATTGTTTTACAGATATGCTAAAGGCTACCCACCTTACTCTCCATATATAGGAAGTTCACCCACTTTTTGTCATCTCCTTCATGAAAAAGTGCCATTTTGCTGTTTAAGACTAGACAAGGTAAGCAATTGTTATTTTCTCTAAAATCGAAATTATGGCATTTTGTAATTACATATATTTAAATAATTTCGTATAGTCTTTTAACTAAAATATGTTTAAATAACATCTTTTCAAATGTAAATGTAATACATAAAATGATGAATCATACTTTCTTAACTGTACTTAAGATTACCCAAACAGTACCCTTCTACTAAAGTACTGGATGAGTCAGTAACAGTCATGTTTTTAAAGAGGAAAAACAAAGGTGCCAGAATCGTAAACCTATGAACTCTCAACATCCAGAGTCTCTCAAAATCACTTTGGCCAAATGCGCACTATTTATTTTGCCAGGCATTTTTGTATAAAAACTTAATGTGGAATTGCTTGGCGGTGAAATTAGCTAGTCTATGTGTTAGCCACAAAGATTCATTATTGACTAGATTGAAAGCTAGGATCAGTGTCCTGGTTACTACTTCCTTTCTTAAAGATTTTATTGTAGTTCTTGATTCTTGCCTTGGATGTTCCAAAGGACCCATTCAAAACAGAAAGAGGACAAGGATGCAAGCTTTTTAGAATCTCTTTCCCAGTAGGGCTGTTGAGCATGACCTGTATAAAAGCTTGTTCTCTTGATGAATGAGAAAGCAGGTGAAAAGAAGATTCTCAAACCCCTCACTTCCCCAGAATTAAAATGTGCCACTAATTCTAACCAGGAATTTATTCTTTTACTCTAAATTTTGGAGTTAATGAGAGTTTAAAACCCAGCTCTCTGCTTATAGGCTTTGCAATCTGGGCAAATAACATCACCATCAAATTTCAGTTTCCGTATCTGTAAAATAGTTATAATTTTAATATAAGCCTCATTGGGTTCTTGTGAGAATTCTATAAATTAGTGCAAGCAAAAAACCTAACACAGTGTCAGGAAGTTAATTAATGAGTAGGCACCAAACGTGTTCTGGCAGTATTCTTGCTATTATTGTTTTTTTTTTTTTATAAGATAAACATCATGAAGCTGTTATTGTCACTCTTGAGGAAGAATAGCAGAACATTAGAAAATTTCTGCCTTTATCTTTCTGAAGTTCTTTTTTTTTTTGTAAATCTTTGCCATTGCTCCCAAATATTCCTTTGCATCCATTAAGATGGACAGTTCCATCTCTCAGTGTTTTTTTTTTTTTTTTTAACTGTCCGCAGTATTTGATAGTGTTGACTAGGTGTGTATTTTTGGTAACATTGATAAATCTTAAGCTTCAGAACCCTTAACCTGTATTAGCCCCTTCTAAGAACCTGTGACTAATTTTTAAATTTTATAATGTTTGTGTTATTTTCCTTAAAGTGGATTCCCCAAGCAACAGAAGTGTAGACCCCACAAAACCTGGATTCACTTCTGGTGGCACTTTACTTTTTAACACAAGATTCAATAGAAAAAAAACCTACTGGGAAATCAAAGATGGAAATGATTGATCTCCAAGCAGGGAACCTGATAAAATTGAAAAGCTGAACTTTCAGAGATAAGGATTGATGAAGGAAAGATAGAGAGGTTCTTTTAAAGACAAATACTCTGAACTGCCCTTTACCATATCAAGAAAGCAAAGTTTCTGAATGTTGTTCACTGGCTGCTGACATCTGGTATTATCCTTTATCTATTTAGCATTAGTCTGTCTGGAGGTGGTGGTGTGTTATATAAATGAATGCTTATTTTGCAATCAGGAGATGGGATTATGCAGCCAGTCCTACTGCACCTGGGAAGTGTGTGAGTTGGGATTACTTGCCCAGTTCATTCTACATCGGTATCAACAAGCTGGTTCCTGATCAAGATTTATCAACAGTAAATTCCCTGTTTTCTCCTTGGTTTTTTTTTTTTTTTTTTTAATTTTTATTATTTATTTATTTATTTTTTTTATTTATTTATTCTACTTGAGCTACTTGTAAATCTCCTAAATTAGTTCTTTTTCCTCATTTTATCTCATAAATAATTGAAGTTCTTAATAATCTCAACATCACTTGTCACTCTTCTCCTACCATGGTGGCAGATCCTACTTATATTTGTAAATCTCCAATCATACTTCCAATGAAGCCTTATTGTCCACCTTTGAAAAAATAATTTCCCCTTTTCTTCATTCTTTTTTACATCTTAAACTTTCTAGATTCATTTTCCTACTGATTACAGCTTTTAGAAGTTCTCTTACTAAAATCCTATTAGTGTTAAATTTTGTCAATTTCAATTTCCCTAGAATTGTCCCTATTCTTGATAGTTTTGCTGGGTGTCCATGTCCAGGATATGAGTTTTCTTTTTCTTTTAGCACTTTGGGATTTTATTAACTGCCTTTTGAGTTCCATGTTGCTTTTGGAGCAGTAGGCCATCATTTAGTCCCTGTGGGTGATCTCTCTCTTTTGTCTGACTGCTTTTAAGATATCATTGTCTGGTTGTTTTACACTTTAATAACCATGCATATGAAGCTGGATTTTTATTTATTTACTTGAATTAGGATTCACTTGCTTTCTAGAACCTGGATTTGAGTGTTTCATTAATTCTAGAAAATCCCTAGTTAATATTGACTTAAATAGGGCTTCTCTTTGATACTCTTATTTCATTTTAGATATTCTGTTTAAATATATGTTAGACATTGTCACACTATTTTCTAAGTATCTTAATTTTTCAGTATTACTTTGTATCTCTTTTCTTTTCCCATTCTTAGTAGTTACCTCAACTCTGCAGTTGAACGGTTCACATGCATCAAATGTGCAATCTAATTTATCTTTTGAGTTTTTGTTTTTCATTGTTATTTCTTTTAATATCTACCTGAATATTTAAATTACTTCTTGTTCTTTGTTCATACTTTAAATGTTCTCTTTATTTCCTTGAATGTAGTAAGTGTATTCACTTGCTGTTCTGAATTTAATAACCGAATTTGTAGTCTTTGTGAGTCTAATTCTATTGTTTATTGTTTCTGCTGACTCATGGTGCCTTGTTCCCTACAGCATTTTGTAATTTTTTTAATTAAAGAATAGAGGTAGAGAATATCCCAGAATTGGTGATGAATCCACAGAGAATCGACTAATCTCAACCCAAATAAAAAGAAACCCACATAGAAACATAGAAAGATAAAAAAACAGAACACTAAAGCAGTTCTCCATGCAGATAATTTAGTTTAAAAGAATCTTTGTTTAATAATGCTAAATCCAGTAAGTACTAACTCCCTAGAACATAGCAAAATACTTTCAGGATAACAATGAGTTTTTGATAGTGTATTGTTACTGTTTTGTTGTTGTTATTAGCATTGGTGTTTTACATTTGCGTATTTCTATCATTATCTTGCCAGCTCAGGTATACATTTAGGTAATTGAGGGTTTTGTTTTGTTTTTTAACAACAAAGTAAATCTTTTCGGTATCCATACTTTAGATATTCAGTACTTGGAATGTTCCAAGGTTATTTAATTATAAGCTTACTATACTTCTGGAATTGAAAGACAGAGGTAGATTTTTTTCTAGCTTTTTAAAGCTATGGCTGACAAAAATTGATATATTTAAATATATAGCATAATGTTTTGATATATGTCTACACTATGATAATTTTTAAATACAGATATCCAGATGTCATTTAGCAATATGCTTTAGTTTACAGTAGAACATGTGCACACTCATATTTTGACTTTCTTCTTCCACATCAAGCTACACACCTGCAATACATTTGTCTTGTCCATCCATTTCCTGAAATGGGTGGGGAACTGGGCATAGGAAAATGTAACTATTTTCAAATTTATTTAAAATAAAGGATTTACTAGATTAGATTAATTTTACTTTTCCATATATCTTGAATTTTTCCAGCAAATTTTAGTGGAGTGTAAAAATGGCATTTCTTTGTATAATTTTTCCTCTCTAGAGTTGCCAGCATAACTACTATGAGGACGCAAAAGCCTATGGATTCAAAAATAAGCTAATTATAGTTGCAGCTGAAACAGCTGGAAATGGATTGTATAATTTTATTGTTCCTCTCAGGGCATATTATAGACCAAAGAAAGAACTTAATCCCATAGTACTGCTTTTGGACAACCCGTAAGTATATTTTAAAATACCCAAACAAGACAAAGAGTTTTTAATATTATATCAAAAAATAACTTATTCTAATTTGCTTAGAGTATTTTAAATCAGATACATTATGGCAGATGATTCATTGGGAGATATATTTTGTGCTATGCTGCAAAACAATCATTGAATATGGTTGTTTCACAAATACTACTTAAAACCTCACTGGAACACTTTGAGCTTTTTATTTAAAACTATTTTGCAAGTGGTCATCACTCAATACCAGTGGGAAACAGGCCATTGAAATAATTACGGTTATTTTCCTTAAATTAATCAACTAGCCTGGAAATTTTCTGCCAAAACTGGACAATTTTTTGTCTTTCTAAAGAACCATTAATTATCAGCCAAGCATTAATGATCCATTCTTATGTTATACTATGATACATCATCATAACTTATTATGATTCTTCCACTGTTAAAACATATATTCTATAACATAACATGAATAATTAATGCTTTACTGTGTTCATTTATTTTGAAAATGTTGGATTGATATACTCTTGCAAAATAAGACTACCTAAGCGTTTAAAAATCCTTATGCAAATATAAATGTAGGTCATGAATGGCATGGTCAAACCCATTGTATCCTAAAATTATGATATTCCTCTCTGTGAGTCAAAATTGGTAGCAGATGGTCCTTAGATCAATACCATATTTTAGGATCCTCCAACACTCCTCTTAAATTCTAAAGTGATGCAGAATTTCAGGATAAACTAAATGAGGCCAAAATCTGTTGCCTTGTCTCTGCCTTTAAAATTTATCAAAAGAAGTTCTTGAAAACAAAAATATCTTCCCACTATAGTATAACTTTATAACATTGTTTATACTAAATATACAAATATCAAGACACTCATTGATGCATCTTTTTTTAGCATCATTATCACAATGATAATCAACTCTAAAACTTGAGAACACTCTAGAAGTTTCAGTTGAAGCATTTTCAGATATGATGCCTCAGTGACTTTCCTGATACCACTTTGGTGTCCAAGGAAAGGTCAGGTAAATTTAGGGCAGTTATGGGGACAGAAACTTGGACACATGGTCAGAAGAAATGAAAGCTTAATGAAACAAATCTTAGGAGGATGAAAGTTGGGGTGCTGGATGGCTATGGCAATGGCAATGAAGTCCTTGTAAAACACCTCCAAGGCCTTTGAAAGTATCTCTAATTGTAGAAACTTTCTGGCAGGAAACTCAAAGGAACTGGCTGAAGTGGCACACAAGAAATGCTTAATTGACCTTGTGAATTCTAATGCATCAGATTTTCGCTCTTTTTGCTTATGTTGTGTCTGTTCGCTTAAGACAGAATTTAAGGCAAGGGCATTTACAAGTTGATTGTCTTAGAACATTCCCATTTTATATGGCTTGGATCAGAGTGGATCCACTGAGGCCTCAGAATACAGAAAGGAACATAGAAAGAGGCTGGAAAAAGTAGAGCTGTGCTTATAGCATCCCTATGGCAAAGCAGGGTAAAAACTGATCTTTCCTTTGCTTTACGTTATATCAGGGTAAAATTTCTTGTTTTAGTGTGTAAATTTGATTGGATTCCTGGATCCAATTTCAATGTGTGTATGTGTTGGTGAGTGGTTCCTCACATCTCCAATAAGCAACATTTGAAACATCAACCAGGAGTCCTACAATTCAAGTAGAGTCTAACACTACTAATATCTAGATTAAGGGTTCCACAGGGTAAGGGCTCAGTCCTACAGGATTGCTCCCTTCCCTTCAGAAGCCAGTCACAAGCTTTAGCTTATCACCCATGTTTCTGACTGGCCAGCAATAGATTGGAGGTTCCAAAGGCCCCATCCTTGGACATTGGACACTACTTAACAAGTCCAGGATGTTAGCTATATTTCTGACCAACAGACTAGAAATCAGTTCCCTACTAATTTCCCTAGAAAGTAGTTTCCATTAATTTGCTAAAACAACTTACGGAACTCAGAGCAACATTTTACTTACTGTATTGCTGGTTTATTATAAAAGAGTATAACTCAGGAACAGCCAGATGGAGGAGATACATAAGGCAAGCTATGGGGAAAGGGCAAGGAAACTCCAGCTCTGAGGCACCACTATTCCCAGATCTCCATATATTCACCAACCCAGAAGCTCCTCAGATTCCTTCTTTTGGGTTTTTATGGAGGGGTCATTACTTAGACATAATTGGTTAACTCATTGGCCATTGGAGGTCAAACTCAAACTCCAGCGTTTCTCCCCTCTCCTCAGAAATCAGGGGATGGGACTAAAAGCTCCTTCTATTCATGGTTGGTTCCCCCACAGCAAGCCCCCCAAAAGGGTGCTTTCCAAAAGTCATCTCATTAATACCAACCCAGTGTGGAGGAAAAGGGCTTGTTATGAATAGCAAGATACCTATTTCACTTTTATGACTCTGAAGCGATATCAGGAATGAGGACAAGACAACAAAGATGTTCCCATTGATCTTATCCTCAGGAAATTTTAAGCATTTTGGGAGCTATGATCCAAGAATTATGAATGATCTGAATGTTCAAATATATATTTCTTATAAATCACAATATTGCACCTCCCAAAAGAATCTCTCTCTCCAAATTTTGGAGTGGTATTTACTCCCTGGAATGAAGATGGGCTCTTCTCTTTTTAACATCTGTTCTTATTAAGTAATGCCATCTCAGCATCACTAATCCCCCTTTCTCCATCTCATTATCCCATTGAACAGGTGGCAGGGGCTAGAGTTCCTTAACATGTGTACCTTAGGTAGATTTTTGAATGGCTATAACTAAATTAGTCCTCTTCATCTGGTTCTGAATAAACAGGTTGCCAAAATGCCCAGTTACTGATGGATTGGTTGATTCATTGATTTGTAATTTAGAATTATAAAAGCAAGTGATTGTTTTTATAATCTTAATTCCTGAATCTGGTTAATCATAAAAAAACCCTGAAAATTCTGTTTCTCTTAATTACTGGTAAAATGGTCAATAGTTCTTTGTAAATCTAGATGTAGCTTTTATCAGAGAGTATTTTGTCAGAATAACATCATAGAAATCATTTAATAAAATTAATATTCTTTACTTCTACCCTCTGTTCATAATAGTAATAATTGTTGAACATTTACTACATGTCAGTCATCACACTAGACACTTTACCTTTGTTTTACATTTTATTCCCCTTAGAAATATATCCACATCATATAGTGATGATTTATTCTCAGAGAGATGTACCAAGTAACTTAAGATCTCAAAGTTCACAACTTACAATGATAACATTTAAATAAACCAGCTTATGTCCCTTTGTTACAATACTCTTATTTTATAGGCAAGGAAAAACAGACCAAAGAAATTAAATTACTATTTCTAGAGTCAATTCTAGGATTAGAACTTTCTATATAATTCACAGTGCATTCTTATTTCAACTATAAGATCTTGCTTAACCTACAGGTTTTTGATATATGTAAAAAATACATTGTCAATTCTTTTTAGTAACAACATATTTTAACTTTGGATTATTTTGCATTACAGATTTTCTTGGTTTCCTGACTTAGATTTTGGACTCCAACTATTCCCGTGTTGTTGTTTGTTAGATGATTTTTGTGGGATTTGACTTTTCAGTCAAAGGATTAGGAGAAAAGTACATGTTTATTATCTTCCTGAGTACTTCCCAAAAGTGGTATCTAGCATTTTTATTTGTTGTCCTCTGCCCTTTTGGTCAAGAATGAGGAAACAAAAACTAAACACTAGTAAATAATGTTCCAAGAGGTTTTGTGCAATTTTTTTTAATGAGATAACTGTTGTTCTGCCATAATTAGTATTTCACAATGTATCCTACAATGTTACAAAGAAATATGTTGCTTTCTTCTTCAAAATATTTCCATGTTATAAGAAATTATACACTAAGAATTGTACATACTTTTATTATTAGTTTAGTGGGGTTTGACTTTGTTTTAAATTTACATGAGCATTGCTGAAAGTAATATTCATTTCATGGCTATTTAGGAAATTTAGTTGAAAGACCAATTAATTCAATATAACAAATAAATAATAACAGATGTCATAAGTATGGGATTTAAAAATGCAAATTAAATTGATAATATTCACAAACATGATATGTCAAAACAAGTGTTTATAATGTTTCCAAATAGAAAGCCTTCTAGATCTCATCTGGTAACAAAGTGAAACCCAGTCACAATGGAAAACATCTTGCACTTGATACTGGCTCGTAAGAGGTGGTCTGAGTTCTGATTGCGTGGCCATCTGTTTTGTTTGTTCTGTTGTTGTGCCATACTGATTTTCAAAATTTTGATTACCACCCCAACCTTAAAGGTCATCTAGTCATCTGATAATATCATTTCATATTAAAGACAGAAAAAAAAGTCAAAAGCTTTGGAATATGTTACTCAAAACTACATAAAGTTGAAGTACAAGAATCCAGGCTTATGTTCCTAATTTTTACATCTTATTTACACAAACCTTTTTATTACATCAATCTTCTTTTCATATATAGTGTCCGGTAAACTTTGGCTTATTTCAAAAGCAATGATAAATTGATACATCAGAGTCCTTATTAAAGACATTTAAACTTTAGACTCATAGATCTGAGATAGGGTCTAAGCTAACTTACCTTCTTGGTTAAAAGCCTTTTGCATGTTATTAAGTTTCTCTAAGCCTCAATTTTCTCATTTGTAAAATGAATAGAACATTTATCTTAATAGGTAATGTTGAAACTCTATAAGACAGTGTATATGAAGCACTAGTGAAATATCTCACTTAGAAAAAAGGCAGTCAGGAAATGTCAGTTTCCCTTCTTCTACCAATCAAAAAAGTGACATTGTCATTTTTCAAACTGATGAGTGGATTTGGGTGAAAATCCAGTTAACAAAAAAGGGAGATTTATTTTAGGCAGTTGAAATGAAACTGCTTATATATTTTCCAGAAAGAAATAAAGTACTTAAGTATACTTAAGTATAGAATTATGAAATGCTAATAAAATAAACTTTCACTACATTCAATTTTTGAATTTGAAAATCAGAAATTAAGCTCATTATAGTTATTAGTTCAGTGAGAAATAATGATCTTCAACTTTGCAAATCCATGCAAATCCACAAACCTTTTCACTTCCTAGCAAACACTAGCTAATTACATTTGAATATAAGGGTAATTTTTATAATGAAGGCTTTTGTAAGAATATGATGTTTTAGACTCATAAGCAGTCATCTTTCTTTTTTTTTTTTTTTTGAGATTTTATTTATTTATTCATGAGAGACAGAGAGAGAGAGGCAGAGACACAGGCAGAGGGAGAAGCAGGCTCCACGCAGGAAGCCTGACATGGGACTCGGTCCCGGGTCTCCAGGATCACGCTCTGGGCTGCAGGCGGCGCTAAACCATTGTGCCACCAGGGCTGCCCAGCAGTCATCTTTCTTAATACAATCACAGTTAGGATGGTGATTAATGATGTGTTCAATTTTTTTTCTGTTTGCTATCATCAATTTTTGTGCTTGCAAAATTTTATTTTATTAACTAGTTGGATTCAGCATATTTTGTTTTGATCTATGCATATTTATTTTGTGCTAGATTATTTTCCTGTTAGGTTTATCTTTTATTGATTTAAAATACTTTTTTACATGTTAATAAGCAAATATGATCTGTAAATTTTGTATAAGCATATTTTTCAACATTTGTTTCTTATATGTTAAAATTTTTGTGATGAGGTTTACTGTTAAATCTGCAATTATTTTTACTACTTTTCCATAATGTAATTTCTTTTTTTTTAAAAGATTTTATTTATTATTCATGAGACACACACACACACACACACACACACACACAGGCAGAGACATAGGCAGAGGGAGAAGCAGGCTCCATGCAGGGAGCCCAATGTGGGACTCAATCCTGGGACTCCAGGATCACGCCCTGGGCAGAAGGCAGACACTCAACAGCTGAACCACCCAGGCATCCCTCCATAATGTAATTTCTAACATAGATAAGTCTTCTCTATTTAGCATTCAGATTAAAAAGTACATATACTTTATTCTATTGGCATTAATGGCTTTATTTTTCTACATTCCATTCTTCATCTGTACTTTATTTGGGGGTATAACATAAGAAAGGGACATTTCTTATTTTTATTAACGTTTTATGTTTTTGTTTCATGTATTCTATGTAAAGGTTATGCTTGCCAATTAACTTTCAATATTAGAAAGATTAGTCTATTAAGAGCCTCTGATATCATTTATGTTACTCATTAATTACTAAGCAGTTTAGCGACATGAACACTGTTGCCAATTTATTTAAATGAGTTAACATAATACATGTAAATGTACAATTACTGTATTCTTGATATCTCAAGTTTCATTATGAACTATCTTTATTGATAGAAGTAGTAGATAAATTTATTTTCTATACAAGTTACATTTGCAAAAAAGTATGGCATATTAGACTCCTTATGTTAGATATGCTTCATCAAGAGTATATATTTACCAGGTTTCAAGGGCTTGATTTACCTTGTAATACAGTTAAATTCATGTAAGGATGAACCATGCTCCACAATACAAATGCTGGATTAATTTCTGAGTATGTAGAAGATTGCTTTGTAGAACATCGTAAATACACATTTGTGGCAGAATTGTGTAGGGCTAAAATTCATGAATTTCCTAAAGGAAGGCAATAATTTAAATTAAGTAACTTTAGTGATTCATACTGGATAAAGCAACAAAATACAAAGGCCATATTTTCAATTTTAATTCTAACAGAAAGGTTGGCTTAAAGTAAGGACTTAATTTTGTCCTCAGTGACCCCAGTACTACTTATTACACAGATTTTCAATATCTTTATTAAGTTCAATTATTCAATAACATTTCATCCTGCTCTACTAGGCTTTAAATGGGGAAGATAGCATAAAGAACTTGAAATCATCTGAATTTAAAAGAATGAGTCAGATTAAAAGTGTGGTTTTTCCAGTCAGGGTACATATATCTGTAATTGATAATGAAGGATTATGGACCCATCTCTGCCACCTAAGGTATTGAACTATATGTACTTTATCTGACTAAAACTATATGAGAGTAAAAGGAGATGAAACAAAATAACAACCAAAAAAAGATACAGGCAAAATGATGTTTCAAATTGCTGCAAAATCTCAGTACTGCCCCAGTCTTGTGGCACTTGTATCCTCACATGTGCTTCTATAGTCATGAGGTAGGGTAAGAAAGAGACATGTGGGTTTGAATCAGCAGTGAGAATGACACTTCTAATTTTAAGAAGCAGAGCAGTGCTCAGACAGAGAACTAGAAGGCACTATAAAAAGATTGCTACTGGGACTGCTACTATTTGTTGAAGAGAAGATATGTCATAAGCTTCAAAAATATCTATATTCTGTGATCCACTAATATCCCTTCTATGAATGTTTTGGAGTAAATGGTTAAAAAACTAATGCTGGAAAATGTCATTCAAAGATGTTCATACCAGTATTATTTATAACAGCTAGATATTGGAAATAACTTCAGTAGCATAAAAGTGAAAATAATTATAAATTGAATAATTGAGGACTTTTAAAATGAATTGTGGTACCTCTATAATATGTAATAATATACGGCCTCTTAAAATGACTAATAATGAAATTTAATGATGGGAGGAATTGATCAACATTACAATAGTGGTAGTCTTTGGAAGTTCATCTTTTTTCATTTCACTGTATTGTGATTTCTTTTTCTTTAGAGTGTAAAGGGATAAGAGGATGATAAACAGAAAGGAAATAAATCAGGGAGGAAAAGACTTCATCTAGCTGGGGTATTTTAGGTTCTACACTTCCCTTTCCCTAGAATTTCTGTCACTTTCTCTTTTACTGGCAAACATCCAGATTAAATATAACATCTGTGAAATGATCCCTAATTCTGCCTTCTGACTGCAACCTATTGTTTATATTTTCTGATTAAAACACATACTGTAATTGTGTGCTCTTGTACGTGTTCCAAAAATTGTATTTCTTATAGTACAAGGTTAACACAATATGCCTTAATATATTGAAATGTCTGTTATATTAAATGTTTTGTATATATATGTATGCTGAATGAATAGATACATTAAAGAATTAATAACTTTATAAAATGAATACAGTAGATTAAGTGATTTTTAAGGAAGCATGCAGGTTTATGATGGTTTCCTCAAATATGCATATAAGTAAAGATTTCAATAAATATTTGCTCAACAACATGTGGAGTAAGTCAATTTTTAAAAAGTGAATTACTTCATTTTAATTTTCTTTAATAGATTTGTTACATGGGTGCATATACTATGTTTATTGATTGATATACTGATATATTAAGGGTCATGTTGTAATTGTGGATATTCCTTAGAGAAAAGTGCTCTTAATAAACATGCTAATTTAGTTCCCTATGCTTTGGGCTATCTAAGAAAAAAAATAATTAATTTCTCATTTTATCCCTCCTCTGCATGAATAATTTTTAAACTCCTTGTAAGACTTTTTAGTTATAATTAAGAATATCGATTGATTCAGTATTTTTGTAGAATAATGCCATAATGTTTCTGATTTAGAAAGCAGAAATACAAGTTTTTATAATTCTGAGTGCATTGTATATTCCTAACAAGTACAAATGACATTTACTAATTAATGTTAAGATAAAAGGCACTTAAAATTAATCTTGTCAACAGTGTTTAGTTTTGGAAATGCAAACTAAGTCAACTTACTTCCTTTCCCTAGAAGAGCTGCCACTGTTGTGACATTGTGTTTCATTTTGTAACCCATCTGCTACTTAGGCCAGATATGCATTTTCTGGATGCAATCTGTTGGTTTCCAATGGTTTACTACATGGTGGGCTCTATTGACAAGTAGGTGACAAAATCTTTGGCACACTAACTAGTGTGGTGTCCTGTGGTTTGTCATGTGCTGTGCCCCCGTGTTGCATGATGAGTGTAATTTGCCATTTCAGTATTGCAAATATGGTGTATTTTGCATGCAGAGCTTATGTTCTCGTGTTATACATCTTGTATTCAAACTTCTTAAGCAGTAATCTGTTGTTGAATTAAAACAAATCTTGCTGCATGTGAATTTCGTCACTTTTGTTTAGTTTCTAAAGCTATTTCAGTTTTGTGTTGTCTCTCGCAATGTTATACTATGGGCCTAGGGGTAGAGAAAATCTAAGGGTTTGGTGTTATGATGCATTGATATCATTGTCGTAACTTCTGGAAACCATCAAAATAATTTAGAGATGCTCCTTTTAAGCCAGATTTATAAACTGGAGCATTTCCTTAAGAGCTTACTTTATTCTAGCAACATTTATCAGTCTATAATTTCTAAAAATTTGTTAATTAAAAAGTCAAATGTGTGCAATGTGTTAGGATTAAAATGCAAATTCTTTTATATGGATGAACTTGATATTATAAAAATATAAAACTAAAGATCATAAGACTAATATGCTTATAAAAATGTGTTAGCTTTTTATTTTTTAAAAAAACGTCAGCCAGAGTCTTCAAAACAAAATGCGAAAGTTATCAATTAAGAACTTTCGTGCTTACGTTTTGTCCTATAGATGAAAAAACAAAGTGTTATATCTTTGGAAGTGTTTATTGGCTGTGGATGCATTAAAAAGCAAACTGACATTTATTTAACTTCTATTCTACATTAATATAATTTGCATCATCAGTCACCTTAATACTAACCAACTAAGATGTAGTTAGATGTACTATAGTTACTATTTAATGTGAAATCAACTGACACTTTATCTCTAATAATATTACTTTGATAGTATTCTATTGAAATTCATTAGAAAAACAGGATACTTAAAAAAGTAAATAAATCTCCCATCTTTCTTTACTGATGTAAACTATGAAATGAATTCTTTCTCTATAAAAGGTTTATGATGAGTAAAAGAACCGAGAGGATCAAATGCCTATGATTAGAGATGAAACAAGATTGGCTACAAGTTGATCATTATTGAAGCTTGGTTGGGTGATTGGAATATGGAGGTTCACTGTATTGTTACTCTTTTTTGCTAATGATTGAAATTTTTCTTAGAAAACCAAAACACCTTTGAATTAAAACATTTACAAACAGTCTCATATATTCATATATTCACGTCTCCTCAAAAAAGAAGGCTTAGAAAACGGTAAAAAGGAAGTTGTTGCCATTTAGATTATCTGTAACTTTTTTTCCCGAATATTGACTTTTTTCCTTAGGCAGCCATCTGGTGGCCAAACTGTGTAAAGCAACCGTGCTGAATAAAAAATAAACCATGGCTTCACAGAAAGGATAGTGTGGAGAGATTTTAGACATGGCGATATAATAATAAATTGGTAACTGGATAAAGAAGGAAAAAAAGAATAAAATGTAATATTAAATGGATATAAAAATAATTTAAAGTTAAAACCTGAAGAACAAAATGTTTCCACATGGTTCTGAAATGCCATTGCAATTTTATGTATTTTCTATAGATTTAAACTCATATTTAATCATGATTACTAAGCTCACTTGCCAAGGTTATATGTCAACTACAACAGCCAATATTTTGAGTATGGAATTAATTGATACATATAGATATAGGTAGCTATTAGCTATTTAGCACAGGTACACATAGTGAAATTTTTTGTCGTTTCAATTTCATTGATTTATTATTGACAAAATATTCATTTTTTCCCATCATAACTTATGTCTGTATATCCTTTAACAGCCAAGCTTACCTTCTGTCACTTTATCTTTCCCTTTTCTTATATAGATAATTATAATGGAGAGATTATGTTTTATTGGAGGGAAAAGATTGTAAGAGCTGAAATAGAAGTGATTTTAAAATCATAGTATGGTGGGTTGAAGGCATATGACTTGGGCATCATTTTTGTAGCCCATAAGGAAACCATATCACATTAATTTTCTATTTTTTTTATTTTTTTTTAAGTATTTTAATAGATATACAAACAGTTAGGAATTTGAGTTAAAGGAACATCCAAATAAAGTATTTCTAGGGATTAAACTTGATCATCAAATTGATTGGAAATTATGGACCTGGCTCTTCTCACCATAGGAAATTTATTTGGAATAATATTCTGTTTCCACAGTTTTAGCCATAAAATCTCTTCCACAGAACATTGTTCCCGATTCAGGCAAAATAGTTTTTTCTGGTCTACTCCTAGGGATTGTAGACCCAGAGCTTTGGTAATACTCTCTCACCTTGGAACAGAACAAGAAATCCTGCCTCCTACCTTAGCATAAGAGGGAAATATTTCCCTCTATTGGCTAGTTCAGCCAATCACATGCTCAGGAAAGATCCTCAAGGAACTGACCCTTCCATTTAAGTAATCTAAAAGGAACTCTACTGTCCTTTATGTTCTCCACTTCATATTTTAAATCAGAAGATGTAGACATCAATCATCCCAATTCTTCTCTGTCTTCAGTCAACTTTGTACCTAGAACAGTCTTATACTCCTTCAAGTTTAATTTTCTTTATCTAATTCAGTCTGATTTTTCTAGTTTGTATGAGGCAGAGGCAGGGAGATAGTGGTTTCTTTGTTTAAAACCTTAATGGCAATATTATCTCTTAATTCAGTGAGAGAATGCTAGTGTTTGTCAGTGAGAGGGGAGGAGACTGATTTTTATAATTCATAGGAACTTGTATCCTGGTTTAGCAGTTATTTCACACAATCAAATAAATCAAGTTATTAAATCACTAGCTCAAAAACTTTAGTTTGGCTGAATGGTTAAGTCTGATTACATCAGATATTTACATATTTTCCATGCTCATGACCGTGTAGAATCAATCTTTAACACATAGTACACAAAGAAATAATATACATTTAAAAATAAACATTTCACAATTTAATATATCCTTGTTGGGTTAGACCATTAATATAAGTATTCATTTCTACTCTTACCAGAAGTACCCTAGGGATTAAAAAATATAAATATCATGTCTTTGAAATAGTGTGCCAACCATAAAAAGACAGTTCTAACATGCTTTATTTCTATTTGATTGCAAAATGGGTATTTTTCATGTTTTAGTTACATAATTTATAAATACTCTTAAGTAAAAATTCTTAACGCATAATGCTTTGAAACGGTTGAGATCTGATGAAACATAAGTAGCTCAAAAATGCAAGTTATTTCATATCAGCAGAGAATATTGTATTATAATTCCTATTAACATCTAACAGGGTTAACTGTGTGAAAACCTATACAAATGCAGTGGGTAAGCAAGCACTGATCCCTGTATTGTGATTTATTGAAAGTCCATTTTTTTCTCTGTTGATTTTTATCAAAGCCTAGATGACTTACTCAGGTGTGGAGTGACTTTTGCTGCCAACATGGTGGTTGTGGACAAAGAAAGTACCATGAGTGCAGAGGAAGACTACATGGCAGATGCCAAAACGATTGTAAATGTGCAGACCCTTTTCAGGTAAATGTCTCAATAACTCAGCCCTGTGGCTTACTCATTGCTAAATATTTGTGAAATATTTGACTCTGACTCTGTTCATAAGGAATGAACATGAGATAATTACACTGAAGTTATGTTCATTCATTTGATCCTAAAACAAGTGCTTATTTAGGATCTAGTGTATGACTGGCACCATATGTTTAATTTTTTAACTCAGGGTCATCATTCTTTTAAAAATAAATAGAATAATAAATCTGCTTTCTTCTATAGTTTAACAATAACCAATTCTGAATCCTTTGCAGTGTAGTCAAGATTTATGATAGACCATGCATATTCTAATTTTGGTTTTGTATCTGGCAGTGGCCAAAAGTATGCATTTACCATCTAGATGACTAAGAATGAAATATTTTAAGTCTGTAAACAGGTAATTTACCCATGTTAAGAGCCAAGTCATAACCTTATCACAGACTTTGGAACAATATAGCGTCAAACTTATCTGATGCCTCTATCCTGGAGCTTTCAGTAGATACTATGTGACTTTAAGTATATTTCTTAACTTCATAGAAATTCAGTTTCCCTCATCTTTAAAATGCATGTAGAAAATAATTATCCTTCTTGCAGCGTTAATGTCAGGACCTGAAATTAGGCAGATGAAGAATCTGTCACAGCATCCTGAATGTTCTGAATATTGACTCTCAACTTACATAAGAGCCTCTTATTTCAGAAGGAGAACAAATGTGCCCTCTGAAGTTATTGTAATGTGAAAGTTCATTTAGAATATAGCTAACTAGTTATTGAGCTATATGAAGCGGTACATAGCATAGCACATGTTTAAAATATGACAGACATGTAAGTAATTTTTTTCTCCAGAGAATGAAAAAAGAAATTACAAGTAGAAAATTAATTCAGAGGGATGAGATTTATAGCCAGTGAACAAAGTGAAATCATACTTTTTTATTCCATGCATGGCAAAAGCTAGTTACATTTTCAACAGGAGAGGATCCTGGGTCTTTTTGATTAAACATACCATTTTAATTTTTAACTTATCATGAGTTTGTTTCTATTATGGTAAAGTTTCAATCGATTTGACTTTTATTATATATTCTATGAATGAGTAATTTTAATTTCAAGATAATGGTAGATAAATAATAATAAATTCTCATCTTACTGAAAGATCCAAAGGTGCTAATCTTTTAAAACTAACTGACCAGAATAACTAAGAGCAGATACATGTGTGGTGGCATTATCATTATTTCACTAAGTACATAACAATATTTTTAGGAAAAAACAATTCTATGGAACTTTTTAATGGATTGGTCCTTAAGCTGCTGGTCAATGCATGCTAAATGAGGCTAGTCTTATGTAATAAAGCACAAAAGTGAAGATGCTGGTAGATCCCCATGATGTACACAATGTTATTTATATAGAGAAATGACCAAAATTATTCAGATTTTGTAGTATCATTTTATAGGTGCAGTCAGTTACCACTCTCAAGAGTGACCTCAAGGTCACTTTCTCACATTCCTTGAAGATTTTGGTTCCTGATTCACTGTGACTCTTGACAACCCTGTTTTTACAATCATTCTTGATAATTTCAACAATTCTACATAGACAGTCCTTTCAATATCTTACCTTAGCCACCTGTGCTCATGATCTTAGCCTTTACCTTGAAGTACCAATAATTTTACCCTCCATCTTCTCACTTTCATTCAGGTCTCTGAGTACTACTAATTTTCTACCTCATTTCTTCTAATACCCCCAATTCTCAGCAATCTTGTCTTCACTGGAACTTACTATCTATTCATTCTACTACTTTTTCACTTGTCTTAGTTACTTGAGAGCTTTTCTTCCCTCTTACCAGATTAAATTCCAAGGTCAATCATTATAATCACTCCTGTGCTGAAACCTTAAGCAGATAATTACTGATTATTTACTATGAACTAATACCGATCTCAACTCTCTTTCCCATTCTCCCTTCCTCCCTCTCAGTGTTCTTTCAGGTTCGCTGCCCACTACCTAGTATGAAATTCCTTAGAGACAAGTGACAGATCCCAGGGATAGAATCCAGTTATCCTCATAAGTGAGCAATACGCAACCAGAAATCTAGTCACAGTGACTAGATACCAGGCTATTTATGTTTAAGGTGTAAGGCTCCATCTCTAAGGGAACATTGAATATACAAGAATGAATAGTGTTAAAAATGATTAAGGAAGACCATTTAGGTGATACGATTAAACTTTATTTAACACTTCATGAAGCAGGCAGTCTCTATTCCTAAGGGCCCAGGGAGGGTGGAAGGCAGGAAACTCTTACAGGAAAAAGAAAAAGGAAGAAGAAAAAGAAAAACAGAAAATGAAGAAGGAATAAAGAAATAAGTATAGATCCCAGGGTTGCCTTGGTATTTGGGGATTGGGTGACTGGGTATACTGTGTTTCTGGTCAAGTGGCGTATTTATGGGAATCAAATGACAAAACTAAAACAATTTAGTAACGAGTTTCATATCCTTTATTCAAGGCAAAATAGCCTGTGGATTGGAGAAGTTCCGTGCCTCACAGGCAGAGAAACACTTTTCCAGAGAGATTTTGGGCAAGAGTGAGATTTATAGAATGTTAGAAAAGGTAAATGGAAACAGGGAATGATTGGCTAGGAGGCCAGGCATTTCCTGGTCAGTCTAGTAGGTCCTGTTTTTCCCATAAGCTGAACTAGCTAAAGCTGATTTGGATGATAGAGATTGGTGTATATTAGAATTCCTTAATTGGTATTTACTGTAAATACATGTGACTTAAGTTTAGATTTGTGATGTGGACTGGTCCACTGAGTCAGCCTCCGTTTTGAGGTCCTGAAATGCAAATTAATTTTATCACAGAGACACAAAAGTTATCTAAGTTTTAATTTGCTCACATGGCAATCCAGTGGGAAAGCTCTGTCTGGGGCCTAGAAATTTATTTCAGTAATATTATCTCTAAAATATCTCAGCCAATCCTTGTATCTTCATAAACATCATTATTTTCCTCAAACGAGAACCAAATTATAATCTTCTTGGCATCTGTATGTATTAAGGAAATTAAGATTACCTTATGGTGTTGCTCTGTATGGGGAGATGCTACATTTTATTTTAGCATTTGGAAATGACTGTGTAGCTATTTGGGCCCATGCCATTTTAACTTGATTACTTTGACATTCCATTTTGATGTGGGGGCATTTTGACTTTTACATTTTCAGCTCTTAAAAGGACTAAGGAATATGTTAGAAAAATCTTCAATCTGTCTTGTATTAGAGCCCAGAAGACAAGAATGAGATGGAATTCAAATATGAAATGAAAGTAACAGTGCTCTAGTTCACAAGTTACTGATGTAACTGATATGACCTGTTTTGCCATTCTGGAATGAGGTTAAATTTATTATTATTGATACCCTCAAATTAATCACTGGAACTCCTACCCACCCAGCTTACTAGGACATAAAGTTTAACTTGACAACTATTCTCTCCAGATTGTCCTTTCAAAGTTAGTCTCAAAAGACCAAAAGCAAAATAGGAGAGTCTCATTAATTTGCCAGCAGTATATTTGGGGGTGAGAGTGGAGTGTAGGAAGAGTTAGAGGAGATATGGGGGCATGGAGAGAATTCCTTTTCATCTGGAACTGCATTTATAACTTAGTATATGTGCTGCCAAAGCGAGCACATGCATTTATAACTTAAACATAATTTTGTGATTGAAAACTGGACTGCACATTTCAATGTGTCTTTATCCAGCGTGACAATTGTGGATTTGCTGGTTAAGCCCCTGCATGTTTCTTCCAGAGAACCCATTCGGGGTTTTCCACATCCAGAGTCTAGAGCTTGGCATACATATATTTGATGGGCACTCCTGAAGTTTGTGCAGTTCTCCAAATTGAAAGAAAAGCAGGTCCAGGTCCTTACTTTAAAATTTAAGTTTCTCTTGCTAAAGTTTTATCTAAGAAGCACTTGGTATATTTGAAAATATTGCCTGTTTTTACCTTTTTATGAACAAGGGTTAATATCCAAACTAAATTTAAACAAGCAAGCCAAAATATGCCTTGAGTCAAAATGAACCACTTCAAAATGACTATGTCAGACTGACTATCAAAATGCTGTACTTTGGGATTGTTTGGCCTGTCAATGGCATTTATCATTATTCTCATTTAAGTAGAGAGGGAAAAAAGCAACATTGAAAGCAACTTACTGGCTCAGCCTATCCTGTATTGGAATAAAAAGGGCTGATTCAAGCTAATGGCCTAACTCTGTATGAGGAGAAGAAAAAGTGAGAAAACTTTTTCTAGAAATTGAAAAGCAAAGGTTTTTCTAGAGAGCGCACAGGATAATTAAACATTAGTTTAATAGAGAATGGGTACAAACGTAAATATTTTGTTAATGTTTAAAGATAAACTAAGACATATTAAAAATGGTAAGAGTTTATCTGAACAAAAATCAGTTTAGACACACTCGGAAGACAGGAGGGAGGGGCTTCCAGAGAAGAGGTGGGAGCAAAGCAAGGAAATTATTTGATATGCAACAGCTTAAGCAGTTGTATTATTTGAGAAAGCCTAGTTGACTGTGATTGGTTGTCCTTTGGTTTTGATTTTTTAGCTTTGAGGCATTTATAGGCTGAGAGGTTGGTTGCTTAAGTAGCCTGCAAAAATATTACAACCTTTTCAGTCTAATGGTCACCTTATTTAATTAATTTAACATTGATTTTCTCTGCAATGTAAAAGTCTAGGAGTGACTTAGTTCAGAAGTCCCTTGGGCTGATTTTGTTTTAATATGAAGATATTTTTGTTTTTGCTTTTTTTCCCTAAAATTTAGCTGATCAAACTGGTAAGATAACCAGTGCTCTGTCAATGGAAACATTCAGTCAAGTCATGGATCTGTGATCTGTTTGGAACGGAGAAATTTCTGCATTAACCCGGTGTAGGTCAGGAGGACCTCTACAAACACCTGCAGTTGTGATTTATTCACGTGGTATTATTGAGCATCTAGTAAGTTTGGGGACCATACAGGATGCTATGGCTGCAGTGGTGCCTAAGGCAGACATAGTGATCAGTAGTGATTAAGGCATCCTCGCCTTGGGTTGCTGCTGATAGTCTAAGCTGGGAAAGTATTAAAGGAGTCATTTAAAAATTTAACTGGAGAATGATAAGTGTGGCAACTACTGAAAAAAGTATAATGTTATATAGGTCCAGGCAACAAGAATATATGATTTAGTTCAGTGGATCAAGGAACACCTCCCTGAGAAATTGATCATCTTTTAGTTAAAGATTAGACTAAGCCAGCAAAGAAAGGAGTAGAGCGTTCCACATGGGGGCAGCATAGCCAAAGGCTCTGAGGTATTGGCTTAGTAGAGCCTGGTAACAAGTTGATTTTCGTTACAAGAATAACAGGGAGGAAACCACCATTTTAAAGTTTTAAAATACTATTTTAGCTACAATGTGAAGAGTGGGGGAGAGCTGCTCAGAAGACTTGCATCCCCAGGACACTAAAAGCATAAATGACAAGCTAAGAAATGAAAATAAGCAAAAGAAATGGTCTTTAGCTTAGCACAAGTAGTCATACATAGTCTTACTGAGGAAATAACATACACATACATACACATGGGAAATAATTGAAAACACTGATAATGAATACATATAAATATGAGAATGATTCCTTTATATAGTACAAAAATATTTTTTATTATTTTGATTGGTTTGCATGGATAATTTTAAATACAGGAGATATCTGACATTTATTATAGTTTCATTTATTACTAACTCAGACCTAAGATGTTTAAAAAGTATTTGTAAATAATTAAGATATATTCATATTTATTTTAGTCCTGATAGTTAATTGTAGTCTAAAAGTAGTGTACATGTATCTAAGTGTGTGTACCTATATATAGTTAGGTATATTATATATAGTGTGTACTTATATATAAGTGTATGCTCCCCTGTTACGCAGAAACATCTTTCCCAGACACCAGAACAGATCAAAATTTATAGTGTAGCACACTAGCTCAGTATTTTTATTAAAATATTCTAAACATTTTCCAGATTTGTATGATCTTATATTTGTTTTGCTTGAATATATAATTACAGCTAGTCTCAAAGTTCTCCCAGTGCTCTAGGAAATAAAGTGGTGTGTTTTTCATCTTTGTGTTGGTTAGCATAGCTGGGCATGTCTGTCAAAACTACTTTTTGAATATATTAATTCAGGCAGAGAACTCTTCCATAGAGATTTTGCACATCTCCATAATGATACTTCTATCACTCAATCAGAACATAAATTGTAGAGAAGTTTTAAATAGAAAAAAACATATTATTTTTCAACTGTATAATATTGCTTTATTATGATCCTAATACTAGAGAAGATAGACTTTTTATGTCATTTTATTTCTAAAGTATCTTATATTCAAAATGTGTCTTAGGTCATGTTAATGCCCAGATATAGATTTACAGATTAATATTTTGAGGATACATAATTAAATCTATTTCAGAACCAAATTTATAAATGAATGTAATTAATACTTTGTAGATCTAAAAGGCAATGCAATAAAACATTTCATTATTTAAATATTATTCAATTATAGATTTTCACTAGGTGGCAGACTTAGATAATACATTCACTTCCTCAGTTTAAAATAACAATAGAGAGGTTCTTTTATACAGAACAGAAATGGTACATCGTATACATTTTTTTTTTTTTTTGGTTCTAATTTTCACTCTAAGACACTTAAGTACAATGATCAGGTCACTCAGTCATATTACCACTCACTCTTACTCAGACCTCAAATATATAGCTATATATATATATATCTATTTGATATAATGTGGAAAAGTATTATATCACCCAAGTAATCATAGATGTATCCAAAGTTAAAGTAAAAATATCTATGGAAGAAAAAGCTATATTTCTCAGAGAAAATGAAGATTTCCTAAAAGATGAAATATATTTTCATTGGTTTGCAAGTACGTTTTTCTCACAAATTACTTTTCTGGCCTTATATCTCAACACTATCCTAGATGCTTCTCCTAAGCTATCCATTCACTGGTGTCATAATCCTATGTGATCTGTGAAGTCTCAGTTAGCCATATTTATCACCCCTGGAAAAAGATGTACAGCCTTATAATTTATAAATTTTTATAGTTTCCCCTAGGTAGTAGGGTCTGATTTAAAGGCAAAAATTTCACTTTATACTTCTTTTTATGTCCTGGAGACCAGAGCTGTCTAATAACAAACACCTGAAAATTATTTGTTAACTTAGATATCAAATACTGCCCTAAGTAAATAAAAATAACAATAATGTAGTTATGATCTGACAACTACTATTGTGTGTGTGTGTGTGTGTGTGTGTGTGTGTGTGTCTGTGTTGGGAGAAGGAAGTGAATAGGAAGAAAGCTAACGCAAAGCTATGGGACACGTGAAAACTTTCAGGATCCTTTTAGAATAACACTATCAACTGAACCTTGGCTTCAATTCATTTTAATGAAATGTTATTTCAGCTAAAATATTTCTCTTTCAGAAGTTCATTGTAGCAAGATTTGACATTTAAAACTGGATATGATAAGAATAGGGAATCTTAGAAGATCAAAGAACTCATATTATGGACAATAAGCTCATCACATGAAATCTTTGTCAATCAGCATATTCATCTTATAAATTTTTATTTTAACATCTACAATGTCACCTTCTAACTTCTTAAATCAGCTTCATGAGTTTCTCTTCTATGCAATTTTATAGTTGTAGAGAGAAATATCTAATAAAAGACAAATTACTAAATTTATTTTTTTTATAGTGCTAAAATGTTGTTTAAAGTATTCTTTGGAAAATAGTGTTTCATTTTTCTTGCACTGTGCAGTTTATGTGGCAATGCCTACTGCTGTAATTGCGTGTAGTTTTATGCCCAAGGCTAGGAATCACTCACCCATAAATATGTTGTTATAAAAAAATACCATATTGGATTGTTAGTGTAATGCAAATGTTTTTTTGGTGTTGTTGTTGTTGTTTTTTTTTTTTAATGTAGGTTGTTTTCCAGTCTCAGTATTATCACAGAACTTACTCACCCAGCCAACATGAGATTCATGCAATTCAGAGCCAAAGACTGTTACTCTCTTGCTCTTTCAAAACTGGAAAAGGTAAGACTTCATATTAAGGAAGTTGTATCCAACTATTTTTCTTGAAAGAGTAACTCTGAAATTCCTATAAATAGGAAGAAATGCCATGAGGTAGTAAAAATAAAAATGCTGTTTTGAATTCTTATTTTGGAGCTAAAATCTTAGTTTACAATTTTTTTTAATGTGAATTGAAGGATTTGAACCATTTGTATCACAAGTGAACATAATGAAGATATCTTGTTCTCTCATTTATTATACATTGAAAGCATGATCTATGAAAGAGTTAAATGCAACAAGAATGTATATACTCACTTATAATGTCAGTTATATTGATAACATCATGAGTGCTATGTCAAGAAATCTGTGTTTATAGAGGGCTTTGCAGTTTAAAATAATCCTTAAGGCCCTAGAAAAGTTGTAGGCTTTGTTGAAAGTTAGCTTCCCAAATGTCACCAACATAATCTGAGACAAAGCTGAGTTTATTTCTTACTTAGATAAGGGAGACTGTCACCTCAGGAGAGCTTTGGCAATGCTTCAGAGCTGAGAAAGCAAAGTTAAGGTTTCTTGGGTCTAGGAAATCTTATTTAATGAGGGCCTTTGGAATGGGGATTTGATTAGGATTGGGAAAGGATCAGGGTAACGTGAAAGGACAAAGTAGGATTGCAAAGTCATGTTATATGGACAGAAAGGTGTGATTTCCACTCTCAATGTCTAGACTGAGCATGGTGGTAAATGGTTTTGGTATCCAGCATTTACTTGATACTAGTATATTAGAAGAATTTCATGTAAGAGAAGACAGTATGATTCAATCTTTTACATGTGAAAATGTGTTAACTCTATGCCATCTTCATTGTTTATGACAGTATAAGAGGTACAGATAAGAATGCCTTACATTTGTTGTTGTTGCTGTTTGGTTAGTTCATTTTTTATTTCATTTTGATTACCTATTATGCCACTGTCTGAATTCCTAGGAGACATATTGCTGAGTAAGGCCATTACTGCTCTCTGGTTTGTTGATTACCATTATTAGGGCTGGTCACATATGTTATGTTCGTGGAGACTTCCCACTGTTTCTCTGTAGTCATAGTTAAGTTGCTGTTAGGCACTGCCTTCAGGAGAGGAAACAGTTTAATTCAGGTGAAATAATAGCTTTTCCAAGATTATATAGCTATCAGGTTAGTGCAGTAAGAGAATCTTAAAGACATTGGGGCACCTGGGTGGCTCAGTAGTTGAGCATCTGCCTTTGGCTCAGGTCGTGATCCTGAGGTCCTGGGATCAAGTCTCACATTGGGCTCCCTTTGGGGAACCTGCTTCTTCCTCTGCCTATATCTCTGCCTCTCTCTGTGTGTCTCTCATGAATAAATAAAATCTTAAAGACATTAATGTTCAGAACAGGAAATTTCCACAATGCCACACTGCTTAAACAAAATGGAAAGGGTGGCAAGCATGGCTAAATTGTCTCAGCACCCACAAGCAAACCGAGTTATCAGAAATCCAGCTGGAATCAGCACTGGCATGGTGTCTGATGGTTTCCTTTGTGATGAAGTGAGGGAGAATTACCTAGTGATGAATACAAACTCTGATGTCAGATTGGTCCATTTCTCTACTGTTTTTTTGGGAATGGAACCTGGCTAAATTATTTACACATTGATAGCTTTGGGATTCTTCTCTAGAAATAGTGGTAATAGCTAAATAATAGATAGGGTCATTGCAAAGATTGCACCACATGATCTCTCCAAAACATTTAGCCCAGTTTTGGTATATAATCAGTATTCCAATAAATGGTCCTATACACATAATTATAAATTATTGTGGATGTGACTAATAAATATTCTGTTTTGTGTATTCAGTTTTATGCCAAGTGAGTGGATGTTTCAAGGTCATAATTGTAGAAAATATTTTCAGTAGTGTTGAGTATATATGTCTATATGATTGTGTCTTCTACCAACCTAGAAATCCTCTTCACACAAGTAGTAAAGTTTTACTTGAATAAACTTTAAACCATACTGTGATATATATCTCAGGCAATCCGCTAAAGAGATTGCGAATACAAAGGTATCTCATTCTTTTATATAGCTAGGAAAATACAATCATTTGCACACATGTTAATTGTCTTAATATAAAGGAAAAATAAAACTTCTTGTACATTTGCAACAAGCAAGAAGTTACAACTTCCAGCCAGATTCCTAGGGTAATCTTCCGAAGAGACAGACAGGATGCTTAATGTTCACACTTCAGAAAGATAGTTCCAAGACTTCTAAGAAAGACTTCACTGAGATACAAAACTGGCTGGAGATTATTCAGATTTTCAAAAGGTTTGCATCCCTCTGAAAGAGACAGTGAAAAGGATTTATAATTGCAAGTTTTCTAAAAGAAATGCTCTTGGAAAAAAGCGGAAAGGGGGCAGTTTCCTTCTCTTTTGGCATCAGGGAAATTCATTTATTTTTTAGATTTGTATTTACCCTTACATATACTAGATATTTCCCAAAAAGGGTAAAGGAATTCAGTATATTCTTGAATTATTAAGGAGTAGAGGGGCTCAGGGAATTGGAATTGAAACCAGTTGGTTTGGAGGTTATAAAGCCATAGAAGATTTGTTTCAATTCCGTTACTACCATTATATCCATTGAAACAGGGATTTTTGTTACATAGAAACTTTTTAGACTAGTGCTGTTATAGCTTAAATTGTGTTCCTGCCCCTCAAAAAAAGGATGTGTTGGAGTCCTAGCCTCCAGTGTCTCTGAATGTGATCTTATTTGAAGATAGAGTTTTTATACAGGTAATTGGATTAAAGAAGCCATTGAGGTGGGCCCTAATCCAGTACAGCTGGCATCCTTATAAAAAAGGGTAAATTTGGACACAGAGACAGACACACACAAAGGGAGAGAATACGAAGAAAAACAGGGAGAAGACAGCCATCCAAAAGCCAAGGAGAGCAGCCTAGAACAAATCCTTAGCTTACTGCCCTCAGAAGCAATCAGTGTTACTGACACCTTGATTTCAGACTTACAGCCTCCAGAACTCTGGCGCAATAAACTTCTGCTGTTTAAGGTACCAATTTGTAGCTTTGTGATGGCAGCCCTAGTAAACTAACGCATGTGCCATCAATGGTATAGTAACTGTTCATTTCCAATCAGTGCTTTTTATCTGATATAAATACAGCTAACTTATCATTTAAAATAATTATCTTTTGGGGACCTGGGAGGCTCAGTTGATTAAGCATCTAAGCCTTTGCCTCAGGTCATGATCCCAGAGTCCTGCGAGGAGGATGATCCCTCCTCTGCGGGGAGCCTGCTTCTACCTCTCCTTCTGCTGCTCCCCTTGCTTGTGCTCTCTCGCTCTCTCTCAAATAAATACATAAAACCTTTAAAAAGAAAACAAGTAATTATCTTTCTGTATTTGTATTCTGGATACAAGGAGATATTTTTAGGATTGGGAAATTGATCTTTATTTCCAGTATCTGAATAACACATTCTAGAGTTATTGGCTGAGGATAGGTAGATTTTTAATCTTTTGAACATATTTATGAATATTCTTTTATTCTATCTATAATTAGATGCACTTTCATTTTCACAGATAAAGCCATCACCTTTAGAAACATAATCAAGGTTTTAAATTAGAAACAACAGCTTGGCTGCTTAACATACTTTTTTGACACTAAGTGGTTTTCATTTAAATTTAAGAAGTGCTAGAATTTGTTAGAATAAGTGTGGAGATTAGATTGCATTGACCCTGGCTGCTTTACTTGTGTGATGATTTCATTTGGGTGATTTCCTGATAGACCTTGAACTCTAATAGAACACCGGTTGCCACTGATAATCTGTAAGGATTCTTGGTAGAGGCCACTCAAGAATATCCAGAATAATCATTTCCATTAGGAAAAGGAGAAAACTGAGAGCACAGAAGGTTCACTGGTCTGTGACCATGATGTGAAACAATGAAAGATAGTTGAGGACCCCCGTCTGTTCTTGTGAAAAGGAAATTCCGTGATTATTCCTTGATTATTTTTTTAGATTTGCTCTCTCTCAAGGAATTCCCTTGTCTGTTGTTTTATGGGACCCTTTCACCTCAAGCTTCTACCTGAGCTATTTTTATCCATGTCACTTCAAGAGTACACACTTCTTACAGCCTGTATGAATTTTTATCCTCTTATTGCTTATGCAAGTTTGAAAAAAATCTAAAGATTTTTAAAGCATTTTCCCTAAAGATTTAAAGTCTAAAGATTTCTCAGAAGACTCTGCTTCTTTCAAAAAGCTTATAAACTTCTGGTATACTTACAATCATAAATTTTTATGGCCAGACAATCTCCAAAGTTCTTCTTAAATATAATTTTTAAGGTGTTTTTTTTTTTTTCCCTCTCAGACCATGTGTCTCTCTGTCTCTTTGGAAGCTACCTTGAGATTATTGAGACAATAGTGTTGGGCTGGACTTTGTTGTTCAATGCCTTGTTTCAGTTTTCTCCCCTGTTGACATTTTGAAGAGCACAATTTTTAAAATATTAGAGCCTCCTAATCTCTGAGCTCCTTTTGTGTTTTTAGTTTCTACTTGAATCTAAGTCTTGCTTGAGCTACTGTCTGTCTTGCAATGTCCATCTAAAGGCAGCAAATAACAGTACATACACACCAATATTAAGCAGATGGAAGCTTTAATGGATCAGGTCTGAGAGTGGCACATAGACTTGCACTCATGTGCCATTGGCTAGAACTCAATCATAGGGCCACATCTAACTTCAAGGAGGCCTAGGAAATGTAGTCCAGTCATACACTTACAAAGAATAGGGCAAAGTATTTTGATGGACAATCAACATTCTCTGTCACTTGCAATATACCACAAATTCATGAAATTTGACAAAGCATTTTCTGAACATCTGAGCTTTACCTTGCATTTTCCCTTTCATCTGATCTTTCTTTTGTTGTTTTCCACTTTTGTTTCTGAGTTATTTTGTTTTATATTATCCTTTTTGTCTTGGAGAGTTCCATTACCACCAGTGTTTTCCCAATAGTATTTCTCATGTTTACTCATTGGTCATTGGATCATTGACACTTCCTCTAACAAAACAAGTGTAGCAGGCATCAGAAACACAGTACAGGAGCTAAGTAGACATGGAAAATGTGACAGGTAATAAAGAAACAGAGAAGAAGAGGACATCACGAGGAAAAAGAAATTTTTACCTCATTTCCCTATAAAGACTTATTTCATCTCTCTTGTTTTGATGCATTTTATTTAAAAAAAAAACCTTTTATTCATGCTTATGGCACAATTTGTTTTAAGACTGCTTTCTTTAAAATTGCTTTTGAACTATCACCATTCCCCAATAATGATCATAATCACACTTGAGCAAACATATGGTAATTACACACTGATGTAAGAAGCAAAGTAATGAAAATGTGAGATGAATAGTGTGATATAATAAAAAATATATATTTGGTCTTTGTCCCTGATTCCTGATACAGAGCTTCAAAAACCCTTAGAATTTCTGAGTAATTTCACATCTTTGAACCATACCTGATTTTATGCTAAGGAGGCAACTCATGGAGGAGCCTCTAGATAGCTTCAGGATGAGAGCCAGAAAAAGTAACCACATGATTAGAATATTGAAACTTTGAAAGTCTTCATCACCTTTCAAACCTCCGGGGATAGCAGAGGAGCTGGACTTTGAGTTTAATCACATGGCCAGTGATTTAATTAATCGTGCTACGTAATGAAACTGATAAAAACCCTGGAAGACAAGTTCTCTGGTAGGTGAACATAATGAGATACTGAGAAAGTGGTGCGCCCTGACTTCATGGTCACAGAAGCTCCTGTGCTCAGGATCCTTTAAGACCTGCCTTATGTACCTTATTATCTACCATTTATTTTCATTCTTTATAATAAAATGATAATCGTTAAGTATAGCATTTTCATAAGTTCTGTGAACATTCTAGGTAACTATCAAAATAATTGAACGGTTGTGGGGAAGCCCTAAATTTATAGCAAGCCGGACAGAAGTACAGTTGTCTTGCAGACATCTGGGATTTGCGGCTGGTGTCTGAAGTGGGAATAGTCTAGTGGGAATGAGCCCCTTAACCTGTGGGGTCGGAGCCAACTCTGGGTAGCGTCATAATTGAATTGAATTGTAGGACATCTAGTTGGTGTCAAAGAATTGGTGTCAGAATGCAGAGACATGGCTGTAAATCATATCACATTGTAGTCCATGATACAGCAAAATAATAAAAATTGGAGATTGCTTCTGGGAGAAATAAACTGAGACTATCAGATTTATTTTTTATTATATTCACTGTGTAAGCAAGTGGCAAATTTTACATATTCTCAATTTAAATTCAAGCCAATAAATATTTACTGAGCACCTGTTATGAGCCAAATATCTTGCTCAGTGCTAGAGGTTCCCAACAGAATAAACACATGGAATTTATAATTTGATGGGAGGCCATAAGAACAAACAAAAACACATGCCCTTGCTTTTTTTCCTGTCCAAACAAGTTGGACTACTTTTTATTCATGATCAAAGTATTAGAATGCTGAATGGAAGTTTGGTGCTATATGCCTACACTGACTTTGATTCATTAGAAATTTTTTTTATCCTGTTTTTAAGAAAATATTTACCTTTTCCCATGGCTGTCCAGAAAGAATTTGAAGAGAATATTGATATGAGTTTCTATTCTTTTTAAATGTAGAAAAGCATTACCTGATCCATTCTACAAGAGTGATAAAATGTTATCTAGGTTGATAATTATTTTTACTGCAAAATTATCTATTAAGAATGTGCATAGTATTATGATTTCATACAATATATCTAAACTTAACGTAGGCTGCATGTTTGTGTCTCTCCCCAAAATTCGTATGTTGAAACCTAACCCCTGATATTAGGTATTAGGAAGTTGGGCCTTTGGAAGGTGAGTAGGTTATGAAGGTGGAGCCCTCATGAGTGGGATAAGGGCTTTTATCAAAGAGACCCAGAGAACTTCTCCACCATGTGAAGACACAGAGAAGATGAGTGTTTATGAACCAGAAAGTGGGTTTTCACCAAATGTCAAATCTTCTGGCATCTTTAGCTTGGACTTCTCAGCTTATGGTATTGTGAGAAATAAATTTCTGTTGGCTATAAGCCACTCATCTGTAGTGTTTTGTAATGGCAGCCCAAACAGACTAAGACAAAAATCTTGACATTCAGCCAATAAAATTGCACAGCGCACAGTCTAAGAATAACATTAATAAAGACTGTGATGTAAATTGGCTCTGCCAGTAACAGTGCCACGAGACAGCTGTGTACATGCATATTGTGAATATGAAAACATATATCAAACTCTTAAAACTATCTGAAGTGAAATATCAAATTCAAAAAGTAAAAAAAAAACAAAAGTAATGGATGTATATGACTGACAAATTAGAATAATTCAATTATTAAAATTTTATAATTTTACAGAGTTAAGTATTTTATGAAAATAATACAGTGATTAACTTTATTGTTTTCAAGGAAGGCAGCAAGTACATCTTTTAATTAAATTGGATAGATGTGGATGTAGATATATATGTGAGAGAGAGAGACTTTGTGGAAGGTTTCATTTCTCGGTGAGTTAAAGAAAATGCTTGTGAGTCACAAAAAATGCCATCTAGGATGATGAAAGTAACTTTTGAGTACATATTATATTTGAAGTATTAAAGCAAATATCACACTAGACAAGCACTTTAAACCAACATTATATTTTGTTTTACTGCTTCTTGCTCTACATTAATAAGTGTTTCTATCATCATTTGGTTGTTTTACTTTATTTGGCTGTAAGGCACAACTCATTTTTGAATCCAGAGTCAGAGAAGACAATACACTTAATCAGCCCTTCATTTCAAGGCACAAACTAAAATAGGGACCCTTGACAGGCATTGAACACAGGAAGCCGTCTGCAGTTATCCTTACGGAACAAATATATATACACAAAGGGAATAAGATTGGTATCCTGAAGGCTAAAAAGAAATAGGTGCTTCTGGGCAATTTTTTATTTATTTTATTTTAGAAAGAACACTTAATATGAGATTCGTTTTCTTAATAATTTTTTAAAAAATATTTTATATTTATTCATGAGAGACACAGAGAGAGAGAGGCAGAGACACAGGCAGAAGGAGAAGCAGGTTCTGTGCAGGGAGTCCGACGTGGGACTCGATCCTGGGTCTCCAGGATCACTCCCTGGACTGAAGGCAGCGCTAAACTGCTCAGCCACCTGGGCTGCCCATCTTCTTAATAAATTTTTAAGTGTGCAATATATGATTGTTGACTACAGGTACGATGTTGTACAGCAGATCTCGAGAGCTTATTCATTTTGCTTTATTGCAACTTTGTGCCTGTAGATCAGCAGCTCTCCATTTTCCCATTCCCCAGCCCCTGGTAACCACCATTTTACACTTTGAAATGCATTTGACTGATTTGGATACTTCATATGAGTAAACATCATGTAGTGAATGTCCTTCTCTGATTAGCTTATTTCATTTGGCCTAGTGTTCTTTATTATTATTATTATTATTAAAGATTTTATTTATTTTAGAGAGAGAGAGACAGAGATAGCAATAGAGAGAGGACCAGCTAGGAGAGCAGAAGCAGGCTCCCCACTGAACAGGGAGCCTGATGTGGGGCTCAATCCCAGGACTCTGGGATCATGACCTGAGCCGAAGGCAGACACTTAACCAACTGAGCCACCCAGGCATCCCTAGCCTAGTGTTCTTAAGGTCCATCATGTTATCACATATTGCAGACTTTCCTTCTTTTTAAGGCTGAGTACTATTACACTGCATGTATATACTGCATTTTCTTTATCCATTCAATTGTTCATGGACATTTAGGTTGTTTCCACATCTTGGCTCTTGTGAATGGTGCTGCAATGAACATAGGAAAGCTGATATCTCTTCATGGTCCTGATTTCAATTCTTTTGTATAAAAACCCATACATATCATTACTGGATCATACATAGTTCTATTTTTAATTTTTTGAGGAACTCCCATACTGGTTTGTTTTTGTTTTGTTTTGTTTTTGCAGTGCACATGTTTATATTCCTATCAACAGTTTACAAGGATTCCAATTTCTCTAAATCCTCACTAGCTTTTTCCTTTTTTTTTTAAATAATAGCCATACTATTAGGTGTAAGATATCTCATTGTGCTTTTGAATCCCCCTAATAATTAGTGATGTGCATTTTTTCCATATACCTCTTGAATTTGAATGTCTTCTTTGGAGAAATGTCTGTTTAAGTCTTTACCCACTTGTAATTGGGTTATTTGATTTTTTTTTTTTTTTTTTTTTTACTTTTGGGTTGTAAGATTTCCTTATATATTTTGGAGATTAACCTGTTATCAGATATATGGTTTTAAAATATTTTTTCTGATTCTGAAGTTTGTCTTTTATTCCATTGATTGTTTCCTTTGCTGTACAGAACTTTTTAAAATTTATATAGTGCCACCTATCTATTTTTATTTTTGTGCTTTTGGAATCATATCCACAAAATCATTGCCAAAACCAATATCATGAAGCTTTCACCTATGTTTTGTTTGAAAATTTTAGTTTCTTGTCTTGCATTTAAGTCTTTAGACCATTTTGAGTTGATTTTTGTGTATTCTATAAAATTAGGCCCCAATTTCATTCTTCTGCTTGTTTTCTCAAAACAATGTGTTGAAAGACTATCCTTTCTTTATTACACATATATCTGGGCTCTCTGTTGTATTCCATTTGTCTGTATGTCTGTCTTTATGCCAGTAGCATACTGTTTTGATAAATGTGTCTTTGTAATATATTTTAAAATCAGGAAGTATACTTCCTGCTTTACTCTTCTTTCTCAAGATTGCTTTGGGTACTCCAGAGTATTGTGGTTCTAGATGAATTTTAGATTTTTTTTTTCTATTTCTGTAAAAAATGTCCTTGGGATTTTGACAAGATTGCATTGAATCTGTAGATCATTATGAGTAGTGTGGGCATTTTCACAATATTAGGTCTTCCAACCCAAACATAGAGTATTTTTCCACTTGTCTATGTCTTTAATTTCTTACTTCTATGTTTTGTAATTTTCAATATATAAGTCTTTGAACTCTTAAGTTTATTATTTTTATTTTATTCTTTTTTTTAGTGCTTTGGTAAACAGAATACACTTAATTCTTTTCCAGATAGTTTGTTATTAACTTAAAAAATGCAACTTACTGATTTTTTTTATTAGTTCTAATAGTTTTTTAATGGAGTCTTTAGGGTATTAGATATTGTGATAGTTTTACTTCTTTTTTGATTTGGATGCCTCATATTTCTTTATTCCTGCCTAATTTCTCGGCTGGGACTTTCAGCACTATCTTTAATAGATGTGAAAACAGTGTGTATCGTTGCCTTGTTTCTGATCTTAACGGGGAAATTTTCAGTTTTTCACTGTGAAGTGTGATGTTAGCTGTGGGTTTGTCATAAATAGCCTTTATTAAGTTGAGGTATATTTCTTCTATATTGGGAATTTTTAATCATGAAAAGGTGTTGACTTCTGTCAAAGGCTTTTTGTGCATCTATTGATATGATCATATTATTTGTATTATTTATTCTGTGAATGTGGTATATTACATTAATTTATTTGGATAGGTGGAAGTAGCCTTGCATCCCAGAGATAAATCTCAGTTGATCGTGGTGTGTGCTCTTTTTAATATGGTGTTAGATTAGATTTGCTAGTATTAAGTGGAGGATTTTTGTATCCATATTCATCAGGAATATTGGCTTATAGCGTTCTTTCCTTGTGATGTCTTTGTCTGTGCTGGCCTCATAAAATGAATGGGGAAGTGTTTCCTCCTTTTGATGTTTTGGGAGAGTTTGAGAAAGATTGGCATTAATTCTTCAAGTGTTTAAGTTGAAAAGCCCTTAGCTAGACTAAGAAAAAAAAGACAACTCAAAATAAAATAAAAAATTAGATTACAACTGATGCTACAGAGATGAAAAAGGATTGTAGGAGCTCCTATGAACAATTGTACACAAAGAAACTAGATGATCTGGAAGAAGTGGATAAATATTTAGAAACATACAGCCTTCCTAAACTAAATAATGAAAAAATAAAAGAATCTGCACAAACCTATAACTAGTAATGGAGATTGGATTAGTTATCAAAATCTCCCAACTGGGGCAGCCTGGGTGGCTCAGTGGTCTAGCGCCGACTTCAGGTCAGGATGTGATCCTGGAGACCTGGGATCGAGTCCCATGTCAGGCTCCCTGCATGGAAGCCTGCTTCTCCCTCTGTCTGTGTCTCTGCCTCTCTCTCTGTGTCTTTTATGAATAAATAAATAAAATCTTTAAAAAAAAGCCTCTCAACAAAGAAAAGCTGTCTTTAGAGAATTCCACCAAACATTTAAAGAACTAATGCCAGTTCCTCAAACTATTCCAAAAAATTAGACAAATCATAACTTATACTTTTTAGAAAGGCTACATGTTTGCACAATACCAAATTGTACAAAAGCTCAAGTCATAGCTCAATTAGAAAAAAAGTGTCATTTCAAAGCACTGTACCAGATTTATTTTATTGATAAAGTGAACACTTAATTTGTGAGTTAGTTCATCTTAAATATCTTTTTATATGGCAGAAACTATAGAGAAGTTTCTTGAAAGTGTCTATCCTTAATGCTTTAATGCTGTCATTATACATAGACTGAGCTGACTAAACAGACTCAAAAGATATTCCAGATAATTAGCTTACTCTTTATTGTGCACAAATTACTTCACCAGATGTAGAACTATTATTTTATTTTGTAGTTCAAATTCCTCCTTTAAATCCTTTCAGGTAATGCAATAGCAATCTAGAATTAATAGTCCCAATATGCTTGTTCCCATTTGTAATATATTTATTGTCATAAAATCTATCAAATTAACTGAATACAGACATTTCAATATTACTTGTTGCTGTGTTTTTTTTTTTTTTTTCAAAAATATTTACTTTCTGGTAACTTTTCTTTTTTTTTTGTTTTTGTTTTTGTTTTTGTTTTGTTTTGTTTTGTTTTGTTTTTACTTTCTGGTAACTTTTGACCACTCTTTCATTTTTCTTTTTTTTTTTTTTTTTGTTCTATATATAACCATTATATTTTATTAATTTGCTTATATAACTTTCTTAAATTTTATTCTTAGAGCTTCAAGAATTATAATGATACAACTAATGTTATTCTTAATATGTTTAACAGATAATGGTATATTCATAAATGATTATAATCTTTACTTGAAAATGGTGTTGGTCTCTGGAGCCCCGTTTTTGAATGTTATTGCATGGGAGACAATTGTAACAAAAATTCATTGTGTATTTGTGTAATTATAACTTACTTAAGCAGTTTTTAGAAAAGATTTTATTTATTTATTTATTTATTTATTTATTTATTTATTTATTTATTTATTTACTGAGCATGAGCTGGGGGACAGGCAGAGGAAGAGGGAGAGAAAATCTCAAGCATACTCCAGGCTGAGTACAGAGCCCAGCGTGGGGCTCTATCTCAAACCCTGAGATCATGACTTGAGTTAAAATCAAGAGTTGGATGCTTAACTGACTGAGCCACCCCCCCCTCCCCAGTCACCTCCTTAATCAACTTTTTAGGGACACTACCCATGGAACAATCCTTTGGAAGTAGTCTGAAAACCAAAGAATAGCCTAGAATTAGCAATGTCATTTTTTTGACTCCTGTTAGATTTTCAAAATCATGATATAATTTTCATCAACAGTGCTTCATGTCATAAAACTTCCACAAGAAATGTATACACCCTTTATCTTCCTAGGACTCAAGTATTTAGATACTAGTCTTAAATTCATAGACTTGCTTACTTTAAACTAGTCTCTTGAGTTATGCTTTTATTCTTAATGAAGGTAAAGCAAACTCTTTTTTCAAGTATCCCTCAAAACATCACATCTGAAAACCTAGTCAAACAGAATGTATTTTCCCCTTTATTACGTCAAAGTTATTTTTTAACCTTTTCAGTTCCATAATCTCCCCCAATAGGGAATGCCAACTGCTTCTGCAGACAGTTTAGTTGATTCTAATTCTTTATCTCTTTTTAGTGGGGTACCAGCATTTGACAAGCTATTGTGTTTTTTAGGCCTTCCTTCATCATGGGAACTAATTGTTGACTAACTAATTGTTAGCCTGTTGTAGTAATTTTAAAAATTATAGTTGAGTTTTAGGAGTTGTAACTTTTGAACATCATTAAATGGTACTTACCTTTATTTTTGAAAACTAAATACAAATAGTTTTATAAAAGCACAGGAAGGAATAGTGGTTGCTTTCTCCAAATTGAAACTAATAAAACTATAAATATTTTAAATCTCTTATTCTATAAAAAGTATAAATAATAATATCATGCATGTAGAATGCATGATTGCTTCCTATTTGGCAAACTTGTCTTTTCAAGCTCAACTATGATATCACTTCATCTGTGACACCATCTGCATCCTCCTTAGGCTTCCTTAATACTTGGATCTATATAGGCTCACATCACATGACTTTGTAGGTGTTTGATTTGAAGTCTGTCTTTTAAATAAAACTATAGATACATGCAAAACTGGAATCTTTTGTTAATTACCTCTGCATCTTAACAGTCTAGTTCAGTGCACGGTACATAACAGTTAATAATAGATAAGTGTTTCTTGATTACACAGCTTCATTTTTTCTGAAGCCATGGGACTATTCTGAAGCCAAAGCTTTCTTCTATTTTTTTTCTAATTTAACACACATTTTAAATGTTTACTATGTTATTTCTGATACAAGTTCCTGTTTAAACAAGATGTGAGTTAACAGATCCTTTGACTCATTTCCAACTAAGTATCTTATCTTCCAAAATGGAAATCAAAAGCCTGACCACGCAGTTAGGTGAGACAGATAAATAAAGTGAATCCAGATGTATGAAAGAATGAATCTCATAGGAAGCAGATGCTTTCAATTCTGGCCAGTTGTTTACATGAGGTATGATAATGAGATTTTCCAAATTTAAAAGAAATCAGAAATTTAGACTTTTATGTAAAATGTTGGAACTTATTAGACCTCAGTAAATATATGTGGACCAAATGAAATTCCTCTATAGTTATGGTTTGGACTATCCACTGCTAATGTATAAAACTTTTGGCTTATATGATGCTTTTGATATTCAGACAGGTAGATAAATGATATTGTCACAAAATCACACTGGAATGGATGGTAAGACTAAGTATTAGTCCTCTCTAATTTTTTTCCATGTATAAAAATGACACTGATAAAGCACAGATTAAGAAATTAATCTAACTTCATCATCTAGACGTAAAGAAAGAAATTGTGAAATGTGTTCTCATGAGGATGGAATGAGTTAACTTGAGCTCTTACTTTTTTTGTGTGTAACTTTAAAACTAGTAGATCTCAAAAATAGTGTTGTAAGATCTTTGGTGTTTTTTCTCTACTTTGGTGTTTTTTCTCTACTGTAAGTAAATCACAAATGCAGAATTATTCACACGAGGAGAAGGGCAGCATCCCTGGGTATAAAAGGGTTTTCTGAGGGTGTGAAGCATAATAGACATTTAGAGAGCAAGGAGGACTTGCAGAATTGATGTTAAGAACAGTGAATTCTCTAACTCTAAGATGGGAAGGTTATCCATGGTGACGTGGAACCTGAATCTGGGGAAAGAATTTTAGGATTTCACCAGACAGCCACTTTGACTCAACAATAGTCTATGCTGGGAAGAACTGAGAAGCATCTGCAAACGCCCTACATGTGCTGTTCAAACTAAGCTTTCTTTACACCTAGGCTCCAAAATTGGAGAATATATATGATATAATGGAAACAGACACAAATTGGGGCACCACTTGGTTATTTTTCCTTTTATCCTTTCCCTACAGTCTCAAGTGAGGATATTCTTATAGTCTAGATATCTTCTCAACCAGATGGATGTGGTGGATGTGGTGCAGGAACTCCTCTTGCTACTTGGAAGGGCTAATTCTGTGTCCCAACCTCACCTGTTTGTCCAGGGAATGCTCAGGGGTCAGGTCACCCTCATGCCTTCACAACAAGCAACAGCAGTAGCCCTCTTTCGTTCCTTGAATCATACTCTCTGGCACATAGTTTGAAAATCGGGGTATGGGAGGCTTTCCTTCCCTTGAGGAGCCTCCAAATTTGCTACATTAAAAACAAGAGCTTCCTTCCATTGCCTCAAGGAGCAAGGGCTAATTTTTCTTTATTTGCTTAGCAGCATCTATCTCTCCAAGTAAAGTTGGCAACAAATAAAACCAACATTTTTGAGATTATCATTTGCTAAGTACAAGATTAACTTGGCTTCTTAAGAAACTCCTTATAATCTTACACAACATTTGCTCTCCTGTCTTCATTATTAAGGGAAGATGATAGCAACATAATTTTTCCCAGAAAACTCCCATACGCTGTAATACACACACATGCACTGTTTCTTTTCTTTGTCTTTTCTCTTTTCTCTTCTTGGCATTTAGAGTTTAGTTGCAGTTGCAGTTTGGTGGAGCTGGCACAGCTTAAAAGGCATTCAGACATGAGAACTCAGATGACAGAAATTGGAAACCACTGGATGTGGTGGCTTCGACCTGCCTATTTTTGTGTCCTCACATATGAGAATATTCAAAAGCAAAACTTCCAGGTCTTATGTGGCCTTAGGGTTTTTTTAAACATCTTATTAAATGCTTTTATTGTGTTTGTTCCTTTTATTATATTACCTCAAGTCCTTTGCAGAAATATTTATGGGGAGTAAAATAAATACTCTTAACTATGGAGAACAACAACAACAAAAAAACTATGGAAAACAAACTGCCAGTTCCCAGAGGGGAGGCAGGCGGGGGCTGGTTAAGTAGGTGATGGGGATGAAGGGGGGCACATGTTGTAACAAGCAGAGGGTGTTGTGTGGAAGTGCTAAATCACTATACTGTACACCTGACACTAATATCTTACTGTATGGTAACTGGAATTTAAATTAAAGTTTAAAAAAAAAGAGGAAATACATGTTTAGTATATGAGAAGGTTAACTTTCCTTAATTATTGGGTATTTTCATTGATTCAGAAAACTTGGTTATAAAAATTAAAGGGACATATTAAAAATACAGCTAAATACACTTACTACAATATGTGAAGTAACGCACATTGATAGCTAACACCTGTATAATGAATATATCTTCTTCACATATGTCAGGAAAACTTAAGCAGAAAAGCGTAAAATATAGAATCCTCACACATTTTTTATTTCAAACTTCTGAACAGAAAGAACGAGAGAAAGGTTCTAACTTGGCCTTTATGTTTCGGCTGCCTTTTGCCGCTGGGAGGGTGTTTAGCATCAGTATGTTGGACACTCTTCTCTATCAGGTATGTTTCTTTTTTTTTTTTTCTCTAAAATGTTTATTCTAATTTCATTTAGATTTTATTAAACGAGTAATCCGTCTAGTGTTTTTCATGGAGCTGTTCACGTAAAATGGACCCTGGAAGTAATTCCGTGTTTTATTTTGTCTTTTTAATGACAAATATGCCTATAAAGTGTCATGTAAGAAAAATATTACTTTTCAGAATAATCTATGAAGTAATTTTTAGTCATTCTTTAGCATCAGTGTCCTACGTATTTTGTGACATTTTAATACATTTTGCTTATAACCAGACTGAAAAAAAGAAGGTAAGAACAAAATGACTATGTTAAAACAAAGACAACTTTCTTCATAATGCACATTTAAAAAAATAAGATGCCAAATTGATGTCAGTAAACTGATAAACCAAAGACATTTTAAATATCCACTAATTACTGCCTACTTTAGAAAAAATATAAAAACGATTTTGCAACAACTAAGAACTATTTAGTTTGCTCCCGAATGCCAAACAACATTGTCATTTGATCATAGCTAAGAAATTTATAGAGATGTTGTTTTGCACCAATATATATATATTTTTTTAACTGTACCAGAAAGGTGAACAGCAGTGACATTTCATATTCTCTGATTCAAGTAATCAGAGAATTTATAAATATTTCTATTAGGAGAAAACAGATATTCATGGAGCTTTAAATTATTTTGTAACTTTAATCTCAAATTAAGCATTCAAACATTTCGTTGGGCTCTTTTCCTTTTGATTATGTATTTTATATAGCCTCTTCTGCAATGCTTGACTGAATAAACTAATCAGAAGATAGTTAAAGCTTTTCTACTGGACTTTTGGGCTAATTATGCCCATGAATATGCCTCTCGCAATGTCACAAACCATCTGCTTATGCCAGATGAGTTCAGGAACAAACATGGCAAAGGAGAATAAACACTCCTGTTCACCCTAAAGTTACCAGACACATTATCTGGGCACTCCAAGAGCGGGACTCCCACCCCACACACCATTACTGCACACATACTTCTGAATTGTAGGGAAGGGGATTTGAGGGGAGGAATGGTTTGAAGAGCAGTGCTGAAACTGAAGATTATATGTCAATAGCAATCAAATGCTTGATGCCATTCTGCACCGTGGTTTTCAGATTTTTTAGCCCTTGTATCTTATGTTTAAATAAAATCTCATGAGAAGGTCTAATAGACAAAATAGAAAGGAAATTGTTCTGTAGAAGTGGAAAGCAGTAGTTATTTCCTTCTCTTCATTTTTACCTTATGCTTTTTTTTTTGTAAATCATGTACAGGAAGTTAGGTGTTTTCTGAAGCTACTGCAGAAAGGGTGAAGCAGAATAATAATTTTCAAAGTAGTAACTGCCTATTTAGCTTTGCCTGACATCAGACTAGATATGTTATGGTTCATTTTTCAGATAGATAAAGGTTACTCATTTATGGGTTAAAAAACGATATTAGCAATTAGGTATATAATTCCTCAGATTGTATAATAAGTATATTACCAGACTAAAAAAAAAAAAAGAAGGTAAGAACAAAATGACTATGTTAAAACAAAGACAACTTTCTTCATAATGCACATTAAAAAAAATAAGACACCAAATTGATGTCAGTGAACTGATAAACCAAGGACATTTTAAATATCCACTAATTACTGCCTACTTAGAAAAAATATAAAAAAGATTTTGCAACAATTAAGAACCATTTAGTTTGCTCCTGGTATACTTAAGCCAAGTTTAAGTATATTCTTAAAATATACTAAAGGTCATCTAATTTTTTTGGTTAGTGATTTGAATCTATCTTCTTGAGGATAAATGTCTATATTATATATTTAAGAACTATTATTAGTGATTACAATGGTACAGTGATTTACTATTAATGTAATTCTATCCTAGACATTGTCTCATTTGCATCCTCAAAGAAAATGATGACGTAGACAGGGTGATCAATCGCAATATGTAGATGAGACACAAGGGCCCGGAAAGACAAACTATCAGGTAGTTAGTGTGAACCCTCATCTTTCAGGCCGTGCAGATCTCACTCAATTACTCACAACCTTGTCCCTGTGGTAAATAATTCCACATTTGTATAATGTTTGAGTTTCTTGTACTTTTTTTAACTTACCAGAAAATTGTTTTTCTTTATTAATATCTTCTCAATAGCCGCCTTTCTCCTTCTCGCTTGAAACACAGATCACTTATATTTTTAACAATTTTCTTAATTTTCATATTTGTGGAGCTGGAAAACCAATGATGAAAAAAATAAGTATTACCTGAGGAGGGGTGCCGAGGGAGAAAAAATATTATCTGAAATACAATTAAATAGATACTAAGTAAAACTGAGAAAGATTCTTCTGTGATCGAATTCCATGAGAGTGAGTGCATGGATTTTATAACAGCAAGTGGGGCTGTCCCTGTCTTCTTGGTCACTCCTGCCTCTTGTCTTTGCCCTGAAAAAGTTGCAGGACAAATGACCTCTGGACAAGAGATGCATCAGTGAGAAATGCAGTAAACGAATCAGCCGCATGCACATCCAAGTCAAAAATAACGTATAATAGTCATTTGCCAAAACTTCAGCTGACTTTTTTTTCCCCCATGAGTATTTTCAGTTTTTCATTTTAGAAAATAGTTTTAAGTGCTTGAGAATGTGCTTTAAAAATCCCCATCTTTAGCACATACCAAGTTATAGGTGAAGATGAGTGGTACGTGTCACCACTGCTCTTGGTGGCCTCCTGTTAGTTCACATTCTAACTACCAGGACACTAACACACCTCAAAACCACACTGCCGTTTCTTTGGCCTGAGAAAAGGGAATGGATATGTTTTCTTTTGTTCTTGTTTAGACAGCAAGGTTTAGTTTTCTGATGTTAGCTGTTGGTAAAATAGTAATGAACAAAGGAGTCTAGTAAATTTAAAAAGTAGTATAACTTAAAGAAAATTTTTGCTATGGAAAATAACTAGATGAATATTTAAATTCTTCAACACATGAAGGTCAAATTCAAGACAGTCATTTCATACAATCTGTTAAATAATTTTTCCATGTCATGGGGAACTGTGCTTGTATCTGTTGAAAGTTTTTCTTTTCACTCAGAACTAAGGATAAATTCAAGAAATTGGCAGCATTGTTAACTTAAAACTGTTGAGTTGTGTTCTGGCAATACATCAAAATATATCTTATATGCTAACACATTTAATAGTCTGATAATGATATTTAATACTAAACTATTAAATAATTAATATTTAGATTTACTGAATTATTAAAAATGTATTCTACTAGCAAAGAGCTTAATCCTAAAAATTCTTTTGGAATATCTCCTTGCAAATTTCAGTTTTCAAGTTTTTCTTATATTCTCCATTTTAGTTCATAGTTTTTTATTAAAAATTCTAATTAAAATATGTTTTTATGATGTCTAATAGCATATATAAAATTTAAGTATATCCGGATATTCTGGAAAATAATTATTCCCTATATTTCCTTATGTATAGCTTAACTGTTTCTATGTATTTAAGACACAGACAGAATAGATTTTCATTTCCTTTTTTGTGGGGGCTTACTGATGTGTTATGAGAAGTAACCTTTTAGAAATGGTAAGATGTTCTCACTGAGCTAATCTGTACATTTCATACACATAATAAATACATATGTTGTTTATATTGCAGTCATTTGTAAAGGATTATATGATTTCTATCACCAGACTTCTCTTGGGATTGGACACTACACCAGGATCAGGGTTTCTTTGTTCCGTAAGTTAATATTTGCTAGAATAGAAGATTGTTCTAATAAATGTTTCTGAAATCCACCTATAATGTACTTTGGCTAACTCTTGTATGTTACTTTTTCCCTTCTAATATGTGCTCAAAGAGTATCTTCATAGTTTTTTAATTCTTTAAAAAATTTTCAGGGAAAACATTTTAAATTAATAATCACAAAAATACCCATTCTATACAAAATTCAGAACAATTGCATTTTTTTTTCTAGCTGGCATTTGAGACTGCTGGTTTCTGACATAGAATGCCATCTTGTGGAGGAAAACAGCAATCATTAAGTTTAACCCCTTAGTTTGATAAATGAGTTTACTATATACAAGTACATTCAATGAAGTGACTTGCTAATAATTCAGATTTATGATAAGCAAAGAGGGATTAGTACTTATACCTTCTGTGTGGGAGCCCTATGTTCATCTAGTTACATCTCTTTCTCAATATGAGTATTCTTAGGAGTTCAGATGGAAAATCTCTTTTTGTGCTGGAGTCTCTTTTGCACTTAAAGATTTGTAGCATCAGCAGACTCTGTCCACTAAATTCTAGTAGCACCCAGTAGTCATTGCAACATTCAAAAAAACTTACATATGTTTTCCAGCATCTCCCAGTCAATTACCAGTGACTACTGTCTACCAATATTGAACTAATACAATGTCGTGCTGCCACAAATTGAGTAGTTGGTCTTCGGAAGTTTGTGGAGCCCCAGGGGTAACCTGAGGTGGAGTGCATGAATAAGTTCAGTACGTGCATAAGCGTTTATGTCACTTTGAGGTTTCAAAATATTAATGCATTCTTCCTTTAAAAAGTGAAAAATAATCGGAGTTTTTATTTTTTAAATGTAATATGTAAATAATTCATATATCTTATAGATGAAAATCACCGAAGATGACCTATGGATCAGAACTTATGCCAGACTTTATCAGAAGTTGTGCTCTTCTACTGGAGATGTTCCCATTGGGATCTACAGGACTGAATCTCAGAAACTTACTACATCTGAGGTTTGGAAATACCAAAATATTCCAGTTTAATGATTAATTTGATTGAATATAGCCATTCCTAATCTTGGGAACAGATTTCTAAAAAATGTCAAAGTGAGAAAGAATGCTCTCTGAACACACAGTGTCAGTTCTCGGAGGTAAAAAACTTAACTAATTGTTCCAGTAAGCTATATCAAAATATTGCTGGCTAAGGGATTATTCTAGAGTTTGTGAACTTTGAGCTGTAAATGCCTTTTGGGGAATCTAAGATTTTGCATGTCTACATTGTCAGGAAGCAAATTAATTTTAAGTAACCTTTTGACACGTAAGAGCAGTTTTCAGGGCAAGCCATATAGCTTTCTAATATACTCCTCATTTCATATATACACATTTGGAAGGAAGTAAAACAAATTTAGTAAGCATTGAAATTCACATTTCTCAAACTCTAGATTAAAGACTACTCTGAAGTGAAGATAAAATTTCAAGAGTAGTACCAGACCTTCCTAGAGGAAAACTCAGTATTTTTAAAAGCAAACTAGAATCTATTAATATGGAACAAAATTTCTGATGGCTTCCTACAGCTAAAAATATATCCACACTGATGTCACATTATGTGATTCTAAATAGTTTTTATATTCTTGGTAAAATATCACCTTTTAAATTAGATTCTGTTATGAAATAAAAATTTTGAATAAATGCGCTATCCTACCAATATTTATAAAATTATTTAATATAAATTATGGTTTATGTTCTTGAAATATTTTTCTTCTCAAATACCTCAAAGTTATTCAGAATTTTGGTTACCCATATCTATTTTTGGTCTTATGCAAAATTAACTCAGAAGCTCAGATCTGTTATTTACCTTTCAGTAATCCATGCAGCCATTAAAGTGGTTTGTGTTAAAATCAGTGAATCTATACAGAGAAAAAAAGAGCTTTATGGAAAGCGTATGAGCATAGGAGTGAATTTTTGTTTACTTGCTAAACTTTATGGCTTGATATTTAAATAAGTAATACTGAGGACAGTAGGAAATTATTCAGCTTTCCTGAGGTACTTCCTGGTGGTTCCACTGGTAGATGAGGCATGCTAAAGAGAACTTTATTGCCATCTTTGTACTTCATAAGATAATTTGGCCAGATACACATAAAATTTTAAGAATACTGTATCTAAAAAATATTATTTGATTAAAGGTTAAGAGAAGACAAGTGCTTTCACACCTAAGCAATTATTCATTTTTTATTTGAGCTTGTTAAATACAAAGACGTTTCCATTCAGCAGAGTATTATCATGCTCTTATCTCATGATAATGAGATAAGGCTTTGTGAATTTGGACATAGTAAATTCTGCCCTCGGTCAAGTTCATATTCATATTATCATTTTATATTATTAAGGGACTTTGTTTTGTGCTGTTCACATTATAGATAGGGAAAGGATAATTGAGTATTTGTATTGCCATCAAGGAGCATTTAACATTACATTTTGGTCACTTCCTCCCATCACAAAAAAGATCCTTTAATAAAATGTTTATAAATCCTCCAAACTCTAGCTTATATGAAAAATGTACATCCTTGAGGAGATAAGAGAAAACTGAGTTAAATAACAATGATATCTCCTGTCTTCCTATGTTGAATTCATCTTTTGGCATATATATTTTTACTTAATTTTATATTCTGCATATTGTATAAAAATTGAGGCAACCTAAATAATTAAAGATAAAAATAAAGTCACCAAGACTTCTTTACAAAAAATATATTAATAGAGGCAGCAAAATTAGTGTTATCCTACATCTAAAATGAACCAAGTGCTACAATCGAGCCAAAATTCTACTTTTACTTTCCTGGCAAGTAAGGCAAAAATAGAACTGTTGAATTATATAGTAATTATAGTCTGATACATGAAAGGATAAAAATTAATCTTGAGGAAGATTTGTTATTAAAAGAACACGTATATTATATTCTTTCTTATTTAAAAGGTTTTAGATAACATGAAGAACAGTGTCTTCAATCATAGTTTTACAAGATGCAAAAGTGCCATTAATGTGACTATCCTTTAAGTTAATCTTTTATTTTTTTAAAAAAGCACATCAATTAAATAATAACTCAAAGGCACTAGATTTTGTATGAAGAGGAAAATTTCTTTTTCTGATCATATAAAAACAAAGAATAAGACCTTAGTGTCTCTAGTGAGATGAAAGATTGGCTCATACATTCTACCATCTTTCTCAAATATCAGACATTCAAGAAAAGTCAAGTGTTAGAATTAAAATGATTTATCATTGCCTCAAATGTTAATTTTCTCTTATTTTAATTAAGGAAAGAAGCCAATTTCAGGAGGTAGAAACTTCATCTAATAATTAGAATTGAAGAGTCTAACAAATTCTTCTGTAAATAGCTGTCAGATACCCATTTCCCCTGACAGTTCACACAGGTGTAGTATAGTTCGTCACTCTGCACTGGCAAAGATTGAATGTTGTTTCTCTGGAGAGAGTACACAGATACACTGTGGACTGGGGGACAGTTGAGGGCAATAATACCACACTAAATTCAGAGAGCTAAGTGAAAGGTACATTCTGTATACTATATCCTTCTGCAGCAGATTAGAGATCTTTCCTGGGAAATCTGAGCAATGCAAGTGGACCACCTAAAGATGTAGACGTGAGACTTTCAGTAATCCAGTGATTACCACGAAACTCAGTAAAAATAATCTTACCCAGAGCTATTAATAAATTTTATTAGTCCCCTACTCTTAAATATGAGAAAACAACTAAAAATTCCCAATGTTGGGAAATAGAATGAACCACAAATGAACCTGCATAAAATAAACAAGAAATTTAAAAACATGAAAGAAGGTCATTGAGGAAGAAGACACTTTCAAAACACAAAATAAATACTTCCGCTCCTAAGCATTTATCCAAGAAAAATGAAAATATATCCACACATAGATTTGCATACAAATGTTCTTAGCAGCATTGTCCATAATAGCCAAAATTTGGAAACAACCTGAATGTCCATCAACTAGTAAAAGATAAGCAAAATGTGTTATGTCCATACAATGGAATACTGTTTATCAATAAAAAGAAACTACTTATATATGCTGTTACTTGGATGAACCTCAAAAATACTAAGTCCAATGAAAGAAGGAAGATGCAAAAGACCACAAATTGTATGATTCCATGTTTATGAAATGTCATAAAAATGAATATATGCAGATGAGAAAGCAGATTAGTGATTGCCTAAGTCACGGGGAGGTGGAGGAAATGGGGAGCCAGTTAATGAACATGATGGAGTTTATTGAGGTATTGGAAATATTCTAAAACTGATTTATGGTGATGATTATACAACTTGGTAAATTTACTAAATATTTGAATTTTATGTTTGAGAATTGTATGATATGGTAAATATATACTAGTGAAGTTATGTATTGAAAAGCTATAATTAGTATTAATAGAAAAATAAAGTATTGTAAGGATGGAAGATGAACAGGAACCTCCATTTTTTTTTTTTTTTTTTTTGAGAGAGAGAGAGAGAGAGGAGGAGGAGATGGGAGGGGCAGAGGGAGAGGGAGAGAGAGAATCCCAAGCAGGCTCTGTGCCCAGCGTGGAGCCTTGTGGAGTTTGATCTCACCACCATGACCTGAACCAAAATCAAGTCAGATGCTTAGCTAACTGAGCCACTCAGGCACCCCAGGAAGCTAATTTTTTAAAGGAACATTTAGGGGAAAGAAAAAACATTTGGAACTGAAAATATTATAGCAAAGGTAAAAAAGTTCGTATCATAAAGTTGAGGAAATCACCAAAGAAAACAAGAGCAAAAATTCAAACATGGAACCAGTAAAGAAAAGATAGGATTAGAGGACTAATCCAGGAGGTCTAAGATCTGAATGATAACACTTTCATACAGAAGGAATGCAGTAAAATATCAGTGTAATTATTTAAGAATAATCTCAGACTAATAGTGTGTTAATTTCCAAACGGCGTCACCAAGGGCCCACTATAATGAATTAAAATAGATTCACAGCAAGACATAGCATCATAATTTTTCAGAATATTGAAGGAAAAGAGAAGATGCAGGAGGAGAACAAAGGGTAGGTCACATGCAAAGTATATTTGATATTTTTCAGCAGCAGCACTGTAATCCAGAAGACAAGGGAACAAACAATGCCCTCAGGATGTTGAGGGAATATTTCCAAACTAGAATTCTGTATTCAGCTAAAGCTATCAAACCTATAAGAGTATGATAAATCGTATTTCAGCATTGTCTTCAAAAACATTCTACCATGCCTGCTTTCTAAGGAAACTACTCCCACTACAAGGAATGAATACTAGGAAAGGAATATTTGTTACCTGGACTCCACAGAATGTCTGGTTTCCTCCACATTTTGTGGAGTCCAGGCAACAAATATGAAGCCAAGGAAATTCTCAGGATGGCAGTGAAAAGACCATCAGGCATAAGGGTAACCTGGAATGGGTTAGGAGGTTTCACAGTGATTTCTTCAGGAAGATGAAATCTATAGAATGTCTTACATATCTCAATGTCTTTAAGAAAGATGTGACACTTGCCAGAGATCTCAGAGTGAGTTAAATATATATATAATTAAGCAATTATAAAAATAACAAAGTCATTAACTAAATTTAGGAATGTAGTATCACCACCACCACCAACAAAAAATTTATGCAGGAAATGAACAGTAACCGTGTTTCTTACATAGCTCATCTGTAAATTGCACTTAGTCATAATATGCCCTTGATTTTGATCTAATCAGAATTAGACTTGAACAATTTTGAAATGATAAAAGATGGCAAAGGTACTGGAATAGGTAGAAAAGATTAATTCTTTTTCTTCCAGAATGTGAAGTGAATAGATGAAAGCAGAAACTGAAAAAAACAAAAAGACAAAAAAACAAATCAAGCATGCTATAGAGAAAGCAAGATAAAGACCTACATATCCAGCTAAAAGAGATAAAAGTAGATGCATTCTACAGAAATAAAAATGATTATGGCAGAAGCTTCTATTTTTCAAAACAAATCATAAGATTTTCTGACAAAACTATGTATTTATGACTAATAAAAACAACTAATAGATTTATATCATAGGTAGTCATATTAGACCCATTCATTGATCATTTTTTCAGATTATACTTTCAAGTGTTAAATTCTGTCCTATTCTATGGATAATTTTTTATTAAGTGCTGACATTTCATATCAGAATGCATTAGGAATAAATACAGGCAAAAACTAGGCCTTGCTTCCTTATTTCATGGAGTTAAAAAAAATAAAATTTAAAGGCTGATGCAGGATTTCATGCCACATCATTTTCTAGTCTGTCTTCAGTATCTTTTCATGTTCTATATATAGAAAAACAGCTATTTTGCTTTGTCGGTGTGAGTAGGGGAAACACTAAATACTTGAGCAGACATCTTTGAGAAGACAAAGGATTATAGAGAATATTTATAATTAAAATTATAAAATGTAAAAAAGACCTGGGATACAATCTCAGTTTTTTGGTGGGCTATATGTTGGTAGAAGAATTCATACAAACACAAAGAATAAAAGTGGAGGTGTATATAGTGCCTCAAAAATCAGTCCTTGGATATAGTTGGATCATAGAGTACAGCTGGATCCTGCCCCTTTTTACCTGATTCTATATCACCATGCCAGAGCTTCTACCACCATCTATATATGTCTGTTTAAGAAAATCTGTAAACATCAGAATCTCCTCGTTCAAAGACATAAGATGCATAAGGACTCATACTGCTCTTGATGACAAAGAGGAACTATACTTTTGTGCATAATCCTTTAGCCACAATTCTGAAATCCAAAAAGCTCACTAAATTTATTTAGTGATAAAACATCACTTTAATAGTGAAATTTTAATGTGATTATTCCACTTAAAGTGAATATTCTTACTTTTCATTGCAGAAATATTGTTATTTTTTATTATGAAATGCTACTCAACACCCACTGCAGACATTTCCTGCCATACAGTATATGCTATAGTACTGTCTTTACAAAATCTGATAAGTTCTGAATTACTAAATATATTTATATATATATATATTATATTTGTTCCTATGCTTTTTTTGGTAAGAAAATGTGGAGCTGGATTTACTTCCAGTTTTCAAGAGTATTCAAAGTTGCATTTGTTTGAAGTGTACTATAACCACTGAAAATTTTATTAGAAATTAGAAGGACATCATTTTAAAACTTATTAAAACACGTCTTTTAAATTTACACAATAAATTTGTGGAATAGGTTTCTCTGATTGTTGGTCACTTTCATAATAGTAAATCCTGTAACTTAAAGCATTGATATAATGGAATAGTTAATCACTGACTATCTCATCTACCAATCATTAACTCTTAATTATTAAACTGGAACACAGAATTTTTAAATGTATTATTGAAATAAGTTTATCTTTTACAAAATCACATTAATAAATTATTTTAATAGGGATTAAGATAGAATAGTTTTGAAATTTTGGCTGCCCATTCTCTGCCATTATTCACTCAAACGTTTTTATTCTTTTGGGCCATATATTAAGAATCCTGAGAGAAATAGTTTTAAGTAGCCTATAATCATATGTTTACTGTGCATTTTTAAATATTTGTATCAACAGGATGCTGGATAATTTGTTAAACTTGAGTTATGTTACACTAAAGAATATAATTGAAAATTTTCTATCTATTGGAAAATGAATGGAATATTATTGCTTAGAATTGAAGACTATGAGAGCATGACTTGTATTGCCCCTAAATGCTTATGGGTTATATGGTGACTGGACAGGTCAAATTTTAGACTTCACATCCAATGTGAAGCTCAGAATATTTCTATAAACTAATTAAATTTATACATCAGGGAAAAGTAATTTTATTACAACATTATTGAAAGCCAATAATTTTGTCAAGTAGTCTCTAATGAACTTTATAAGCTCCTGTCAATTGTTTTATTTTTCCCACCATTTTTTCTTCCTATCAAAACCTTAGACAATTTTACTAAGCAAACAGACAAAAAACAACCTAACAGGAACTTTTTGCTAAACTTTTAAAATCATAGCTTACTCTTTACCTAATTTCATTCAGGAGCCCTATGATAAATAATGAAACACATAATTGTATTTTAAGTGTTAAGTGGGGACTTGTCATTTTGTCCTTGTTGCTGTTTCATGTATGTATTGTTTAGTCACTGTTTAAACTGTATTTTGTGTGTTTCTTTTTCCCTCCCTTTGTGTCAGTCTCGAGAAATAGCATCACAAGTAAGTATTTTGTCTCCCTTTCCTCAAATAGTTTAATATGTGAATTTAGAGCTGTTAAAGGGAAAATAATATTAGCAATTGAATTCAGTATTTTGAATGTTAAAACAAATTAATTAAGCTGAAGTTTTCAAATGCTCTATTTTCAAGTTAGTGGGTCTGTGTTTCCCTAATAAGATTGCAAGCTCATTTTACCTGTGTGTCTTCAAATTATGTATATATATTAATCCCATCATATATTTTACTGTGTGGTGTCATTACCTGCTAGTTGGTTACTGGCTGTGTTTAGTCTATGTGTCCTTGAGTGATGCAATCAACTAGGACTGCAAACGGTTGGTGGTCATGTGATATGAAACATCTTTTTCTGCTTCCTGTGTAGGCTGGTCCTTCTAGAAAAGGGTATAGCAACAATAGGACCTAGGATGACTTTCTCTAGCACACTTTTTAACATCGAATTTATTCTATAATAGTTTTAATTTATTGTCATGAAGAAGCCATCAGTTTAGTGTTTGATAACATTGACCTGGGCTAATAACTGATTTATTACAATAGAAATAAAATTCTATGTATCCACGCATTCATATTCCTAAAGCCTTGATATCATCTTCATGGGATTTGTATTTTTAATTTTATTTTCCATTTTCTTCATATAAACTATGATAAACAATTGTCATTATGTTCTTAGCACTTAACACAGACTCCTTAAGCATTAACATAATTAATGAAACCATTACAAATATAAATATTCCCAACTTTAAAAATTGCACTTTGAATGTCAAAGCAATGATAGAATTCAGCCCATTAAGTGTAAAACTTGCATGCCAAAGTAGCCATCTAAAAGTATGTGTCCATTTAAGGAAAATAGCATTTAAAAAAAAAAGAAAAAAGAAAAAGAAAAGTACAAGTTTGTCTTTGAGCTCATTGGATTTTGGAGAAAAGTTGTATCTCATCATAATATCCATTTTTAAAAAAAGATTTTATTTATTTATTGAATAGAGAAGAAGAGAGCACAAGCGGGGGGTGGGGAGAGAGAAGCAGGCTTCCGGCTGAGCAGGGAGCAATGCAGGGAGCCCGATCCGGGGCTCCATCCCAGGACTCTGGGATCATGACCTGAGCCGAAGGCAGATGCTTAACTGGCTGAGCCACCCAGGGCTCCATAATATTCATTTTTGATGCAATGATGGTTGCTAACCTGCATCATAGAATAAAATCTGTATAATAAATGCAAATTCTGTTCGTTAAATTATTTTAAACATCTTTATTTATGGTTTAATGAGCTAGAATTCTATGATATTTTTCAGTATTCTTATTTTGTTTTATTATATATTGAATCCTTCAGAATTTACTAAATATTTATCAAGGAAGCTTCACTTTGGGCTGCATGAATAATGTTTTAGAGGAATGCTTTCCAACCTATTTCACATCACGGTCCACATTGAAGATATAATGTTTGTTTGGCATGAAGCTGCTTAGGGATTTCAGCTATCATGGCTGCCTACAGGTTGAGCAAATTAAAGTTTAGGTCAAAGCAGAGCACATCCCTGGCACGTACTGGGTTCAGGGAACTCGTTTTACAGTTTTATTGTTGCTTTTTTAGAGCACATTTTATAATGCGATCAACATATATTTCTAAATTTTTAATTTATTTCAATATTTGGCCTGACTAACTCCACAAATAAAATTTCAAGTGCATTGAATTGGCATGCATTATTTCATAAAATATTTTAGTAACATGTCACAAGCAAAGTTGCTTCACCTTGTCTTTCCTAAATCCCTTTAGGTGTAAGTCCAGACCTGGTCCACAAGTGATAGATACACTTGCTAGGGTTCACTCTATGTCCCAGAAAGAACAGAATTTTCATTTGGTTAAAAACTTTATAGCTTCTTTTTTGGCTTAGTGATGGTTCAGCTCTCGCAGGTTGTCTTTTCATAACATGAGGATGAATAAATGTACGTTTCCATAGTATTTTATATCCCAGTACCAGGAGAAGAAAATTATAAAAAGGAATGGGGCAGAAATGGAATGGGATCGTTTTTTGGTTTATTTGTTTTGTTTTTGGCTCTCTGGTTAGTGATTTCATCACTGTGATAGTTATGAATGTGTTTCTAAAGTTAAAAAATAAATGGCCCATTCACTCTTGCTTTCTTTAGTTTACGTTTTGGTTTTAATTATATATCTGTGCTAGTATTTCATTTGAGAAATAAATATTGTTTTCACCTAGAACAGCTAAAAAAAAACACTTTATAGCTTCATGTTTGGAAGTGGAGTGAATCTTCTAGATGTAGGTTTTGGCTACGTTGCAGTTCTATATGTTGATTCATATGTTCTGCACCTTTTATCAGATGTAACTGAATAAAACGACTCTATTTCTGTCCTTCTAATTCCTAGTCACCTTTTATCTCTAACTTACCATGCAGATGCAGGAAGGGAAAGGTTTGGCTCATTTCTGAATCATGACAGCCAATTACAAGTTGACTCTTGGAACTTTTCCCTGCTAATTGCTTTCTTTCTTATAGTTACTATTTTAGGTCTCAACATCCTTCAGTCATTTATTTCCTTATGTAAGCAAAGTGCCTTCCCTCTAACTCACTGGGAAGTTTGAGTTTTCAATATAAGTACCATCCTTACAATCCTTTAGACGAAGGAAAAAACTCTAATTGTACTTTGAATGTGAAGACATTAACTTTGTAATTCAAATTGTTTCTACAATACTGTCCATCCTTTCCAGCTCTAGTTTTTGCTTTTAGATTTTTTTCCTCTCCATCAACTCTCTCCCTTTATCCTCAAATATATACAAGTTTCCCCAGTTCTCAAGAAAAATTTTCCCTTTTTTCCTGTTTTATCTATTTTAAAGATTTTTTAAGTAATCGCTCCACCCATTGTGGAGCTTGAACTCATGATCCTGAGACCAAGAGTTGCATGTTCTACTGACTACGCCAGCCAGGTGCTCCATTATTCTATTTTTTTTCCTTATCTTACTCTTACTGTTAAACTCTGAGAAAAGTTTATATATGCTGTCTATTTTATTCCTTACCAACGTCTTCCACAGTTTCTTCCCACTACTTTATTTATCTTGTTCTTGCATCAGTAAAAGTCTTTTAGCTAAAATCCTTGGCATTTTAAGTTAGTTTTAATTTGTTTAAACGTCATATAATCTTTAGCAGAGTTCATAATCTCCTACATCTTAAAATTCTTTTATTCTACTTTTCATATTATGAGTTACTTTCTTTACCTGTTGTACCTGTTTTTATTGGTTTATTTCTTAAACTTTTACCCTTCTTTCTACTGTTCAGTTTCTGTCTGTAACAGCTCATTTTAGATGCTGCCAATGTGATCTTCATCTGAAGGCTTCTCCCTAACTCATTGTCCCTGGGATTGGCTTTGGAGCCCAAGACTCCAAGTAGCTGCAGCAGTCTGCCTTTGTCTCCCTTCTAGGACTGGACTTCATCTTTAGTTTCCAGAAAGTACTCCGTTAACCACCTGAAGGTAGGTAGGCTAAGCTTCATTGCAATGAGGCTCACCCAGAGCCTTGATCCCTGCACAATGCTAAGCACTTTATTATTTTATTTAATCCTCACCAGAACCCAATATGGCAACAGTATTATTCTTATTTTTAAATAAGCAGAGATATAGACAAGTTAGCTTGAGCAACATCAAAAATTTTGGAAGCAGCCGACCTGGTTTTGGATCTTATCACTACCTGACACCAGAGCCTCTTTTAATCACTAGGTCTCACTGTAGCAGCTCTGCCGATTTCTGAGCCACCTCTCTCTTCCACCATCTGTTTTGAGGTCCTCAAATACCTTCATTGAGAATCAACATGGGAAATGACACTTGAAGAGGAACCAGAAATTACTAAAGTCACGTTTGATAGTCTTTTGGTCTTTTTCTACACTTGAACTCAGAACACTTGTAATGTCTTGTGGTTTCAATTATTACCTCTATGTTGATGGATGGCAAGTTGGTGTTCTCTGTCCTTCTAATTCCTAAAAATGAAGAACAACTCATTTTCTGCCAGTTTCTCTTCACTTTATCTAGCAGAGCTACAAATATTTATCGAGCACTGCTAGGCATCAGATGCACTCATGCTAGATGCTTGGAATGCATCAGTTAACATACAAGAAAGATTTCTCAGAAAGCTAACATGAAAATTTCATGCCTATTCTTGAATTTACTTCTTGGAAGATTTACTATATTTAAATTCTCTTCTCTTCAATATCTTACATAGAAGAGACAGATTAATGACCGTATTCCTTACTTTACTCACATGATGCATGATGCTTATAGTGGAAGCTTGATGCCTACTATATCAAGTCAAACTTCTTGTGGATTTTAAACAACTTTATGTTCTGGCCATTCCTTATTGATACTCCTTCTGTCCCTGTTCCTGGTACAAATCATTTATTCAGTTATTCTTTCTGACCAAATGAACAATGGACTTGGTACCAGATGACTTGGATTTAAATGTTGGCTCTTCCTTTTACTAGCTGTGTGCAAAATGGCCTATTCTCAACACATAACAGAATGAAGACTAACTAGGGAGCATATGATTATCACTTCACAAATTATAAAAAAGGGCAGGCATGTGTTAATTATTCAGAGCTCATGGCAAACAATTCTGGGACAAAGTACATAGAGTAACATTTATTTCATCAGTTTTCACTGCTACCTCATTTTGAGTGGATAGCATTCCCTTAGAAAACATTTGTTTCAATACACTTACATTTATAAATAATGTAATAGTAAATTTCTTGTAATTTGGATAAATTTCTTATACATTAGCCAAACCCCAAATGCACTCTAATTTATACACACACACATTTCATAAGTCTGACCTCATCTGTCATTTTCTTTCACTTTCTTACAGAAATTTTATCCTCAGATCTTTTTCTTACCTTATTTTACAATTCTTTTAAAATATTTTCTGACTCTGATTCTTATCTTGTGCATTTCCATCCCCAGGAAAGCATTTCTTACTTGCATTATTTACTTTCTCTAACTTAATAAGAACCTCATTGGCATACTTATTAGCAAGAAGCTGTTTAAATGCATCCAATCTGTTTGATTTAATTTAACTACATAGTCATGGCTTTCTGTCCACTTAATGTCTTAAACTGCCTTGAGATCATTCTTTCACTTTGCACTGCCATAGGAAGTAAATTAAGCCGTTAGTCACAGCTCCTTGTTAAATGGCTTCTAGAGTCTATAAAATAATCAGAACCAAATGGAAAATTGCAAAGTTGATCTGGGTCACCTAGGTCTTCATAAGGGAGTGGTGGTCTGTAAGCAACAGTATACTTGGGTCAATAATACTGTTTTGTGTTGATTCTTTACATAAGAATGTGAATATTTGTATCTTCCAAGTCTTATATCATTGTGTCTGTCTTTTAATTAAGACATTACATATATCATAGAAATTTTCTTTCCACGGGCTATTTATCTATAACTGCATATGCTTTAGGGCAGTGGTTCTCAAATGATAGAAAAAGAGGTGTGTGTATTTGTGTGTGTGTGTGTGTGTGTGTGCACTTAAAATGTTTGGGGCATGTTGGAATTGGTGCTATATGCTTATTATGTTGGAATATATATGTTGGAATAAGCTATATGCTTATTATAATCATTGTAATGGTTTTTCATAAATTCATATGCTTAGGTCCTTTTTTTTCTGGACCATAAAATACTAGAGGAGATAGAATGATACCCTCTCTGACCTACCCTACAGTGTGTAGGAACTACCTCACACACATATACCCATGATTGAAACCACTCCTTTAGGCTCTATATTCCTGTAATTCTGGAAAATGATGAGAGAAAATTGAACTGTGAAGAGGACAAAGCTGACAATGAAAGTATGATTCTAAGTATGCTATTCTCTATACACACATATATAAGTATGTATAATACATAAAAACCTAAACATAGAAACCTCAAAAGGATGTTTTATGTAGAAAGCAAATATGTTCTCATATTTGAGAACAGTTATTTCTAGACATAAAATGAATGAATTAAGGAAAACAACTCTTTAGTATTCTTAGAAACCAAAAATTAATGACGATGAAATCAGTCTAAATTTAGACCAGACTTTGATTCTGATCTATTGGGCACACATTAATGTATGGAACACAATAGTTAAAATTAAATAACTATTGGAAGAGTGAAGAAGTGTCTTGAGACCTACAAAAAAGTTATACAAAATGTACAATAATAAGAATTCTGATGCCAATAATATTATCATTCCACTTTCAAAAAAGACTTAAGCATTATATTGAGGAGAAGAACAAATGCTATACTTTAAGAAAAGATAAAAACATTTCACTACTACACAATGAAAGAAGGTGGATATCATCTGACTTCATAAGAAAAACAATGAAAAAATGGAGTTAGTGGCATTGGTCAGTAGCATGTCATAGAAACATGACATAATTAAAGCATTTTCATTAAATACTTGAAATATATTTCTGAATACTACAACTCAAAAGAGTTATGTATACTTTAGAGAAATATTAACCCTTAAATATTGCAAATTGCTGTTTAGAAAATTTAGTTCTCAGGATTACCAGTAATCTCTAGAACATGTGTGTATGAATGTGAATGGAAGATGCATAACCTTTAGTAAAAAAAAAAAATCCAGGGATCCCTGGGTGGCGCAGCGGTTTAGCGCCTGCCTTTGGCCCAGGGCGCAATCCTGGAGACCCAGGATCGAATCCCACGTCGGGCTCCCGGTGCATGGAGCCTGCTTCTCCCTCTGCCTGTGTCTCTGCCTCTCTCTCTCTCTCTCTCTCTCTCTCTGTGTGACTATCATAAATAAATAAAAATTTAAAAAAAAATCCCCCATCATAAGGCTGCCTGGGTAGCTCAGCATCTAACTCTTGATTTAGGCTCAGATGATCTCAGGGTCATGAGACTGAGTCCTGTGTCAGGCTCTGCACTCAATGGGGAGTCTGCTTTAGATTCTCTCTGTCCCTCTCCCTCTGTGCCTCCCCCACCATTCTCTCTCTCCTTCTACCCACTAAAATAAATAAGTCTTAAAACAATCTCCCATCATAAGTAGTGCTAAGCCAATGACCTTTATTCTCTTCTTCATCCTCGGTGTCTCTATAATAATAGATATTATTTATGATATGCATATTAGAGGGCAAAAAGCTGTAGTAAGAACTATTTGATAATATTAATCACCCATTCTATTACTTTTATAAAAAAATACTTCTTTCTTGGCCTCTCTGATAGTCAATTTTTCTATACATTCTCATGTTCTTAATTTCTTATTTCTTTCCTATTTTCTCAATTGAGGATTTTGAGATATAAAAGTTAAAATTAGAGAGTTATCTCTAAACCCCATCTGTCTTTTCATTATTGTATCCCATGTGCATTGGACAGTGTTTCACACAAGTACTCAGTGTGTTTACTGAACTCGGTCATAAGAATCCTTCTCAACATAGAGCAATCTTTTCAAATCTGTTCAAACTTGTATAATTGTATATGTACCCCTCCTGTCACTAATTTTGTGCTTAGTTATTATTTTACTCTTAATTCTTATGTAAATGTTTAAGGACATTTGTCTTGCAATTGCTGCTCTCATAATGTATAGCATATGACCAAGGTGGACAGTTTCTTGCATTGAAAGCCCGTGGTTTGGTCATTGTGAGTTAGTTCAGTTTCCAGGAGTTTCCAGGAGTACTAGAGGAAGAACTATGGTAAAGGAACTATAGTAAACTACAGTAGAGGGCAGGGGAGGGGGAGGGGGAAACTAGTGGGATTGCCTATTATATTGCTATTTGGAGAGAATCTAGAACCTTTTGTTGTAACTCATTCTGTGTGGGCCAGTTTTTGAGTAGCAGCATGAGTGTGCTTTAAAAAATTATAAACGAGGAATATGTTGCCTCCAGAACCCAAAAGACTAAAAGATGTTAGATTTGTCTTAATATTATTGGAACTGATAGATCAATAACTATTTCTTGACAATATCAGAGATGGAGAATCCCTTGACTGACCAAATCATGCCCAGAAATTTTACTAAATTGAAGGAAACTTGCATTTTGTGTAAGACAAAATCCCTTTTTGTATTCTCCTTTGTGAGTTTTTATATGTCCTGGATGAGTGTGTCAAATAAATCCCTTTGCAAGAGGCATCATCAATGTAATGTTATACATGTGTTCCTGAAGAAAGTTGGATGCAGTAAAAATCTTGTCTGCAAGGACTGAGGGCTTTTGCAAGGCTGTTGTGGTATCCTATGGGTAGCCAGGTAAAGAAGTACTTGTGTTCCTTCAAAGGTTAAATTGGCTGAGAGGCTGTCAAATAGGCATGAAACAGAACATGTTAGTCAAGTCTATGACTGCAAAGTATTTATCAATTGCTGATTAGAGTCAGTAATTTTGGTAATATTGGGTATTGCACCTTAATTCATGGTAACATGGCATTAAGATTGAGATACTCTACTGTAGGGCTCCATTCATTCTTTCCAGGTTTAAGAACAGGTCAGATGGGCTGTGAAATGGAGAAGCATTGGTGATTATAATCTCTTCTCTGAATAGTTCTTATAATTGGTTTCAATCTTGAAAGCCCTGTTCAATTCTTGAAGACCTTATTAAATATTTATATTAGACATACAGAAGGTTCACATGGCCCCATTTTATCAAACCAGTTGTAAGTGCCAAAAATTTTATTTCATTTAATTTTAATTTATTACTTATTGGATTGGATTGTGCAGTGTCTAGTAGAGGATATTGTAGGACAATGAGTGTTATGACTATGGGGGATTTAGGCAAGGGTGATAGTTCTGATGGTTAAGATGAAGTATACCTATTTGTTTTTGTTTTATATTAGATGCCCCCCAAGAGTATAGAGATTACCTTAATTTTAGTGCAGGCTCCATATTTACGGTACTTTAAACTTATTGGCATCTCCAGTCATAACTATAAAGTGAATCCCAACCAAAATTTTTTTAAAAGATTTTATTTACATATTCATGAGAGACAGAGACACAGAGACACAGGCACAGGCTCCTTGTGGGGAGTCCCATGCAGAATTCAATCCCAGGACCTGGGATCAGACCCTGAGCCAAAGGCAGATGCTCAACCACCACCCAGGTGTCCCAATCCCAACCAAATTTTTAAAGAGGCCCTGAAGGTTTGCCCTTTGGTACAGTTCAGGAGATATTAAAATTCGGAACCTGTGTTGCAGAAGCGCAAAGCCAGTCAGCTTCCTTTTATCTTTTTGTCTTAAAATTTTTTTTAGTAAACTAAGGATTTTCAATTCCACAAATTGTGCACTTTTTGTTTCAGTTGTTCCTGCCATATATCCAGTTTTTTGTTTTTTTTCCCTCCCTTTATATCCCCAGTTATTACTGTCTTTGGTTGCTAGACATTTGGGGGGATATTTTCTACCCTGTTCATGTTTGTAAGTCTGCTTTTCTACAGAGTTTCATGTCAGTTTCATTAGAGTTATGGATGTCCCTGATAGCATTGGTTGCTTTATTGGATTTAATTAATTAATTAATTAATGACCTAAGGTTTCACTCAGTTTTGAAGTAATCCCTTAGCTATGCCTCACAGGCCCATGGGTACTTTTCCTTATAACGGGGGATCAGGATCTTTGTGGTCACAGAGGCATAGCAGCAGAAGAAGCATTTTGTAGTGTCTTAGTGAGCTGTTTTCAGGAGTGTGGGCCTCAGCATGGCAACTGCTCTTGCTCAACAGAAGCAAACATGTAATAGGCCTATGTAATGCACAGAATATCAGTTCTTCCCTGAATGCTCTGTGAAATGAGATTGATGCCTGTTTTAGGCATACAACCAATGGTCATAGGATAAGACTCATTTCCTGAATTTACTGTCCGTCATGCTTACTGATACCTATACACAAAACTCAGTATGAAGCACAGAGATAGGTCAGAGACATATAACATGGGGCCACTTTAACAAAGGCCCCAAACTCATACTAATGGTCTGGGCTATTAGTAGTTCTGTCCGGATTGAGTTCTTAGAGTTATCCATTGACCTAAATCACAGAGTATGATAATACTAGGAGAGCCCTAAAGGAGCTCTTTTTTTCTCAAAGAAGAGTAACCATTTGCGGAGGATGGTAGGACTTTGCTCCAAAATTCTAAGAGCCTGAGCTACAATTCATTTATTAGGGACTGCCAAAGGCTCCAGACAGCATCACTATCTGCCAGTGACATTTCATGCACCATTGGTTTTACTAGATCACATAGCCCACGTGGCAGAGCAGCTTGCATAGCAGCCTGAAGGTCTTACGGAAACTTCTTTTGTCTGGTCCCTGCTAAAAATTGGCAGGTTTTTGGGTCACTCAGTAAATGAGCCAGAGTAACACACCCAAATGAGGAATATGTTGTTGCCTCTAAAATCTAAAGAAGCCTACTAGGTGTTGTGCTTCTTTTTTGGTTGTAGGAGAGATTAGATGCAACAACTTATTCTTTACCTTAGAAGGGATATCTTGCCACGCCTCATACCACTGGACTCCCCGAAATTTCATTGAGGTAAGAGTCCCCTATATTTTTGCTGGATCTGTTTTCCATCCTCTGATATGCAAATAACTTATCAGTAAGTTTTGGATAGTTCTGTCTTGCTTACTAAATCTAGTCATCACAATGTCATCATTGTAATGAGCTGGCATGATATCTTGTGGAAGGGAAAGGTTGTTAAGGTCCCTGAAAACTAAATTATGGCATAGAATTGGAGAATTGATGTACCAATGAGGTAGGACAGTGATGATACATTGCTGGCCTTGGCAGCTGAGTACAAAATGATTCTGATGTTCCTTACTGATGGGGATGGATGAAAAGACATTTACCAGATCAATAGCTGTATACTAGGTACCAGGGGATGTGTTAATTTGTTCAAACAATGAAACCACATCTGGTACAGCAGCTGCAGTTGCAGTTATCACCTGGTTAAATTTATGATAATCCACTGTCATGCTCCAAGCTCCATCTGTCTTCTGCACTGGCCAAATAGGTGAATTGAGTGGGGATATGGTGGAAATCACTACACCTGCCTATTTCCAGTCCTTGATGATGGCACTAATTTATGCAAGGAGTTCAGTATTGCTTTTAGTTTAATATTTTCTTAGGTGGAAGCAGTTCTAGTGGCTTCTACTTCTTCTTTCCCATCATAACAGGTCAATATAGTCAAGGAGCCAGTGTAGGGCTGGAACTGAAGAAGGTTTTGGGACCTACTGTGTTCACTGTGAGACAGACCTTAGCTATTGATCACATAACCTCCATAAGCTCCTACACTAACTGGTGGGCCAAAGTGATGTTTTGAGTGTTCCTGAAATTAGTATCATTTCAGAGCCAGTCTTTAGTAGTCTCTAAAAGGTCTGATTATTTCTGTTTGTTCAGTGTACAGTTACTCTGGTGGAAGATCATATGACCCTTGGGGAAGGTTGGGGAAAAGATTAATGGTATAAATTTTTGGCAGTATATTGGGTCCTTGTGTAAAAGGAACAAGCCTCTCCTTCATTGAGAGGTTCTAGTTTTGTAAACTGCCTCAAATCTGGGGTTTATTTGAAAGGCTGTTACTCTTTATTTTTATGATTCAGGTTACACTTTTGTTCACTTGACCCAGACATTTTATACTTATGCAGATCAGGTAAGAATTAAGAATTTAGTAGTTTTCCTATCTATTTTACCTGCAGGAACACCACTATCAATCAGCCAGTGCCATGGGTCTGTGCAAGGCCGACTATTCGGATTGCTGCTTTGACTCTGCTGTCCATTATAGTAACCATGCTTACCTTACCTTGTGCAATTGATTGCCACTACTTGGCCTCTGCCTCCTTGGGATCAAACTATTCCCATTTCATTTAGGTTTCCCGATTGAGTGACTGTAGTTACTACTCTAAGGTCTGGCCTACAGAGAAGACCGATTGGGGATCCTTTCAAGGATACTGGGGCTTTGCTCCCAAATTTCATTCTCATAGTTGTGGTGAAAGGAATGCCTTCTAGACCCTCTCATTGTGGGCGAACAGGTCTTAAATGAAAAATCTACTCTTATTTTCCCATCTCAAGGCTTTAATCCCTTGCTTTATATTAAATCAAGTTAGGTCCTACATGTCCAGCTTGCTGACTGTGGGCCACCGTTTGGTGTATGTTACAGCCACCAGAGGAACTGTTAGAACCTTTCTTGATGCAGAATCTCTGCTTAGTGAGTCCATATCAATAAATTCTGCCTGACTCACCTTTGTGCTTCTTCCACCATTATCCTGCACCCTTAATATCCATCCCATCCCCACACCTGTTCCCCAGATTTGGGTCTGTATAAACTAGAGAAATCAACTGGCTCTTTTATAGTATGACTTCTTGAACATGTGATGAAAAATAAAATAAGTAACATAAATGCCATCTATCTATCCTCTACATACTTACGAATCACTCTACTAGGACTCCTAACATAAGAATACAGCCAGTTAAAATAAGGACAACATTTCCTTCTCAACTTCTTCTAATTAACACAGATGAATTATTTAAATTATTTAAATTAATTATTCAAACTCTAAGGGAAGACAGCCACCATGTAGTTAACAGTAGTATTTAAGATCCTAAAGAAGGACAAAAAGGGTATGATTTTTTGGGCCTAAAGCACTAAGAAAGGCAGTAGGCAGTTGAAACCTCTGTACGTTAGTTATTTTTGAATAATAGTTTTGAAGGCTAGGGGAAAAATGACCACTAATGTGAGAAATAATGCCAAGGCAATAAGTTAGCTAGGTTTCAGATTCCACAGAGACCAAAGAAAACAAAGATTCAATTAAATACACATACACGCACATACATACATGCACACACATCCACACACAAAAAAACAGATTGCCAAGGATATGTGAATATGAAACTTAATGTGTAAATTTAGAACAAACAATAAAAAAGAGCAACTGACTTGGTTTAATTTTCTTTTAGGGGTAATAACAAAAAGATGAGTGATGTTTTTGTGGTGAAGGAGGAGGGAAAGAGAAAGGAGGAAAAAAAAAGAGTGGGAGATGTATTCTGTTTAACAGTAGTAGAAAACTAGCATAAATTTTTTGGATTATTTTGCATTATCTCCAAGTAGAGAACCTGCAATTTTTTTCGCTTGGACATAAGATTAAATTTTGACTTTCAAAGTTATTGGATTGGAATGGTGAGTTAGTGAAGATTCTACCAACTTTGAATAAACCTTATATTCATGGAATAATAGATGACATAGAAAGCTACCTATGAGAATATGTAGATGAAATATCTGATTTTTAGATATGGAAAATAAAGTCAAGATATTGAAATAATTTTTGTTATTCCATCAAGTGATTACTTTAAAAAAAGCTATTATTTAAACCTAAATTCTCGACTAATTATTTGGCTTTAGAATTTATGTTAAAGTATTATTATAGATTCTCTTAAGTTTTGTTTATTTTTGTCATGAAAACTGAAAATTGTTACTTTTTTTCAAGAAGCTCAGTTGGTTTGTTCAAAATCATGAAGTACTGGCCTGATGGAATTGAAAATACAACCTAGTATTTGATTCCAAATTCAGCAGTTTTTAGACTATAGTATTGTTATCCTCTAATTATCTATAAGATTCTGAAAATATGTTGAAAATACACCTAAATATGGGACACCTTGGTGGCTCTATCGATTGAGTGTCTGACTCTTGATTTCTGCTCGGGTCATAATCTTGGGTCCTGGAATCCAGCCTTTCTTGCAGCTCTGCACTAGGCGGGGCCTGTGTTTGGGATTCTCTTCTTCCCTCTCCCTCTGGCTTTCTCCTGCTCTTGCACTCTCTCTCTAAAAATAAATAAAAAGGCAATCCATCTAAATACAATGTAATTTGTTATTTTTTATCTCTACTTAGATAACAGACTAAGTGAACTTATAAACTGAGCCTTTATAGAAAGTATGGAAACATCTTGGTGTGAATTTTTTTTTTTTTAATACAAAGAAATTTCCAGGGGACCCAAAGTCACTAGCCAAGGTGCTTATGGATTTAAATTTCCATGATGTCTCAAGTATTTTTATAATTTAACCTTCCCTTAATGGAAAAATAGATAAGAATTCTTTCATAAAATGTTAAACTAGGGCTGAAAAGAGATAGAGAGAAGGCAAACCGCAAGACACTCTTACCTATAGAGAACAGAGTTACTGGAAGGGAGGTAGGTGGGGGATGGGCTAAATGGGTGATGGGCATTAAGGAAGACACTGGTTGTGATGAGCACTGGGTGTTGTATGTAAGTGACGAATCACTAAATTCTGCATCTGAAACCAATTTTGCCATATATATTAATTAACTAGAATTTAAATAAAAAATTGAAAAAAAATATTAAACTAGCATATCTTCAGTAATTTCATTTTCCTCTGTTTTCTTTAGCAACAATTCAGAATGTCTTCAGTCATAAATCAGATAACACAGTTTAAGCCTATTTTAAAGCCTATAAAACTATTCTTAAGGGAGCCATGAATCTGGATTACAAACACTGACTTTCAAACTACTTGGTGAATTGATTTATTTTAAAATATCACTTTGTTCCACAGATTGCTCAATAACCTTATGACATGAATTACTTCAATAAAAAGATTGAGAGGAAGTTGAATTGAGTCATTTTGGTGTGTGTGTGTGTGTGTGTGTGTGTGTGTAGAATGTAGAGAAGAATGTTTGATATTTATTGTGATCCTAACACTTTCTGCCTTTCTTGAAAACAATGGAAATAATTAAGCTCTTTTAGGTATAAGAAACATTTTCTCATTTATAAAGCTGCCAATTTTTATTCTTGTGAAGAAATATGTTTAGCCTTTTTAAAAACCATACTAAATTTGATAAATATTTGGAGAATAATATAACTTTAAAAAATAATAAATAAATTTATATGAAAATTATTGATTAGACATATGCATTTTTCATTTCCTTATTGAACTGTATGAATATGCTCCCGGAAGCATTTCATATTAAATATGTCTTAGTCCAGTCAAGTTGCTATAACAAATTACCATAGGCTGGGTAGCTTATAAACAACAGAAATTGAATGCTCACTGTTCTGGAGGCTGAAAGTAGGAGATCAGGGTGGCAACATGGTCAGGTGAGGGCTCTCTTCTGATCTCAGACTTCTCATTGTATAATCACAGGACAGAAGAGGCTAGGGATCTCTCTGGGGTCTTTAGCCTAAGGGTACTAATCGCTCCATGAGGACTCCCCACTTAGGCCTAATCATCTTCTAATGACTCTACCTACTAATACCATCATTTTTGGGGATTAGGATTTTAACAAACGAATTTTGAGGGGACACATCATTCAGATCAGACCATAGCAATATGAAAATATCCTTTTTCATTCTCATAAGCATTAGTATTAAATCTTTATCTTTCATGTTAATAATTTTATGAATCTTCTGATAGTTAAAGTACAAAACCATCAAATCAGAGTCCTCTCATTATTCATACAAAGAGTGAAGAATAATTTATAGAAGCAAGGCAGAGCAATAAATCTCCATGTTCACTTAAATATTGTTCTCTTCTGTGGATTCATAAAACTTTAACCACGGAATCTTTACCCCCAGGGATTTGTTTATAGCACTTTGATTTCTTATGAAATATGGTCACTGATGGAGAAAACTGTATCACAAATATAAATCATTCCCTGTCTTTTTGATACCCATTTCTCACTTTTATATAACCTCTCATAATTATTTCTTCTTCCATTCTCCCTTTTGCTGTCTTTTCATACCAGATGATGAGCCATAATATTAACTAATATTTAGTGAGCATTTGCTGAGGCAGGCACTATATTATGCACTTTTGAAAAGTATTATATCTTAGATCTCAAAAAACACTATGGGCAAAGTAAAAATATAATTCACATTTTTCAGATAGGGAAATATGGGAACAATCTTAGTTCATAGAACTGGGAATACAGAGCTGATAAGTGGGGAAACATGTATTTAAACCTAGGTCTATCTGATGCCATTGCACTTGCTTTAAGCATTCTATTCCTCTGATTGTAATTCAGGAAAAGGTCCTATGATCAAGGGACTTCTGTCACAGGACTTCCACTAGGTCATGGTGTGTCATGTTCAAAAAACGGTAGAGTTAAATCAGACGATGAAATGACAGCAAGAAAATATATTTATAAATGGATGTCTTAAAAAAGGACACAGGCATACATACACATATTCAGTATCCAGGAATAGAATAACTAATGTTTATTTCCAGTGAAATCAATATTGTCGATAATCATTCTAACTCGGATATATTAACATTATTATATGTGGAAATTTATAATTGGCACATGTTTGTTTTATACATTAATGTGATATAGAAATTTGTACAACATTTCTATGAGGTAGAAGATGGGTAGTATTATTCTCATTTTACATAGGTTTATTGTAGGTACAAAGCTAGGAAATATCCAAAATATAGTTCCAGTTTGTGATATATATAAAATTCAGTGTCCTTTTCATTATGTCATATTGGAAGGATGGGAGAAAGACCTGCAAATTCTGAGCACATAAAGAACAATTTATGTGTTGTCAGTTTAGATTTCTTAAAATTCATCCTCAAATCATCCTAATTCCTTTTTTTTTTCTGCACTTAAAGTGAAACATACAAAGAAATGATACTTATTTTACTGAGTAATTGACAAAGGAACCTCATGATTCCTATGGATTTTATGTATAAATCATGTTATTCTTTTCTTAGGGAAATTCAAAACGATGAATAGGGTATTCCATAGTGTTTAGCTAATACATACATAGGCTTCAGTTCATGTTTTTGATATTCACTTGATACAATATATAACTAAGAAGAAACATTTGCAAAGACAGTGTTTCATCCTCTACTTGAATTATGGGTCTGGCAAGTCTACTATTTTTACATGTTTGTAGAAAATCAGACTATTACTCACAGGAACTTATGACTAGAAAGATCACTTCAAATAAATGTAAGATTGTGATTAACAGAACTCTGTAAGACAAATGTTTAGATATGAATGTTTTCATTTTTGCTACAAAGTACGTATAAAGTGAAACTACTGAACAAAGATTGATATACTTTACTGATGGTAGATATTACTCAAGGGTTTATGTATTTTACTTCCACAGAAGAGTTTTCAGTATATCATCAAGTAGATGAGACTAGAGGAGGTTAAGATTATAAAAGTATTCATTATTGCAAAACCATGTAACCATCCACATTTTAATACTTCCAACTTAAATTCTATATCTCAAATAAGTTTTCTAAAAATACTTTAATGAAATGTTCTCATTGCGGAGATTTGAAGATTAAGACAAACTATTTTTAATATCATTCACTGTTTTGAGACAGAAATATGGATGAATATTTAAATTTTTCATTGAATTAAAGTGTGAGATAGTTTCATAGCTTGCCACTAGGAATTGTATGTAAGTCATTGACTGAGATTCCATAATTTATATTCACTTTTAAAGGATTTTATTGGATCTATGTCTTGACCTTACTTATATTGGTAATTTAAACTCTATTTCTTTGAAAGCCAGCAAAACATGCAGATTAGAGGTGAAGTTCAAACTTCCATCCATAGAAAGGAAACACAGTTGCCAGATTCATGAATATTGGTCTTATTTTCTGTACAATTCAGGAAACTGTTCATTTGCATGTGCATGCTTTTAGAAAGTAAGACTTTCTGCTTTGATCTGTGTTGCATTTCATTTAACTTTCTGGTATGAAAAGCAACAGTTTGAAACAGGAAGCTTTTATTAAGGGCCAACAATCAAAGGAAAGCTTCTTACTTTAAAATCAGATTTAGTAGTAAACAAGTAAATTAAAACAGACTTTCTAAGTTTGTACATTGTTTTTTTCTTCCCCTCTAGAATAATCTGATTTGTTTTATTTGTCGTTCTAGAATACATTTGTGAAATATTAATTAATATTTACAACATTTTTCACTTAGAATACTGAGAACAGTTTCTGAAATACTTTTTAATATTTTAATAAAACAGGGTTATGTGGTGAATAATTAATGTATAAATTAAATAAAAGTGCTTTTTGTTTTCTTCTGGGTCATATGAGTGAATTTTTAAAAATTCACATTTTACAAAGTTCATTCCAGTGCCATCTTTAGAAAGAGCAATAACTTAAAAATCTTTTAAAAGATTATTAATTCCAAAAGTAAAAAAAAATTAATGATCTTTATTTAGATGATATACAAAATACCTGTAGATTTAGAAAAGTCCATTACATTGACTACCTTTGAAAATTTAAATTATTTTTTTTGTTTATGGTTCCAAACAACTCTGGTAATATTCTTTTGATAACTGATGCATGAAAAATTAAATCCTTTCATAAATACTTATATTGGAAATGCAAAGCTATTTTATTTGCTTCATATATAAGTTCAAACAATGTATTTTCAAATATTTTTAGTAACAATCAAGTGAAATCAACAAATGATTTTGCTCTGTGAAAATTCATGAGATATATAATTATAATAAGATACTAGCAAAAATTATTAACATATCTCCAAGTTTCAATTTTTCCTAAAATATCTAATTATCAATATCCATTTCCTTTAAAGTCTCAGATATCTATCAGTGTGGAAGAATGGGAAGACACCAAGGACTCCAAAGAACAAAGTCATCACCGAAGCAACCACCGCAATTCAACATCCAGTGACCAGTCAGACCATCCCTTACTGCGGAGAAAGAGCATGCAGTGGGCCCGAAGACTGAGCAGAAAAGGTCCAAAACACTCTGGTAAAACAGCTGAGAAAATAACCCAGCAGCGACTGAACCTCTACAGGAGGTCAGAAAGACAAGAGCTTGCTGAACTTGTGAAAAATAGAATGAAACACTTGGGTCTTTCTACAGTGGGATATGGTATGCTCTTTAAAAGTATTGTATGCTATGGACTTGTGATTCTTGCCATAGTCGTTGCGTAGTTGGTTCAAATTTAGTAAGTTAAGAATCACATTTTTGTTTCACAGGCCAGTTTGAAGGAACTACTGACACGTATCTAATACAGAAAATTATAATGATGGCATTAAATGTTAAAAGTGTTAAGTATTTGCTTAGTTCTCTAGGCATTCTGTTGAACCTATTATATGAATTATCTTAATTTTAAAAAATTATCTTAATTTTAATTTTCTCCAAAACTCTTCCATTTTAGAGATAAGGAAACTTAGTCAATAACTTCCAAATTATCTTGTTAATAGCGTGGCTGAAATTTATATCCTGTTCTGTCATGCTCTTACACACACATACACACATTCTCTCATACATGCAAACCACATCTTTGTTGTTCTAGGATCTAGGATAAAATGAATTTGAGGCATTGGCAAGTGACTAAATGTACCAGCCACAGATGAACTGAAATGTTTCCATAAAATTTGTTTAGCTTCTTGTGGTCCAGGAACAGAAGTCTCCAAAGGCTTTAATTTGAAGCTCAAACAGTACTTGATTTCATATAGTGTAGATCTGTTAATAATTAAGTTCCTATGTTGATCTGTGAATGCAATATAGACCAAAAAGCACAGCCCACATAAATAATGCAAAGATAATTTTAAAATATGTTGTTTACTACTTTACAAATTTTATTTAAAAAAGAAATTTAGTCAACTTAATACCAAATGATAAATAAAATGGTTTTGTTTTATATAGAAATTGGGTAAACCAGAAGCAAAGATTATAGAAGTATCATGCAGGTTAAGGATAAAATGGAATGCATTCTATATTTACCCCATCTCATCTTTATTATTAAAGTCTCAACTTGAAACAATGTAATAAGGAGAAATTTTAATTATTGAATTAGAGTTTAAAAGAAGTTAACCTGTGTATCTCTAAACAAGAAAAGGAAACGTATTTGCTGAGTACCTACTCTATGCCAGGAACTATGTGAGGTGCTTTATGTGTGTTTTTCATTACTCCTCATAACCCTGAGTGGATAGGTGTCCCATTTTACCCTAAGAATTTGAAGCTTAGAGTTTAAAGACCTTGCTCAAAGGCATACAGCTGAAATGTGTTGGAGTCAGGATTCCATATGTAATTGAAATAATTATTTTTTACTTACTTAAATGTAGTTCACACTCATCCTTTACTAATAATTTTAGTTTAATCACACAAGATCTTACATTAAAAAGTAAATTCAAAGAAAAACTCCTTTTAAAAATTATACCAATAGTTCTTTGCTAATTTGATGACACTAAGTATGATTGTATTTTTTATAGAACTTAGTCCTATATTTATGTGTACTTCTGTTAGTTATTATTCAGCTACTCTTTCTTTTTTTGGAAAGTTCTAGTAAATGATTGTTCATCCAAGTTCCAGCTGTGTTTCATGAACACTGTAATCCAAGGCTGGTCCTGTAAGCAGTGTGGCAGATAACAGTTTGACTCTAAGAGACACAAAAATGCATGAGCTGGCTGCATGGGAGAATCATCAGGGAACATATTATGTTTTTGCTAATGAAACTTCTATCAGGTACCTTGCATTTAGTTATTCTCTGTGTTGTGTTTTTTTTTTATATATATATAAATTTGTTAATTTAATTCTCATACTAACTCTTATAGAAGGGAAGAACGGATATTGTCCACCTTCTTTTTTTCTCTCTCTTTTCCTCTTTCTTCCTCTCTCTGTCCCATTCTAACCATCTATTCATTCATAGGTCCATCAATCCATTCTAAGGCCATGTACTAGCCACCTTTAATAACATAAAGATTATGAAAACAGGATTTGGAATTTAACACATCATTGGCTTCTGTACTTCTCCATGTGTTCCTAACTCACAATAATTTATCCATGCAACAGATATTACTGGGCCACACTGGGAATAGAATGACTTATTCACGTAGGACCTCTCCATTTATGGAACTTATATTCTAGTATCAACCAGCAGACTCACTGAATATTTATTCTCTCCAAGCCTCTTTTTTATCACCGTGCCATGAGAATAATAATGCCTGTCATAATTTCTTGTGAGGGACAAATAGGGTAATGAATAATAATGTACTAAGCCCAGAATTGGCATTCAGTTAATACCAAAAATCTCCCATATATCTATTGAAGTACTACTGTATGTTCATCTGTGCTTTATACATGAAAAAAGTAAGTTTTTTTTTTTTTTTTACCACTTCAACAAAACATAATTTGTACCCTTGGGGGAAATTGCCTCCATTAAGGATACATGCTTTAAAACAATTGTTTTGCATGTTTGCCTTCCTTCCTTGAGAGAAAGGGAATGTCTTACTCATCTTTTCATCTTTGTATCCCCAACATATTACACATTTCCTGACACATAGGAACCCAGTAACTGCACATTGAATGCGTGAACAAATGGAGTGCTTACAGGTGAGAAAACAAGGTCTCAAATATAAATTATTTCCTAGCCTACTAGACACTCAAATCAGTACTTTAACTTAGGAATTTTGACTCTGTGTCTCTTTATGTTTCCACTCTACCACATATTCTTTGTAATCTTGTCAATATTTTATAGTGATTTGTAGTTGAAAAGTGTTTTTACATACTTACAAAAATGCATGATGATTGATTTAACCACAGGTCATAATCTGCTTTTTTCTGAGTTAGGTCTGGCATGCTCCAGAACTATGAATAGCGTACTTTTGACCTCTTGCCTCTTGGATATGAGACATAAAAGAAAGGGAAAGGGAAGAGTCAAAAGATGATTTTTGAGAGCTCTTGTTTGAACAATTAAGTGCATGGTGAGTGACATTTACTGAGCTCAGAAAAAGAAGACAAACATTGGGGATCTTTGACAATAAATTTAACTCAGTCCCGAATAGGTGGTGTTGTAAAAGAAGCTGGATTTCTGCTATCTGGTTCTCAAGAAAAAAAATGAGATGTTATATAGACTGGAGACTGTATGTTGATAGAACATAGAGATTTTAATTAAAATTGTAGGAATAGATGAAATAACCCCTGGTGAAGGACTATAAAAGAACTTTGGAAAACATTTCACAAATATTAAGGGAAGAAATGTTTCTTAAATACAAGAGACTGCAACGTCTAAAACTGAATTACCCCAAAGATGTGCCACATTATGATAGTATGCTATCAGTTGGTTACATGTTTTATCATGACATTGATCCTTTATACTTTCAGAAGGCCATGTGGGGCCTTGGGTGGTCAGAGGCACTCCTCAGGCTGGTTAGTTCCAGCCATAAGCAGTTTTGTCTGTTACCCCAATGTGAGTACAAATACCATTTCTTATGTGTTCTATGATGTGAAAAAAATGTTGGAAAGTATTGGACTGAGAAGTAGGGCTAATGATTAATAATGCCAAAGAGTATTATTGAGTATAGTAATAGATCATTGATGGACCTTGGTAGATGTGGTACATGTGCAAACCAAATGTGAGTAGCTTGAGAAACGATGTGAGGTAAGGATTAGAATATAGTGGATTAAAATATATTAGAAACCCCAAGGTATTGGAAATTTAATCTATCTCATTGCTCCACCATTTGTTGCTCTATTGCCAAAATCACATCATGGTCCAAGATAGATGTGGGAACTCCAATTATTTTGTCCACATTTCATCAGGCAGGAAGGAAGGGCATACCAGAGAAGAAAAGTTCTCTTCAATTAAAACATACTTCCAAGTAATTGCCCACATCATTTCTACTATATCCCATTGGCAAAGCATATGTCTTATTTTTGGTGGCCCAAATTTAACATGAAAGAAGACAAGAAAAATAACTCTAGTGAGAGACAACTATCTGTCTGCCACAGTCGATATTTTTTAAGAAATTGCATTGTGAAGGAGAGGTACAAATATGAAGCTAACTGGATGGGAAAGTGGAGAGGGAAGACAGACTGTTTTGAAGATCAGAGAGATATGAGCATGTTTATTAAGATGGAGCCATTAATGAAGAAGTAGAAAATATGGGAAAAAATCATAGTTGGAACCCTTTGCTTAGATAATTAGAAATGAGGAAAAATACATGTTTTAAATGCAGTAAACTTGTAGGTATTTTGACAGGAAGTTGAGTGACATTTCATGTGATATTACATAATATGCGTGATATGGCCAATATTATTTTCTAAATCTAAAAACTTCATTTTGGAATGCATCTGGCCCCAAGGGTTTGGAAGATGGAATTTGAGGACCTCTATGTTTTGGTAAAATAGCTAAAGTGAAAATCTACAAATTCTGTTTGCTTTCCATTGAACTTTTTGGGGAAATTTCTTCAATATGATTTTTAAAACTTCCCCTCAAAGTTCATGGCATTGTATACAAACTGGCCATGTGTTTTTTGGGTAAGTCACTATCACCCTGAAATTTATGTTCTTTAACTGTCAAGTAAGGATAGTAAGGCCTTCCTAAAGGGATGTGATGTAGTAATAAAATGTATATAAATTTTTTTTTTACTCTATAAGCTACACTGCAAATATGAATATACTTTTCTTTATGTTCATTACTGTCATTATTCTTCAGTGATCTATTTAGAAGAGCTCTCACACTCACAAAAAATTACTCTTTCCAACTATTGACAGATTCTTAATGATTAGCTCATAGAATGGCACATACTAATAAGTATAAATTGACAAATAAGTCTTCCTAGTGTGACTGCTGCTACAAGTGCTAGCCAGTTTTGATATGGACCGTTTTAAGTTTCATACTGTTACTAAAAGATGAAATGCCAAGGGAGGAAAAACAAATTATTTTAAGTGACAGATAACTACAAGTTAGACACTGGCTTTCATTACATTTATCAGAATATTTTAGTTGCTTTCTGAAGTAAATTTATAATTGCCTGAAATGATAAAACAAATACTGTTTTTTTAAAGATAATATGGAGACTTAATACTTTCATTCTCTTTCTTATTGGAAAAAAATGACCAAAATTAACAAAAGGATTGTTATTCCAACCCAAAGTTAAGGTAGTGGTAGTAGTAGTAGTAGCAGTAGTAATAGTAGTAGTAGTAGTAGTAGTAATAGTAGTAGTAATGATAATTAGTTATCATTTTTGTATAGTTTAAAAAAATTCCCAAAATCTTAGTCAATAAGTCAGATACCATTTCTAGTACAAAATTATTTACAAATTTTTCTAAAACAAATTACCCAAGAGAGGAAAGCACAGTAACTAGATATTTCTTCTAGAATATTTTGCAACATTTAGTACTCAGGAGGAATTAGTATCTGAGGTCACTATAACAACTTCATCAACAATTTAGTATTTCAAAAGAAATTGATGTTAAATTTTTATTGTTTTTAAAATGTATTATTTACCTTTTTTCAGTATAAATGAGTGTAATAATATTGATTTGTAAAATCAATATACTCCAGGTATAGATTCCCAGAATATGGATGATTTTATATTACTCTGTACTTCCAGAACTGATTCTCATGAGGAGGCAAGCAGAAACAGAATGATACATAGATGCACTTATTTTATGTTAATCTCATTCTGTATATAGAATATTAATAGAAAAAAACAAACTCAATGGTTTTCTCAATAGATAAAGTAATGAAGCTTTCAAAGGGGGTAATTGCTGAGCTGATAATGGTTTCTGGTAAATGGAAATATTTGGGCAATGAATTTTCCATATATCTCTAAATTAAAACTATATAGTTTTGTGTCATGGAGTTTTAACATGTCCTTCTCAGAACATTAGTTTTTCAATGATATCAATATTTTTACATAATTTAACACCACAGTCAATTGCACTTAAATATACATATATTTTATCATTATGACTGGAAATTCAAATGTGTTCTAGCATATGTGTATGAAAAATGTGATCCATTTGAATAAAACGAAATATTTTTTACATTTGAGACAAAAAGTTAATTGGTTGAATGAAATTTTTACTCAGTACTTTTTGAGAGAGCAAAGAATGGCTTCCTAATTGCATTAAAACAACAAAAAGAAACTTCCAATTATGATGACCATTTGTGTTCTCAATTTAAATAACTAGAAAAAATATAAAACTCTAAGTGTGTAGACTCTGGAAAAAGAAAGCACATAATTTTGTTACCTGAAGAGAGGGAATCCAATGAGTTAAGACTTACATGGGCTAGAAGTCAAGGGAATGGAGCCAAAATAAAATATATATATGAGATTTTCCACTAGAAAAATCAACAGAAACAGATCCAGAAAAATGGGAATATTAAAGTAGGTATTACAATATGGTGTATATATTCAAAATGATAGAGGTAAACAGAAACATGATAAAGACAGAAACTGAAAATATAAAAGAGACCATACTGAATTTTCTAGAGATCAGAATTTATGATCCAGTATGAAAATGAGAGGTGTCTGGATGACATTAACATCAGGATAACTATTGCAGAAGAAAATATCAGTGAACATAAAGCCATAGCAATAGACTATCCAAAATGCAGTATAGAGAGAGAGAAAAAAAAAACCTTGAAAAAATAAAAAGTGTTGTTTACTAATGGGACAGTATCAAGTAGTCATGTAATTGGTGTCCCAGAAGGAAAGAAGAGAATGAATATTTGAGGAAATAATAACCAAAATTTTTCCAAATTTGATGAGAATTCTGTTTAAGATCTTAGAAGCTCAATGAAGCTTAAGCAGTATAGTGAATGAAATAATTCCAAGACACAGTATACAAAATTGCTGAAAACCCATGATAAAAGACTTCAAAGGAGCTAGAAGGAAAAAGAAACTATTAGTAAGGAACAAATACACTTGACTCTTGAACAACACAGGTTTGAACTGTGTGGGTCCATGTATACATGGATTGTTTTCAATAAATATACATACAATACCCTAAAAGTGTTTTCTCTTCCTTACAATTTTCTTTAAAACATTTTTTCTCTAGCTTTATTGTGAGAGCACAGTATATAATACATACACAAATATATGTTAAGTGTCTATTTATTGGTAAGACTTTTAGTCAACAGTAGGCTATAAGTAGTTAAGTTTAGGGGAGTCATATGTTAAAAGCAGATTTTCTCCTGTACAGGGGGCTGGCAACCCTAACTCTTGCATTGTTCAAGGGTCAGCTGTGCAAGTATGACAGCAGACTTCTTGACAGAAATTTTGCAAACCAAAACACAATAGAAGAACATCTTTGGAGTACTGAAAATAATAGTCTACCTAACACTTTATACACAATAAAAATATATTTCTAAAATAAAAGCCAATAAAGACTGTTTTAGACAAACCAAAGCTGAGAGGATTTGTCATAAACACATCTGCACTATGAAAAAAAATATTAAAGGAAGTTCTTAAGACAGAAGGAAATTAATGCCAGGTGGCAGTTTAGTTCTAAAAAGAGATGGTAGGGGTGCCTGGCTGGCTCAGTCAGAAGAGCATGTGACTCTTGATCTTGGGGTCATGGGTTCTAGCCCCACAATAGGTGTGGAGATTACTAAAAATAAATAAATAAACTTAAAAATGATAAAAATAAATGGTAAATATTGTAAAAAATATATTTCTATTTTATATATTTTGCTTAAAAACAATTTATTGTTTATAATAAATATTTTAAGACTTCTAGAATATATGGAAGCAAAAAATGTATGGCAATAATAACTAAGTAGGAAGGGAGAAATGGAAATATAATGTAGTAAGCTTGTAACACTATACATGAAGTGAGATATTATTTAAGTGTAGCCACTGAGAAGTTAAAGCTGTATATTGTAAACCCTAGAGCAGGGGCAGCAAAGTATAACGCGCCAGTTTTTGTTTTTTAAAAAAAAAGCACCATCCTTTCTTGTTTATGTATTATCTGTGCATGCTTTCAGTTTACTGTGTAAAAAGTTTAATAAATACTACAGAAATTATATGATCCAAAAGCCTGGAGTAATTACTACCTGGCTCTTTACAGGAAAACCTGTGACCAATGACCAAGAGAAACTATGAAATAACTAAATCAAAAACATGTAACTAATAACCAATAGTGCATATAAGTAGGAATGATTTTAAGAAGAAATTTTTAAAATCTCAACTAATCCAAACAAGGTAGAGAGGGGAGAAGAGAAGAACAAAAAGCCATATGGGATAAATAAAACACAACCAGCAAGAAGGTAGATTTAAACCCAACTATATTGTCATTTATATTAACTATATTAACTATAAATGGACTAAACATTTCAATTAAAAGGCAGAAGTCATCAGATTAGATTAAAAGGGGCAAGATTCAACTCTGTATTGTCTATAAATCCCACATAAAATTTAAAGAAACAAATAGGTTTGCCTAAGAAAGCATAAAAATTATATTTTGTGCACTCATCAATCCAAAGAAAACTGAGTGACTATATAAATATTAAAGTAGACCCATGGATGCATGGATAAACATTATGTGAAGAGGAAAAAAGCCACAAAGAAATACACTGTATACTTCTGGAAAAGCCATTGTTCCTAGAAATCAATGACTGCTAAGGTTTAAGAGTGAGAGGAACTATGGACTGCAAAAGGGTAGAAGAGAACTTTTTGGCGTTATGGAAATATTCTCTATCATAATTCTGGTATGGGTTGCAGTACCATATGCATTAGTCGAGACTCATAGTGCACTTGGAGTTAGTGATTTTTTTTGTTTGTTCTACCAGCGAGTCTATGAGATAAACAGAACAGTGATGATTATCCTAGGATAACTTAAGCAATATACTTAAAGTCATATAGGCAGTTTACAGTTAATGTATAGATAAACATATAACTAGATGCCTGATTCCTATTGTGAAGATTGTATCTACATAGTATACTACCTCTCAAGAAAATTGCTTAAAAGGTCCAAGAAGGCAAGGACTTCCCCTACTTTTTCATTGCTGTGTCCCCAGATCTAGAATTGTTTGTGATTCTAATCATGTCCAGTTCATTTTATTAAATGACTAAGCTGAAGAACAAAATAATACGTGTGACAAATTGTAATTATTAACCATAATAAAAATGCCTCCTATAAGTCACATGGAAATAGTAAAGGAGAGCTGTAAAGTTGGAAAATAGGTTATTTTTAATTATTCAGGTAGTATGTTCAATATATTTTTCTTTCTTCAACTTCGGATGTTATTTCATGTGAAGTATCTTTAAATTTAAAGCAGTATGCTCAGTTGTTAAAATGAAAAAGAGAAAATAAATAAATATGGTCTTTCCAAAATCTTTTAGACTTTCTGTAGTATATCCATTCTACTTTTTCAGATTATCAGCTAGAGTCATAGTTTTAAATTTAGAAGTACATTACCTGAAAGCATATGAACACATTTGAAAATGTAATTAATGTTTTATTTAAAAATAAGTGTACCTGTATAGTTCCTTACCTTGCAGATAATTTGTATCATTTTGGATCACATCACTTAATATAGAATATCTGTCATTATAAGTATTTTGAAAGAAACTAGCATTTATTGAACAGATTAGATTAGGTGAATCTATTGAACAGATTCACTGGGATACACAATAATTCTGAAGTCCCTGCTTGGTGGGCAGGGAGAGCTGTACACAGCGGAGGAGGCATTTTAACAAAACAAAACTGGACTTTACACCATTGAAAAAATATGTTCTTAGACATTATTCGCTTTTATTTTGATTATTTTTATTTTTGAATTCTCTATCACATTAAAAAAGTTGCAAAGGGGTTTTGGTCTTTTAACATTTATAAAAGGTAATAGATTTTAAAAGGTTAGGAAATATTGAATATTGTATTTTAAAAGGAAAATTGGGCCTAAAGTAACTAGTTTTTTTTTTTTTTTTTTAAGTAACTAGTTTTATGTACGAAGTTAGTACATAATGAGTAGCTTTTGGCAGAATTGAAACAACAATTTCTGAAGCTTGGCTTTATATCATGCTATTTGTTTAATATTTGTTTTATCTAATCTTGATTTCTTAATGGTTTATATGAAGGGAGGTTAAGAGAGTCCTGATTTTTATCTTATGCATCATAAAATAGTTCTAAATTTTTTTTTAAGGAATAGATCTGTTTATTGTACTGTGAAAATGGTCTTGGTACATGTGAGAAACATTATATACTTTGAGGACAGCATTCAGAACTGTTAAGACAAAAGACAAACTATAATTTTAAACTCAATCTTGATTTAAGGGAAAGGCTATAAATTATTGACTGGAATGCATTCAGCATGAATTCAGATTCTATAGAACATGAAGCATGAAAGAGTCAAAAGATGTTCAGTCCAATAAGCGCATACCTAAATTTTACTGTAAAGCAGCAAGGACTTTTTATTTATTCTTATATACTAGTTTTCTTCTGAGACAAGTTGATTTTATCTCCAAGACTTAAGGCCATTCCCTGACTCTGCACGAATTCTTATGTGTCCTCTGGTCCCTGTTGAATTGGCTTCTCAATGCTGAATTATCAGAAAGTAATGGAAATTACTTTAAATAAAGATCATTAAATGATTCTTTTATCCTTATCTCTAACCACCTTTTTCCCCCCTAAAATAGACTGGTAAGTTCAGTAAAATTTACAGAATAGTTGTACTCATAGCATAGGCAGGTGCTAAATTGAAATACATGAGCAAATTAGATCAGAGCTATAAAACTACCCAGTTTTACAACTATCCAGCTGGATAAAATGTAATATGTTTAGAAGTTCAGAAGAGGGAAAAATGAAATCATCACTGATTATTGGGATTATTGCACTATGTAGAAGAAGTAAGCACTGTGTAACTGAGAGCATTTTCTCAATAAGGTATTTCTTGTAGTGACCAAAGAAAAATACACCATTGATCTAGTACAGCATCATTTCTTTGTCATTTTTTGCTTTTTTCCTTCAGCATCCATATATACTGTCGTATCTCCCTTCTAAAACCATATCAGTCTCTCCTTTCCTCTCTCCCTTGCTCCTCCCTTCTTCCCTTCCTGTCTCCCTGCACCTCCACTCTGTCAGGTTCTCTAGCTATCTTTTCCTCTCTCCTTCTGAATTTCCTCCATTTCCATTGGCCCCAAGCCACCATCATCTTTCACCTGGGCTTCTGTACTGTTCACCTACTCTTCCTGAACCCAGATTTGAGCCCCTAAAGTCCATTTCCTGCAGAACAGACAGAGAAGGTAACATATTCAATAGGAAATTAGATCATACCACTTAGTCTTCCATCCTGGTAACTCTTGTATGGCTTTCCATTGTTTTTAGAGTAAAATTTGAGCTTCTAATCAAGGCCTATAACGCTTTACAGGCTCTGGGCCTAGCTTGACTTTTCAACATTGTCCCCAGTTAATCGGCTTCTTGCTCACTTTAGTCCATCCCCAAGGGCCTGCTTTGTGCAAATTTAACTCAACCATCTCCATCTTTCTCATTGCTGTTCTCTATAAACATTTTTCTTTCCTGTTTGGATGCTAATAACACTTTCATATCACAAGACCTATAAGTTGTTATTTACAAGTTATGGATTGATTTTGCTTGCTACAATAATAATAGGAAACCATTATGTAGCACTTGATATAAATCAGGCACTGATTCTAAGAACTATATATTTAATATGTTATATATTTATTATTCACTTATAATTTAATTTGAACAATAACCTTTGAGATAGCACTGTTGTTCCCCTCCATTTTACAAGTGAGGAAACTGAGCACGAGATTAAAAGAAGTTATTTGCTTCAGGCCTCAACATGAGAATATTGAGAAAGCTGGATTTCAATGCAGGCACTCTGGTTTCAGAATCTCTCTTCTTAACTGAACCTCTTAATGATAACCTTTATATTATTTCAAATGTCTCTTTAATTACATAACACATAATAGATATGTTTTTGGAAATATTTAGTGAAGCCGACACAAATATATGTAAGATTTATTTTTCTTTCTAATCAAATTTATTTTCCTTATTTAAAAGTACTCTTAAAAATTCTTCGACAGGAAGTATTTTGTAAGAACAGAAGGAGTATAAATCTTTTCCCTTTCTAATGTGATCTATTTATCTGAAACATTCTGAGCAGAATACTCACTCTATGAAGATTTTGATTGAATAATTGAATATGCTAATTAATACAGCAAAATAAATTTCTTGATAAATACTACTAGAACATCTTAAATTTGACTCTATACAATTTCTTTTAAAGTTTTCAATATTCTAGTACATTTATTTTAATTTTTCACAAGAATAGCTGTGTTTAAGATAATTTTATCAGGGTAGCCTGGGTGGCTCAGCGGTTAAGCATCTGCCTTCAGCCCAGGACATGATCCTGGAGTCCGAGGATTGAGTCCTGCATCAGGCTCCCTGCATGGAGCCTGCTTCTCCCTCTGCCTGGGTCTCTGCCTCTCTCTTTCTCTCTCTCTCTCTCTCTTTAAGTAAAATCTTAAAAAAAAATAATAATAATTATATCAATGGCAAAATAATAATTACAGTAAAACAATAATATATAATGATTTTTATTTTGCCAGGGTCTGAGATTACTTGTCAGGAACATATTGAATATGCTCACAACAGATTTTTCTTAGCACATATTTTCCTGATAGGAAATAGAATATTAATTCTGGTTCATGAACCAAATTTTCCAAAGTAAACTTATTTTATTCATTAAATACATTGTAGTTTTGGTAAAGAGACTTATTTAATCCACTGTGACTTTGCCACCACTGATGATGATGATTATGATTAAAGTAGGAAACCTACCACAGATTCCCTTCCAGAATTCAGAAATAACAAAAAAGTGAATATAAGGAATGGCCAATAGAGAAAATAATACCAGACTTGTAGCTGATAAAACTAGATCGTTGAATGTGGTTTTGGTATGTGGCCACAATAGGCTTTTAAACCTTGCTTCCTAATTCTTAACCACAGAGTCACAAGGAGGAGAATGAGCTTCCCAACAAAGCAGGATGACAGGCAAGAAGTAGACCAGAAATAACTCTACAGCAAGGCAGACATGAAAGAGAGAATGGCTTTGAACTCAGCAACTTCTTTTAATTTCTTTTAACCTAACACTGAGAAGTCAGCAAGGGGTGGGTGGGGAAAGAAACTGGGAGTGATGAGCTCTGATTGTGTTACCCATGTCTTGATATAAATCATAAGGGAACACTGAACTGAGCGCATTAGCACAATATTGCCTTCAATTTCTGAAGTGCATTTAAAAAATGAAAATCTTCAGAGTGATAAATACAACAGACTACTTGAGCAGAAAAAAAAATCAACATAATAGTTATATCTACTGCTATAAAGTTCTGTTATCTACAAGTTTTTATACTTGTAACAGGAAAACCAAGTCACTGACATATCTTGACTTCATGCCAGAAAGATAAATGAGTACAACATTATATTAATAATCAAGGAGAGAGGTCGGGTATTGATATTGACTGAGAAGCTATTTGTTAAGATTGCTTTTCCTCTAATGCCATTATTTAATAATATTCACTGTTTATATGAGAAATTTCAATAATGCCACTGTTTATATAAAGAAATTGAGTTACACATAACCAAATGAGATGGAGATTTTCTAGTAGACCTGTTATGTTTTAGAGTATCCTGCTTAAGTCTCCAGAATATACTATCAATCTCTTCTTTTGTACAACACTCATGGAAATTAACGTAAGGGGAAACTTTCTCAAAAAAGTATAGATAAATCGAAATTGCTTTTTGTATAGAAAAAGGATCTTGGTCTTCTCCTGTCGGTACAAAATGGTTTGAGTTGGAATTATACCTTATTTGAAGTAAGCTCATCATTTTATATTCCTTGGAATTCTGAACTCCAACTGGTTAAATTAGCCATCTACCCTTAGGCCTAATGGGCAGGTTTAAAGTACAGGATACAAGTAAAAATACAGGATTCTCAGTTAAATTAGAATTTCAGATAAACAACATATAAATGCTTTAGTATATGTATGCCACAGTATTTGGGACGTATTTATACCATAAAAAAAAAAATGCTAGTTTTTATCTGAAATTCAGATTTTACTAGGTATTCTCTATTTGGCCAGACAACCCTATCCCTGTGCCAGGATACAATTCCTTGGGTCCACCCTAGAGACACGCAACCAAATATGTTTCTTTTTAAAATATAAATTTGATGATCTTATGATTATAATAGTTTTACCGGCAAATTTATGGTAAGTTTGATTATACTGCAGCTTATCTTCCTTGTAAAAGGGTTTTCATTTATAGCCTTTAAAAATAGGACACATCTGCATGGCAAATTGAACTACAATAACTAAAAATATTACTCAGTTTTACACATTCAAGTGATAAGTTTCTAATTAGATGAACACAGTGGTAGGCATTATTTAATAAAAATGATATATATTTTCCAGTTCAGGAAATTATCGGAGTCAACTATATTGCCCTAAAAAAGACCTTTACTTTAACTTTGTGCATTTGGGTATTGATGTATCTCCATTGATATGAAATATATTCTTAGATTTTGGATCAAATTGCAAAATGTATTACTTTGTTTTAGGAACCAAACTTATCTGCAACTGAAGTGACTAGAAGGACACTCTGTATGACTCTAGAGCAGGATTTTGACTAGTACCTTCACAGCCTAAAAATGCCACCCTTGGGAGGATTAATGTTTATTGAAGTATGTGTCCACATGGCTTTACATCTTATCAGGTTTGGCAGCTAAAAATTGATATCTCAAAGCTGTTTTATTTTTCAGTGTCCTGTGTAAAGCCAAGTTAGCTCTTCAAACTTGAAGACTGACAATGTCTTCAGAGTGAATTGAAAAAATTAAAAGAACAAAGCTTTTTATTTTAAAAATACACATTTCTTTAGAGGGACAACAAATAATTTAGTAGTACACTTCCCTTGAAACTTAGAGTTAATTCTGTTCTATAGGATTCTTTGTATTTTGTGAAAACATTAAGATGGCTTATATCAGGTATATCCTATAACAATGTGAAACATATTTAGAATGTTCAAGCTTTTTAGATACATTTCTGTTGTGTTTTTTGAATAGAATGTCATCAGATTATTTCTTTCACAGAATTTTCCATATGAATATTCATATCTGAGATGGCCATCTATAACCACAATTATTTTTTATAACTGATAAGGCAGAATTAACACCTTGTTTATATATTTCTTTAATAGAAATACTTTTTCAGTGTAATAGCTTAAAGAGTAGAATATAACTGTAGTTGTTCTGAGCAGAATTAGATACTTTATTTTTATCTTCTGTTGGAACAAAAAATGAGTACCTGTCGGATATTTTCAATGACAGTAATTTGAAAATAGTCAAAGTTATGTACACAATCACGCTGTGGGCAAAACTATAGCAAGTTCTTGTTGACAGCTATATGGTTTGAGGATTAGATGCTCTACAGTAATTCCTGTAATTTTCTGTAAGTAGTAAAACAAACTTGGCATTTATTTATCTTCTAGATGAAATGAATGATCATCAAAGTACCCTCTCCTACATCCTGATTAACCCATCTCCAGACACCAGACTAGAGCTGAACGATGTTGTGTAAGTTGATCTTCTATCTCACATAGGCATTCATTAAAAGAAAACCAGCAATTTATTTTTATATTTTTGTTTCCACTATTATAATCCCTAATTTCTTGTCATAAATGCTTAGAAATTCCATTTCATTTTTATTTTCAATAAACAATCCACTCTATTTCTATGTGTAATGCTATAAAAAAAGTATTGTAGAATTGTAGAGGTATAAAAGAAGGAAATAACAGCAGGAATTCTATATTCTGTAAGCTCATATATATTTGGAGAAATAAGAGAAAATATGATAAGAGAATGAATGATAAGAGAATCATTTGATAAGAATGATAAGAGAACAGCTCAGAGGAAAACATGAAATACTCCACATTATCTAGTTCTAAATATCTTAGAGTTCCCAAAAACTCCAAAAACTCATAGAAAAAGTCTATGGTAGTAAATTGATTAATCAAAAACTCTGTGCCATGCATATACAATTGCATTAGTGTTGCCTTAAAAGTATGATATGGAGATCAGAAATTTTTCCTGATTTCAAAGTCTTACACTCTAATTAACAAACTACAATTTATTTATTTATTTATTTATTTATTTATTTATTTATTTAAAGATTTTATTTATTTATTCATGAGAGACACACAGAGAGAGAGAGAGGCAGAGACACAGGCAGAGGGAGAAGCAAACTCCACGCAGGGAGCCCGATCTGGGACTCAACCCCGGGTCTCTAGGATCACGCCCCGGGCTGAAGGCAGCGCTAAACCGCTGAGCCACCCAGGCTGCCCAAAAAAGTATAATTTAAACATAAAAATGTAATAGAAATATATAATATGACTTTGTTATTAATGGATTTAGCATCAACTGAGTGAGACAGTGCTTTTCTAATTTCAAAGAGGAAGTCATTGTTATGAGTTACAGTAATTTCAGAGGATATGAGGATTTGAACTAGACTTTGAAAAGTATATAAGATTTGTGTAGGTGGAGAACACAAGACATTCCAGAACAGGGAAATGGCTAGAGAAAATGCACTATGTAGAGTTTGCATAATGTGCTTCATTTGGCAACATTTCATTTGGTAGAAGAGAGGGTCCAGTTTGACCAGAGTAAAAAAGCTTTATATTAATTAGCATCTCTGTTGTTCACTCAATAGAATATTGGAAATGTATATTGGAAACCTGACTCTGGGGACGCCTGAGTGGCTCAGTTGAATAAAGAAGATATGTATGTGTGTATATATATAATAATAACAAAATATTATTCGGTCATCAAAGAAAAAGAAATCTTGCCAAAAACTAATATTATACTGGTTAACTAACAAAGTAAAAAAAAAAAAATTAATTCTATGTGATGGTCATATAAATAAATAAATGCTGCTTCACAGAAGCAAGTCAGAATAGGGAGGCAATTTTCTAGGAAGGAAAAGGGGAATTGCTTGTTGTGGGAAAAAAAGAAATGGTGAGTTTTCTATTATGAATTAAACTGATATGAATATCAAAAAAAAAGATGATGAGCTGGAAATTTGGATATATCATTCAATGGCTATGTGGAAATGTCTAGAAAGCATATGGGAATATAGTACTGGAGCTTTGAAGAGAAGCTATTTCTATGTAGAAAATAGTGATTTTTCATCTTCCAGATGAACAAAGCTAAAAAGAGAATAATTTTAGGGTAGAAAGATAGGTGTGTTTCAAAAACTTCTTAGGAAGATACCTCAGCAGGAGCAACTTTAATGCAAAATCAGTGTGAAAACAATTTATAATGCAACTCAGATACAACTAATTAGTATAATGCTTTATTTTGCCATCTGATGATTCTGAACTAGAATATCAGAACTTTGGGGAATGAGATACATGATAATTTCACCTTGTAAAATTCTTAAGGAAGCTGTCAAAAAATATGTCCATTGGCGATGTTGAATTTATGGAAGACTTTAAAGTTACATGAAAATATTTTATTTATGATGCATTTAGCTCTTAGCTGACCATTCTGGAGACTTTACTTGGTATGTTACTATAATAAAACAAAACTGCTTAGTTTTTCTTGTGTCCATATTTATACAACTTCCTTCCTTTAAACTCATAAAATCAGGCAATTTTTATTAATTTTCCATCTTCTCTAGCATCCTAACCTTTTTATGCCTTTTTTTAAAAGTGTAGTAATAATTTTTTTAAAAGATAGATTTTTTGTTTGTTTGTTTGTTTGTTTGTTTGTTGTAGAGAGAAAGAGCATGTAGAAGGAGGGGCAGAGGGAGAAAATCTCCAGCAGACTCTGCTGAGCATGGAGCTCAATTCAGGGCTCAATCCCATGATCCATGAGATCATGACCTGAGCTGAACCGAAGAGTTGGATACCTAACCAATTGAGCTCCCCAGATGCCCCACTATATATAGTGTTTTCTGGAAGTTATGCTTACCTTATTCATATTTCATAATGAATTATAAACTTTTAAACCAAATATGATTATTTCCCATGATTATTTTTGATAGAATGGGAAGATATTGTTAACCTTTTGAGTCTATAAACATGTCCTTTCATTGAATAGATGTTTATAATTTGAAATAATTCCCCCAAATTTAAACTTAAAAATAAAATATGTATGTTACAATATATATTTTGTAGGAAAAATAAACATAACATTTTCTGCCTTGTGGATACTATTATTTTTTATTTATTTAAAGCTAAAACATCAACTTGACTGCTATATAAAATCTTTTTACAATGACCTGTATTTGTGGCCATTGAAATAATTTTTAACATAACAGGAACAGTGATGAATTTCATGAAAATAAAGTCTACTGTGACAAGCAGTACATATTTAAGAAATTGATTTTATTAGACTCGTACGTTTAGTGGTGATAGTAATAAAGCAACTTTTGCAGCTATATCAATGAATTTAGGGGATACTTGATTATAATTATACCTTTTGATTTTCTAAAAAAAGTTGCTTTCCAAAATTCATTTTAAATAAAGATGTAGCTTTAATTGATGATTGGTGATTGGTGTTAAAGAGCTTAACCTTCTTGAAAGAAATGAAAATGAAAATACAAAATACAAAATTTTGTGGGACGCAGCAAAAGCAATTCTAAGAGGAGAGTTTATAGTAATAATGTATATATTAAGAAATTAGAAAGATCTCAAACAATCTTAACTTTACATCTAAAGGACCTAGAACAAGAAGAACAAACTATGCCCAAAATTAGCAGAAGGAAATAATTAATAAAAATTAGAATGAGAGGTGCCTGGGTGGTTTTGGCTCAAGTCATGATCTTAGGGTTGTGAGATCAATCCCCTCCTCGGGCTCCTCACTCAGTGAGGAGTCTTCTTAAAACTCTCTCTCTCTCCTTCTGCCCCTCCCCCTACTCTTTCATTCTCTATCATTCTCTTTCTCAAGTAAATAAATAAATATTTTTAAAAGTCAGAATGAAAATAAATAAAATACAAACTAGAAAAATAATGAAAAGATCAATGAAACTAAAAGCTTTGAAAAGATAAATAAAACTGACAACCTTTAAGTAGACTGAGAAAAAAAGAGATGACAAAATAAGAAATGAAAGCAGAAACACTGCAAGAAATACTACATAAATTCTGAGAATTATAATGGACTACTATGAACAATTATATACCCCAAATTACATAACTTGGGTGGTTATGTATATATGAATACATTTCTAGAAACACACAACTTACCAAGACTGAATGAGGAAGAAATAGAAAATCTGAACAGACCAATAATGAGTTAGGAGGTTGAGTTACTAATTAAAAAAAATTGTAATGCAGAAAACTCCACAGCCAGATGGCTTTAATGATGAATTTTACCAAATATTTTTAAATTTATTATTATTATTATTATTATTATTATTATTATTATTATTATTTGTATATTTTTTATTGGAGTTCAATTTGCCAACATATAGCATAACACCCAGTGCTCATCCCGTCAAGTGCCCTAGGTGCCCGTCACCCAGTCACCCCAACACCTCGCCCACCTCCCCTTCCACTACCTCTTGTTTGTTTCCCAGAGTTAGGAGTCTCTCATATTCTGTCATCCTTACTGATATTTCCCACTCATTTTCTCTCCTTTCCCCTTTATTCCCTTTCCTATTTTTTATATTCTCCAAATGAATGAGACCATATAATGTTTGTCCTTCTCTCATTGACTTACTTCACTCAGCATAATACCCTTCAATTCCATCCACGTTGAAGCCAATGGTGGGTATTTGTCGTTTCTAATGGCTGAGGAATATTCTATTGTATATTTAGACCACAGCTTCTTTATCCATTAATCTTTCGATGGACACTGAGGCTCCTTCCACAGTTTGGCTATTGTGGACATTGCTGCTATAAACATTGGGGTGCAGGTGTCCCTGCATTTTACTACATCCGTATCTTTGGGGTAAATCCCCAGCAGGGCAATTGTTGGATCATAGGGCAGTTCTATTTTTAACTCTTTGAGGAACCTCCACACAGTTTTCCAGAGTGACTGCACCAGTTCACATTCCCATCAACAGTGCAAGAGGGTTCCCCTTTCTCTGCATCCTCTCCAACATTTGTTGTTTCCTGTCTTAATTTTCCCCATTCTCACAGGTGTGAGGTGGTATCTCATTGTGGTTTTGATGTGTACTTCCCTGACGGCAAGTGATGCAGAGCATTTTCCCATGTGCTTGTTGGCCATGTCTATGTCTTCCTCTGTGAAATTTCTATTCATGTCTTTTGCCCATTTCATGATTGGATTGTTTGTTTCTTTGCTGTTGAATTTAATAAGTTCTTTATAGATCTTGGATACTAGCCCTTTATCTGAAATGTCATTTGCAAATATCTTCTCCCATTCTGTAGGTTGTCTTTTAGTTTTGTTGACTGTTTCTTTTGCTGTGCAGAAGCTTTTTATCTTGATTAAGTCACTATAATTCATTTTTGCTTTTGTTTCCCTTGCCTTCATAGATGTATCTTGCAAGAAGTTGCTGTAGCCAAGTTCAAAAAAGGGTGTTGCTTGTGTTCTCTAGGATTTTGATAGATTCTTGTCTCACATTGAGATCTTTCATCCCTTTTGAGTTGATCTTTGTGTCTGGTGTAACACAATGGTCTAGTTTCATTCTTCTGCACGTGGATGTCCAATTTTCCCAGCACCATTTATTGAAGAGACTGTCGTTTTTCCAGTGGATAGTCTCTCCTGCTTTGTTGAGCATTAGTTGACCATAAAGTTGAGGGCCCATTTCTGGATTCTCTATTCTGTTCCATTGATCTATGTGTCTGTTTTTGTGCCAGTACTGTACTGTCCTGATGAACACCACTTTGTAGTACAACCTGAAATCTGACATTGTGATTCCCCCAGTCTCTGGTTTTCTTTATCGATATTCCCCTGGCTGTTTGAGGTCTTTTCTGATTCCACACAAATCTTAAGATGATTTGTTCCAACTCTCTGAAGAAAGTCCATGGTATTTTGATAGGGATTACATTAAATGTGTAAATTGCCCTGGGTAGCATTGACATTTTCACAATATTGATTCGTCCAATCCAGGAACATGGAATATTTTTCCATTTCTTTGTGTCTTCCTCAATTGCTTTCAGAAGTGTTCTGTAGTTTTTAGGGTAGAGATGCTTTACCTCTTTGGTTAGGTGTATTCCTAGGTATCTTTTGCTTTGGGGTGCAATTGTAAATGGGATTGACTCCTTAATTTCTCTTTCTTCAGTTTCATTGTTAGTGTATAGAAATGCCACTGACTTCTGGGCATTGATTTTGTATCCTGCCACACTGTCAAATTGCTATATGAGTTCTCACAATCTTGGGGTGGAGTCCTTTGGGTTTTCAACGTACAGTATCATGTCATCTGCAAAGAGGGAGATTTTGACTTCTTTGCCAATTTGAATGCCTTTTATTTCTTTTTGTTGTCTGATTGCTGAGGCTAGGACTTCTAGTACTATGTTGAATAGCAGTGGTGAGAGTGGACATCCCTGTCATGTTCCTGATCTTAGGGGAAAGGTTCCCAGTGTTTCCCCGTGAATTTTACAAATATTTAATGAGGAATTAATACTAATCCTCCTCAGACTCTTCCAACATTAAGGAAGAGGGAACACTGCAAACTTATTCTGCAAAGCCGTAGGTACCTAGATACTGAAACCAGTTAAGGATATCACAAGAAAAGAAAACTGTAGATAAATATCCCTATGAATATAGATGCAAACCAAATTTAAGAATATATAAGGATTATGCAGCATGACCAAGTAGAATTTATCCATGGGTTGTCAGGATGATGTATGCAGCCAATTAATGTAATTCATCACATTAATAAAATGGAAGATAAAAATCACATGATCATCTCAGTAGATACAGAAGAGGCATATGACAAAATATGACATCCTTTCATGATAATAATCCTTAATAGATTGGGTACTGAAAGGGACATACCTCAATATAATAAAAGCCATATATAATAAACTCATGTTAACGTTATAATAAATGAGAAAAAATTGAAAGTGTTTCCTCTGATATCAGATACAAGAAAAGGTTGCACCCTCTCAATTTTCCTATTCAGGATAGTACTGGAAGTCCTACCTAGAATATTTAGACAAAACAAAGAAATAAATAGCATCCAAATCAGAAGGAAGAAGTAAAATGGTCACCATCTGCTGAAGATATGATCTTATATAAAATTCCAAAAAGTCAATAAAAAATCTGTTTAATGATTTCAGTAATGTGACAGATTATGAAACCAATTTACAGAAATCAGTGGCATTCCTTTATCCTAATGACAGTAATATTTTACACTAATGACTCAACATCAAAAGAAAATAAAAGAAAGAAAGAAAGAAAACCACCCTATTCACAAGAGGTCCAAAACAATAACATACTTAGGAATAAATTTAACCAAAGGAGTGAAAGATCTGCCCATGAAAACTATAAACTTTGCTGAAAGAAATCAGAAAAGACACAAAGAAATCGAAAGACCTCCTATGTTCACGGATTAGAAGGATAAATATTTGTAATGGCCATACTATCCAAAGCCATGTACAGACTCAACAAAATTCCTATCAAAATACCAAAGGTTTTCTTCACAGACTAAAACAATCCTAAAATTCACATGGAACCACAAAGGATCTTGAGTAGCCAAAGCAATCTTGAGAAAAAAGAACAAAGCCAAGGTGTCACACTTCCTGAATTCAAACTATATTATAAAGCTATAGTAATAAAAACAGTATGAACCTGACACAAAAATAGATACATAGATCAGTAGAACAGAATAGAGAGCCCAGAATTAAATCCTGGTATTTATGTTCAACTAATATTTGACAGAATAGCAAGGAACACCCAATGGGGGAAAGGAAAGTCTCTTCAAAAATTGAAACTGTAGAAGCACATGCAAAACAATGAAAGTATATTTCTATCTCATACCACTGAAAGAAATCCTCAAAATGGATCAGAGACCTAAATCTGAGACCTGATATCATAAAACTTGTAGAAGGAAACAGGGAAGAAACACTGATATTGGTCTTGGCAATGATATTTTGGTCATAATGCCAAAAGCACAAACAAGGAAAGCAGAAATCAACACATGGAACTACATCAAACTCAAAAAGCTTCTGCACAATGAAAGAAACAATCAACAAAATGAAACAACAGCCTATAGAATGGGAGAAAAATTTTGCAAACCATATCTCAGATAAGGGGTTAATATACAAAATATACAGAACTTCTAAACAAAGAAACAAACAATCAGATTTAAAAATGGGCAGAAACTAAGGCTTCCAGAGGACATGAAAATAGCCAATGCTGCGGATAGATGCTCAGCATCACTAATCATCAGGGAAATGCAAATAAAAATCATAACAGGATATCACCTCAAACCTGTTGGGATAGCTATTTTCAAGAAGACAAGAGATAACATATGTTGGTGAGAGTATTGTAAAACCAGAACTCTTATATACACTGCTGGTGGGAATTTAAATTAGTCCAACCATTATGGTAAACAATACAGAAGTTTCTCAAAAAATTAAAAATTGATCTACCATATGGCCCAGCAATTCCACTTCTGGGTATACTATCCAAAGGAAATGAAAACAGGATATTGCTGAGACATATGTACACACACATCTATTCAGCATTATTCACAATAATAGATATATAAACAACTGAAATGCCCATCAATGGATGAATGAATAAGAAAGATGTGGTGTAATACACAATGGAAGAAGATATCCTGCCATTTGCAACAACGTAAATGGACCTTGAGCACATTATGCTAAGTGAGATGTTGGAGAAAGACAAGTACTGGGTGATATCACTTATATGTGGAATCTAAAAAAGAGTCAAGTCCATAAAAAATAGATGGTTACAAGGGGGTAGGAAGATGGGGGATTAAGATTGATGGTATTTAAGTGTTCAAGCTTGTAACAAGAAGTAAAGATAGAGATCTAATGCACAGTATAATGAATATTGTTAATAATAATGCATTATAATGATGTAATATGATGAATATTGCTTCAATGGCAATCATTAAAATATATGAATTTATCACAGTAACATGTTGTACATCTTTAATTTACAAATTGGAACATGTTCAATTTATCAAATAAAAAAGAGCTTAATATGCACTATTTTCTTCATCAATCTAAATGCTAGTGATGTTCAAAGTAATTATAAAGCAGTGTGCATAGATAACAATATCCAGTTAATGGATTCAAGGACATTAATTCCAACTTTTATTTGATGGGAGAAAATAGACTGTAGTGCTTTAAATTACCTTTTCTTATTTTCATTAAGGAACGTATTTTATGTATATTTTTCCTTTAGTTTTTAAGAGGAAATGTGTAATCTTCATTAGAATTCTCACTTTAAGTTAGCTTTTCTGCTCATTTTTTTGTACCTCCCAAATGTTTATAAAAGTATGAATTCCCAGTTTCATTTGTACCTGAAACAAGACTGTTCAAATGCTGCATTACATGTATTTGTTTTCCTTCTTTCTCTGCAAACAGTCAATGACTTTACACTGCCTTTGGAACAGAAATCGAAACTACTTTATCCTGAAACTTAAAGTCCTTCGTTAGCTGTTTTCTACTTTTCTCCCTGAATTTACCTTCCACTATTTCCTGGTTTAACCATTTTCCTGAAGTCAAACTCATTTTCTAAAGAGATCAGGAGCAAGCTAGAGAGAGAAGCTTAGCTCAACCTCCTCAGTAAAAGTATTCCCTCATTTTTTTCTGTTACTTTTTTTCTCTTTCTGTGATGTTTGGAATTTATTTTTCTTGTCTATATCTGCTTTATAGATTAAAGTCTACTAATCTTGTGCAAGATAGGGGTTAAGGTTTGTGACTTTTTCTATTCAGTTCCTAACACAGTATTCCAAGTGAGCTCAAGAAATGGAACCTTGTGTCATTTGAAAGTTGGAAGTAAAACATCTCTCTTCAAACAAATTCTAACATTATTGAAGTGTATGAGTTTGGCAGATGGACATTTTTCCATTTACCAGTTAGAATGAATTAAGAATTATTTTTTATTCTTTTGTATAATTGCTGACGATAGCACACCCTGAATTTTAGATTAATTTCCAGATAATTAAAAGATTATCTCTGCATAGTATTCCTCAGAGTGTCTATCAAATGATTACCTTTTTAGATTCCTGAAATATTTAATTTAAAAAGACTTTGGAAATGATATAGATCCAATTTATTTATGAAAAAAATAAGACTAAGAGCAGTTAAGTAGTAGAAGAATCATGGCTGAGATTTAGGTCTCCTTGTTAGAAAAATAGTCAAAGATAATAAATCAACAGAACACTAAAATAAAACATGAAGTTTTGATAAGAGGAAGGAGGTGAAACGGATCATAACTAAAAAAGAATAATTATTAATTCATCAGCTTACATCATAATCTGCTTAAATACAGAAATAATATAAGTCCCTGCCAAATTGTATAGGCCACCTAAAAAGTGAGTTCTTTCACTAGTGCTATGTATAGATACAGTTTAGATGACCTGAAAACCAAACACATTTGAAGCAGCAGTCTGAAGTGTAGGTGTGAATTTTTTTTTGCCTTTATTTACTATTACAGTTATTTGCTTTTTCTTTTCCTAGATACTTAATCCGACCAGATCCGTTGGCATACCTTCCAAACAGTGAACCCAGTCGAAAAAACAGCATCTGCAATGCCATGGGTCAAGACTCTCGGGAGGAAACTCAGCTTTGATAAAAGGAAAATAAGAGACCTTTTTTCTCCTACAAGAATCTTGCTTGAAACAACTCTAAATCTTAGGAGAAGAATAAGTGCTGCTGGCATGAAAGAAACTTGATCAGAATATATTCAATTATCTCACATTAAAATCAATCTATTCTCTAAGAAATATAGATTATTTTGAAATTTAAAGTATTGCTTATTGGTACTCCTCCTATTAATATTTGAAAGACATCAATGGGATGATTTTGAAAACCTCAATTAAAACACACAAATTTAAATGGGATATTTGACAATATTCCAAAGTGTATGAAGCCAATTTTTAAAAGTATTAAGGTTTTATGAAAGTAAACAAAAAATCCAACTACATTTGGTGCATCACACTGGACGTAGCAGACTGGTTCCTCTTAAAAACTAAAAAGTCATATTATATTCTTTAAACTTGCTGTTTTATAAAATTGAGCTCATCATAAATGTCTGGCATCTACACAGAGATTAACCAACAAAATTGTGTGGCTGACTTTTGTGAGAGACTCACAGTTTGCTTTAGAGTACAAATCATTTTATCGTTTTTTTGCCTTTTCATATCATATCATATTCATTTTAGAACTTGAGATGTTTACAGCATGTTTTATTACATTGAGGAAACCAAAACAAAAAATATCAAGTACCTGAACTTTTTTGCTACATTTACATCTGACACACATTGTATGCCAAGAAGAGTGTTAAAAAACAAATATTTATTATTCTCCTAAAAGAATGCCTGACAGAGAAAATACTGAAAACACAAATGTTGACTTAAATTGAAGCCAGGAATTGAAACGTTAACTGAAATATGCAGTAATGATTTTCATTAGGCTCTTGAGCTTTAACATTTTCGTAGTCTATATAGTATGTTTCATCAGAAAGATACTTTAAAATTCAAACAGGCAAAATTAACCTTTTATGGAATACAAGGACATTTCAAAACTTTAAAAGTCCTCCTCTATGCTTTACTATTGAGATATTTATACACAAAACAATATGTTAAAAAATTTATTTAATTTTGAAAAATCATCTGTAGGACATATAACACTGTGAGGAAAATGCATGTAGTTAAGATGGGTAGCTTTTGCCATTGAAATTTAATATAAATCCTGAAGAATTTTACAGTTATAAGATAAATATAGATTGATCCTTGATGACACCAATGCTGTTATCTTACTGCTTCGTTCCGCTTCAGAAATAGGCTGAAAAGCACAAGAGCAGTTTGCCAGGTGGTGGGAATATGTTACGGTATTCCCATGAGAGAGACATTGGTAAATTTAAAGAGACATTTTTCCTCTAATTTTGTGTTTTAAAAAATTTCTGACCTTGACAATGAATTTTAATTCCACAAAAAAATTGGGCATATAAGACTAGAAAGAGGCATTTTCTTCTTTCTTTTCACAGAGAAGCAGATAAATTGAGAAGATAGTGGAAGAATTTTTTAAAACAACAAATATAAATAAAGCCGAAAATTTCCCAGATAATTCTATGGACATGAAAATGTAAAACCAAACATGTGAAATTATAGCTGATAGCCATTGTATAATTTGGCTTACAGAGGATGAAATGCCTATTTGTTATTGTTGTTTTTTAGTATTTTCCATGACTCTCATTTTAGAATAACAAAAACACCAAGAATTTCCTCTAAAACAGGGAAAGCCTATGTTTAACTTTCTCTAATCAGAGAAGTAGGGAATTTGTCATGTTACTTAAAATTGGCAGCAGACCTTAAAACAAAGATTGTATGCATATGTATGCATGTATGTTGTAGACATGTGAAATATACTTGGCAAACTTACATATTCACCTGTAAATTATTCAAACGAAAGACAGAATTGAACTAATATATGTAATGGAGAACAATAATAAGTTTAACTTATTTTATATTTACACATGAATAATCAAATGTGATATTTCTTTGAGTTGTCATTTCATTACTCCATTACAATTATTTTTAGGAATAAATGGAAGATTTTATGAATATTCTATTTCCCCACGAGATCTCAAGTTTAGTATTTTTGCATTTTGACCATTGTCAAGACTAGGACTCCAAGCTAGGACATGACTATATTTCCTATAAAACTAAAAGCTTTGTTTCATAAATTTTAAAATAATTATTTTTGATTATGAACAGTAGTCCAAATTTAATAATTGACATAATTCATAACAGCTTGCTATAAAAACGATAGTTTACTAGTCTTTCTGTTATTTAAAGAATAAAATACGCTTATAAAAGCCTTTTAACAAACTGTTGCCTTTTTAAAATACTTAACTTGCACACAAAAATAAAACATAAAGTCAGTAATAGTCCTTGTAATCCTATGGGAATCGGCTGTTTATTGTCTATGTACCATTTTGCTACCAGTTACATTGAATCGCTTAAAATAAATAATAAAAATTATTTCTGGTGGTGAAAACCCTTGGTGCTTTTTGCCAAAACTTCAATTGCTTAACCAATTATGCTTTGAAACCACAAAATGCCTTTGTCGCTTTTATATAAAGTAATGTAAACGTGAAGAAACATCAACATAAACATGATGGTCATCTCATTGGAAAAGATAGCCATAAAAAAACGTGTTGAATTACTTCCTAACATAATAGTTTCTGAATAGCTATGTGGTAGGAAAAGCTCAGGGAGGATGGAGGTTGAGAAGAAGTGAACAAAGGGAAGGAGAAAAAGCAGAAAGGAAAAAGAAGGTGGAAAGGAGTGAATGTAGGTGCTAGAAGAGAAATATTTTGTTTTTGTTTTTTACAAAACAGTGAATTCTGCCCAAATATAGTAATTTAACCAGAAAAGTACTGGTTAGAGGGAAAAAATAATTTTAAATGCAATGATAGACTTTTGGCTCCAGGGAAATGGATTCTATTCCTCCTGCTAAGTACAACTAATAACTCTAGATATTATTTATTAAACAAGCATCAGAAGACTGAAAAGTGAAAAGAAGAAGGAAGACAGACCGGGGAACTGGGTCGTGTGGAGCAGCAGGGCGGTGAGTTCCTGGGTTTTTTGGTTGCCTCCTCTGTAGCCTGCTCTGCATATTGAGAAATATCAATGAGCATGAACAAAACATCCCAGAAATAACCTGCTCTCTCCTTCCAGGGGACTGGCTCCAAGAGCAGGTGCACAGACTTCTGATGCTCCTGCACTTCCCCCGTCAACATAGCCAGGAGCCAGAAGCTAGCCTCAGCAGCCCTGCAGACCAGACCGGCTTGTCCTTGCGCTTGCCTCCAGTGAGAACGAGGCTCCCCACATTTCCAGCAGGTTCTGCAAGTGCAAGTACCACAGTGACTTTTCTGTGAGCCACAGCTGTGCCATCTCCAACAGTCTTGATTTCAGTCCTGGGGTCTCTTCATGGGGCACTCTGTCTCTGCCCTGATGATGACTCACACTCTTCATATCTGCTGTTGCTATATTCTTTTCAAGTTCTCTTTATTACTAACCAATCGGTCATGGCTACAGAGCTCTGCTACGGCTAATAAATTTCTACATTAAATTTTGTCTGTCTAAATCACTGTGTGGTTTCTTTCTCCAGATTGAATCCTGGCTGAGATTTGTCGCACAAAACAGCAGTTCTTCAATCTGATTAAATCTGAGATAATGTTGATATCAAATTTCAAGGACTGCAATTTAAAGGACAGATTTTGGGAAAATTCAACAAATTAAATAGCACCTGCTGGGAAACTTTTAAGACAGATCATGCTCATCCTGTGGAGTATTAGATCACTTTATTTCATTTTGATCTTCTCTGCTTTTTTTTTTTAAAAATAGGACTGCTCTTCAGTCTATTTAGAGAGACATGTCAGCCTTAATTATTGTGAGTCAATGTAATATGATAGCAAATGGTCCTAAAAATATAGTTACTTGACTTATAATTAAAGTCTGTCTTCTGTCTTACTATTCAATAGAATTACTTTCTTTATATCTAAAAATATTTCAATAGAAACAAAATAATGGGGACGCCTGGGTGGTTCAGTGGTTGAGCATCTGCCTTTGGCTCAGGGCGTGATCCCAGAGTCTCGGGATCCAGTCCCACATTGGGCTCTCTGCATGGAGCCTGCTTCTCCTCTCTCTTCCTATGTCTCTACCTCTCTCTCTGTGTCTCTCATGAATAAATAATCATTTCTAAATTGTAAGTATTTTTTAATACTGATAATTGCCCAATGTCACAAATTATACCTGTATGCATTAAATGTATTGGAATCTAAATTTAATGGGGACCACAGAATGAAACCCACCTAAAATCTGTCAACCTATCATTGTCTTAGTCCATTTGGGCTGCAAGAACAAAAATGCCATAGACTGGGTATGTCTTTAACAAACATTTCTTTTACACAGTTATGGAGGATCAAGACAGCAGCAGATTCAATGTTTGGTGAGAACCTGCTTCCTGGTTTATAGATGGCTTTCTTCTTGAATCTGAACCCAGCAGAAAGTAGAGGGAAGCAAACTCTCTTGGGACTCTTATAAGGGCCTGAATCCTATTTATGAAAATTCTGCTTTTATGATCTCATCAAATCTTAATTTCCTTCTAGAGACTCCAGCTCCTAATGTCATCACATTGGGGGCTAGGACTTCATATGAATTTGGAGGGGAATTTGGAGGGGGCAGATACAAACATTAGGTCTATAACATTCTGTCCCTGGTCCCATCCCCCAAATTCATGTTTTTTTTTTTTTTTTCACGTGCAAAATAGATTCATTGCATCCCAGCAGTTCCAAAACTCTCAACTTGTTTGAGCATCAACTCTAAATTCGAAAATCACATCTAAATATTATCTAATTAAGATAATCTCTAATAAGATATACTTTGGGATGAAACCCAAAGTACCATTTATTTACTTATTTTATTAGTTTTCTGGGGCTGGTATAATAAGATACAACAGAGTGGGGCCCTTAAACAACAGAAACTTATTTGCCACAATTCTGGAGGCTTGGGAGGCCAAGATCAAGGCAGATTTGTTTGGTGTTTGGCAGGAGCCCACTTCCTGGTTCGTAGGTGGCTAACTTTGGTGTATGCTTTCATGGCAGAGAGTAGAGAGAAGCAAGCTCTTAAACTCTTTAGGGCATTAATCCCTTTCTTGTGGCTTCACTTTCATGACTTCATCTAAACCTAATTATCTCCCAAAGGCACCTAATATTGGAGGGTAAGATTTCAAAATGCAAATTTGAGGGAGGCACAAATATTTAGTCTATAATGGTCATGTAATCTCACAAGGAAACTGGCACTTTGTGACACATATTTGGCAGGACAGGTTTGACTATACTGCAGTAATGCATAAACACCGTAATCTCAGGCCTTAAAATAATAAAAAATTATTTTAATCTAGAATAATGCCCAATGAAAAAAATGACTTTAAGTTTTAGATTAAAGATTTTATAAATATATATCCATTGGAATAATATAAATTTTCAGATCATTAAAGTAACATTAAGTATAGCGGAAATGGTTATTACCTTACCTAAGAATTCAAACTTGGACAGAAAAAGTTGAAAAAGCAGTAATAATCTCGAAAAATACTTCAGTTTCAGATGTTTTGCACCAACTAAGCTACAAATGATTTGATTTTGAAAATAGAATATCTTATGATCACTTTTTAATGAAAACTAATTGATTTTTAATGTTTTTGGCAAAAAGCATGCTGTGAAATGACTATGAAATGACTGAAATTTCCACTGGAAAACATATTGCTAAAAATAATTAAGTAGCTGTGCCTGATTTATTATCTCTAACTAAAGGAGCAAAGTTTTTTATTTTGAATTACTCAACGTCCTCCAACTTAGTCTGGGCAACCTTCATTTCTCACTTTAGTGAAATTAAGATTTATCCTTGACTAGGAAACAAGTTGCAATCCAATTTGAAGCAAGAGGAAGAGTAATCAGTTACCTCTGAGTCATTGTTATAAACATAAAAGCCTAAATTAGCAGAAGAGAAGATGCTTATTTGATGAGTTTGAAATATAAATATTCCAGGTCTCATCTTTTTAAAACAAGAAATCTGCCAAAACTTTTTTTTTACCTACTTACTAGTATGGTTGTGATACCTATCAGATAGTATTAAAAGTTAAAATCACTTAATAATCATTAAACAAAATGATTTTATTTCATTAAATTTTTGGAGAGTCATCCTACCATTTTTTCTTATTGTTGAAATACTGATACCGTGTACCGCAAGTAACAAACTGTTAAAAGTGTATTAAGAATCTGTAAGAGTAAAAGCTTAGTATTTCAAAATAGTTTCTGTACTATTTGTAAAGTTTTTCTTAAACAGCCACTGTGAAAAGATATTGACAAGATCTACCTGCCTTTTAAGTATTTGGTCTCAGAACAATCTTTCAATATTAAAAGAATCGAACTTCCGTGACATCTTTCAGTATTCCTTAACACTTTCCTTTTGTTTACCTCTTTATATAAAATAGCCACCAAAGCAATTACAAAACTCATAGAACTTAGACATAACTTAGTGAAGTGATTTAACACCTTTTTGTATCACAGATAGAAGGTGATTGTCATCTGAGTCTAAAATACAATTGTTTCTTTGTAACTGTTCCGATATCATCGCAGAATAAACCACAGGACACAGATGATCAAGAGTCAATATTGACCACTCTTTAGACTTATCTGTGTCTACAATAATTGCCACATCTTGCATCCTGCTCTGGTTCACTGTATCCACCTTCACAGATGTAGCTGTCTTGCCCTGGGGCATGCAGAAGCTGAATGGTGGGGCATTTAGGCCTTGTTAAAAGGTGATTGGTCACCCAGCATCAACTCCTGATCTTGTAACATGGCAGTTTCTGTGTCCATTTCTTATCAATCTGATGCAAAGAGAGCATTCTTTAAAGTCACAGAAGGCTCTTCTGAAGGGACTAAGTGTTGAATTTGTTCTTGGAGACAGTATTCATTCCACCTAGCTCTGTCAGAGGCTCTGAGCAGCAGGAAACCACTGACTGTGGTACCTGAGTGATGAAATGGGAAATGATTTTTGTAGGAGAAAATTGCTATAGATTGACATCTTAAAATTGTTACGTAGCAATTGTATGTTGTTATGAACTAAAAAATGGTCAACATAAAGACTTTAGAAGTTCAGAAATAAATCTTTGTTGAAAATTATTGAAAATATATATAGCTGACGTGCCCATTGTTTATCACACCAGTCAGACTGCCATCTGCTCACCGGATATAAACACTAGGCTACTCTTTCATACTAATACCAAAAAGAGATCCTCAAATGCTCACGGGCAAACTGAGGCCCATCATTGATTTTCCTCTTTTCCTTCATCAGTCCTTCCCATCAATAGTTTGTGAATTCTATTATTTCTTCCTCTTAAACAACTCTCATAGTCTATATCCTCACTAATTTTTTGTCACACTAGAGTATTCAGACACTACCTGGGCTACGCCAGTGAATGTGCCAAATCCAATCTGGCCCTTCTCCATTCTTTTCTCCAAATTATTATCAGAAATATTCTTCAAAAATTTAAATTTTTTATTAGTTAGAATCATCCAGAGACTCCTCATCAGTCTTAGACTGGAGACCCAACTTAGCAGGCCTAATATGTATGATCTGACTCGTGCTTTTACCTCTTTCATCTCACTTTTTCATTATGTTTCAGTTTTTCGAATATACTACATGTGTTTTCTCTAGTAAAGATACAAACACATTTCTTCTGCCTCAGATTATATTCCTCCTACCTTTGGTTTACCTAATTCCTACTCATTCCATCTAATCATTCAATTATAAAAAATATTTATTGAGACATATCTTTGAAATAAATCATAAAAAGAAGGTCTCACAATATCACTGCTAGTAGTTAATGATAAACTAGTGAAGATTCCCTTTGTATACTCCCATAACATCCTGTACTTCTTCACACTTCTTGCCCCCATTTGTATTTATGATATTATTAGTAGTATTACCACCCAATATTGATTAATAGGGAGGAAACCCACTTCTAAAATCTGTTTGCAAAAAATAAAATCTGGTTGCAAAATCCCTCTCAGACAGTGTACCTTTGGCTTAGGAATACACTATTGGGCATGTTTGTCTAAAAGAGAAACTTCTATGGAAACAATATGAATGGCCTAGGAGGAGGAGACAGTGTCAGGTGGCAGGTGACCTGGGCCTCTCCTTTATTCAAAGGACTGCCTATCATATTATCTTTGTCAGTTATGAAAGTGGAGTCAAGGTTGAAGATTCTCATGGGTTACTTGATTCGGATTCTACAAATCAAATAAAACTTCAGTGAGTTGCTGACTGGTTTCATTCTCAGGAACCCAGAGCTCATTTCACCAATGCAAGCAAGATTGCTTCAGAAATCCATGCATAACGTCAGGCCTGCCACATTGGAAGATAATCATAGTAATGTGACTTGAAGGGTTCAGAGCTGATACTCTGTCTTGCCACCTTGGGATTTCTCCTTTCCCTGCTGAGGTCACAGAGTTTCCTGCTCTTCTCAGCTACATTCTAGACATAAAGAGAACAGGCTGTCCTCGTAAGCTATAACTTTATGCCATTTGTTCTCATCCCTGCTGCAAGTTAGAATTAATTGCAGAGCTTTTAAAAAATATTAGTGCTCAAGCTCCTTTCTAAATGAATTAAATAAAAATCTCTGAAGGTAGAATCTCGGCTTTGTACATTTTTTAAGGATCTTTAAGCCATTCTAATGGGTAGCCAGCAGTTTTCTTTTCTCCCTAAATCAGGATTTAAACTACTACTGCCTCTGAAAGTTAATTTTTGTTTTTGGGAAACAGATGTTCACTAGTATGTGCCTGCTCAGAAATTAGCTAGAGACCACAACTAATCTCATGTGTCCTTTATTCTTGTTATCTCCTCACCACAGGAAGCCCCAGGCCAGTCCTTCATTTCTACACTGTAATCTACATCTAACTAAATATTAGTACCCATCTCCTATCTCCCTCAGCTTTGGAGACCATTTGATTGTGGTTTAAAATAGAGTCACTTTAAACATAACACAGTCCTCTCAGTGTTGAATGTGAACTGTCTTATGAGAAGAATGCTAGACTTAGAACTTACAGACTTGTGTGGAATTTTAATATTGCAAAAAAGGTCTGGAAAACACAATAAAATCATGGAATTAATAATTAGGCTTTTACTTCTGTTTCTAGGTCTTCAGGTTCTCTTTACAGAAATATTCTTGGCTTAATTTGGCCTCTCTTGGCTATTGGACTAGAAACAAACTATAAGCTTTGGTCATATTTATCTCTGTTATGCTGCTCAAATGTTTGACTCCAAAGTTTTAAGTGCAACTGTACAGTTGCTATTCCATAAAATCATCCAATAAACATACTCGAAAGAAAGAAAGAAAGAAAGAAAGAAAGAAAGAAAGAAAGAAAGAAAGAAAAGAAGAAAAGAAAAGAAAAGAAAGAAAAGAAAAGAAAGAAAAGAAAAAGAAAGGAAAGAAAAGAAAAGAAAAGAAAAAAAGAAAAAAAATCTGACATGACAGAGATGGAACAATTATGATCAGAAACTCTACACTTGACCGTGACTGTTGCATGATCCAGTGCAGATCTGGATTGATCATGGCCCCAGATGATAAAGGTTCATCCTCCCTGCTAGACTAAAGAATAACTGAAGAGGAGATATTCCTGTGCTAAGAAATTTTGGCCTCAAGATACTCTCCCGTCTCTGTGCTAAATAAGTCCAGGACATAGCATGCTTTCCTATCTGTGTGTTAAAAAAACATTGGCCTTTGGCAAAAATTTTTAGATTCTTGCTCCAGAAAGTATTTGTTTCTTGAAGATAAGATTATGAGCCAACAAAACAATGATCATGATTAGCTGCCTACTCATCATTACTCACTTAATATTGGTTCTGTGCCCAACAATGCAGGTTTTATGTCATAAACTTTACAGAATCCCACTCAGTTCCCTGCCTTCTAAAACCGCCTTATATCATCCAGCCCAGGTGTTAAAACTTGACTTTGTTCTTCTGAGACACAACTCAAGTTCTGGCAAAATGGTATTCTCCTTTAATATAGTAAACCTGACATATATATTCACTTATTAAACGTTAACATCTGGGCAGCCTGGGTGGCCCAGCGGTTTAGTGCCGCCTTTGGCCCAGGGCATGATCCTGGAGACCCAGGATCAAGTCCCACGTCGGGCTCCCTACATGGAGCCTTCTTCTCCCTTTGCCTGTGTCTCTGCCTCTCCCTCTCCCTCTCTCTCTCTCTTTCTGTGTCTCTCATGAATAAATAAATAAATTCTTAAAAAAAAACAAACATTCACATCTGCTTTTCCAGTGGACATTTTGGGGAGTCAAAAGCTGACAAACACACAACTTTTTTCTCCTTTATCTCCTGGTATATGGTAGTTATGATATTATTTATAAATATTCTCTTGGTTCTTGGTATAACTTTAAGAAATGTATGAGCAGTTTTATTTCTTAATGTACCAAATTCAGAGACTTTTGAATTCCCATTAATAAAGACTGAAGATACCTCATTAATAAAGATAGAAATAAATGCATATACATATTTTCCCATTTACTCTATTTTTTTTAAAAAAGTTATTTTGCAACTTGTCAGCATTTATAGCATTTATCTTCATCCGGTTGTTTAAGCTCATTTTGGAGAGATGAGAAGTAAATCTTAATTGCCAGTGAGTAAAATCCCTTTACCATGGTTTTTCTCATCAGCACTTGATTTTTCAAATGTAAAAATATATATATATTTTTTTAACTCTCTGCCCACATCTTTTAGTGGGTGTCATTGGTACTCGTACATGTATGAGAATGTCTGCTATTGGCCTTAGATTTGAATGACGGCTTTAGTGGATTTTATAATAAACATTCTTGCATTGTTCTTTATTTTCCTCTGGGCTATGTGGAAATTGCTCTATGGCATCTGGCATTAGATGTGTCAATAGAAAAATATCTGGAAGCCTGGGGCCACCGTGATAAGATTTTTAATCTTTATTTGCAAGGGGCATGATATTTCTGCTAGGATATTTCAAAAACAAAATCCTTTATCTTTGAAGTTCAGTAACTTAATTAGCATATGTCTGGGTATTTATTTTTCTGTGTCAATTTTTTTTCTTTCTCTTTCTTCTTTCTTTCTTTCTTTCTTTCTTTCTTTCTTTCTTTCTTTCTTTCTTTCTTCTTTCTTTCATTCTTTCTTTCCTTCTTTCTTTCTTTTCTTCTTTCTTCTTTCCCTTACTAAACACTGTATACTCTTTCAATTGGCAGATTGTTTTTCTTTCCTTTAGAGAAAAATTTCTATTACCTAATGAATACTATTTTTATCAATAGAACACTTCTTTTAAGGAATGAAATTATTCTTATGCAAGCATTTTTTTCTGTCATGTATTACACTTTTTTTCTCTCTCTTATAAGTTTAGTTTCTTTACAGTTTTCCTCTGCATTCAAAGTGATTTTCTTAGGCCTTCTAGGTTAGACTAATTTAGTCTTTAATTTTGTCTCTATTTTTCTCTCTTTTCCACAATTATTATTTGTAATTTCCTTTGGTTCTCAATTAATTTCCTTCTCTTGCAGTCTCATTTTTCATCTAATGCTTTTAGGAACTCATTTTTTAAAGAAATCTCATCTCATAGAACCGTGTCTTCATTAAAGTTCTTTCTTATAATGAGATAAGTCTTTTTTCAGAGAAGTCTTTTTTCTTCTCTTTTATTTCCTTTAAGATTAGATTATTTGACTGTCTTTTCAGACTATATTCAGTTCTTCTCTCCTATCTTTTTTGAACTGAAATATACTTGACATGTAACATTGTGTAAGCTTAAGGTGTCCAATATATTAATGAGACACATTTATATATTGCAATAGGATTGCCATTGTAACATTAGTTAACATCTCCATCATATTACATAATTATTGTTTTTTTGTTATGTGAATAATTTTTAGTCTCCCAGAAAATTTGATATTTATAATACAGTATTGTTGTCTATAAATACCACCTTTTTTTCCTTACTCATGCTCATCAGTGCCCATACATGAGTTTTTAGTTCTTCCTTCTGCACATCTTCCTTTTCCTTTTACCTCATCTTCTTTGTCTTCATTCTGTGTCTTCCTATTTCTTTTTCCTTACATTTTATGTTTGCGCCATGGCCATTCCATTTATTTTCATGCTCATACTTAATGTGGGCAAACTGTTGGAACTTTCTGTTTGTTTTGATATAGTGGATGAATTTGTTTTCCTGGATTCATGGACAAATAAGAATCTTCTAGTTTGCTTTTACCACTGTGACTATGACCCTTTCTGTATAGCTGCTTATTACACTATGGCAAGTGCCTTCCACTAGAGTGAATGATCCAATAGAGAGAAACCACTTGTCCTTTATCTTTTACTTTTAGAATCACATTCCATCACTCTGCATTGTTCTGTTTGTTAGAAATGAACCCTTAATCTGGCCCACACCCAAGGAAAATGGAACCTTTTCTGGTGTCTTTTCTCATAAAGACTCTAATCCCATTGTGAGAGCCCACCCATGTGTTTCATCTAACTCTTAATTACTTCCTGAAGGTCCCATTTCAAATAACATCACACTGGGGATTAGAGATCTGACATATGAATTTTAAGGAACAGAAACATTCAGCACATAATAACTGCCATCTCTAGACTTCTTCAAATTTTACTGTCTTTTGTTATGTTTGGCTATCACAGCTGTCCATATGACTGTTGACACATCATTTATAAATGCATAGGCCATTGCTACCCACCTTGTTGCATGCATATAGACAATGCTGTTTGTTATTATTGGATGAACTTATCATTGGTATTACAAGGCATGAACTAGGGGAGCTAGGGTTAATTATTTGTGCTGAGTACAATTTCAGGGGGAAAAGTGTCTTTTCAGCAATGTGAAAACACTTTAAGTTCACATAACAATTGTTAAGGTCTAAGATGCAAAGACATTAGAAGCATACAGTGTTCAGATTTTTCATTGCTAAGATCTTTGGATCTCTTATCACAAGGAAAATAATTGCAACTGCGTATGGTGATGGATGTTATAAACTTATTATGGGGATCATGTCTCAACATACACATACATTGATTCATGTTATATGTCTTTTTAAATTTTTATTTATTTACGATAGTCACAGAGAGAGAGAGAGAGGCAGAGACATAGGCAGAGGGAGAAGCAGGCTCCATGCACCGGGAGCCCAACGTGGGATTCGATTCCGGGTCTCCAGGATCAGGCCCTGGGCCAAAGGCAGGCGCTAAACCGCTGCGCCACCCAGGGATCCCCATGTTATATGTCTGAACTTAGAATAGTGGTATATGTTAATCATATCTTCATAAGTTTTTTAAAGGTCAAATTTTAAAATATTTATTTATTATTTATTAAAGATTTTATTTATTTATTCAGAGAGAGAAATAAGCTCCCTGCTGGGAGCCCAAAGTGGGACTTGATCCTGGATCCCGGGATTCTGACCTGAGCCGAAGGCAGATGCTCAACAACTGAGCCACCCAGGCGTCCCTCAAGTTTTTTTTAATATGAAATTGGAACTTGAGTGATTAGATATGAGACTTGAAAAGATGGGGGTCAAGAGCTTATACCTTTATAATATGATTGCTTCCTCATTAGCAAACACTAGCGGACCATTTCCCCTAAACTTAAAATGTAACAATTCTTCAGTATTATATATTGAAGACCAAGACATACCTTTAGTTATGCTATGGATGCTATTTAGGTATGAAATTAGAATTTTAAAAAAATTTATTCATGAAAGACACAGAAAGGCAGAGACACAGGCAAAGAGAAAAGCAGGCTCCTCACAGGGAGCCCGATGTAGGACTCGATTCCAGGACCCCAAGATCACACCCTCAGCCAAAGGCAGATGCCCAGCCGTTGAGCTACCCAGGCATCCCCCTAAAATTAGATCTTTATGCTGTACATGTTTATAGTAATTAACAACTGAAGGCATTTTTAAAAAAATCAACACTTACAAGATTTATAAAAGTTATAACATATATTGAAGTTGTACTATTGGTACAGAGTCCTCTGTAAATTCCTGATCCCAGTAACTATCATTTTGGTACATAAAGCTTTCTTCTCGTCAGCTACTGACAGATTGTTAACCCATCCCCTCACCCTCCTGTGAAACATCTGACTGATAGCCTGATTACTCATTGACTCTCAACTTATCATTATGAAAATCTTTTGTCTTGACTACAGACAACAATTTTTCAGCTTTTATTTTCTTTAAGAGTATTACTTTCCATGTTTTCATCCTACTAATAAAAGATACGTTGCTCTTATTTTGTTTATTTCATAAGTATTATTATCTGGCATTAAATAATTCTAGAGAAAACATAGTTCATTTTGTTAATTATCTAAAACTTAGTAATTAGCTAATTGATAGTTTTCATTTTATTTTTTAAAAAGTGTCTGCAATTATTATTTATTATTATCCAGGACTCAGGTGTTCATTATTCCCTCCTGAAATTACATAAACAAATGCAAATGGAAAGAATCCAAGTCAAAACTATAAAACAGCACTCCATCACAAAAGTGTGTAAAATTACAAGAATGTTATTTTAAAACACTGGCACTTTAAGCGAACGATAATCTCAAAAAACCACAAAACTGCCAAGTTCTTCCTTAAACTGCTAAGCAGATAAACATGACGCTAATGAATGAATTTGGGTTTTGTAAAGAAAATTCAAATTCAAATCAGATAGCTTACACGGAAATACAAAGTTTTAAGGATCTTCTTCCCTCAGGTCTGCTTGAGACATATAAAGGAGCAAACTATAATATAGGAAAATATGCCTGATTTTAAATGTGACATATATTTTAGAAGTTAGCTCAATTAATACCTTTAATGCAGAGTCAAGTTTCCTAAGAAATCCGTATTTAGATAAATAGAAGACATTTACAGCCAGCATTTTTTTTTTTTTTCCAGAACCTATGCTGGGACTAATGTCAACAAAAAACTTAATATGGCAGTCTTGTAAGCTCACGCTTTTGGGATACATTCTCAGGTCTTCTTTAATGTGGGAACTACAAATGTAACTGCCATTACGTGATGATGGGAGTTAAGCAATGTAGAGTCCTCATGTAAAGATGAGAACAAGCTTTTTTCTTAGTCCTTCAAGGACAGACATTCAAAATACTTGATTCTACAATCTCTTCACTTTGTAAATGAGACTGTGCTATGTGAGATCTGGTATCAATTGATCAAGACTTGAGTTTCAGTTATGGATAAAAATGGTTTCAATTAAACTTTTATTACCCTCATCATGAGTATGCAGGCTGCAGACAAAATCTTTTTATCAGCTAACTATATGAAAAGATAAACGCTGTAATAATCCCTGTGATCCAAAATGGGCAAAAGCAAAAGACTAGCTTCCCCTAAAGAAGAAAAACTTCAGACCTATGAAAAGGACAAAAATACTAATCAGAAGACTGTATTTACTTAGAAGCATTCAGAATGTCAACAAAAGAGCTGCAACTTTTTTTTTCAATGACAGAGTGATATTCAGTTAACAGAGTGATAATTATTTCGTAGAAGCTGCCTCAGCTACAATTGAAAATGAAAAATTACCATCCCCACATATAATTAATTTGTGCTGTGCACCACCAAGAACCTGCTTTAAATTCCCACACCAATTTACAACCCCCATACTGTCCCAGGCAAAGTTAGTGGCTATTGAAAATACCACCAGGACAGGGCTGTCTAAAGATACGTTCAGTAATGTGTTAACTAAGAAAGACACTGTACAGTGCAAAAACAAATCTTACACAGCCTTATATTTCTTTTTCTTTTTTTAAATTTTACTTATCCATTCATGAGACACAGAGAGAGAGAGAGAGGCAGAGACACAGGCAGAGGGAGAAGCAGGCTCCCTGCAGGGATCCCGATGCAGGACTTGATCCCAGGACTCATGCCCTGGGCTGAAGGCAGACGCTCAACTGCTGAGCCACCCAGGCATCCCAACAGCTTTACTTTTCAAATTTTTTCTTTAAAGGGGGTGAGTTGTGTACAGGGGGTTAAATGCTTTATAGATGAGAGAAAAAAAAAACTGTGCTAGAACCAGCTTATTCATCATCATCATCGTCTTCTTCATGTGAAGGAGACAGCTTGGGTGCATTGGGATCATTCAACTTCTTTTTTGTTTCCTCTTTAGGGGGGATATAAGTTTTCATTTCTATTTAATAATGGATCTTGTCCCCCCTTGCCATGTCTTCAAATTTTCCTTTATTTTTAGCAGACATGGTCTTCCCCCTTTCTGAGCACTTCTTAGAACACTTTGAGAAGTTGACTGAAGCATCTGGGTGCTTCTTCTTGAGCTCCTCTCAGCAAGTTTGAACAAAGAATGCATATGATGACAGTTTTGCCTCTTGACTTCTTAGGCTCTCCTTTGCCCATGTTTAATTATTTTCCTTAGGCACGGAGTTGCTCAGTGCCCATCTGGATCTCACTTGCACCAATGCTGTCTCTATCTAATTCATGGTTTTTAATCAAAGCTTATAATGATTTGCATTAGAAATAAAAAAATATTTTACTAAATAATAATTAATTTCAGGAAAGTGTTTGCTTTTTTGGCTGTAGAAAAATACTTTTTACCATTTTATCATGCTTTAGTATACATTTTATTTATAGTTTATAAGTGTTTGGACTTTAATTATTGTATTAATGAAATTCATATTAAATAACATTCTTTTTGTGTCTATAATTTGATGTGATTTTTAAAAAGTTAATATTTTCACACAGGTGAAATATTTTTGAAACTATTTCTGAAGTAATGAAGTCTACATTCTCCTTAAGTATTTAACATTTAACCATATTTTCCTCTCACATATACTTTAGTTTGTCTTGTTAATTGTCAAATTTTGTAACTTAAATGCAAAAACTCATCAGATTTGCAAGGCAAGCATAGTGTTCCTTCTCAAAATTTTGTTACAAATTAAGCAACTAATATGAGTTAGTTATCCAAATTGGATTTGTATGCCCTATGGTTCTTTGCTCTCTCAGCCCAAATGATTTTGTTGGAAAAGTTTTTAAATAAAGGAATTGTATAAAGCAAACTCTGATACCACCTTACCACAAATAAATCATTTTGTGGAAGAAAAGAATGAATCACTTTAAAGCAATTATAAATAAAAAGTTGGTAAGATATAGAGATCTTTCTTAAGCTCTGTTAAAAAAAAAAGTATCAGAGCTTAAAAAGTTAAAAGTTAAAGTCTAAAAAGTGACATTATTAATAGTTAAAACCAAGACGCCTGACAAAAAGAAGGAATTTCTCATTTCATCATCCAGCAAAGAAATTTTCAACACCATATTCTGGACCATAAATCAAATAAAAACATGTCACTTCACAATAATATTATTATAAAATGCTTTACATTACAAATGATGTAAAGTTGACACTAATTCAGAAGTTGATGAAAATCTTCTTCATTGCAGATCAATGAATCTTCAGACATCGATAAATGTGCTCAGTTAATAGAACAGTTAAAATCCCTCCGAGATACAGAAGAACATTCGGCGTTTTGCAAAGAAATACCAAAAACAAGCACCTAGGGAAGAATTATTCAAAGTGAAGATGAATACTTGAAACAGATTAGGTAATAAGGAAGCACTCCATAAGTTTGTGTATTGACTATGTGGCTGTAATAACAAAAGATGTATAGGTTTTAAATCATGAGTTAGTTCTGAAAAGCTGAGATTTAATGAAGGGATTGTTTTATTCATTCCTCCGCGTTATGCTTGGAAAGCTCAGGCATTTCAGCCTCATTAAATACAGGATACCACTGGGTCCACATGTCTGTCAGCCCAGCAAGTTCGCTACAAGCTATAACATTAAATCTGGAATTTCTGTAAGTTCACCTACATCAAATAATTTGGCATGAACCACTGTAATATTTCTCACCCCTTGGTCTAACCCCTTTAGAATTCACTCCCACACATGTTCCCCTGGCTTCTGTCAATATATATTGCAAATAAATCTCACAATTTTTATAGTGTCTAAGTTATTTCTCCCAGAAGCATAGTATATACCTGTCTTCTTGGAGCATGCTGAAATTTGACACTAGTTGTGGGGTTAGCAGAAACAAAAAGTGATTGCGATGGGTCTCAAGGAAAATGAGTATCCGCTTGTGTCATGATTCTCCAAAGAAAACAGAAGCAGTGAGATACGGATCTATATCTCTATCCACTTATATACCTATACCTATATTCATATTATTTAAATTTATATCTAGTGAAGGAATTTATTTTAAGGAATTAATTGAATTAATGATAATGGAGGCTAGCAAGTCAAGTCTGCTGCAGGTTGAGCTGGCAGGCTGGGAGCCCAGGGAGGAACTGATGCAGCAATTCAAACCAAAGGCTATCTCCTGCAGAGTTCCATTGTGCTCAGGAGAGCCCTTCAGATGATTAGATGAAGCCCACCCGAATTATGGAGGCAATCTGCTCTGCTCAAAATCTACTAATTTAAATGTAAATCTCATCCAAAAACACCCTCCAAGTTGACACAAAACTAACCATCCAACCTTTCAAGCCATCTGCCTATCAGGTTTCAATTATTAATTTTTACACATAAAACTTGGTGAGACTGTGAATTCAGTTACTGTAATGCAGCAGCCCACAGTTTTGCCTTTGATTTTTGGTAACATAAACCATGTGGCTGCAAAGATTAGGAGATTTTTTAAGCCTGTCGTAGAAGCTCTCTGGTTATCTGGGTGTAATTTGAGCTGAGAGTTCAGAGGACCCAAGCTTGTCTTTTTCTTTCTCTAACCCTCAGGTGTTCTCAGAAGAACTCCTCTTGCACCACAGTCATCATGTCTGTGATAATCTCCAATGCAATCCTCAGATTTCCTTTGACTCCCAAGTCAGTGTGCCTTAGTTAGTGCTTCATTGCACTTGATTGCAGGGAATAGGTTAATTGTGATGCTACTGTGTGCTGTGGAGTTCTAGCATCTCATTTGTTATTGGCAAGGAGATCAGAACTGTACTCAAGTCCAAGGGCAGGTCCAAACCAATGGCAGAGATCCCATTTTGGCAGTTCTAGGTCCTGGAACCACTCCTGGTGTAAATTCTGTAACCAGTCTGGGTCTACTCAGGGAAGAGAAACCACACTGTAATTTGAATATGGAAAATTTAATATAAATAATTTTTCATGATAACAGAAGATTGAAGTACTGGGGGAATTGGCTAGTGAAGAAATAAAGATAGAAGAATACGTATGAAGGCACAATCATCTTCCCTAAGATTGAGATAAGACACCCAAAAAGCCGTCCCCCCACCCTCACACCAAGTCAAGACTAAAAGAGACAGACCCTGGCGGAAAAGGCAATAGCTGTGACTCACTGAAGACAGAAATTTCTGTGGTGTCTCACTGGCAGAACTTGCTATAAATCTACCTTCTGGGGTACCTGGGAAAGCTGCCTTCAGAGAGGCTCTATGCTTCAGAACTTGCTACAACGTCAAAAGAGAAAAACTGAAAAACTTCTCTGGGAGGTGCCCTGCAGAAAGCCCTGTGCTGTGCAGTGTCCAGAGGGGTTGCCTGGACAAGCTTCAGGCAGTAGGCCCCCCAGGAGCCTGTTACTGGAGAAGCTGTGTACTTCAGAAGGTTGGCAAGCCATTCCCTGGGGAACCCCAAATTAGAGAAACATGCTGGAGCAGCCTGGTGAGGGGGCACATGGGAATCAAGAAAAGAAGAAAACCCAAACCCAAATCAAACTTGTCCCTGCCCAGTATCCCTCCAGTGCTTTCTACTAACAAATCTAAACATCTTACCAGCTGGAAAAGGAGAAATCGTTAGAGTCAGGGCTGTTTTTAAAGAACAGACTATGAAAAATGGATATGGGACTGTGAGATGATAAATTGGTACCTGGCATGGAAGGGAAGCTCTTCCTCACCAAAGTTTGCTTCTAGGTCTGAATTTCATTTTATTTATTTATTTATTTTTGAATTTCATTTTAAATGATGTAATTGTTAATGTAAAACAGCCCAAGCTGTGACCATCCACCTTTCCCTCTCTATTTTTTTACCCCAAGAGATGGGAAATAGTATCAGATGTCTTAAGAGTGACTATTATACACCAAAGGAAAAGTCTGTTTGTTTGTTTGTTTAAGATTTATTTATTTTAGAGAAGGGGAGGGACAGGAGGAGAGGGAGAGTCTTAAGCAGACTCCACCCTGAGCACTGAGCCCGATGTGGGGCTCTATCTCATGACTCTGACCTACCGACCCAAGCCTAATCCAAGAGGTGGAAGCTTAACTGACTGCACCAGGCGCCCCTCAAAGGAAAAGTTTTAACAGAAGTTTAGGCATTAGAAGGGACTAACCTGTGTGAATGGTTCATATTGCAAGTTTGTTGAAGAATAGTTTCTGGCTTTTTTTTGTTTGTTTGTTTTTTTGTTTTGGCTTTAAAAAACTATTGAAATAGTATTGCTCCAAGACTGATGGAAGCTTGTCAAAAGAACATAGAAATCAGGGAGCCCCGTGTGGGCTAACTGCTCTGTGGGGAGCCTGCTTCTCCTTCTGCCTATTTCTCCCCTTGCTTGTGCTCTTTCTCTCTCTCTGTCAAATAAATCTTAAAAACAAACAAACAAACAAAAAAACCCCAAACAAACAAAAAACATAGAAATCAAATTGAGGTTTCCACTGGGCAATTTAGAAAACAAATTTGAATATCAGAAAGAGTAATGTCTTCTTTTTAAGATTTTATTTATTTATTCATAGAGACACAGAGAGAGAGAGAGGCAGAGACACAGGCAGAGGGAGAAGCGGACTCCTTGCAGGGAGCCCGATGCGGGACTTGATCCCAGGACCCTGAGATCACAACCAGAGTCAAAGGCAGATGCTCAACCACTGAGCCACCCAGGTGACCCTGAAACAGTAAAGTCTCGAATTAATTTTTAAACATTGAGTGATGAAAAGTGTGAGTTGAAAGTGAAACTATTCTCCTCCACTCTCACCCCCTCCCCAACACACAGATAGAGACAGAGAAGTGAAGAGCGAGAGAGATAGGGAGAGAGAGAGATTGATCTGAGTAATTTTTAGTTTAGGAAATATTTATTTACAAGTAGTAAAACCACAAGGACAAGTGTGATGGTGTGATTCTATACTACAGCACTACAGCAGGAGGGAGAGAGCGCTCCGGGCCTCCAGAGAGCTGGCAATGTGCTGTCCCCTGACCTGACTGCAGTTTTATACATATTCACTTTATAGTTACCTGTTAAATTTTACATAGACGGTGTATGGATTTTTCGGTATGTATACTGAGTTCCAAAATAAAAGAGGTATTTAAAAAAATACATTTCTTATTTGATATCTCTGCACAGAAATTAAGGTTACAGTAAAGAATCACAAGAAAATATATTGTTTTGTATTGACAAAGGATTCTGAAATTAGGACAATCATTTCATTTTGGAAATAAGTTAAAATTGTTTGCTTGAATCATAGTAGCGTTATTTCTGTGTGTGTTGGTGAAATATCTTTTCACTATTTTGATATGCTCAATGAGAAAAATGTGGAATGCAGAATCATTCCACTCACTATATCACAATATTTCCAACATTTTGTTTGTGGAATGAAAGAAAAGGAAGATGTGTCATATTTGAGAAAATGATCCTTAGCTGATGTAGAATTCCATGAAATTCTGTCTAATGATAGGAGAGGAGAGTCTGCCAATTGGAGAAAAAGGGACAAATGATGTATTGCCATTTGCACCACTTACAAAGTCTTCACTGGTGTTGATTGCTAAAAATGTAGAGTAAATCAGGAAAAATGTTCCAAAATTGTGTATAGTTATTTCAAGCATATTTTGGTATAAAATATGAAAGCAAGATCAAGAGTCCATTCAAATAATCTGAAAATTGTAGAATAAGTTTAATGCCAATTTTATACTTAATATCTTCTTGGGTACTATGTATTTTATCCATATTTATCAAAAATGTATAAGGAAAAGAAAAGAAACAATTTTTTTTATCAGCCCTAACACGGACTCCTTCAGTTTGTTCACGTATGCCATACACATGCACTTTTTTTTTTTTTTTTGTTCAGTGAAGTGAACTTCATTGGTTTGAGACACATCACGGTACAATTTAGCAGTGATTATCATCTGGAATGGAAATGCACCAAAGGAGAACATTTGGAAATAGCAGTGATTTTTGGTTGCTCAGTAAATGTCAGTAGGTAGTAACGGGCATTTAGTGGGCAGGGCTGAGATTGTTAAAAGTTCCACAGTGCTTGGAAAGCCGCCACACAATGTATTATAAATATGCAGACTGCTTGAAACCAGTGGCTTTTCATGGACAGCCGCTCATCTTAAAGATGGGAGATGTGATATTGCAGCTTCAAGCTCCATCATTGCTGGTGTTATAATTCCTGCCCATCCTCTTAACTCTGCTAAATTTCAATTTCCTTATGGGCAGAATGACTGTTATATGTTTCCCACCTACATCATCAGATTCATTGGAGGAACAGATGAGATTAGGCACATCAAATCACTGTAAACGAAAAAGTGCTGTGTAAATATACTATCTTTTATAGAGGGAAGTGACCAGTAACAATGTAACTGTCCCTTACTGAGGTTATAATTCATAACTCAGAGTTTATAATTCCAAATTATTTTTTGAAACATTCTTCTTACTATAAATATATAGGATCAAGGATTATTCACAAAATCATTGACAAATTTTAATTCTGAGATAAAGGATTATTCACAAAATCATTGACAAATTTTAATTCTGATTCAATGCCTTTAGCTAAGGATTTACCACGTGGTAAATTTTATTCTATTTCTTGAATGATATTAGAATGCTGTTTTAGTGGATCAAAGACAGTGAATTATTATCATGGTTCAAACTGAGGAAACTTGGACTTTTGTCTTTGGGTTATTCATAAAAATAGTGAATGCATTTAGGCCTAAAACTTAAAAGTGGAAACTTTGAATTTTCATAGGTTCATATTCCTTATTCCTTAATTTACTTACCAAAATACATGGCATGTTTTTTTATCATTCAGTTTATTAAAGGAAATACCACTAACAGTATGCTGCTTTGTATAGGTATGACTAATTTTAAAATAATATAATTAAAACATTTAAAAAAAAGATTTTATTTATTTATTCATGAGAGACACAGAGAGAGAGAGAGAGAGAGAGAGAGAGAGAGGATGAGAGAGGCAGAGACACAGGCAGTGGGAGAAGCAGGCTCCATGCAGGGAGCCCAACGTGGGACTCAATCCTGGGTCTCCAGGATCATGCTCTGGGCTGAAGGCGACGCTAAACCACTGAGCCACCCGGGCTGCCCTAAAACATTTCTTCTTATGAATTTAAATTGTGTGCAGAAATATTTTGCTATTAATGAACAAGAAAACTTAGACTGGATTGAACCTCACAATGCTTCAGTTTATTTCAGAAGTCAGAGAAACTATTTTCCATTTAATAGTTTAATTAAATGTAACTGAAATCTGCCTTAATTCTTCTTTTGTTATTTTGTCTATAGCTAGATACATATTTACTTGAAGTGAAATTTAAATTTTGTGTTTCTACATTGAAGGAAAAAACAATAGAAAGTCATCTGGTGACACAAATGTCATGTTTTACGCTCAAGATAGTTTAATAAGCTGACAACAATATTACTTTCTAAAAAATTAAACATACTAATACTGACATTATGTTTCACTGTTTTCTATTCCCTATATTTAACAAGTGAAATTTAGACATGACAAAAATAATCTTCAAAAAGGGTAAGGGAATATTAAGGATAATTTTTTTACCATTAGAATAAATAACGAAAATGCAGATAATCATGACAGATTCTAATTGACTGAATTTTGCCAGAAGAATGTCTAAGGTATGAAAAAATCATCCTTATTACAATTTCATACAAATATTTCATAGACAAAAAAACATCATTTTTGGAGAAAAGATTATCCTCACTCAAGAGGATATTGGTTTCAATTTTATAAAGACTGCCTTTGAGCTTAATATTTATTTTTCATTTTTAAAAAAGACAACACAGCGTGGCTTTGTTCATTTCTAATCTATTTAAGAAGATGATATGGATGAGGGTGATGCACAGAGTATTAAGTGATCTGCTCTTCCCTGCCTACATATTCTACCTTTATCACTTGCCCCTTTGAAAGCTGAAAAGAAAAATATTCAGCATTCGGCAAACTGTCCTCTATAAAGACCAACTTTGACAATTTGTTCCAGAATTCTAAGTGCACCATTCCATAGTGAGACAAAATGACTTTCCCCTTCCCTCTGGACAAAAGAAAACTCTCCTTGGGGTGAAGGCTCCAAAGACTCTAGAGATGAATAAAGAGATCTCCTATTCCCTCGCGACTGAATCCTGGGTTAGGGCTAGCGTGAGGCGGTGGGATCTCCCTTTGCATTTGTGGGTCTGTAAGAAGAGAGACTAGCAGTTCCATTTTTCTCAGGAGAATCCCCAATAGAAGCCAAGCCTCTAGCATCACCTATAACAGGGTGGACCTTATTTTTTTTCTGGGGTGGACAGAGAAAGCCCTCTAGTACTGCAGAGAAAGCAAGCTAAAATCCTCCGACTTGTATGAGGCACACATACAAGTATGAGCCTGTATGAGCAGAGGGTGTGTATATTGGACAGCAGTTAGCTACAGAAGGAAGATTCTAGAAGAGGTGAGAAGCCGCACCTTCTGATGGGAAATAGAGTGAAACCAACTTTTATTTCTGTGCCTGGTTGATGAATGGAATCTAATGAATTATGAGTAGATTATTTATTTGTAATTAAAAAGTACAGCTCTTATCACTTACACCAAGCAAGAACTCTGCTCAATTTGATAAATTCAGCAAAGAAAGTAAAAGAAATTTCATTGGACTCTGGTCTTTATTATTCTAATGAAGTTTGGAAATCTCCAGCAGGGAGATTATAGTAAGTAGTGGATTCCCAACATTGTTTAACTTTATAACCCATTTTCATGCCATACTTATTAGCCTTTTTTAGAAGACTTAAGTGAAAACATTTTTGAAAATAATGCTTCACATCAAATATAAAAGGCTTTGGTTATTTTTTTTATTAATCATTTTTTAAATTGGAGTTCAATTTGCCAACATATAGCATATCACCCAGTGCTCATCCCGTCAAGTGCCCCCCTCAGTGCCCATCACCCAGTCACCCCAACCCCCGCCCACCTCTCGTTCCACATCCCTTGTTCGTTTCCCAAAATTAGGAGTCTCTCATGTTCTGTCTCCCTCACTGATATTTCCCACTCATTTTCTCTCCTTTTCCCTTTATTCCCTTTCACTATTTTTTAATAATAAATTTATTTTTTATTGGTGTTCAATTTGCCAACATACAGAATAACACCCAGTGCTCATCCCATCAAGTGCCCCCCTCAGTGCCCGTCACCCATTCACCCCCACCCCCGCCCTCCTCCCCTTCCACCACCCCTAGTTCGATTCCCAGAGTTAGGAGTCTTCATGTTCTGTCTCCCTTTCTGATATTTCCTACCCATTTCTTCTCCCTTCCCTTCTATTCCCTTTCACTATTTTTTATATTCACCGAATGAATAAGACCATACACTGTTTGTCCTTCTCCGACTGACTTACTTCACTCAGCATAATACCCTCCAGTTCCATCCACGTTGAAGCAAATGGTGGGTACTTGTCGTTTCTAATGGCTGAGGAATATTCCAGTGTATACATAGACCACATCTTCTTTATCCATCATCTTTCGATGGACACTGAGGCTCCTTCCACAGTGTGGCTATTGTGGCCATTGCTGCTAGAAACATCGGGGTGCAGGTGTCCCGGCGTTTCATTGCATCTGTATCTTTGGGGTAAATCCCCAGAAGTGCAATTGCTGGGTCGTAGGGCAGGTCTATTTTTAACTCTTTGAGGAACCTCCACACAGTTTTCCAGAGTGGCTGCACCAGTCACATTCCCACCAACAGTGCAAGAGGGTTCCCCTTTCTCCGCATCCTCCCCAACATTTGTGGTTTCCTGCCTTGTTAATTTGCCCCATTCTCACTGGTGTGAGGTGGGATCTCATTGTGGTTTGGATTTGTATTTCCCTGATGGCAAGTGATGCAGAGCATTTCCTCATGTGTGTGTTGGCCATGTCTAGGTCTTCCTCTGTGAGATTTCTCTTCATGTCTTTGCCCATTTCATGATTGGATTGTTTGTTTCTTTGCTGTTGAGTTTAATCAGTTCTTTATAGACCTTGGATACTAGCTGTGCTTTTGCTGTGCAGAAGCTCTTTATCTTAAGTCCCAATAATTCAGGCAGCCCCGGTTTGGCGCCGCCTGCAGCCTGGGGTGTGATCCTGGAGACCCCAGATCGAGTCCCACCACGACCCACGTGGGGCTCCCTGCATGCAGCCTGCTTCTCCCTCTGCCTCTCTCTGCCTCTCTCACTCTGTGTCTCTATGAATAAATAAATAAAATCTTTTTTAAAAAAGTCCCAATAATTCATTTTTTGCTTTTGTTTCCCTTGCCTTCATAGATGTATCCTGCAAGAAGTTGCTGTGGCCAAGTTCAAAAAGGTTGTTGCCTCTGTTCTCCTCTAGGATTTTGATGGATTCTTGTCTCACATTTAGATCTTTCATCCATTTTGAGTTGATCTTTGTGTCTGGTGTAAGAGAGTGGTCTAGTTTCATTCTTCTGCACGTGGATGTCCAATTTTCCCAGCACCATTTATTGAAGAGACTGTCCTTTTTCCAGTGGAGAGTCTTTCCTGCTTTGTTGAGCATTAGTTGACCATAAAGTTGAGGGCCCATTTCTGGATTCTCTATTCTGTTCCATTGATCTATGTGTCTGTTTTTGTGCCAGGACCACATTGTCTTGATGACCACACCTTTGTGGTACGACATGAAATCTGGCATTGTGATGCCCCTGGCTCTGGTTTTCTTTATTGATATTCCCCTGGCTATTTGAGGTCTTTTCTGATTCCACACAAATCTTAAGATGATTTGTTCCAACTCTCTGAAGAAAGTCCATGGTATTTTGATAGGGATTACATTAAATGTGTAAATTGCCCTGGGTAGCATTGACATTTTCGCAATATTGATTCTTCCAATCCAGGAACATGGAATATTTTTCCATCTCTTTGTGTCTTCCTCAATTGCTTTCAGAAGTGTTCTATAGTTTTTAGGGTAGAGATGCTTTACCTCTTTGGTTAGGTGTATTCCTAGGTATCTTTTGCTTTGGGATGCAATTGTAAATGGGATTGATTCCTTATTTTCTCTTTCTTCAGTCTCCTTGTTAGTGTATAGAAATGCCACTGACTTCTGGGCATTGATTTTGCATCCTGCCACACTGCCGAATTGCTGTATGAGTGCTAGCAATCTTGGGGTGGAGACTTTTAGGTTTTCTATGTCATCTGAGAAGAGAGAGAGAGTTTGACTTCTTTGCCAATTTGAATGCCTTTTATTTCTGTTTGTTGTCTGATTGCTGAGGCTAGGACTTCCAGTACTATGTTGAATAGCAGTGGTGAGAGTGGACATCCCTGTCTTGTTCCTGATCTTAGGGGAAAGGCTCCCAGTGCTTCCCCATTGAGAATGATATTTGCTGTGGGCTTTTCTTAGATGGCTTTTAAGATGCTGAGGAATGTCCCCTCTATCCCTACACTCTGAAGAGTTTTGATCAGGAATGGAGGCTGTATTTTGTCAAATGCTTTCTCTGCATCTATTGAGAGGATCATATGGTTCTTGTTTTTTCTCTTGTTGAATCACATTAATTGTTTTACGAGTGTTGAACCAGCCTTGTGTCCCGGGGATAAATCCCACTTGGTCATGGTGAATAATCTTAATGTATTGTTGGATCCTATTGGCTAGTATCTTTTTGAGAACTTTTGCATTTGTGTTCATCATGGATATTCTCCTTTTTGGTGGGGTCTTTGTCTGGTTTTGGAATTAAGATGATGCTGGCCTCGTAGAACGAGTTTGGAAGTACTCCCTCTCTTTCTATCTTTCTGAACAGCTTTAGTAGAATAGGTATGGTTTCTTCTTTAAATGTTTGATAGAATTCCCCTGGGAAGCCATCTGGCCCTGGACTCTTGTGTCTTGGGAGGTTTTTGATGACGGCTTCAATTTCCTCCCTGGTTATTGGCCTGTTCAGGTTTTCTATTTCTTCCTGTTCCAATTTTGGTAGTTTGGTTTTCCAGAAATGTGTCCATTTCTTCTAGATTGCCTAATTTATTGGCATATAGCAGCTCATAATATGTTTTTAAAATCATTTGTATTTCCTTGATATTGGTGGAGATCTCTCCTTTTTCATTTGTGATTTTATTAATTAGAATCTTTTCTCTTTTGTTTTTAATAAGGCTGGCTAATGGTTTATCTATCTTATTAATTCTTTCAAAGAACCAACTCCTGGTTTTGTTGATCTGTTCCACATTTCTTTTGATCTCTATTTCATTGAGTTCTGCTCAGATCTTTATTAATTCTCTTCTTCTGCTGGGTGTAGGTTTTATTTGCTGTTCTTTCTCCAGTTCCTTTAGGTGAAAGGTTAGCTTTTGTATTTGACTTTTTTCCAGTTTTTTGAGGGATGCTTGTATTGTGATGTGTTTCCCTCTCAGGACTGCTTTTGCTGTATCCCAAAGATTTTGAACTGTTGTATCTTCATTCTCATTAGTTTCCATGAATCTTCTTAATTCTTCTCTAATTTCTTGGTTGACCCTTTCAACTTTTAGCAGGATGGTCCTTAACCTCCACGTGTTTGAATTTCTTCCAGATTTCTTTTTGTGATTTAGTTCTAGTTTCAAAGCATTATGGTCTGAAAATATGCAGGAGACAATCCCAATCTTTTGATATCAGTTAAGACCTGTTTTGTGACCCAGTATGTGGTCTATTCTGGAGAAAGTTCCATGTGCACTTGAGAAGAATGTGTATTCAATTGTGTTTGTATGTAAAGTTCTGTAAAAATCTGTGAAATCCATCTGGTCCAGTGTATCATTTAAAGCTCTTGTTTCTCTGCAGATGTTGTGCTTAGAAGATCTGTCATTTACAGAAAGTGCCATGTTGAAGTCTCCCAGTATAAGTGTATTATATGTATCTAAGTATGTCTTAACTTTGGTTATTAATTGATTGATATACTTGGCAGCTCCCACATTAGGGGCATAAATATTCATTATTGTTAGGTCCTCTTCTTGGATAGATCCTTTAAGTATGATAGAGTGTCCCTCTTCATCTCTTAATACAGTCTTTGGTATAAACTTTAATTTATCTGATATGAGGTTTGCTACCCCTGCTTTCTTTTGAGGACCATTTGAATGGTAAATGGTTCTCCAACCTTTTATTTTCAGGCTATAGGTGTCCTTATGTCTAAAATGAATCCCTTGTAGAAAGCAAATAGATGGGTCTTGCTTTTTTATCCAGTCTGAAACCCTGCATCTTTTGATGGATCATTAAGCCCATTCACATTCAGAGTTACTATTGAAAGATATGAATTTAGTGTCATTGCAATACCTATTCAGTCCCTGTTTTTGTGGATTGTTTCTTTGGACTTCCTCTTTCTTTTACAGGGTCTCCCTTACCATTTCTTGCAGAGCTGGTTTGGTGGTCACATATTCTTTCAGTTTCTGCCTATCTTGGAAGCTCTTTATCTCTCCTTCTATTCTGAATGAGAGCCTTGCTGGATACAGTATTCTTGGCTGCAGGTTTTTCTCATTTAGGACCCTGAATATATCCTGCCAGCTCTTTCTGGCCTGTCAGGTTTCTGTGGAGAGGTCTGCTCTTAATCTAATATTTCTCCCCATATAAGTTAGGGATCTCTTGTCTCTTGCTGCTTTAAGGATTTTCTCTTTATCTTTGGAATTTGCAAGTTTCACTATTAAATGTTGAGGTGTTGAACAGTATTTATTGATTTTAATGTGGAATCTCTCTACCTCCTGGATCGGAATGCCTGTTTCCCTCCCCAAGTTAGGGAAGTTCTAGGCTATGATTATGATTTGTTCAAACACACTTTCTGGTACTCTATCCCTTTCAGCGCCTTATGGAATCCCTATTAAATGTAGATTTTTCCTTCTGAGGCTGTCATTTACCTTTCCCCATGGTCTTTTAATTGTTTTTCTCTTTTCTCCTCAGCTTCCTTCCTTGCCATCAGCTTGTCTTTATGTCACTCACTCTTTCTTCTACTTCATTAACCATCGTCATTAGGACCTCCAGTTTGGATTGCATCTCATTTAATTGATTTTTAATTTTGGCCTAATTAGATCTAAATTCTGCAGTCATGAAGTCTCTTGAATCCTTTATGCTTTTTTTCCAGAGCCACCAGTAGCTTTATAATTGTGCTTCTGAATTGGCTTTCTGACATCGAATTTTAATCCAAATTCTGTAACTCTGTGGGAGAGAGTACTGTTTCTGACTCTTTCTTTTGTGGTGAGTTTTTCTTTCTAGTCATTTTGCTCAGTGCAGAGTGGCTAAAAACAAGTTGTACTTGTTAGAAGCGCAAACTCTTCCCTCTCTAGCATTCCAGCTGTTCTCTCTTTAAATCTCAGGAAAAATTCGTAGGTTTTCAGGATGATTTGAAAGTTCTCTAAATAAGTTGGTGGGGACAGGTGCCTCGAGGACCCTACTCTTCAACCATCCATCTTGCCCCGCCCCCCCCAAGGCTTTGTTTTTTAATGACTATATGGGATATTTAATCCAAATACAGCTTTTCCTATTACCTTTTTTCTCTGTATCCATTTTGAATAATTATTGGTTTGTAATGATTTCAAATATATATAGAACCTAAGAATTAAAAAGAATAATTTCTATCTTTACTATGAGGTGTTAGTATGTAGTGCTAAAGTTCAGGATATATTTCTAGGAAGTCTTTTCATTGTGGCTTGTAACATACTTATTTCAAATTAGAGGCTATGTGATGGGGCATTCATGCAAATGGTTTATGCAGGTTAATTCAATCTCACAGTAATAGTATATAAATTAAGCATTTACTTTTTTAACGAAAAGTAGAAGTTTGCATTAGTTCATTCCATTTAAAAAAAAAACAAAAGAATTTCTGTATGTTGATTCTAGGAATATTCTTACCTTTTTGAACTTTCTGGCCTTAAAATTTAAAATGAAAGGATTTCAGGCAAGTATTTTGTTGCTGTTGTTTTTTCAAATCATTGCTCAGGAGGTTGTGAAGAAGAAAGAAAAAAAGTTACCCATATACAAAGCAATCAGTCTTTTCCTTTGTCCAATTGGAATGCTGTTTGTGCTCAATGAATCTTAGTAGTCTGTAAAAGAATATCTAAATATGATCTACTTCCTTCTACTGATCATACTCCATCTACAAATAAGCCCTTTCAAATTGTTTTGAATATGTTCACTGGATTTGATAATGTCTATAGCTAATCCTACAACAGGGTTTCTCAAATCAGTATTCCACAGAATATTGGCCTGTTACTTAATAAATGTGTCAGCCACATTGTATCACCCTCCCCCCCACACACATATTCTTTGCTGATATATATTGAGAAATTTGGTAAAGATAATTAAACATATCTTTATAGGATACTCTAGTCTTTGCTATTCTGACTAGGTTCAAAGAGCCATCAAAAGAGGGATATAATATTGCAGTGTTCCTCAGAGATATAAGAGAAATGAAGTTTGGTATCCAGAAATCAAAACAAGAAATTATTTCATAGTTAGGAATGGTCAAATGTCTTGGATACTATTGAAAGAATGGTTAAGGAGTAAATGGGTTTGAGGAAGGGAAGGGGCAAGGATAAAAACACATTTTGGGACCCCCTAGGTGGCTCAGTCCATTCAGCATCTGACTCTTGATTTTGGCTCAGGTCATGAACTCAGGGTCCTGAGATCCAGCCTGAAGTCGGGCTCTGCACTGGGTGTGGAGCCTGCTTAAGATTCTCTCTCTTCCTCTTCCTCTGCCTCTCAGCTCAGGCACGCGCTCTCTCTCTAAAGGAAAAAAAGCACATTTTGTTGGTGGAGTGTGGGGAGATGGTGGGAATGGAAGCACAGAAGTGGGGAAAGAGAGACTTAGGGGAGAATGGAGGAAAGAGGAGATTTAATTAAAAATCACTCCCTTTTGAAATGAATGATTTAGGAAAGAGTGCAACAAATAATGCACAGATAGAGTAGGGTTGCAGTATCTGAGAAGGCTGGGAAGGACCACGTGCTCAGGTGAGAATTGGCATTTTACAGGAATGGGAACTATTCATCCACTTCCCTGGACTGGGATGGATTGGGTGCAAACTGATGTTGATGTTTTCAGTCATCAAGTTTACAGGAAGCTTTCCTCTTGCCTCATTGTTAGATATCCATGAGCAACAACAGCAACAAAAAAAGGATAAAATGCTAAAACAAGAAATAAAAACACCAAGATGTACAAATAGGGCATGATGATACCAGAAAAAAACAGAAATAATTCAAGAAATTGATTCTGCAAAATGAGAACAAAAATAAAGCAAAGAACACCACAAGAAATGATCTTAAAGCTAAAAAGATCAGTAGGAAGCTGAAAGGAAATATCTTAAAACCAAGATAAGATAAAATGAGTAAATACAGAGAACATAGAATAATTGCAAAATCTGCATGATAGATTCTCAAAGAAAAAAATAGTGCCAATCAAGAGAGGACATTAAAAAAAAATACCAAAACACGTGAAATTTATCAGAGATGAAGGATAAGAGTTTGTTTATTTTTTTAGTTTTTAATAGAGTTTATTTATTCATGAAAGGCACACAGAGAGAGGCAGAGACGTAGGCAGAGGGAGAAACAGGCTCCCTGTGGAGAGCCTGATGCAGGACTCATTCCAGGACCCCAGGATCATGACCTGAGCCAAAGGCAGGCACTCAACCACTGAGCCACCCAGGTGTCCCAGGAATCTATTGTTTAAAAGGGTTTACCTAGTACTTACAAGAATGAAAGTATAGAGAACATAATGTAGAGCATTATGTAGAGCCCACCAGAGCATATGACCTGGTGGGCTTTTGTGCCTTAAGTTTATTGAGAAAGACTCTCTCCTGCTAGAAAGTATAGAGAACATAATGTATCAGTTAGATTGTGCTCAAAAACAATTCCTACATTCTAATGATTTAAAGCAATAAAGGTTATTTCATACTTGGACATTTGCCCACTAAGTTCTAAAGGAGATTTGCTCTGCATTGTCTTTAATTTGGAAACCAAATGAGCTGAATAGACACTATCTGGAATATTGTTGGTCATTGCGGTGGAAGAATAGAACATTATGGAAGTCTCCCTCAGACAATTGAATGCTGTATGCCAACGTGGCACACATCATTGTTACTTACCTTTACTATGTATATCTGGTCACATGGCCCAATCTACCAAAAGGGCTCAGTAGAGAGGGGCAGAAACTTTGGTGAGCATAATGAAGGTTCGACACATCCTGAGATTTAGGGCCATTGGTCATAAAAATAACCTAAAAGCTTCCAGGCAAACAAACACAAATAAAACAGGTTATCTAAAAATAAATGAGTTTCAGATGAGCAGCAGATTTCTCTATAACACAATGTCTAGAAGACAGTGGACCTATGCATTTAAAGTTCTAAGGGAAATGATTTTCCCCTTTGATTCTACATCAGATAAAACAATCAGTATCTCCTGAGGATAGAAAAAAGTCATTTTTGAGATATAGAATGACTCTGATAGTATATCTCCCATTCATCTTTTCTTTTTCTTATGAGATCTGTTGTCACTATACACAAGCAAAAAGAAGAGAGCAATGGAAGATGAGAACCAGGATCAGAGGAAAACTATTCACCATGTTGTAGAAAGTGCACAGAGACCTCCATAAAGGTGGTGTCCTGGGTCACACGGGCCTGATAGAATCAATCCTATGAAATATAAGAAAAACAAGACTATAACAGGGTGGCCATGTATGACTCTCACTCTAAAGGGTTGCCTTTCATAATACACACATTGAAGATTTTTTACGTTTCTGAAGACGGTTTTCTGCAGATAACAGCAAAATGTCTTGTGCCTAGAAAATCCACAGAACATAAGGAATTTATGTCAAATTGAAGAAAAAATCTTAAGTACCCTTCAGCTTATTAGCAGGGCTCAACTATAATTAAAGGGAAATAGTTCAAGAAGGAAAAACAAATCCCTAGATAAATTGGATATAAAAATGAAGAAAATGTAATGATTATATTAGAAACAAAGGACATCAATAAACATTTCCCAAGGTTTTCATAATGGTGTTATTTTAGGTTGCTATAGGCTCTCATAATTTTATCAATTTTCTCTTCTAATTTAATCCAAATGGAAACTTTTCAGTTCTCATTTTGCATGGCCTCTCAATGGCTTTTGACACTTTTGACTCTTCTTGTTTTTCATGACACCACATGACTTCCTTCCTAATTTGTTCTCCATTGGTATGTCTTCATTTTCTGCTTTATAGGCTAGAGTTCTTTTATACTCAATCTTTGCTCTCCGTCTCTTGTCCTACCTACAGTTTTTTCCAAGGCAATTTAATTTACTTCTGTAAAGAAGTAATGAATATATGCAGCCTTTATGTTAATGACCCCTAAATTTAAATACATCAGATCTCAGCATCAGTGTCCCTTACTTAGAACCCTTCTTTCATTTTTCAAGTTTACAAAGCATCCCTCATTATATTTATGCACAGCACCACTTATCTGATTACCATTTGTGTAACATATCTTCTGTTTAGTATCTTTTTTCCATTAGATTGACAATAATTATTGTGTATTGTGAATGATCACTGTATCCACTGCCTACAGTATTGTCTAAAATATTGTCTAAAAAGTTTTCTCATGAGTGTAGTTATAGGATGTGATTTTTACAGAATTTGAAGTTAGAAATGCAGAATTAAATCTGTAAAGAGAAATTATCCAGTATCACTGAATCTACATCCACAAGAAAGGGACGTTTTTAAAAAGGAGTACTCTATTTGTCACTAAGGCTTATCTCAGTGTTTTTGCTTGAATAAGCTAAATGCACACAATATATTAAAATAATTTGTGCTATTATTAATTATGCATATGCTTATAGATATTTTGGAATGTACATAAAATATAGAAGACAATTATCATAATTCACAAAGTCAGTACCTATACATACTTTTATTAATATATTTATGTTTATCCTTGTGGGGCTATCTTAATGTAGTAGCATGTATATTGAATATTTTATTAGATGCATCTCAGTTTTATATCTTGGTTTTAAAACTTGGTATTATACTGTGAGACTTTCCAAAGCTTTCCTTTGAGGAAGCATTCCTCAAAACATTTCTAAAACTACATAATATACCATCATTTATATACACCAAAATGTAACCATTTTAATATGGTCATTTATAAAGCTATTGTCTCTAGCTCCAAACCTACCCTCTTTAAATTCTGCTTTATGAATCCTGATTATATATTGTACATAATGGATATTTAGACTCGTTTCCTTAGATAACTCTATAATATTGTGATTAATACTTTTTGGGTTACACATTTGTATCTATGATTATGGGTATAGATTAATTTCTAAACATGTATCAGATGCTTGCTTATTCCTTACTTCTGAATTTTCTAAGAGATGGAGACAGTCTTTAGAACAACATTCTTGGCTTCTCAGAATGATACCTTTGGGAGCACTGAGAACATTGAGATCTCAGCTCCTGCCCATAGCCTTTCCATTTTGGGGTCTAGAGGCCTGCAGAGAGCATATGACCTGGTGGGCTTTTGTGCCTTAAGTTTATTGAGAAAGACTCTCTCCTGCTAGGAAGGCTTGTGTTTCTTCAGGCAGCCTGTGGTCAAATGGACAAGTCTTCCATTCTGGACTTCCATAGTTAGAAACACCATCTTGCCAGGTAACTAAGGCATGTTCTCTAAAGCTCTACCAGTAGCTCAGTTCTCAGCAGAGGAAAAGGCTGCTATATATAAGAATTCTGTGTCAGAGTTTCTGAACACTGTAAGGTTTTAGAATATATTATTAAGCATGGTAGTGCCAACCTAAAAATCTCAATGACAGCACACTGACTAAAACTAATTATTATCATTATTTTAATAAGACATTCTGATGGGTGGAATTATATATAATTTGTTTAGTATTTTTAAATCATCACTCAAAATGCTACAACTCATTATCCCAGATGTTGGGGAAAGAGACAAACTTGGGTAATAATCACTCTTAATAACACATTTTAGACATGATTGAGAACAGAATATTAATTTGAACTTTTACTCTTATTGTTCTAGTCAAAGTTTAGAAAAAGAAGGAAGGAAGATAGGAAGGAAGGTAGGAAAGAAAGAAAGAAAGAAAGAAAGAAAGAAAGAAAGAAAGAAAGAAAGAAAGAAAGAAAGAAAGAAAGAAAAAAGAAAGAGAGAAGGAAAGAAAGAGAGAAGGAAAGAAAGAAAAGTCTATGTAGTTGTATAGACCTGAAGCAATTTTTATTGCACAGGACACACCTTGATTAAATCTACTAAGGCATTAACTATTTGAAGGCCAGTTGAAATAACGGTTGCTATCATTTTGGCCTCTATAGATGATAGTTTATAGTTTGCTTGACTTGATATATACAAATCTCTATGAATTAGAGAATGGATGTTGGTCCATTTTCACCTTGTCCTCTCCATACTCTTTGCCTAATGAATTTGCACATCCTTGCAGCAGAAGTAGGGTGCAATTCCTGCCCCTTGATTTGGTGTTTAATCGTATTAGTTTCTCTGTCCAAGTAAGCAGACACAGTGCACGCAGAGGCTTAAGGTGGCTTGACTTTCTTTCTTGCTCTTCTATCATTGAGATAAGAAGAATGTGCCCAATTTAGCCCACTGATCCAAGAAGGATGAGAGAAAGGCAGACTTAGACTCAACCTGCAGGATGGAGTCAAGCCCAGCCTTGCTCAACCTAGATTGGCTGACCTCCCCAGGGGGCCCCAGAAATAAACAAAAATAAATGCTCTTTGTTTCAAGCCACTGTATTTTGAGGCAATTTGTTACACAGTATGTAAATTGTCTAGTTCTGTACCGGGCACTGTTGCATTCTTTCTAATAGTCAATGCTTCTAACAATCATATGAGGCAAGTTTTATTATTTGCCCTTTAGATTGAGGAAAGTTAAGCAATTTGCCTACAGCAACAATAGCTAGGAAACAAAAGAGCAGAAATCTATTCCCTCAGCGTAGGAAGTTGAATTGTTCCATTAATAAAAGTATGTAATTTCTAACTGAATTGTTCTTGGTCACTAAGAATCAGCTTCAATAAAGCTTCATTTCTATGCAGGTGCCATGAATGTATTTTGCCTTGATGGATTAAAATTGATTTTGTCTAACGGGAATATGGTGATATTATGGCAAAGTGATTCAGAGTATGTGCTCTGAAATCAGACTGCCTGGGTATATACCCTCACCTCCAATTTACTATTATTTGACCACTGGGAAGTTCTATAGCTGGGTGTTCCCGTTTTTTCATAATGACAAAAGCTATGTACTTCATATGATTGTTGTGAGATTTGCATTAAGTTAATATGTTTAATATGCGCTCAATAAATATTATTATTATGTAGAACTAACCAATCTGTATATTTCAAAGTTACATACGTGCTTGGCTATAGTGTTGTTTGTAAGATCCTGTTGCAGAAGACCAGGTTCAACATCTATTATTCAACAGGAGTGTCAGAAAATCAATCAGTTGGTCAACAGCAATCATCATATATGCATATTGTGAAAACATGCTGACTTGGAAATGGTCCAAGAGAGTTCCCCAAACCTATACTCATAAATTATAGGAGTGTTCAAGTAGGCAGAACGGTATGAACAAAGGCATAACTGGGACAGAAAACATTAGAGCCCATGGAATAAATAAGAATCCTGATGTTTTATAGAAAAAAACTAAACATACATGAGTAGGGATAAGAGAAAAATAAAACCAGGTTGCAATGAAATAGATGGAAACTTGTAATATGACACCAAGAACTTTCCTCCTTTTGGGGGAGGGAGGGAAATAAAAATGAACAGAAGATTGGCATTGGCAAATATTTGCTTGAGGATAAAATTCATCCATTAGCAGTGTTTAAGATGCACCAGTCTGAGTAAAAATTGGAAACATGGAGACAAATTATAAGGTGTACAAATTCGTAAGGCATTTCCCAAAGATATTATTTATTGGCAAGGGTAAGTTTTCATGGAACCAAGCACCTTTTTGAAAAAAATATGTGTCTCAGGTGTAATTGTACATTTATTGAATTTGATGTATATCTTTCAGCCCCTGCCAACTTAAACTCCCTGATAACAGTTTATATCTATTTGTTCAACATTTTACCTTCAGCACCTATAACAGGGATAGGCCTACAGTTATTGCCTAGTAAATCTTTGTTAAATTAGTGACTAGGTCAATGATGAATGAGAGAGTGAGGGACTCTGGATAAGTGGAATTTAATATTTTTGTAATTAAATATTGTTTTCAAACTTGTCATTTTATCGCTATACGTGTTTTGACCAAGATTATGTAAATTAGGTGAATTAAAAGTCTGAAACTACCGGTTGATTGAAATACAAAGTTTCATTGAACCTCAAATATCAGGAGTATTAAAAATCAAATATGGGAAAATGCTTTTCATTCTACTATCTTCTGAAATATGATCACATAGTCATGTGTGTGTGTGATATCTTAGTGAGCATTTCTAAATATTTTGTTGTAGGAGATTTTCAGCCTTGCTGAACAACAAAATTCTTGGAAATGTTCACTAAAATCTCTTTCATACACACACACATATACGACTATGTGATTATATTCAAAACTCTAAAACAGAATTCATTCATTGAAATCATGCATTTGTTGGTGTGAATTGGGGAAACTGTGAGGATTACAGGAGCAAGAATCTTGTCTATTTAAGCCTCACAGAATGCCTGGTATATAATTGGACACTCATTACATATTTCAAGGAATGAATTTCAATAATGTTAATGTGGAATTAGAGACATAAATCTGCTCTGAGTTCCAGCGAGTCGTGATTCTGTTTCATTCAGTTTTATCTCCCCAGAGAATCGCTAGGTCTGTCCTTATGCCAGTACCACAGTCTATTACTATTCCTTTGTATTATGTTAGAAATCAGGAGTGGTGAGTCTGCCAACTTCATTCTTCTTTTAAAATTGTTTTGGCTGTTCTGATCCATATAAATTTTAGGATTAGCTTATCTGTCACTAAAAATAGCTAGTTGGGATTTTAATGGGCAGTCCATTGAATTGTCAATTAATTTGGAAAGTATTATCATCTTAAGTTTTTTTGCTCCATGGACCCGTGTGTGACACCTTTGCATTTATTTAGGTCTGTAATTTCTTTGAGCAGTGCTTTGTAGTTTTCAGTGTAAAAGTCTTGCATTTCTTTTAATTTATTCCTAAGTATTTAATTCCACCTATTTCATAGCTAAACTTTATTGAAGCACAGTCATATTCACTGACTCATGTGTTTTCTGTGACTGCTTTTGCTACAATGGCAGAGTAGTTTCAACAGAACAAATCTTCCCACTCTTCATCTAGAAGAGGTCTCCGGAATATGCTCTCTGTTAACAACAGGTGTAGCAGAAATTATTTTCCATAAATACTTGGAGAAATTTAAATATTCTCTCTAAAGGTACAATTGAGTTATCTTTATAGTGCATGAACTGTCTCATTTTTTATCTTTGGACCATTAGCCTCTGTAATTTCCAGCACAATGTATTCTCTGCTTCAACAAACCTTCAAATTGCTATCCTCTAAATGACACACTGAGGGTCTCTAGGACCTTCAAATATGACACTTAGATTCTAGATGATTTACACCATTACAATCCTGATTTTTTTGAGCCTTATAAAACAATAATAGTTAGTAACCACACCCTTTTAACACAAGCTACAGAGTGCAGTGTGAAGGATGTCAAATCATCTGTGAATGATGTTTTAAGAATTCCTCTCGATTTCTGTGTATCTTGGAGAAGGTCCTTAATTGTTTTTTGTCTCTGCTGGCTAAGGAAATCTTTCAACACATGGAAATCCAGATGGTGAGGAAAGAGAAACACCTGACCAAATTAATGAAAATATTCTTTTAGCTTGTTTCTGAGCTTATTATTTTCCCAAGTGTTTGCTCAGTTTGTGACTGTTACATTAATTAACACTGTAAGTCCAGGAAAAGGAAATACCTTTTCTGTTAAATAACAAGAAAAAATAAATAGCAATAATGAATACAAATAAAAGCATATTGTTTCTTATTTTTGACATTTTACCAACACTGCATAAAGTTTTCCAGAAAATGGACTTAATCGATCTCCTTTGAGGGATAGTCAATCCTCAGTGAGTCTAAGGGACAAAAAAGCCCCCAAATGAAGCATAGAGCAGACCTGGAAATACAAAATAAGTTGGAGAAGACACTGATAAGAATTGTTACCTTTAAAGGTTTAGTTTAGGAAGAAATACAATTTAGATTATCTTTGGAATTGCTTAGCGATATCGCCATCTTGTGGCCAAATTGAAAATAGTTTTCCACTGCAAGTTGGGTTATTTCAATATAAAGCTTCACCATATTAGACTTACACAACACTGCATTTTTAATTGATTTTACTGTAATTCTAGACACTAGTTTTGTGTTATTTAAATTTCAAGAAAGTTACCATTCTATAGATTTTTGAGAAAGATTCTAATACACCATTCGAGGGTAGCTTAATATGTTAAAAAGTAATATATTAAAAAACAATGTTATATTTGAATTTAAAAAACTATCATGTCTTACATACACGAATTTCTTTAAAAATAATGTTTCCACCTATTGGGACGCCAGGGTGGCTCAGTGGTTTGGGGCCTGCTTTGGCCCAGGATGTGATCCTGGGGTCCCTGGATGGAGTCCCCTGTCAGGCTCCCTGCATGGAGCCTGCTTCTCCCTCTGCCTGTGTCTCTGCCTCTCTTTCTCTGTCTCTCATGAATAAAGAAATAAAATCTTTAAAAAATGTTTCCATCTATGAACCGACTTTTTAAACATTTTAGAAAAAGTTGGCAAAAATATATAATCATTAAACTTTAAAAATATTTTCGAATTTAAGGACTTGCAAGATAGGAAGAACAATCCCCATTTTACAGGAAATGTTTCAGAAGTGTAAAAAGTGCAATAGGAAAAAGGCCATCAAAATTTGTGTTATTCATATTAAGTTTTAATATGAGTATGAACCAAATGTCTCTGAATTTAGACTTCCTGTAGTCCACTCTATATGCTGGAATGAGGGACCTTTTCAATCCATTTCTTCTTTCTTAGGAACCACCTCACGGTGCCTAATTCTTACCCATTCTCACTATTATAAATCCAATGTCAATTTTTCTTCATAATGCAAAATTTCTATTATTGATTATGGCCCTGGTTGCAAGGAATATGGCTTCATTTAAATTTTTTTTTCTAGAATGTATTTCTTGTGACTAATTTAGATGGTAAGCTTATTACATTAGAGATCATATCTAACCTCTCTGCCTGTAGATACATTTGATAAGAAGAAATAGAACAATTCAGCTATCACTCATACAGTTCCTTCAGCCTCCCAAGAAGGAAATTCAGACCTCAAATAGTGAAGCAATTTTTCCAAAGCACTTTTTCTTGTAGGTAGCATAGAATTGGTTAGTTCTGGCTCTTTAAACCATGATTTGACAACCTCTGTCTTTTAACTGATGTGTTTAAACCATTCACATTGAACATTATTACTAATATGATTCAAATAATCTGCGATCTGCTAGATGTTTTTGATTTTTCCATTTGCTTTTTATTTTCTCTGCATAGGATTCTATTTTTTATCTCCTATTGACTTATTACTTATGCTTCTTCTTGATTGAGTCGGTAGTTTTCTAGGTTTTGTACTAGTTATTTTAAGTAATCTAAGCCTATAATCGTATAATAATATATCATCTCTCCAGTAGTATGAGGATCTTACAACTATATATTCCCAATTTCCCCCTCCCATCTTTTGTGTCACTTTGTTATACTTTTTATCCCATATATGCTTTTAACATACCGTATATTGTAACTAGTTTCTTTTTAGAGAGTTATCTTTCAGCATAGAGATAAAAACCAAAAATATTATATTTACCTTAATTTATTTCATTTCTGAAGGCTTATTTTTTTTCTGTAGATCCAAATTTCTGACCTATATCACACTCTTATCAAAGAACTTTAACACTTCTTATATTCTGCTGTCAAATTCCTTCAACTATTGTTCTACTGAAATGTAGTCTTAATTTTCCATCTCTTTTGTAGGATATTTTTCTCTATGTACAGAATTCTGGGTTGATAGTTTTTTTTTTTTCTTTTGTCATTTTAAGGATCTTCTTAGCTTGCATGGATTGTGATCAAAATATCTGATGAAATTCTTCTTCTTTTCCTACTCTGGCTAATGTGTCTTTATTCTTTGTCCTCAAGATTGTCTCTTTTCCTTCTTTGTTTATTTTAACAAGTTCGAATATGATAGGCTAAAGTTTTTAAAGTTACCATGCCTCTTGTTCTCTGAGCTTCTTGGATCTGTGGGTTTGTTCTACAAATATTTTTTTCTAGCCACTTCTATCTTATCCTTTTAAAATTCCAATGACATGTTTTTCTTTCTTTAAGAAGATTTTTATAAAATTTATTTATCTGAGAGAGAGAGAGAGAGAGAGCATGGAGGGGTGGGCCAGAGGGAGAAGCAGACTCTCCGCTGAGCAGGGAGCCGGAGGTAGGGCTCTATCCCAGGGCCCTGGGGTCATGACCTGAGCTGAAGGCAGATGCTTAACTGACTGAGTGCTTCAGGGGCCCTTCCAATCACACATTTGTTAGCCCATCTGGTACTGTTCTACAGCTCTTGAATGCTCAATGTGTTTTGTTTTGCTTTGTTTTATCCACCTACTTTTTTTCCATTTCAGGTTTTGGGGAACTTTTACTGATCCAGTCTTGCAGGTCACCAATTTCCATTTAATTCTTTCTTATAGTTTTCATCTTTCTGAGGAAGGTGTTTATTTTATCTTGGACATTGTCTACATTTTTCTTTTGTACCTGTTACATACAGACGCTTCTCTGTGCCTTATGTGTGTGTGTGTGTGTGTGTGCACGCGCGCGTGCATATACAAGACTTGTATAAGGCAGTTGATACTAAGGTAAATATCCTTTTTGCTTGAAGGAAAGGTGAGTGTGCAGATTCATGTTAATCTCTTTAAAAGTTGGACTGCGTTTAAAGGTCCTAATGTCGCTGTAGTTACTGTCACTGCACAGGAGATTGCAAATTACCCCGGTGAAATCTTATGTCTATGGTAGGCTAATTGCCAAGGTTTTATCCCTGAATACCGTTTCCCTGTTGTCTCTGGTCCTTTCCTTTGTGGTATTCCTTTAAGAAAATCTGCCTATTACAGATCCCAGGTGTATCCCACATCTATTTTTATTGCACACTTGTGGTGGGTGGAGTGGAGTGGTGGCACATTCTCTGCTGTTGCACTTAAGCCCCAGTCTTGGGCGGGAACTGGGACCTGGGCTTTTTAGCACATGGTTTTCACCAGTGTTCCTGCCTCCCCTGTAAATAGAATTTTGAGCCTAATATGCATGCTTTCCCCTTCTCTAGGGGTAGAGATTTTTTCCCTGTCTTCAGACACCAGGTACTGTAGGTTTCTACTATGCTCCAGGCTAAAATTTTTGTCATTTTTCCCCATGCAAATTAAAGCTTTCCGTAGAGGACACAGAGGAGATGGATTCATGTAGACTTTGGGCAGGGGCTGCTGTTCGCATCTCCTGGGCACCAACACAGGTAAACCTGTTCCAGGATCCTCCATAGCTTTCCTGTGGATAGCTGGCAATGTTCTTGGAGGAAAAGCCTGCAAAATACTGTAAGCCCTCTGGTGTCTGCAGCCACCAGGGTGTCACACTGTCACGATAGCCCACATTCAGTCTTTAGTAATCACTTACAGGCTTCTAGCTCAATCTGCCTCTGACGTATGTTAACATCCAGTAGCATCTGTCCCAGGTATGCCAATGCTTGGAGCCTGTTTTTGCTTGCAGCTGCTGTCTCTCCTCAGAGAGTCGGATTTCATTACTATTATCATTAAATCAGTGAATTTTTAAAAAGCTGCTCCTTCCATATTTCAAGGTTTTCCTTACATGTGTAGACCTCAGAATTTCTGGTCTCAGAATTATTTGGCTTCTAGCAGCATATCTAGCAACAATCAGTGCCAAATAGGAGGCTCATAAATGTTGCCCATTGTGGGGTAGTAGCATCTGCATCTGATAGTCATCTATCCAAAGGGCCAACAACCAACACTGTGGAACTCCTGTGTTGTGCCAGAGACTGCGCTAGCCATGGGCTCTATAGCCACGTTTGCAACACCAGAGCAGCAGGGTTCTCACAAAGCCCTGGGGAGCCGACTAGACTTGAGTCTTTTTGAATCTCAGTCAGTGCCTGCTGCTGCTCCACTCCCAGTTCAAAAACACACTTTTTAAGTATTCACAGATATACAGACCCCAAGTGTGCATCTACAAGCAGGCTGTGATTCTCTCAGAATTCAAATAGTCAAACCTCTGCCAGGAAAATGCACAATCATCATGTCAACAGTTTGTTTAGATTGATGGAAAGAGAGACCCTAGATACCACCTAAATAAATCAAGAAAGGATTACTATTTAAAGGATGAACAAGTTAGCTGGGCCCATTGGCGCTCATGATAGAACAATTAGGGGTGCTGGTTGCATCACTCAGGATGGCAAGCTTTTGATCTCAAAATTCTTACCAGAAATTTTAAGGTTTCAAAAGTTGCCATGTGAGTGGAGGGCCATTTCAGAACTCCTTTAGTCCTGGTATTTTATTAACAAGACTCGAGTAGTTCAACACATAGCTCGACTGAGCCGGGGAATCTCATTAATCTCAGAGTGATTCATTACGCAGTAGGATCGCTAGGGTGCGGGATAGGACGCTCAGACTTCAACGTTTGAAAACATGCAGTTCAGTCAATGCATTCACAATCTCTATGCCATTTTTTTAAAAGTGGACTATTAGGCTCTAAGGTTGAAAAATTCTCTGTCATATGCCCTGCACACCCTCTCACTCCCAACACGCACACACGCACACACACACACACACACACATTTCATCCAAAATTTGAGATTTACTTAATATGACTGGGTAATGTCCTCCTTAGTGAGAAGATTTAAAATAGTTGTTGAAAATGGAAAAGCTTTATAAAGTATGCTAACTATTTTCACGAAAAACCCTCAGAGTTGTGTAATTTTAGGGGGTAGATTTCATGGCAATGTATACTAATATCACAGCCAGACGCTAGACTTTTGATCTTCAAGGCAGTAACAGGCTACTTGCATTTTATTTCATGCCAATTCAAGCTCGTCCTTGAACGTGGCTAAACATATTTCACAGAAGACGAAGCAGGGGACAATATAAACAATGCAGGCAAACACATTCTTGTGCCTTGCAACTAACTTCTTCCACATGAAGCTGCTTTGAGTTTAAGCTCAAGGGTGACCAGAGGGTTGTCAATTTGCTTCTAGGCCAATCTAGTATAGGCAAGGAATTTCTGGGCCAGCCATCTACCCAGACCCCTGAAGTGGGTGCCAATCTATGCTCCTCTCTTTCAGGCATTTTTTTTTCCAACCAACCTGTTCTTCTCATAGCTAGGAAGCTATCTGTAAAATGCAAATTATATCATACTGTTCCCTAAGGCAAAAGATCCCTGTCACCTTTAGACAAAGCCAAAAATCATAAAGGGCTTTGTAACATTGGAATGATTTCACCCTTGCCCACCTCTGAAGATTTTCCTTATGCCATTCTCTCTTCACTATGCTGGATTTATGTAAATTCAAATTTCTCATGCTTTTTTCTCACTGCCTGGCCTTGGAACATATGGTCCTTCTATGTTCCTCTCTCTGTCCGGCTAAACCTTACTCACTCTTTGAGTCTCAACTTAATTGAAACCCCTTCTCAGCTCTCTACAATGCATCATCAGGTCCACTGTCAGATACCTGCCTACACTGCCTGCAGCTTGGAGTAGCCTGAATAATTCAACGGTTTATTGAGGTGATATTTCCAATCGGTGTGTTTCCCAATAAACTTTAAGCTCCAAGAGGACAGGTCCCATGTTAGGTGCTCACTTTGTGGTACCTAGCATTGACGGTAGTGCTCAGAACATGGAAAATATCTGGGGGCTAATGAACTTACTTTCTGTTTTTGGGATGTGATACTAAATTCCCAATTATGACAAAGCGTTACTTTTCTGCCCCATTCTCTGTGCATAAATTTCTCCCAGACATGTCTGGGGGAACTTGTAGGGAAGAACACTTATTTGTTCCCCAGGCAAATAGCATAATAATTTCATGTTAATTGTGCACCATTCATCACCATCTCTTAAAATTTGTGCTAATTTTTTTCTTCCCTTTCTTTGTAACTTTTTGCTCATCATTTAAGATCCATTTCACTAATGCCAAATAGTCGATGTTTTATAAAGAATAAAGATGACTAGAAAGAGGTTTTTCCTTTAGGCTTCCTCATTGAATCAGTTTCAAAGAGATTCAGATTCAACATATGCACATTATGAACAGAATACTTTATCCTTTCCCAACACGTTAACTTTTATTGTATGACGCTTGGATCCACACCTCATTAGTTTATGTTTTGATGTCTTATTTTTTAAATTTCATGTATGTTTTATAGGTTGTGTTAGAGATAAAACAGGATGCATTTTGGACTGGGCGTCAAGGAGCAGGCTTGAGCCTGCTGTTAGAAATTTTAGCTTGATTTCAATCTATATCAAAAGCCAGTATAGACCGCTGACTCGAACAACAAAATTTGAAACAGAAACGTTGAAACATACACAGATTTTGCAGATATGGAATTGAGACTTTTTTCTTAGTTGATTTTTTCTAACTTAATAGCTAATTTAATTTAATTTTAGATAAATTATAATAGATTTACAATAATGTTACAGACGTGTTGATTTTCAGCCCCACACATAGAACAAAAAAGGAATTTCCAAGTTATTACCACACCACAGTTCTAAAGACATAATTTACAATTAGAAAAATGAAAAACATTCCTTCTGACCTTCAAAATAAATGTTGCAATATGCTAGTGCAAATCAGCAAGTTTTAAAACTGTAAAATAAATTTCTGGTTAATTTATACTACGATTTCCAGTATATTTTGGGGTACTCATGTTCCTGAAATGCTCATTTTTATTTTATTTTTCCCTTTTTCTGTGCCTTGAATCTCATATCTATATTCGGGGAATCTCACAACTTATATATCTAGATAGAAGGAAGAGCCCATTAAAATACCAAATACTTGCTTTCCCAGCATCCCTAGAGTGTGAGTGTATCCCATAGGCCAGTCAGGGGAACCTGCCCCTCATACTGAACCTGGATCTAGGAAAGCAAAGCAATAGGGATTATGGGAAAATCCATCCTGTTGGGTGAGGCCAACAGCTCCAGCATTACAGGGTCTTCAGATGAAGCAGAGACAGTGGTTAATGGTGTATCTTGTGAAGAGTAAGTGACAGCAATGGTGATCCAGTCCTGGTATAATAGAATTGAGTCTTCATGTTTCTGTGGAACATGTCTCTGATCCTCCTCATGTGCAGTGTTCCTGAAGAATCTGTAAGCTACTGAAATCTATGAATTATTCAATATCCATTTAAGCATTTCCTGTTTAAATGAGTAAAACTTAGTTTCTATAACTTCAATTAATATTTTTGATGGAAGCTCTATACATTTTGCAAATACTTATTTATATATTCACTTTGATTACAAATAAATGCAGTTCAAAAATTCTTAATATCTTAACTTTGATTTAGAAAAATATGTATTATTCTAGCTATTGAACTTGTAAAAGAGGCACATGCAAATTTTTTTCTAGTAAAATTGATTATATTTAAGTAGGGATTTTTTTAAAGATTATACTTATTTATTCATGAGACACACACACACACACACACACACAGAGAGAGAGAGAGAGAGAGGCAGAGACACAGGCAGAGGGAGAAGCAGGCTTCATGGACGGAGCCTGATGTGGGACTCGATCCAGGGACTCCAGGATCACACCTTGGGCTGAAGGCAGGCGCTAAACCGCTGAGCCACCCAGGGATTCCACCCCACCCCCCTTTTTATTTTATTTTATTTTATTTTAATTTATTTTTTATTGGTGTTCAATTTACTAACATACAGAATAACCCCCAGTGCCCGTCACCCGTTCATTCCCACCCCCCGCCCTCCTCCCCTTCCACCACCCCTAGTTCGTTTCCCAGAGTTAGCAGTCTTTACGTTCTGTCTCCCTTTCTGATATTTCCCACACATTTCTTCTCCCTTCCCTTATATTCCCTTTCACTATTATTTATATTCCCCAAATGAATGAGAACATCTAATGTTTGTCCTTCTCCGACTGACTTACTTCACTCAGCATAATACCCTCCAGTTCCATTCACGTTGAAGCAAATGGTGGGTATTTGTCATTTCTAATAGCTGAGTAATATTCCATTGTATACATAAACCACATCTTCTTTATCCATTCATCTTTCGTTGGACACCGAGGCTCCTTCCACAGTTTGGCTATCGTGGCCATTGCTGCTATAAACATCGGGGTGCAGGTGTCCCGGCGTTTCACTGCATTTGTATCTTTGGGGTAAATCCCCAACAGTGCAATTGCTGGGTCGTAGGGCAGGTCTATTTTTAACTGTTTGAGGAACCTCCACACAGTTTTCCAGAGTGGCTGCACCAGTTCACATTCCCACCAACAGTGTATGAGGGTTCCCTTTTCTCCGCATCCTCTCCAACATTTGTTGTTTCCTGCCTTGTTAATTTTCCCCATTCTCACTGGTGTGAGGTGGTATCTCATTGTGGTTTTGATTTGTATTTCCCTGATGGCAAGTGATGCAGAGCATTTTCTCATGTGCGTGTTGGCCATGTCTATGTCTTCCTCTGTGAGATTTCTGTTCATGTCTTTTGCCCATTTCATGATTGGATTGTTTGTTTCTTTGATGTTGAGTTTGATAAGTTCTTTATAGATCTTGGAAACTAGCCCTTTATCTGATATGTCATTTGCAAATATCTTCTCCCATTCTGTGGGTTGTCTTTGAGTTTTGTTGACTGTATCCTTTGCTGTGCAAAAGCTTCTTATCTTGATGAAGTCCCAATAGTTCATTTTTGCTTTTGTTTCTTTTGCCTTCGTGGATGTATCTTGCAAGAAGTTACTATGGCCGAGTTCAAAAAGGGTGTTGCCTGTGTTCTTCTCTAGGATTTTGATGGAATCTTGTCTCACATTTAGATCTTTCATCCATTTTGAGTTTATCTTTGTGTATGGTGAAAGAGAGTGGTCTAGTTTCATTCTTCTGCATGTGGATGTCCAATTTTCCCAGCACCATTTATTGAAAAGACTGTCTTTCTTCCAATGGATAGTCTTTCCTCCTTTATCGAATATTAGGTGCCCATAAAGTTCAGGGTCCACTTCTGGATTCTCTATTCTGTTCCACTGATCTATATGTCTGTTTTTGTGCCAGTACCACACTGTCTTGATGACCACAGCTTTGTAGTACAACCTGAAATCTGGCATTGTGATGCCCCCAGATATGGTTTTCTTTTTTAAAATTCCCCTGGCTATTCGGGGTCTTTTCTGATTCCACACAAATCTTAAAATAATTTGTTCTAACTCTCTGAAGAAAGTCCATGGTATTTTGATAGGGATTGCATTAAACGTGTATATTGCCCTGGGTAACATTGACATTTTCACAATATTCATTCTGCCAATCCATGAGCATGGAATATTTTTCCATCTCTTTGTGTCTTCCTCAATTTCTTTCAGAAGTGTTCTATAGTTTTGAGGGTATAGATCCTTTACATCTTTGGTTAGGTTTATTCCCAGGTATCTTATGCTTTTGGGTGCAATTGTAAATGGGATTGACTCCTTAATTTCTCTTTCTTCAGTCTCATTGTTAGTGTATAGAAATGCCACTGACTTCTGGGCATTGATTTTGTATCCTGCCACGCTACCGAATTGCTGTATGAGTTCTAGCAATCTTGGGGTGGAGACTTTTGGGTTTTCTATGTAGAGTATCATGTCATCGGCAAAGAGGGAGAGTTTGACTTCTTCTTTGCCAATTTGAATGCCTTTAATGTCTTTTTGTTGTCTGATTGCTGAGGCTAGGACTTCCAGTACTATGTTGAACAGCAGTGGTGAGAGTGGACATCCCTGTCTTGTTCCTGATCTTAGGGGAAAGGCTCCCAGTGCTTCCCCATTGAGAATGATATTTGCTGTGGGCTTTTCATAGATGGCTTTTAAGATGTCAAGGAATGTTCCCTCTATCCCTACACCCTGAAGAGTTTTGATCAGGAATGGATGCTGTATTTTGTCAAATGCTTTCTCTGCATCCAATGAGAGGATCATATGGTTCTTGGTTTTTCTCTTGCTGATATGATGAATCACATTGATTGTTTTACGGGTGTTGAACCAGCCTTGTGTCCCAGGGATAAATCCTACTTGGTCATGGTGAATAATTTTTTTAATGTATTGTTGGATCCTATTGGCCAGTATCTTGTTGAGAATTTTTGCATCCATGTTCATCAGGGATATTGGTCTGTAATTCTCCTTTTTGGTGGGGTCTTTGTCTGGTTTTGGAATTAAGGTGATGCTGGCCTCATAGAACGATTTTGGAAGTACTCCATCTCTTTCTATCTTTCCAAACAGCTTTAGGAGAATAGGTATGGTTTCTTCTTTAAATGTTTGATAAAATTCCCCTGGGAAGCCATCTGGCCTGGACTCTTGTGTCTTGGGAGGTTTTTGATGACTGCTTCAATTTCCTCCCTGGTTATTGGCCTGTTCAGGTTTTCTATTTCTTCCTGTTCCAGTTTTGGTAGTTTGTGGCTTTCCAGGAATGCGTCCATTTCTTCTAGATTGCCTAATTTATTGGCGTATAGCTGTTCATAATATGTTTTTAAAATCGTTTTTATTTCCTTGGTGTTGGTAGTGATCTCTCCTTTCTCATTCATGATTTTATTAATTTGAGTCTTCTCTCTCTTCTTTTTAATAAGGCTGGCTAATGGTTTATCTATCTTATTAATTCTTTCAAAGAACCAACTCCTGGTTCTGTTGATCTGTTCCACAGTTCTTCTGGTCTCGATTTCGTTGAGTTCTGCTCGAATCTTTATTAACTCCCTTCTTCTCTTGGGTGTAGGATCTATTTGCTGTTTTTTCTCTAGCTCCTTTATGTGTAAGGTTAGCTTTTGTATTTGAGTTCTTTCCAGTTTTTGAATGGATGCTTGTATTGCGATGTATTTCCCCCTTAGGACTGCTTTTGCTGCATCCCAAAGATTTTGAACGGTTGTATCTTCATTCTCATTAGTTTCCATGAATCTTTTTAATTCTTCCTTAATTTCCTGGTTGACCCTTTTATCTTTTAGCAGGATGGTCCTTAACCTCCACGTGTTTGAGGTCCTTCCAAACTTCTTGTTGTGATTTAGTTCTAATTTCAAGGCATTATGGTCTGAGAATATGCAGGGGACAATCCCAATCTTTTGGTATCGGTTCAGACCCGATTTGTGACCCAATATGTGGTCTATTCTGGAGAAAGTTCCATGTGCGCTTGAGAAGAATGTGTATTCAGTTGAGTTTGGATGTAAAGTTCTGTAGATATCTGTGAAATCCATCTGGTCCAGTGTATCATTTAAAGCTCTCGTTTCTTTGGAGATGTTGTGCTTAGAAGACCTATCAAGTATAGAAAGAGCTAGATTGAAGTCACCAAGTATAACTGTATTATTATCTAAGTATTTCTTCACTTTGGTTAATAATTGATTGATATATTTGGCAGCTCCCACATTCGGGGCATATATATTGAGGATTGTTAAGTCCTCTTGTTGAATAGATCCTTTAAGTATGATATAGTGTCCCTCTTCATCTCTCACTACAGTCTTCGGGGTAAATTTTAGTTTATCTGATATAAGGATGGCTACCCCTGCTTTCTTTTGAGGACCATTCGAATGGTAAATGGTTCTCCAACCTTTTATTTTCAGGCTGTAGGTGTCCTTCTGTCTAAAATGAGTCTCTTGTAGACAGCAAATAGATGGGTCCTGCTTTTTTATCCAGTCTGAAACCCTGCGCCTTTTGATGGGTCATTAAGCCCGTTCACATTCAGAGTTACTATTGAGAGATATGAGTTTAGTGTCATCATGATATCTATTCAGTCCTTGTTTTTGTGGACTGTTCCACTGAACTTCTTCTTAAAGGGGAATTTTAAGAGTCCCCCTTAAAATTTCTTGCAGAGCTGGTTTGGAGGTCACATATTCTTTTAGTTGCTGCCTGTCTTGGAAGCTCTTTATCTTTCCTTCCATTTTGAATGAGAGCCTTGCTGGATAAAGTATTCTTGGTTGCGTGTTCTTCTCATTTAGGACCCTGAATATATCCTGCCAGCCCTTTCTGGCCTGCCAGGTCTCCGTGGAGAGGTCTGCTGTTACCCTAATACTCCTCCCCATAAAAGTCAGGGATTTCTTGTCTCTTGCTGCTTTAAGGATCTTCTCTTTATCTTTGGAATTTGCAAGCTTCACTATTAAATGTCGAGGTGTTGAACGGTTTTTATTGATTTTAGGCGGGGATCTCTCTATTTCCTGGATCTGAATGCCTGTTTCCCTTCCCAGATTAGGAAAGTTTTCAGCTAGAATTTGTTCAAATACATATTCTGGCCCTCTGTCCCTTTCGGCGCCCTCGGGAACCCCAATTAAACGTAGGTTTTTCTTTCTCAGGCTGTCGTTTATTTCCCTTAATCTATCTTCATGGTCTTTTAATTGTTTGTCTCTTTTTTCCTCAGTTTCCCTCTTTGCTATCAACTTGTCTTCTATGTCACTCACTCGTTCTTCCACCTCGTTAACCCTCGTCGTTAGGACTTCTAGTTTGGATTGCATCTCATTCAATTGATTTTTAATTTCTGCCTGATTAGCTCTAAATTCTGCAGTCATGAAGTCTCTTGAGTCCTTTATACTTTTTTCTAGAGCCACCAGTAGCTGTATAATAGTGCTTCTGAATTGGCTTTCTGACATTGAATTGTAATCCAGATTTTGTAACTCTGTGGGAGAGAGACTGTTTCTGATTCTTTCTTTTGAGGTGAGGTTTTCCTTCTAGTCATTTTGCTCAGTGCAGAGTGGCCAAAAGCAAGTTGTATTGGGAAAAAGAGAAAAAGGAGAGAAAGAAGGAAAGAAAAGAGAAAGAGAAAAAAAAGGGAAGAAAAAAAAACGAAAAAAAAAAAAGAGAGAGAGAAGAAAAAGAGAAAGAAAAAGAAAGGAGAAAAAAAAGGGGGTGGGGGAAGGAAACAAATCAAAAAGCAAAGCAAAACAAAACAAAAGAAAAAAAAAAAAAAAAAAAAAGGACCACCGGGGAGTATCTTCTGATTCTGTGTACTTTAAGTCCCTTGGCTTCCCCTGGAAGTTGTCCGTCTAGCTGGTCTTCTGGGGGAGGGGCCTGTTGTGCTGATTTTCAGGTGTCAGCACTTGGGGGAGCTGCTGTGCCCCTGCCTGGTGCAGGGCTCAGTGGGGGTCGTTTACCCCGTGAGGCCGCAGGAGGAACAGCCCCAGTGGCGGGGCAGCTCTGGAGCCCTGGATTCAGCTCCGGCAGGAACTCCGTCTGCAGGGCCTGGAGGCTCCGGGCGGGGCCGCTGATCTGCTCAGCTGGGGCAGGAGCGTCCTTGCTGTCCTGGGCCCTCCCGGCCTCTGCCTGTCCCGGGGGAGGCGGGATCCTGGGCTGGGTCCTGGCGCCCTGTGCTCCGGAGCCTGCGCTGGTGGATTCGCGCTCCCGGGCCGCGCAGCCCCCTCCGCGGAGCCGCCGCCCGAGCCCCTTCAGCTGCTCCGGGTCCCGCCGGGTCCCGCCGTGCGCGCTGCAGCCCTTAGGGAGCTCGGCGCACTCTCCCGGGGCGCAGGTGCCTGTTAGTGTCCCCGGGAGCCCGAGGGCATCCCCGCCCTCCTGGGTCCTGCTCCAACTCCCCGCGAGCCCCTTTCCCCCGGGAAGGTCGGTGCAGCTCCTGCTCCTCCGGGACGGGGCTCTCCTGTCCTGGGGACACTCGCCCCGGCCTCAGCCCGGCTCCTCGCGGGCCCCTCCCCCTTGGAGGCCTTTGTTTCTTTATTTCTTTTTCCCCGTCTTCCTACCTTGATAGATGCGCGAACTCTTCTCACTGTTGCATTCCAGTTGGTCTCTCTTTAATTCTCAGGCCGAATTCATAGATTTTCAGGATGATTGGAAGGTTTTCTAGGTAATTTGGTGGAGACAGGTGATTTGGAGACCCTACTCTTCCGCCATCTTGCTCCTCCCCCCCCACCCCCCTTTTTAAAAAGATTTAAGTAGGGATTTATTTAAAAAGTGACCACTGTTAGGAATATGATAAATTTGGTTCAGTCGATGGGGCTTCTTTTTTGTTGTTTAAAATACTGAACTTGTTTGCGGTGTCATATACTATACCTCTTAGACTGTTAAAATAATATTATGGATGACATTCTAGATCATTTGTGACATTCCCAAGAGAGCGGGGTTACTTTACACAATTACTTTACACATGTCACTGATGTTTGGCACATTTTATATCAAGGAAATAAAAGGAAACAGTGTGGCAAAATTCTAATAATGTTAGCTTCCTGATAGAACAATATTCTTTTGTTGCATTCAAATTTTGTTTTATTCATCCAGAAAGCTAATCTTACATTTTCTTATCTTTCAAAATGTATAATAAATTAAGAAATAAAAAACACAATCTGAGCTCAGTAGCAAACAGGAGAGGAGATAAGAGTAGGAAAAGGCCAAACACTAGCTCTCATATTCCGTGGAAGGCTGAAAAGCATAAGAATAGGAACCCAAAAAACTGGGGTGAAGGAAAATGCAGAGATAATAAAAATTGATTGATTACTCTTTGCCGGAGACTGCTTTTAATATTTTATTTGAATTAATTCACTTAATCCTTATAAAGACACAATAAGGTCTTTATTATTATCTCATTTTACAAGCAAGGAGATCGAGTCTTAGAGACTTAAGCACATTGTACAAAGTCACAGAATGCTATTTGGTGGAACCAGAGAGCAAATTTAGGCGCTCTGCCAGGAGAGGTTGTATTTTGAAACATCATACCCCATTTCTCCACTCCTTCAACTTGGGTGGCCCTATATGACTTTTTTGACTGATTAAATACAAATACAAGCCTTATTTGTTCTGGAAGCCTCTCCTTTATTCCTTTAGAAGCCAGCCTTGAAAGAGCTCTGGGGAGGCACAGATGGACAGGAATCACAGCTCCCAGCTGGCAGTCCCAGCTGACCTCCCACCTGACAGCCAGAACCAACTTGTTAGGGATGCCTGGGTGGCTCAGTGGTTGAGTGTCTGCTTTTGGCTAAGGGCATGATCCCTGGGTCCCGAATGGAGTTTCGCATCGGGCTCCCTGCAATCGAGCCAACTTCCCCTTCTGCCTATGTCTCTGCTCTCTCTCTCTCTCTCTCTCTCTGTGTCTCTCAGAAAGAAAGAAAGAAAGAAAGAAAGAAAGAAAGAAAGAAAGAAAGAAAGAACCAACTTGGTAGTGACAATCCCTGCCATGTTTATGGAGACAAAGTGGCCATTTTTCATAATTCACCCCCAGCTGTTGGAGTCGTCCTGGCTAAGGCCTCAGGTATCATAAAGCAGATTTTGATCTAATTCCACAATTGAATGCTTTGGGAATCTTAGGTTTGGTGTGAGTGTATTTTGCATGTGAATTTTGGTGGTCAAAGATATCTCCTATCCGCATTACATTGTGATCTTGCCTCGACTCCATCAAGAGGTTAAGTCCTTTCTTTTTCTTTCTGTTCCCTTGACTCTGACCTATTACTGTTTTGACCAATATAATAAGGTAGAAGAAAGTTCTGGTATAGTTCTTTGCTGGGCTGGCAGTCTCTAGTTGCTTTCTCTTGAAACTCAGATGCCATGCCATGAGGGAGCCATGGAGAGAACCACATGGAGGACCACATAAGGCCTTCAACTGAAGTTGCTGGACTACCATGTGATTGAAGGAGAGATACTGAGTATTCCAGCCCAGCTGTTTGCTCCATCCTAACTGAACCTCCAAACATTAGGAAACAAGAACAATCCATCCTTGCTATGCCTTATTTGAATTGCTAAACCACAAAATCATGGGATTATTTTACTCCACTAGCTTTTGGAATGTTATGCAGCAATAAATAACCAGAACATTCCTACTACACAGTGCTGGATATATAACAATTAATAAAACAGACGAGAATCTCCTTATAAGTGAGCTGTGAGAAATAGAAATAATATAATAATAAGCAGAAAACTCTTAATTTAAAAAATAAGTTCTATAAAATAATACATACATACACACATAAAGGTAAATGTGTACCACAAGGAAATGTGACACTGAGTGTCTCAAGGGGAGAATGGTTACTTAAGATAGGAGATTATGACCAAATTTTCTGAAGAGGTAATTAAATTGAGATATGAATGATGAAAGTGGCCACCCATGGAATATCTTTAAGACTCTAGAAAGAAGGAACAATAAATAAAAAGATCCTCAGGTGGGAATTACCTTGACTTATTCCAAGAGAAGAATGAAGGCCCAAGTGGCTAGACAGTAGGAAAGGCAAGGAGGCATTCCAGGTGGGAACAGACAGGTGGGTGGGGCCTTGTGAGCTAAAGTGGACCTTAGTTTCACTGTGTGAAAAGTAAGAAGACATGGAAGGGGCCAAAGGAAAGTGATAACACAGTCTTATTTAATTTTTTATGTCCTTTCCTTTTTATTTTGGTTAGATTTATAGGAAAGTTGCAAAGATAGTACAGATAGTCCTGTGTACACCTCACCCAGTTTTCCTTGTTGTTAACATCTTACATTTTATGGAGCATTGTCAAACTAAAGAAGTAGCATTTGTACCTGATTATTAATTAAACTCCAGATTTCATTTGGATTTTATCAAATTTTCCTTTGCATTGAGTTGCCATGTCTTTAATCTTTGGTCTAGTTGTCATGTGCCTTTAGTTTCCTTTGGCCTGTTAGTTTCTCAGAGTTTCTTTGTTTTTCATGATCTTGACAGTCTTGAGGAATGATTTATGGTTTCCATTCTGGTTGCTATGTGGAAAATGGATTTAGGGACAGAAGTGTGAAAGTAGGAAGACTAGAACATTGTAATTGAAAATAGAGGCATAGGGGAGTCTGAGTGGCTCAGTCAGTTAAGCAGCTGCCTTTGGCTCAGGTCATGATCCTGGGGTCCTGGAATTGAGCCCCATGTCAGGTTCCCCGCTCAGTGGGGGAGATAGGAGGATAGATTACCTCCTCTTGTACTAAAGCTTCCATACCCAAAGTGTATTTTACACTTACAACACATCTCAATTCAAGTGTTCACTAGCCATATCAGATAACATAGCTAGAGAATAGGGAATTGGCATGCTCTGGAAATGCCACTCTCCCAAAGAAACAAATGAAAAATAACAAAAATAAAACCCTGCTTTAATAGTATGATATTTTTAAAAATTTAGATATTCTAAAATTAATAACCAAAAATTTCACTTCTGGCTTAGTTAACAGGGTCGGGCACAGTGAGTTTTAAAGTCAATGCTCTTTTGGAGACTCTATCCATCCATTGGCATAAGATGATTAGCCTTTCCCTAGGGATAAGTTAGTCTGACAGGAAGAAGCTAAGACATGCCAGGATTCTAAAGCAAGATGCTATGGCTGGAGTCCATACTCTGTAAGAAAGAAGTGTGGTGCAACATCTGTGCAGAGAAGCACGCTTCCAGGTCCAGAGTCTCTGCTCAGTTGGAAAAAAGAGAAAGGATCCAAATACATGCAGGGAGATGAATGGTACAGGTTTCAGACTGAGTACTAAGGAAGAGTGCCTCCACAGCCAGTAAAACTGAGAAGACCCTATATTCTCTATTCTAAACAATCTTCATGGGATTAGCAAATACAGATTAGGGCATTCAAACTCTTCTAGTAAGGCAGGACTTTGCATGTGTATGTCATGGTTAACATATTCAAGTCCAAAGGGTAGTACAGTAGTCCCTCCTTAACCGGAAGGGATACATTCTAGGAATCCCAGTGGGTTCCTGAAACCACAGATACTACCGAATGCTATATATATACTGCACTTTTTCCTGTACATACATAACTGTGATAAAAGTTTCATTTATAAATTAGGCATAGCAAGAGATCAGCAATAATAACTACTAATAGAATAAAACAATTCTAATAATATGTTGCCTTAAAAGTTATGTGAATATGCTACATGTCTCTCAAAAGATCTTATTGGGCTATACTCGCCCTGCTTCTTGTGATGATGTGAGGTGATAAAACCCACGGTGAGATGAAGTGAGGGGAGTGATGCAGGCTTTGTGATGGAGCAGGAGGCTGCCACTATTGGCCTTCTGACGGTATGTCAGAACAAGGATCATCACTTGGGATTGCAGTTGGCCACATGTCACTGAAACCAGGTAAACAGGGACACTTGGGTGGCTCAGCGGTTTAGCGTCTGCCTTCAGCCCAGGGCATGATCCTGGAGTCCCAGGATCGAGTCTCACGTCGGGCTCCCTGCATGGAGCCTGCTTCTCCCTCTGCCTGTGTCTCTGCCTCTCTCTCTGTGTGTCTCATGAATAAATACATAAAATATTAAAAAAAAAAAAAGAAACCAGGTAAACTGAAACCATGGATGAGGGGGATTACTGTATTATGAATTAATACTCACAGATAATCATATCAGCACAATTATGTTATAGTACAAGAGCAGGGAATTAAAAAAATGACACTAATGGAATGGAGTGACAGTGAGTGATCCACCAAGAGAAGAAAATCTAAAGAAGTAGCTCCAAAATCTTCTTCTTGGGATCTCTTAACCCTACTAAAAATTATTGCAGACTCCCCAAAGGTTTTGTATTTGCAGATTATCTTGATTACTGCATTAGAAATTAAAGCTAAGACATTTAAAAATATTAAACAATTTACTTAAACTTAATAATATACACATTATATTTTAACATAAATAAAAATTTTTGTCCAGTAACTATGTTTTCAAAGATAGAATGAGAAGAGTGGCATTATTTTATGTTTTTGCAAACCTCTTGACTACTGGCTTGATAGAAGACAGCTAGATTTTCACTTTCAATTCTTCCTTTACTCTGTTACAATAAAGGCAGCAACTGGAAAAGGATAGTAAACTTTGTAAGAGAATAAGAGTGAAAAGACTAATATGTCCTAGTGTTACTTTGAAAATATTTTTTACTTCATGGGCCACTTGCAAAGGACTTCCAGGAGTTCCCAAGCCACACTTTGAGAACTGTAGAGCTAAAAGAAATGATTAGTTGAGAAGGATGGTTGTAGTTGCTGCTGCTGCCCTTGTTACGGGATAATATACTGACAGAGGTAAATTTTTCCTCATTCTTGGCTACAGCTTGCCTTGTTCAAGATTACCAATATCCTTCAACACTGAAAGAAAAAGAAAACACATCATCTGCCAAAAGGGCCAACCTGAATATTTGACACTTTCACCTTATTTACTTACTTAAAGATTCTGAATTATTCTTTCTTCTCACTGAAATTGTTAATATCCAGTTTTACAAAGGAGGGTGGTGAAGTTCAAGATGGGAAATAACTTCACTTGGCAGGCACAACTAAGTAATACCAGCGATTGTTTCCCGAGGCTATGTTCTTTTTATAATATTGATACTTTTTCTCAGGCAATACTTATAAAATACAGTAGTAATTAGGAATTATGGGAAAATGAAGATTAGTTGTGCACATAGTACAAATGGGAAAATGACATGACTTGGGAAAGGTCTGTTGTTTGAAAGTTACAAATAAATAGGGGTCATAGGTTAAATATAAGGAAAACTGAATTTTGTCTAATTTGCAAATTAACAAAAAAGGTTGGCATCTACTGAATGCAATTAAGGCTTATGTGGAGAGCATCTTCTGATTTGGGCAATTCAGTTAAACCGGAGAGAATGACAGGCATAAGCCATACTCTGTGGAATAAATAGGCTTTGCTTTGGAGGAATTGAGGAGAAGAGAAAGCTCGGAGGTTGTTGGCCTGAACATGACTGCTGGAAGACCCTTTGGTGACTGGCGTCATTACAAGGATTTTCAGAGTCAGCTCTGTGGCTGATTATCTATGCAATTTTTATGAATTCTATATATATATATATATAATTTCTATATTTCTATTCTGCAAACCTATAGATGTCTATAAATAGTTTTTATGAAGTTTTTTTTTTTTACATGAAAGATAAGATTTCAAGTGTGTGGCTTATCTCATTTCATTATTCTTGCTGCCAGATTCACTTTATTTCTGCATAAAATAGTGACACCTTGGGTTATTGGGTTAGTTTTTCCTTTGTAAATAACTCCAGCACTTCTCTCTGATAGGCAATTCAGATTATTACTTATGAGGGCCATCAAACTGCAGATGCATTTAGCCGCATCAAAAATAAAATACTCATTGCCTTATGATTCATGATATGTCCAGAGAGCTTAAATATTTTAGTGCGCATAATATATTTTGTCACTGTAAGTCACTTTCACAACCGACTGTGCAAAAAGTTATCAGCTGGTTGCCAATATTTTCTTGAATTTGAATTCACCTGCATGTCATTTGCCAAACAGCTTTGAGACGAAATCACATCAGGGATTGCTATAATGTGTATAAGAATAAGAGTACATCTGGAATGTTACATCCAACCGAAATGAAACATGTCTATAAGGCTAGGGTTTTTGTTATCCTCTTATAACCACACCTGGCGTGAAGATATAGCTGTACCACACTTATCTGTCATCATAATAAAATTCATTTAATTCTCCATCTTGAAGATCAAATGATGGGGTAATCACAGGCAGAGGAAAACTAGCTGTGTTTACGTGGGAGTGAGATAGAAATTCAGCCCTTAGGACAACGGTATCTGCTAGGGATGTTCCAGAGCCTTTAAGGAGAGAGAGAGCACTGCTTACAGTCCGCGGGCATCATCACTTTGTTATGTCTATTAGTTTCCTACTGATGCTGTAACAGATTACCACAAGCTTATTGACTCAAAACAACACAAATTTGTTATCTTACAGTTCCGGGACGTCAGAATTCCAAAATGAGTCTTAAGAGGCAAAATTCAAGATGTGTGCTCCTCCTCAGGGCTGCAGGGGACAATCCATGCCCTTGCTTTCTCTAGAGGTAGAGGCTTCTTGCCTTTCCTGGCTCACCACCTTCCTCTTAATTATCAAGGGGCTCACTCCAGCCTCTGCTTCCATTCTCACAGCTCCTCTCTCCTCCCTCACAGGAGGATGCTTATCATTACAAAGAACCCACTCAGATGATCCAGAATAGTCTTCTCAGATTTAATCAGATTTGCGAAGTCCCTTTTGCCATGTAAGGATGTACAGTCCCTGATTGTGGGAAGCAGAATGTGGATGTCTTTGGAGGCCACTGTTCTTTTTATTTGTTTTAAAGATTTTATTTATTTATGCCTGAGAGACAGAGAGAGAGAGAGAGGCAGAGACACAGGCAGAGGGAGAAGCAGGCTCCATGCAGGGAGCCCGACGTGGGACTCGATCCCAGGACCCTGGGTTCACACCCTGAGCCAAAGGCAGGCGCTCAACCGCTGAGGCACCCAGGTGCTCAGGGCTCATTATTCTGCCTACCACACCAAGGGACTTGATTATTGATTCTGTCACACATATTTTCATGGGCCTGTCAAAATGTTTTCGGAGTACTCACTTTGCCAAACGCTTTGCCCTACAAAAAGCACCAATTTTGCCCTCAAGTAGCCTATAGTCAAGCCGATAAGAGGCTTGACTGACCTGATCTAAGAGGCATCACAAGTCTGATGGATAATCTGATTACTTTAATGGACCGCGATTACTAAGGATAGAATGGTCTAGGAACGTGCTGGAGAAGCAGTCAACCTAATCTGTGGGGCTTGGGGAGGTTTTCTGGGGGAGGGCACAGCGAAGAGCAGAGTTGCAGGATAAACGGTAGGTAGCCAGTTAATCCGTGTGTGGTGCAAGGGGGAGAAGCAGGTGAATTCAACTGCCTACAGTCGCATGTCTTTCTGGCTTTAGACCCCACCTGGACTGAGAAGCCACTGCTCCTACTCCGTTTTTAGTCTCTCATTCTCCTCGTACCATCACTGACTGTATAACCCATCTTAAAATCAGTGGTTTGCCATCAAAACCATTCTTCTGTTATCCCTGCACAGCGCCTTTATCTCTCTCCAACATTTTTGCCAAATCCATAGCACACTGTTTTATTCCAGCTCTGTGGCATTTCTGTACTGTAGCTGTGCTGCTGAATAAGGCGGGAGAAAACCATACACATAGACTGACCACCCTTCTTTAAGTTTACAACTTTAAATCTTGAGTGGCTTGTGATAGCCCCTGGCAATCCTAACACAGTCCCAAATCCCTTTTCTCTCCCACTCGAGCTCTCCCCAAATCTCTACCAACCCCTTGCTGGTCAGCCGATCACTCTGCCTTCCAGCTCACTGTGCAAATCAAAACAATTAGTAGAGGACTTCCCCCACCAGGGCTGATCTATCTACTACTCCTAGGCCCCAGAATTTCAGGAATCATAATCTCCTCTTTGCCTTCCTTTATCACAGATAAACTGCACTTCCAAGCCCAATCTTTCCACTTGTACACAAGTTCCCCCTCCCCTTTTAACTTCCTCAAGGACATCACTTCAGTAATCCTGCTAACTTTCTCCTACACCGAAAAATTTTCTTTCTCCCTACTGAAACATCCCCATTAACACACAAGCATCTTATTATTTCTCTTCTCTTAAAAATAAAAATTCTCTCTTGGTTTAATATTGCCCTCCAGCTATTAACTCATTTCTCTGCTTTCTTTTATAGTAATATTCCTCTAAAGAATACATACACTCCTTTCTCTCTTCCAAATCTCTCTTACATTTATTCCAAGTAGGGTTTTATTTTCTACACACTAGTGAAATGGCTATGCAAAAATATTACTAATATTTTAGTAACATAGCTCATGGTAATAAAACACTGTGTTCTGAGCAGCCTGGGTGGCTCAGCAGTTTAGCGCTGCCTTCAGCCCAGGGTGTGGTCCTGGAGTCCCGGGATCGAGTCCCCCATCAGGCTCCCTGCATGGAGCCTGCTTCTCCCTCTGCCTGTGTCTCTGTCTCTGTCTCTCTCTCTCTCTCTCATGAATAAATAAATAAAATCTTTTAAAAAACACTATGTTCTAAGAACCTTATAAAACCCTTTCGTAACTCATCTAAACATCAGAGCAACCTGCAAAGTAGCTAGTAAAAAGTGGCATTGAGATAAAAATCCAGGCACATGCTTCTGAAGTCCATCTTTTCGACCACTACACTATATTACTGCTCTAATTCACAAAGAGTCTCCTATTATAAATTTAATGAGCAGTCACTGGTCCTCATCATTTTTAAGTTATCAATAGCATTTAAAAAATTGAATTTCCCCCCTCAAAATTTGTCTTCCATTGTCTTCCATTTGTCTTCCATTGGAGTCCATTTAGAACTCCCCACTCTGATTTTCCTCCTGCCTTTCTGGTTATAGTTCTCAGGAGGAGCTGGTCAGATAAACAGATAAAAAATATCTAACTTCTTGTCCTTAAGGGTGTGATATTTACTGATGCACAGGGTAGACTGGTGAGTAAGTAATCTCTCCACAATGTTTAAAGAGAGATCAATTCAAAGTGCTGTGGTGTTTAGAACTAGAATTTACTAACTGTCCAGAGGATACTTTTAAGGAGTGGCAGTAAAACTACATTTCAAAGTATAGAAGGTTGCCAGGTGGAGAAGGGTAAGATTTCTCCAAGCAGACTGAAAGCACATGTGAATGAAGAAATCTACATATGTTTGAGAAATAATAAGAAGCCCAATGTTTTATTTTTATGTCCACTTTTGTTTGATTTTGAATAAGTACACCTGAAAAGTAGACTAACTTGGTAACAGAAACAGCGGCATGTGGAAGTGGTGCTTTTAAACTACTTTTCAGCCACGTGCACATTAGATTCACCTAGAGAAGTTTTAATAAATATTGTTGCCTTGCCTGTGCTCACAGGGACTCACTTAATTTTTCTAGGGTGGGACCCAGACACTGATATTTTTGGTCCCCAGGTGAGTCCATTCGGTAGTCAGAGTTGAGAACCATGGTGCTGGAACATAAGCAAGGTTGGGAAAGGTAGTTAGGAGCCAAATCTGGATGCCAGGTCAAGTCCAGACCTAAAGCCTTGTAGCCTGTGCTAAAGAGTTTGGACATCACCCTCTACACAAAGTAGGGCCAACGAACATTTTATGATGTGATTATGAAGATTATGGGGTTATTAAATCAGTGTTCTCAAGACAATAACAACTTTAGAGAATAGTATAAAGTTGGTGGAAGGACCATTGCTGCTATAACATAGGCATGAATTGAAGATGGTTAAGCCTCTTGTTTTAAGTCTCTCCAAATGTACTATTTGGGGTTTGGGGGGATGGCACATTCGCCAAGCTGCTAAATCAGGGTGATATTTAGGATGGTCACTGGTTGGATGTACTGTTGAGGGAAAGGGTTCAAGGTTTCTAATTTATTTTTATATAAAGTCCTGAGGATGTGTTTTATTTTGTTTTGAATTTAAATTAGTAAATTCTTGAATAAGTCTGGCAATGAATTGAAGAAGTTAAGACAATCATATCTCTGAGTGGTTTGAAGCAATCAACTTTCCTCAAAGAGTTGCAGGTTTACCTTTGTGTTGAACATATGCCTCTCCTGTTATTTCTTGCAAAGTAATTCCAGCCAACAGACCAGGTGATCTAGAGGTGTCCCCTGGATGGCAGTTGCAAAAACTGGGGCTTCAGATGAGTATATAAGCTCTTTACTGGAAGGTACTGGCAAGCTGTAATGAGGCTGAGGGAGAATACAAAGATGCCATCGTTGGCCTATGTTCCCTGGCAAGTACCTCAGCAGCCTCTAGAAGTGCGGTAAACCTGAAGTCTGTTCCTCAAATTCCAGAACAAGTAAATGGCTTTTTATTAAATTTTTTTTTTATTTATTTGTTTGCGAGAGAGGGCATAAGCAAGGAGAGAGAAAGGAACAAGCAGACTCCATGCTAAGATGTGGGACTTGATCCCACAACCCTGAGATCATGATCTGATGCTCAACCAACTGAGCAACTCAGGTACCTAATAAATGGGTCTTTTTCAGAGAAAGATTTTGGGGGTATATTTAAGTCTGTTTGTATAGTGCCCTGGGGGTGGTAACCTGCCAAGAACTGTCTCTCTGATTATTGCAGTTCCATGGGACCCAGGAACATAATCTCCCCTTGGCCACCAAAGCCAGTCAATCATGAACATGCATGCCTTCTGGATTTAACAAGACAGCAGGAGAGTACAGAGTCAGGGTGCAAACACTGGCTCTATAAAAGTAGAAAGGGGAGGCAAAAATGGTGCCCACCCGCACACCTCCAGCCCCAGGGAGAATTCCAATAAGCCCTGTCACTCTGGCAGATGCTTTAAGATTAGCAAGTAAGTCTCCTTCACACATAGTCTAGGCACTTTTCAAACTACTACATTTATGCTGTCCTGGGGGCGAATGAGTCTATGCATAAGCCCTTTAAGAAAAGCATCTCACTCTCTACAATCTTTAGATCTCCTGAATATGAGCCTTGTTTTTCAAAGCCAGTCACTTTGGGGATTCCTCTCTCCGATGCAGATCCTAGGGTTATGGTGCCTGATGTGGGGCACAAACCCTTGCTCCTCACGAAGAAGCTCTGAATTTGTGGGATTCCTCTTGATTGTGGGTCACTGCACCCATTTGAAGTAGGATTATAATTTAGCTTTCTCCATATGGATAGTTATAATTTATATGTATATATAAATAAAATCTACTTAAATTGTATAGAATATATAATTATACAATATATAATATAAATATAACCATATATACACATCCATGTATACATTTAATCATGCATTTAAATAAATAGGTAAATATACACATAAATATTGACAGCTCCATCTTTTTCTCACTCATTTGTAATATTCTTCTATCGTGGATGAACTTAACATATGTTGTTTTTTAAAAAAACTAACTCTCCTATCTATTGTCCTATCTATTCCCACCAAATTTAAAATGATATCTGGTAGGATGAGTTTCTCCCCACATTCACTCTTAACATAAACATTTAAGGGCTGTTTTTAGCTTCTTATTTTTTTCTATGAAATTTTGCATCAACTGTCAAACTCTAAAGAAGGTTTAGGGTATTTTTTATTGGAATTACACTGAATTTATTATTTTTACTACAAACTGAGATGAAATAAACAGTGGGGTTTCTGTGCATAGTACTATCATATTACAATTGTTCTTTTCTTTGAGATAATTCTCAAGCCACCTTGATTTAAGTTGTGTATTTCCCCAGACTCTTTGGTCATTGGTATAGAGTCATTCTTTAGGTTTGGTTTCTCAACTGGCTAATCACGTCCAATGTGTGTAACATTTTACCAACTTACCTCTCAAGGAAACTCTCATTTTAAAATTTGTTCAAGAACATGAATGAAACTAGTTTTATTCACAGTGGCTTATTGGACTGGATGTAGTCTTGCTACTACATCTGGTATCTTTGGTGAATACCTGTGATTATCATAATCATTATGTCTGTGCAGCTACTCCTTTCACCTTTCATACTCTGCGTGCACAAACCCTTTGGTTAGAAAGAAAGCTTCCCAAGTTCAGTCCCATTTTTCAATGTGCAATTACTGAACAGCTTTATAATAATCTCAGAGCTAGTCTTCAAGGGCATAAGACATTTTTGTGGTTGATTTGGAGTAATCTTAAGTAGAATTCTGAGTTATTCCCACACGAAATCCTAAGATTTAAGGTTAATATTGAACATATACATATTAATTATCTATTGATGCCTAAAAAAGTTACTCTAATAATGGATGCAATGTTAATATTAGACACATTTGTATTGGCTACTGATGCCCAACAAATCAAAACATAATGACCAAAACAACAGAAACCATTTATTACTCTCCACTGTTTTGGTAGATTAGAATGTTTAAGTGGGTGGTTCTGGCTCAGACTCATGAGGTAGTGGTGAAGATGTTGGCCACAGCTATAATCAACAACATTTGACTGGGACTGCGGGCACAACTTCTTCTTCTTCTTCTTTTTTTTATATATATATAGAGAGAGAAAGGCAGAGACATAGGCAGAGGGAGAAGCAGGCTTCAGGCAGGGAGCCCGACATGGGACTCCATCCTGAGACCGCGGATCACGCCCTGAGCCAGGGGCAGGTGCTCAACCGCTGAGTCACCCAGGCGTCCCCGGGCACAACTTCTAAGATGGTTCACTGGCATGGCTGTTTGCAGGAAGCCTTAGCTTCTTCCCATCTATTGATGGGAGGTCTCAGCTCCACATCACTTGGGCCCTTTCATAATTCTTCTTGAGTGTCCTCATGACCTAGCAGCCTGTTGCCCCCAGAGCAGCGGTTTCAGGGCATACAAAAGCAGAAACACAGTGTCTTTTACGACCTATCCTTAAAAGTGACATTCATCATTTCTGCAATATCCAGTTACTTACATAGATCAAATGTATTCATTATGGAAAGGGATTACAAGAGGATTGAACACCAAGAGATCGGAGTCATTGGGAGCCATGTGAGAGGCTGGCTGCTACAACATATAAACCAGTTTAGAGTCCTTTTAAAATCCTCAGTATAATATTGGGAAAAAAATAAAAGGATATATCTGTCAACCTATAATGCTGCTGTATGCCTCAATTCTTCAGGAGAGAAATAAAGTCAATCTACATTGGCTGTTACTAATATAATTGAAACTCACCAATTGAAAAGGTCCATTTTTTTTTCTAATTTAAATTGATTTTCCTCATTGTAGCATTAGCATAGTCTCTTAGTTCTTGAAAGTATTCAGAACAAACATTCTAAAACCAGTTCCTATTAGACTGTGGGCTCCAATTTAGACAAATTAGTTTCTCTCCCCACTCACAACCAGGTTTCTTTTCCAAGTGAAAAAATCAAATTTTAATCTTTTAGTTTCAGTAACACAATAAACTTATTCTCTAAAATATTATCATTCAATATTATCATTGTGCTGCTAATACTTTGTATTACCCTCTTGTCACAAAACCAACGTAACTCATGACTGTGGATTTTTTATGCAGCTACACAGCCTTATGACCTCAGCAATGAATAATAAACCATTCAGGTTTTGTAAATATGAGCCTCCAATCTGATAATGCCCCCAACATTAACAGAATAAAATGATGTGTACTAATGTATATTTGAGCTCTGAAATGTTGTTAGGATAAATACTTGTTGGTGATTTTGGTGAAACAATGAAATATATGTGTTTTTAATTTTATCCTTTTCTGTTGGTCAGTTTTATCATAGAAGGACTTAGTAACTTATGCTCTAGGAGTAATTTAGTTCATAAAAATAGAAATTTATTTTTTAAAGATATCATTATTCTTTCTAATAATTTACTTCTTTTAAGCTTTTGTTGTTTTCTCTTTTCTTTGAGCAAATTGTCATAAGAATTTGGACTACTTCTTGTCTATAAAGGCTTAGGCTTCTGTGAAATAATAGTGCTCACATTACTTAAATGTATATCCATTTTCCTTCTGCAGCTGTACTGATGGCTTTATTATATGCCTGTAAATATTTGTATTTCATTTCTATTTTAGTGAATGAAAATATAATTAAAATAAAAAAGGATGCTTATTTAAGCTTGATGAAGAGTACACAGTAGAAGGTTAAAAAAAATTATTTGCATGATTTAAGATAGCAAGACCAATGGATTTCCAAACACTGGTGCCAGAGGAGCCAAGCATAACACCACCATCCTGGAAAGCTATGTTTATGAGTATTCAGCTCACAGGTGAAGCACCAGGAGAACGAAGAGTCTGTATTGGGGAAAATGCTGACAGATGGCAGATTTGCTGATTCCTTCTCTCATAATGAAGCAGGATGCTCAGCGAGAGTTGCAAGCCAGATATTAATGCATTTTTCATTTACTAAGGCCAATAAGGTTTTATTACTGCAATGGGTAATGTTTCTAGCTGCTGTTGGACAGTGACAATTTATTCAAATATTAAATTAGATTTCTAAAGGTAAAGAAACAGTGCTAGAAATAACAAAATTAAAATAAATCCACAGTACAAGATTTTTTTTAAAAGTTGATATCAGAGACGGATAAAGGACAAAAGCTTTTTAATTATACCATAGGAGGAATCTTTTTTTTTTTTTTAAAGATTTTGTTTATTTATTCATGAGAGACAGAGAGAGAGAGAGAGAGAGAGAGAGGCAGACACACAGGCAGAGGGAAAAGCAGGCTCCATGCAGGGAGCCCGATGTGGGACTTGATCCGGCGACTCCAGGATCACACCGTGAGCCAAAGGCAGATGCTTAACTGCTGAGCCACCCAGGCATCCCAGGAGGAATCTTTATAGTAAATATAATATATTCTATGCATATATTATATATTCAGATAGATACTATATATGCGTTACACACTACACATGCACCCATACCACATGCATACCCATGTAACTACACGTAAGGAGTTTTTCAGGTCCAAGTATTCAGGCATATTTATATACTGTAAGTAACGTTGTGCTGGTTATTAAGCTTGTCTCAGATCTAAGTTCATACTTCTCCACTCAGCTTTGTGATCTTGGGGGTGGAAGTCTGCAAACCACATTTCTGCTCTGCCCACTGTCTCCCTGGTACACTCCAGCAACAGAAGCTGCTAGAGAGAGACTTGGAGGTTGGGGAGTCCTTCCTTCTACCTCATTTCATGTCAGCTTCCTGTTGCTTTGGGAATCATCTGAGGAACTCTTCTCACAGCAGCAGCATTTGAATCTAGCTTACAGGTTTTCTAACACAAGCAGGACCAGTCTGATGCGGCCTCCCTAACACCTCAACTCACAGATCTGGGTCTGAATGCCATGGGTGTCTTTGCAAAGCTAGAGACACCAGTCCCAGGTAAGTTGCATGCCCTTTTCCCAGGTCTGTGTTTCCACCCCCCAGGGCCTCTTCTCTAGCTTCTAACTTGAATAGCTTCTTCTATTTCTCCTGGGCAGGTGTAGGTGTTGTGATGGCTTCTTCCCTGCTAACTTCTCATTTTGCCTTTACAGTTGCCAAATTAATAACTTTACTACAACTTAGTATATTATCAAACTTTCGATTTCTCTCTGTTACAATAACCAGCATAATTTCTCCCTCCTGAATGAATGCCAATACAGGTGTTATGCAGAAAACTCAGCAATTTCATAGCATATTCGTTCAATAGCAGATGGGAAAATGGAGTTCTATTGTTGCATATATAGAAAATAAAATTTTTCTTGAAGCCCAACTGTTATCTAAGGTGCTCTAGCTATTTTATTAATAATGATAGAAAAAGAAATGATCAGTGAAACAAGTTTCTAGTTGAAAGGGGTTTGCATTAGTTCCCAAATACTCCTTGGAAACAAAAATACAAAACCAAGTTCAGATGTGTTGCTGGCTCTGCTGAGCATCTAACCTCCATCTGAGGCCTCAGCTTAAACCTCCATTGGCACTTTTCTGTTAAATTTTATCTGAACATTTGAGGTTAATCAACCTTGGATTATGCACCTCCTTGCTGTCTTTGCTGTTGGTCCATTATGTTACTCCTTCAGGTCACCTATTTTTTTTCTTAATTTTCATCCTCAGATTTCATTTTTTTTTAAGATTTTATTTATGGGGATCCCTGGGTGGCGCAGCGGTTTAGCACCTGCCTTTGGCCCAGGGCGCGATCCTGGAGACCCGGGATCGAATCCCACTCGGGCTCCCGGTGCATGGAGCCTACTTCTCCCTCTGCCTGTGTCTGCCTCTCTCTCTCTCTCTGTGTGACTATCATAAATAAATAAAAAAAATTAAAAAAAAGATTTTATTTATGTATTCAGGAGAGACACACATACAGAGAGAGGCAGAGACATAGGCAGAGGAAGAAACAGGCTCCATGCAGGGAACCTGATGTGGGACTCAATCCCAGGATCCTAGGTCACAATTGGAGCCAGAGGTAGATGCTCAACCACTGGGCCACTCAGGCCAGGCTTCCCAATATTTCAACTTCTGTGATCCTTTTCTCAAGGTCCAGCCTCTCATTGTGCTTGACTTTGTAACATATTTTGACTGTGACCTTTGCAAAGTTCACTGAATGATAAGCAAAATGTATTTTTAATCTGTTTATAGAATGTCCACTATACCTTTTTCACTTAAAAAAATTAGTTCCATCCCTAAGGATGCCACTTCATTGCAAATCTCTAAACTGGAGGCGTTCAGGGTCCAGCCCTGGAGTGTAGACACCCCCTGGATCCCCAGATCTGGTAGCTTCCAGTGTACTTCTATACACTTCCAGTTGTGGCATTCTCCCTATTTCTAAAAGCCACATCCTGATAATTCTTGACATTTAGGATCAGGCATCGCAGGTAAATGCTGCCCAATTTGCTGGGTCATCCAATGACCTTTTGTTGACACCTCACACGCTATCTTGCATGATTTCCTGCCTGTATTGTTAGTGCCGCCATTATTACCGCACCAATTTATTCCAGTCTTTAACCAAATCAATGTTTTCTTCCTAAAATGCACAACTCTTCCTGTCACTTAGATGCTTGCAATTCTTCAGGGGATCTCTACTGTAAACCTCAGCCTCCTTAACATTCATTTACCTCTCCAGCCTCATATCTCACAAAGCCTACCTTCACGTTTATGTGGAACTCTAGTTCCAAGATTACTTAAGTTCCTGAAATTACAAGAGCATTTTTGATTTACATTTCTTAACTTAAAGGTGTATGTTTTTTGATTCCGGACCACCACAAACATTCCTTCCGCTTTAATGACAGCCCTCTCACTCTTATTTTTGAGATTAAGTTCATCCTCAGTAAGGCTTTCTCAGGTCCTCAGTTCTGGGTTAGGCAATTTTCCACGTGCTCCTATGCACTGTTATGCATGACTGTTATCTGATTTATCATTCTGTTTTAATTGTCGTCCCACAAAACTACAATTCTTTTATGAGGAAGGGTCTTATTCGAATGCACATCTCTAATGTGCAGGTGCTAATAAGACTGATATATACTAATAAATAATGCCAAAAAAAAAAGAAAGAGCAGATCAAGTGTATAAATTAGACTAAATTAAACATATTTTTAAGAATCAGGGATGATATCTTTGTAGGAATTTTCAAACAACTGAGAAGAGCACACACATTTTCATTTATAAAAATTCAAATTAAATCACTGGCATACTGTAATAAATAAGCAAGGAATCACCAAAAGCTATGAATAAAAGTACAGATAGCTAATTATTAAACATATGAACAGTTTTTCAGCCACATTTATTTATTTAAGTCACATGAAAACATTACTTCTTACTATCATATTGGTCAAGTTTAGAAAGTTAGATTAAATGTTGTAGATCAAGAGTATGGGTAACCAGCACATTCACATATTTTTGTTGTATGTATAAATTAGTGCAACCTTTCTGATAAAATTTTGCAATATCTACAAGAATTACAAATGCAATACTCTTTTTACTAAGTTATTCAACTTCCAGAAATTTATTCTATAGGTATAGTATTTCAGGTGTAAAATGACTAGTTTATTAATAGAAAAGATCATGGACAATATTGTATATTTTTAAAAAAGATTTATTTATTTATTTTAATAGGGAGGGGCAGAGGAGAAGGAGAGAGAGAGAGAGAATCTTAAATAGACTCTCCATTTGATCACGGAGCCTGAGTTGGGGCTTAGTCTCACAACTCTAAGATCATGACATGAGCTGAAATCAGGAGTTGGACACTTCACCAAGGGAGCCATTCAGGTGCCCCAGACATTATTTCCTAAACAAAAAGGTAAAGAATAAAATGAATTAGGGTACACCACAGACTATTAGACAGTTATAAAACATAATTTAAATGATCTTTGTGAAGTAATAGAAAATGATCTACATGTTATTTAATGCATTAAGAGGGAGGTACAGAACATTGTGTAAAATATGCCACCATTTTTGTAGTTTAGGAATTAATAGGTTGGTTATAGTAATGATTCATGTTGTTTATACCTTCTTATCTTCATGTAGTAGGAACATTTTAGTAACACTAAGTCTTCTAATCCATGAGTATGGATGTATTTGCATTTACTTGTATCTTCTTTGATTTCTTTTAACAGTGTTTTATAGTTTGTAGTGTATAAGTTTTCACTTCCTTGGTTAAGTTTATTCCCGAGTATTTTATGTTTTTTGATGCTTTTAATAAATGGGAATGTTTTCTCAGTTTCCTTTTCAGATTGGTCGTTGCTAGTATATAGAACCACAACTGACTTTGAGAGTTTGTTTGCATCCTGCAAAATTTGATTATTAGTTCTAATAGTTTTTTCCTCCTAGAATCTTTAGGGTTTTTAACTAGTACTGAAAGCTCTGGTGAATGGTGTATGCCTCTGTTCTCAAAGACCCCCCCAACCTGTCAGTTGAATACTTGCTTGAATACAGGCAAGAAAGACACCAATACTTCTAGAGCCTGTCAGTTGGATAGACAAGTCCTTTCTCTTTCCAGAGATAATATGAGAATTGGGAATTTGCTCCCTGTGATATAGATATAGATATAGATATAGATATAGTATAGATATAGATATAGATAGATATCGATAGATATAGATAAAGATATAGATAAAGATATCTCCTGACACAGAACTTCTGAACATCTTGTAATTTCCTGGTGTTAAGAGTGATTTTTTGCTGTACTGAGGTGATATTAAGATGACTCTGAGTGGTCCTGGATGGGTTCTGGATGGGGCTGATAACCAAGCTTCATGGTTTGAAGCTTGGAATTTTCAGCCCTGTTCTTCATACTACAAAGAAGAACGAAGGGATAGAAAGAGTTAAGAGTCATGCTTATATGAGGAAGCCTCTATGAAAGACCAATATAGTAGGGGATTTGGAGAGCTTCTAGGTTGGCAAACTCATCTACACTGGGACGGTCATGCACCCAACTTCATGGAACAGAAGCTCCTGCACTCAGGACCCTTCCAGACCTTGCCCTCTGTATCTCTTTTTCTGTATCCTTTATCTTATCTTTTAATAAAGTGATAAAAATAAGTAAATGGTTCTCTGAGTTCTGTGAGCAAATTCATCAAACCCAAAGAGGGGGGTTGTGGGAACCTCCAATTTGTAGCCAAGTCAGATAGAAGTTGTGGGTAATGCAGGGACCTAGTACTTGTGATTGGCATCTGAAATGGGTAGGGACAGTCTTTCTTATAGGACTGAGCTCTTAACCTGTGGGATTGATGCTATCTCTGGGTAGATAGTGTCAGAATTGAGTTAAATTGTAGGTCACCAAGTTGGTGTCACAGAGAATTGCTTCTTGTGGGTAAAACACCTCCAAATATTTGGTGAGCAGAAGTACTAGAAGTGAAGTGTCCTGTGTGAACAGTGAAGAAGCCTCACAGGAAAGAAAGACACAACAGGGTAGAACTAGGTTTTCCCTACACAGAAGGTGGAAGATTGAGTTCTTCCTTTTTATTCCCAAATGTTCTAAGCAGCCTGAAGGAGAAGGGGGTTAAAGGAGGGCCTCTGACAAGAGACAGTAGAGAACATCACAAATTCCCTGCTGGCTTCAGTGTGGTTGGCTTCATGTTCACCTGGGATGCAGAAATCTTTTAACTGGTTCTGGATTCCTTGCAGAATTATTTTTTTTCAATTTGTTGTTAAGTCTGTGTCTCTGTGGAAAAAGAAGGGTCTAGATTTTCCATTGTGTAATCCTCTTGACATCATTCTGCTCTACATTTTTAAATTGGTATTTTATTTTTAGCGATTTTATTTATCTATTTGAGAGAGAGAGAGAGAGCATGTGGGCACAAGCTGGGTTTGGGGGAGCGGCAGGGGGAATGGAAGAAGCAGACCCCCCACTGATGATCAAGGAGCCTATCTAGGGTTGATCCCAGGACCCTGAAATCATGACCTGAGCTGAAGGCAGTTGTTTACCCAACTGAGCCACCCAGGCACTCCTAAACTGATATTTTAAGAGCTACCTCCTACAGTTGTGAGGGTTAAATGAGAAAATGTCTGTAATATCTCTGTAGATCCTAGAGCAAGGATGAAACTGGGCTGGAAATGGGAGGAGAGACCCTTGTGTCAGCCAGTTAGTTCCTCTGTCCTGTTCTATCTGCTTTATTCTGTTGATTCTCACATACTTTATTGTTTGTTGCCGCAGTTTAGCTTTCTCAATGTGGCAAGAAAAATAGCTTCTGACAATCTCCTAGTAAAACTTAATAGCACATCCAGCATTGAGGAGAAAATGGTTTCCGTCTCTAATTTGCTGATCTAAGTTTCTCAGTAAAGGAATTTATTAGTACGACTTGGATCACAGTCTGCCCCTGGAAGAAACAACTGTGGCTGGGAGGCTGGGTCACAGTTGAGGAACAGTTCAGATCCTACACTATGATGTAGAGAGACAATAGCCGTGTAACCCTAGGAATATGATGCTCCTCAACCAGTAAATTAGGAGTCTATTTTTCACTATACAAAATTATGTTTTTTTATTGTGATTTTAATTGAAAGCTTTCTCTATGTATAAGAATATAGTCAATTTTATTATAATTTGGTAATGATGGATTATATTTATATATTATAAAATAGTAGTAATTAGATATTATTGCATTCAAAAAGCAAATATTTCAACCTTTATTTATTTAAGGATTTTATTTATTTATTCATGGTAGACATAGAGAGGCAGAGACACATGCAGAGGGAGAAGCAGGCTCCATGCAAAGAGCCCCTTGTGGGACTCGATCCCAGAATTCTGGGATCACGCCTGAGCTGAAGGCAGACGCTCAACTGCTGAGCCATCCAGGCATCCCTCAACCTATATTTAAATATGAGTACTTGTGCCTAATATTTGGGCACTTGCTATAGCATGAATTATCTTTCTAGGTAATGAAAAAGTTGAAAAAAAAAAACAAAGAAAAACAAAGTTGACATTTTTAATCGTCTGTTGTTCCACACATTCTTACTTTACAAGGGACACCTAAATCTTTTATTTTTTATTAAAACTTTCTGTTTATTTATTTGAGAGACAGAGAGAGCACAAGCTGGGGGAGGGGGAGAGGGAAAGAGAGAGGGGAGAGACATACAGATTCCCTGTTAGGTGGGGAGCCGGATGTGGGGCTCAATCTCAGAACCCTGAGATCATGACCCAAGCTGAAGTCCGATGCTTAACCAACTGAGCCATCTAGGCACCCCTTAGATATTTTATTTTTAAATAAATATACAATAGATTACTTTGTATGACATGATTAAGTATTCAGGAAATGATGATAAAAAGTTTGCTATAAATAACCCTGGAGATAACTGAAAACAATCAAAATATACCTGAATTTGTTCTATATGAACTGATCCACTTTATGGACAAAACATTCTATTTCCCTTTAAAAACTAAATTCAAGAAGTGATGTGAACAGTCAGGAGATTATGAATCAATTATAATATTTTCCATCTGCCATGGTCATTAGTCCTGAGTAGAGAAAGTAGTCAATGGATCTTCCATTAGTATTACTGACTGTGTGCCTGACTTAAATAACAATGTCTGGACTTAGGAGAAAAACACAAACAGAAGATTCAGTCATGTTTACTTTAATGTACACACGTATTGGCTAATGTCTAGAACACATGGAAAGTGTATCCTCAGTACTTTTAGCATTTCTGACATTTTGCTAATGCCATTAGTATAAAGCTCCAATTATATCAACACTGTTCATAATTTGTAGGTTATGAAAAGAATATTTGTATTATAAAGGCTATTCAGTTGTTCCTTTTTTTTTTCAAGGAAAACTGACATTTTGGAATTGTAAGTCAATTATCCAACATTTTCCCCACCTTCTCCATAATGGTATTCTAATGAACTCATGTTGGTGAAAAATAGACTTTGAATCCTAGCTACTTCCCTTCTGACCTCCCAATACATGCTTCCACAAGCCTCTTACATCTGTTGTGCTTTCCTGGATCCAACAATCCCTAGTGCAATATGGGGGACATAGTAAGAGCTCAATATATATTCATTGGCCATTGAGTGAAATCATAAAATATCTACTCATTTGCTATCCAATGACATACACTTCTCTACCTTTGGCTGTATTATTTCCCATGTCTGGAAACTTCTATCCACTCCCATTGACCTAAATTAGATCTGTCCTTAGAGACAAAAATCAAATTCTATCTCACTTTGCTGACTGCTTTTGTGAATATTGATCATCACAGGAATTATATGGCTTATTGTTTTTTCCCAGGTAATTATACTGTCATTTAAAAAAGTACTTATGTGTGTGCTGTTTCCTATATTGGTTTCTCAGCTCCTCAAAGCCAGATACTACATCTAAATTGACTTTTCTTTCAAGCACTTTACTGAGAGTCTTTCTTATAAAAGATACTCATTTACATCCCAGTATTTTATCTAGAATTTGCATTTTTAAAAATCAGTTTTGACCATCTGCACATTGGTCTGCAAGTAGGTCTAACCATGGGAAAACATTAGGAAAGATATCATGTCTCTCCAAGAGAGAACTTTTGCTTCCAGATATGAAGACAAAATATGAAATCTATCTTGACCTTTCCTTGTCTTAAGTAGCTCTTTGCAGCAGAAAAGTTTTCTTAAAGTTCACTAGCATTTACAGACCTTACAAAAGCTGTAGTATGACAATTATTAGTAAAATCTGTTGACTCATCAACTTGGATATAGAAGTGATTGTTCATCAGTTTATTACACAAAGCCTCTTCAGCATCATGTGACATATTATCAATATATCAACTTATTATACTTTATGAGGGTGGAATCTTTTCAATTTTTTATACTACATCTTGAGCTAGCACTATTCCTATAATTTTATATGCTGGCATTAATAGATTCTCACCAACTATGTGATTTTACTTTTCTGGGCAATAACTTTTGAATAACTTGCTTCTTGAAGCTTTTCACGGACTTTTTTTGGTAAAAGTTATACTGTTTGGGATCCCAATGCCTGTTTAATCAGTACTTTCACTTTTCAGATGCTGTGATGTTTCATTAAGCTGGTTTACAACCTAGTTGGAGACATTGTAGCAAATCTAACTTATTTGCCATGTACAATGAGATAGGACAACTTGGATCAGCATTCTGTGAAGCACCCAGTGATGAGTGGTTTTCATTATAACAAAGGATTTATTTGTGTCCTCTGTTGCACTAGTGTAGTGAAGGGACTTGGGGATAATTATTTATCACTAACATTATAAAAATTATCTTTAGTTATAGACCTTAGAATCCTCTTCCAGCTCACATGTCATCTTCAAAAACACACACATGCATTACTACCAGATATATTTGTAAAATGTAAAACTAATAAAATGTAAAACAGAAGGGCGTAATAAATGAGAAGATTAAAAACATGAAAACTTTACAATATAATTTACTTCTAATCTATATAAGGCGTGTTTCGTAGCATTTAGAACAGCAGAATGACACAGGCGGCTGGGTCACAGTATGTAAAAATTCCTTCTTCATGATTAAAATTTCCCTGTGATTGGGGCGCTTGGGTGGCTCAGTCAGTTAAGTGTCTGCCTTGGGCTCAGATCAAGGTCCCAGGATTCTGGGATTGAGCCTCACATTGGGCTCCTGGCTTGGCAGGGAGTCTGTTTCTTCCCCTCCCCACTGTTTGTGCTCCTCTCTCTCTCTCTCTCTCTTTCTCATTCTCCCTCTTTCTCAAATCAATTAATAAAATCTTTTAAAAAGATAAAATCTCCCTGTGATTTCTTATCATAGGAGTAAAGCATGTGTTTTTCTTTCAAGTAAATCAGCTGTATGTAAGAGGAGCTTGGGGGAGCTAATTGAAAGGGGATAGAATGAAAAGACTCACCCCTCTGAGCAATAGAATACTCACTGATAATCAGTAGCCTTTTTCATCTTACTGATCCTGGGCTGAGCCAAAGGAACAGAATTCTTCTGTACCCTGCAAACTGGGCCTGAATGTCCTCCAATACAACTGGTAAAGCGGCCATCCACTGCCCATCCTGATAAGCACTAATATCATATGGCATGTAAAGTTAAGAAAAAAAAACCCTCCCTGTTTCTATTTAATCATATTCCTTCATCGACACCATATGACTTCTTGCTGAAAAGCAGGGTTCCGTGAAACTCTGGTTGAAAAAGCCTAGTTGTTGAAATTTTAAGATGATAGCATAATGATTATACAGATTTCTTTCAATTGTGTCATTCTATATGTGCATTTGGAAATTTTGGGGGGGTATGTATTTAAAATTAAAACGGTGGAACAGGGTGAGATAGGAAATACAATTACTTTGCTTAATTGGCGCACATTTGAATAAATACATGAAATATTTTTCTCAATTTGAGTGATGCATTTTTTAAAAGATTTTTTTATTTACTTGAGAGAGAACATGAGCGATGGGGGAGGGGCAGAGGGAGAGGGAGAAGCAGGCTCCCTGCTGGGCAGGGAGCCCATGAGGGGCTTGATCATGACCTTAGCTGAAGACAACTGCTTAACCAGTTGAGCCACACAGGCGCCCCTTAGGTAATGTCTTTAAATTTGACATTTTACATTTTTTTTGTTTTAAAATAAAATTGAAAAATGAATGATTATTTCTTAATATTGCAGAATTATTACTAAAAATAATTTTGTTGGATAGAGCAGTTCTAATAAATAATCTGTGCCAGGTGTCAAATGCATGAAGCCAGTTGACACATTATATTTTAACTTTATGACTGCATTTGAAAACGTTAATTCTGGCAAAATTGCACTAAATTGCACTAATTTAATCTTTTAACTTTATCTTGTTTCCAATGTTGTGTTACTACAAATAGAAAAGACAATGAAATAACACACATAGTAATCTCTTTTGTCTGCAGTTGTGCTTCTTCAGGCTTCAGTTATCTGAGGTCAACCATGATCCAGAAGCAGATGATCCTCCTGACATTGTCAAAAGTCAAAAGCAGCCTCAATGCTACATAAGTGTCTACGTCATTCCTTGAACTTTGGCTTATCATGTAGGCATTTTATCATTTCACATCATCACAAGAAGGGTGAGTAGAGTACAGTAAGAGATTTTGAGAGAGAAAGAGAGAGAGAAAGAGACCATATTAGCATAACATTTATTATAGTTTATTATTGAAATTGTCCTATTTCATTATTAGCTGTTATTGTTAATCTCTTATTGTGCCTAATTTATAAATTAAACATTATCAAAAGAATGCATGTATAGGAAAAACATAATATTCAGGGTTTGGTACTAGCCATATTTTCAGCCATCCACTGGGGGTTTTGGAATGTTTTTCTCATGGATAAAGGGGGAACTGCTGTGCATTATTGCCTCCCTCCCTATTGAAGCTTCCATAGCTCTCACTGCTTCCATTTGAAATAAGCATCACATTTTAATAGTTTCAACCATCATATTTTCAATTTTTAGAAGTTCTCTTCAGTCCTTTTTCAAATATGCTTTATTTTTTAGTAATTACTCATTCTTTATATTTTCAAGATTCTCAGCTTGAGTATACTAAAAACATTTAATAAATATACAATAATTATAGATAATACATGATACCTTTATGATTTGATTCAACTGTTCATGATTTCTGCCTTTGCCCATGTTGTCTTGTTTCCTTATATGTTCTGTAATTTAAAAATACATATTTATGAGTTCATGTTTGAGGGGATTTTTCCTGTGAAGTCCTATGATATCCCCTTGAGGCTGAGAAAGGTAGCAATTGAAGGAGTTACAGTGGAAAGAAAGAGAGAATGGCTTTTCACTCATTTATTCACTAATGGATAATAATGCACTCAATAAATACTTCCTGGTAACTGGCAATAGCCCTAGGGAAATGTGGTAGGAACTGAGCATTTTTTTGAAGAAGAACTCTAAAACAATAGCCCCCCCCTTTTGATACTGCTACTTCCTACACAATAGTTAACCCTCTGAAAGAAATGTGGAAATATTTCAATATATTAATTTCATACTAAAAATTACAGATTACTTGGGGTGCCCACATGGCTCAGTTGCTTAAGCATCCAACTCTTGGTTTCAGTTCACGTCATGATCTCAGGGTGGTGAGATCCAACCCCATGTCAGGCTTCATGCTCAGTGTGAGTCTGCTTGAGATTCTCTCTCTCCCTCTCCCTCTGCTCCTTCCTGACCTCCCAACTCATGCTCACACACATTCTCTCTCTAATAACTAACTAACTAACTAACTAACTAACTAACTAACTAAATAAATAAAATCTTCAAAAAAAGAGATACAGTTTACTTATGGAAAGGACAGGTTCAGTTTGTTTTTCACTGTATTTATCCATATTGTTTACTGTGTTTTGTATTCTATTAACTTCTTAAGATTCATGGAATTCAGTTTTACTCTAGAAAGTTTATTTTTGACATTCATTGTATACTGAGAACAAGCTAGTTTTTAAATTCATTAACTGGATTTACCTTTAATATTACTCTGTAAGGTAAAGATTGTTCTTTCGACTTGATGTATAAGGAAACTGCATCTCAAAAGAGGTTAAATAATTTGCTTAAGTTCACACAGGCTCGCCTACCACCAAAGTCCCCCCTGCTTTTCAGCTGGAATTCAAAGCAAAATATGAAATGTCTTTGAAGACATTATAATCCAGAAGAAAGACATTATTTATACTGAGATGAGATAGACTCTACTATAAATATGAACAACTATGGAGTACAAAGAAAGGATGATTCAGAGTTGAAGTTGAGGGGAAGAGATTTTTCTGGATTAGGAGACCAGCCTAGAGTTTGAGTGGCACCAAGACAGAGCTACTGAGGACCTCCCCCCATAATTATTATTCACATACAAGGGTAGCTATTTTTAAAAAATTCTATTTTTTTTATTCATGAGAGACACAAAGAGAGGCACAGAGACATAGGCAGAGGGAGAAGCAGGCTCCCCACCAGGAGCCCCACGTGGAACTTGATTCCCCCGACTGACCGAGACACGCACTGAGCCAAAGGCAGATGCTCAGCCGCTGAGCCACCTAGGCACCCTGGGTAGCTATTTTTTAAAAAGATTTTATTTATTTGAGAGAGAGAGAGAGAGAGAGAGAGAAAATGAGTGAGATAGAGAATATGAGCAGGGGTGAGAAGCAGAGGGAGAGGGAGAAGCAGGCTTCCCCCTGAGGAGGGAGCCCAAACCGGGGCTGGGTCCCAGCACCCTGAGATCATGACCTAAGCTGCAGGCAGACACTTAACTGACTGAGCCACCAGGCACTCCTAAGGGTAACTATTTTGAATAAGGAGTTCAAAGAAGGAATTATTTACTTCTATCTGCAAAATACTCATAAAGAAAAATTATTAATTATTTCTTCTAAGTAGCACTTTCCACAATCATTTAATGGAGATAATAGAATACAATATTGTAATTTACCTCCTCTCAGGGGAGCTGTAAGATTAAAATTAAGCTATTATATAATATTGACCTTAATTAAAATTACTTTAGAAATATAGTATTACTCTAAGAATCAATAGTTCACAACAGAAGTGACCATGCTGAAAAATCTAGAAGAAATGTTACCTCATTCATTTTGTTTCTCAGTAAGTAGAGATGCGTGTTTCCCTGAAAAATGACCATCTGCCTCCCATAAAAATATTGGATCCTTCTTTGCGAGAAATAGACTAGTAAAACTTTGGAATTTTGACATCAGTTCACTTTTTAATATTTCAGTTATGAAGGGCCTCTGCTGGGTGAGAAACAGTAAGATATTGCTATAGGTTTTATAGCTAGCTCATTTATAAATGCTCAGAACTCTTTGCAGGTAATAAAACTGCATGCCAGGTCAATCATAAACTCCACCTGCTTCTCATATATTTCTGGTAGCTAAGCTTTCGGAGAATTTTTATCCTTTTCTTAATATTCAAGGCTATTGCTAGTGTCTTTTCTGTGTTGCCATTAGATCTCTCTTTCGGTACTGTTGCTTGTTGTTGGTTGTCATTTTTACATGGAATCATTTAAAAAAATCATCAGTATCTCCAAGACCAAATGTATCTTCTAGTGTTTTCTCTGACTAAATCTCTTCTGATCACCGTCCTATTCTGCTTTAACAGTACAATTGCTTGTTAAATATGACACTGAGTCTGTAAGTCCCTTTAAAACTGTTTACAATTCTCTCTCTCTCTCTCTCTCTCTCTCTCTCTCTATATATATATATATATATATATATATATATATATATTTTGGCCAGCCATAATTTAAGATCTCTCATCTCTCATAATGGGATATTGTAGTGGTCTCCTGACTGGTCTCCCTACCTTCCTTGGGTTCTCTCTCTCTCTCTTTTTTTTAATTAATTAATTTATTTATTATAGACATAGAGAGAGAGAGAGAGACAGGCAGAGACCCAGGAGGAAGGAGAAGCAGGCTCCATGCAGGATCCCAGGTCTCCAGGATCGTGCCAGAGCCAAAGGCAGGCGCTAAACCGCTGAGCCACCCAGGGATCCTCGGGTTCTTTTTTTTAAGAGGACCCATTCAAATCTTTCTAAAGAACAATTAAAATGATTTTACCTTCTTGTCCACACTCTTCTATGAATTTCCACAAAGTACCAAATCAGATACCTTCAAGGAGAGGCACATGGAGAAATCTATAAAATAGGGGCTCTGGAACTGGATACAAATGGACTCCATGTTCTGCCTGGGCAAGTTTTTGAAAAGATCTCCACTTCCTTTATGTGTACTAAAACCTCCAGGATGGCTATGAAGATAGTGTGAGTTAAGTAGCACAAAGTATACAGAATCCTTCCTGATGTATTGCTGGAGCTCAATTGATATTTCCTTCCTTCTGCCTTATAACATCCATGCACTCATCTGCTTTTTAAATTTCCAATATTCTTTTATAAACACTATTCTTTCATGCTTCCTGCAAAGATTCCAGAAGTTTTTCCCATCTTGTTTTGTGTGTTTTGTTTGCTTTCTTGCTTCCACAAACTAGAAATACTCACTAGCTGTTATGTCCTTTCCATATGTCCTTTCCTGTTTTCTCATCTGTGAAAATTGTATCTGTCCCTTCAAGTGGTCCATGCAAAGATCCAACTCTTGCATGGATTATTTTTAAATTTCTTCCCACAGGAATGTTATTTCCTTTGAAACTTTGTTCTTTGCCTATGCTGTTTGGCACATTCTCCCTATTATATTATTTGAATTTTTGTTGCCAAACTCTCCACTCCATATGGGTAGCTGATTCAGGGCTACTTGTCTTAAAACATCCCGTAATTTCACATGATGGAAAGTCAATAAAATTAATGTGACAGATTATATTTCACAAAGATGGCTGCAATGATAACTCCCACCCCACATGCTCTTATGTGATGTAACACTGGCTGTTCCTCACCAAGAGCTATAATGCTTTTCTCTGCCCTCTTGAACATGGACAGAAATTGTGCCTATATTGGTCAATAGAATAGGTCAGAGTAATGCTGTGCCTCTTAGCAGCTTCTGCTTTTTCCGTCTTAGGATGTTTGCTCTTGAAAGACCCATCCCCAAAATCTCCCTTTTCTGTTTGGGTTTTAGTTTGAATAATTTCTTTTGGTCTATCTTGATATATATTCAATATAACTTTAAGTTCACTGATTTTTTTCTAGTCTATGTCGAGTTGATGATGAGCTTATTAAAGCATTTTTTATTACTTACTACCAGATTCTTTTTAATTTTGAGTAATTCTATTTCATTTTATAAAAAAATGCTAAATTTAGCTGCTCTAACATTATAATAATTTAATATCTGCTAAAATTAATATTCTCATCAAACATACTACCCTCTAGAGCCTTCAACACAGTAGTCATAATTTTCTTTTTTCTTTTTTTATTTTTTAAAAGATTTTATTTATTTTTTCATGAGACACATAGATAGAGGCAGAGACATAGGCAGAGGGAGAAGCGGGCTCCTCACAGGAAGCCCAATGGGGGACTCAATCCCCCGACCTGAGATCATGCCCTGAGCCAAAGGTAGATGCTCAACAGCTGAACCACCCAGGTGTCCCTACAGTCATAATTTTAAAATATTCACTGATATTGCAATATCTGAATCATCTGTGGGTATTGTCTTATTGATTGTTTGTCTCTTTATAATGTTTTGTTGTTGAAATCAGGACATTTTATGCAGTATAGTGGAAGGTGAGATAAATAATCTTACATATGGAAATAGGCCTGCCTTTTATTTTCAGAGGCCTTCAAAATGGGGTTTTGAATCTATCTAGTTAGGAATTGAGCTAGGTTCAGGCTGTGTTGTTTCTATTATCCTTAGTGTACCATGGACCTCAAATATTTCTATTATTGGGATTGGTTTGTCAATAGGTTTTTCTCAATATCTATTCTACCCTCAAATTAGGGGTTTTCTTTATGCAGCATCTCAGAGAGGTTCTCTCTCCACATTCTTGCCATGCTCTCTGTAGTAGACCACTTGATATCTGTAGGTACTGGGCACAGGGCATTCTCTGTAGTTCTGATTAAGCTTCAATGTTAGAGGTGAGACTTTCTCTGTAATACTGTTTCATGCCTGACAATAGGTCTGTACCCTGGATGGATTTCTGTCTCAGCTCCAGGAATGGAATTTTTTTCACTCATGGCTTGAAGGATGTTTGTGGTCTTTTCCCCCCTGGCAGCTGAAGTCTTCGATATGTAGGAAAGGTAGGGAAGAAGGATCTAGGAAGGGCTTTTTGTTTGTTTGTTTGTTTCTTTGTATATTTTTTTATTGGTGTTTGATTTGCCAACATATAGTATAACACCCAGTGCTCATCCCGTCAAGTACCCCCCTTAGTGCCTGTCACCCAGTCACCCCAAACCCCGCCACCTCCCGTTCCACTACCCCTTGTTCGTTTCCCAGAGTTAGGAGTCTCTCATCTTCTGTCACCCTCTCTGATATTTCCCACTTATTTTCACTCCTTTCCCCTTTATTCCCTTTCACTATTTCTTATATTCCCTGAATGAATGAGACCATATGTTTGTCCTTCTCTGATTGACTTACTTCACTCAGCATAATACCCTCCAGTTCCATCCATGTTGAAGCAAATGGTGAGTATTCGTCGTTTCTAATGGCTGAGTAGGAAGGGCTTTCTTCACACGGCAGCTGCTCAGTTCTCCACCAAGCCTGCACCATGAGGGTACAGATTTTACAGTTAATCCACCTTAACTAAAGACTCTTCTACACCTTACTTCCTCATGCCAAACACTGTAGTTAAATATACTTAAGAAATACAATCTTTTATAATTTTTAAAACATTCCAAGTTTTCTCTCTCAGAGCAATCTTCACCTATTAGATAAACTTTTGACTAAGCCTCTATTAATTCTACTGGTTACTTTTTACTTAGAGCGTCCCATCTGCCAGCAGTGTGAAGAAAGACCTGGCAGGAAGGCTGAGTTCAAGGTGAGGCTTAAGTGGAGTTTCAGGCTCAGGGTTGGTGCTCAGTGGGGCCCTGAATGAGAGGCTGGGCTCCGGCTCTAGATCACTGACACTCTTCTGATTGGCACCATTTGTTCCTGTGTTGGTGGCTGAGCCTTCTGGTGTCTTACGGTGTCCCAAATCCCTAGGGTTTGAAGTCAGCTTTGGGGCTAGGTCAGGTCAGAACTCAATCTAGGGTTAGGGTTAGGGCCCAGCAGCTTGGAGGATTCTATCTTCCAGCAGTGTGTAGACTTGCCAGGAGGGCTGAGTTGAGGGCGAGGCTTAAGGTGAGGCTCAGGCTCAGGGTGGGTCCTTTCTTACTACCCTGTACTCCTCCAAATTTATTCATCTACCTTTTTTTTTTTTTAAATTTTTTTTAATTTTTTATTTATTTATGATAGTCACACAGAGAGAGGAGAGAGGCTGAGACACAGGCAGAGGGAGAAGCAGGCTCCATGCACCGGGAGCCCGACGTGGGATTCGATCCCGGGTCTCCAGGATCGCGCCCTGGGCCAAAGGCAGGCGCCAAACCGCTGTGCCACCCAGGGATCCCTCATCTACCTTTTAATGAATGAAAATGTACTGATTAATATATCTCTACTAGTAATTTAGAATTATGTACTTTTAGCTAACACTAAACCAGCCATGTCTAGAAATAACCTTTCTCTTCTGAAGGCAATAGTTATAAGATGATATATCTGCACAAGATTCAATGGAGATTCACTGTGTGCATAGAAACATAAATCTACTTGAAAGGGAAGATATTTTTTTTTTTTTTAATTTATGATAGTCACAGAGAGAGAGAGAGAGGCGAGCAGAGACAAAGGCAGAGGGAGAAGCAGGCTCCATGCACCGGGAGCCCGACGTGGGATTCGATCCCGGGTCTCCAGGATCGCGCCCTGGGCCAAAGGCAGGCGCCAAACCGCTGCGCCACCCAGGGATCCCGAAAGGGAAGATATTAATGACACTTTATTAGCTATAGGATGGCCTCTGAATAGTAAAAGGGGAATTTCTGTGGATTTGCCAGTAATTGGTAAGATAGCTCTAAGTAAAATCTAACCAGTAGAACTAAGAGAGGCTTAGTCAAAGTTTATCTAAATAGGTGAAGATTATACTGAAGGATAAAACTTAGAAAGCCTTAACAATTACAAAACAAACCTTAAATCTTGGTGGCTTACCATAATTCAGGTTTATTTCTCATTCACATTGCAGACCAATACGTAAATGAATTATTGGAATAAAGGTGTTCCAAATAAGGCTCTCTATGCAGGTGTCAGGAAGTCAGGCTCCTTGTACCTATTTCTCCTCTGTTTTTTAAGGACTGAATTCTGTTAGTCTGACTAGCAGGAAGGTACCATTCAGACTATGGTGAAGCTATACATGCTATCAACTACCTTGGCCAGAGGTGACACATGCCAATTCTGTTCTTGTTCTGTTGGTGAAAACAACCATGTCTGAATTTGTAAGGAGTCTGGATAATAAAATCTAATGGTGTCAAGAGCCCAAAGGTCCAATGATAGATGAATGGATAAAGAAGATGTGATATGTACACATACACACACATACACACACAGGAATATTACTCAGCCATCAACAAGAATAAAATCTTGCCATTTGCAATGATGTGGATGAAACTAGAGGGTATTATGCTAAGGAAAATAAGTCAGTCAGGGAAAGACAAATATATGATTTCATTCATATGTGGAATTTAAGAAATAAAACAGATGAACATAGGAGAAGGGAAGGAAAAATAAATTAAGATGAAAACTGAGAGGGAGGCAAACCATAAGAGATGCCTAGCTTTAGGAAACATACTGAATGTTACTGGGGGGAGAGGGTCGGGGGAAGGGGTAACTGGGTGATGGGCATTAAGGAGGGCATGATGTAGTGAGCACTGGGAGTTAAATGCAACTGATGAATCACTAAATTCTACCCCTGAAACTAATTAAAAAAAATAAAAATAAAAAAATGAATGTTCACAAATAACTAGTTTCTGCCACAGAGTGTGTCTTCATAATTTTATTAATATTTTTTATATTCTTCTACATCAAAAATCAGGAAGGAATATATATGGAATTGAATGGTAAGAGGCATTGAGCAGGACAGATTAGCTAAATCATACCTGTATATGTTTTCCTTAAATGTCTAATATAATTCCTTAAATATTTGGTACAATTTGATATAAATTACCAGTGAAACTACCTGGGTCTTGAGGAGTTTTTTAAAAATGTTTTCACATGCAATATTTTTTAAAGCAGATATGTAACTATCAGCTATCTTTTATCTTGTTGGGTGTAAGATTTTGCAAATGTCAATTAGCTTACGGGTGTTACTCAGATCTGTACACGTACAGCTGTTTTATTGCTGTGCTTTGTTGGGGCAGGTGGTTAAATTACTGGAGAATCCTCTTGATCTTGTGAGGCTTAATTTCATTCTTTTCTAGGGCAAATCTATTTTGGTTTTGTTCTCAGCAATAAGGAATTGACTTTATTTTACTCCTAAACTTTGGTCTTTCCAGTTCAGAAGAATCTCCCAGCCCTGGCTGAACCTCAATGCTGACCTATCCCTCTCGTGAGTGATCTCTGGTGCCCCTTCTTGGTTTTCAAACTCAAGGTTGCCATTCTCAGTGTTCCTCACAGAGTCTTTCTTGTCTTATACATTGCAGCCCAACGCATAAATTAGGAACCACAAAGGATCCCCATGCAAGTATCTGATGCCCTTCCTTTGCACAGCTCTGTCACCTCTGTACTCTGAGTCCCACCTGTTCTCCAGACTTGACTTTGCATCTTCAATGTAGTGAGACTACTCAACTTCCCTCCACTATGCAGTAAAAAGTGCTCCCAGGCAGGCATCTGGTCTAAACATGGGTATAATTAGGTGGTTTTGTTTTGTTTCATTTTTTCTCTCTCACTCTCAGGAATTGTATTCCTGCATTGAAATCAAAGTTTTCTGATTTCATAGTAATTTACAGCAGAAGGTATGTCCTGTATCAGTTACTCCATTATGGTAGGAATGAGGAATTCCAGCTGAATCACCTCTGGTAATCAGTAGTTAATAGTTGCCAAAGTTTGTTTTCTACTCTCATGCTTCGTAATATTTTTTAATATCAGATAGTGCGTGTAATATTATTGTATGGATACAATACAGTGTCATGCGTCCTAATTTTATATCTAGTCACAAGACTTATGATTCATATATTGGTGGTAATCACCCTAGCTCACTTTTAGTATAGGAAAATTAATAAGCAATACTAATTCATCTTTCAACTGCTACTTATTTAGTAGATACTTGATCACTATAACTATGAGTTATTATGAAATTTAAAAAAACAGTAAAATGAGGACTACAAGTTTTACTGAAAGTCTTAGGCTTCAATTTTCTGTGTTCTTCTGATGCATATTTTCATATATATTTAATACATATATATAATTATTTCATATTATTCCATGTAACATATCTCATACTATATATTAAAAAGAAAGAATAAAAAACATTCAAGCTTTCTCTGATGCTGACATTTTGAAAATGTCATAGTTTATAAGGAAATAATGAAAACCCATATTACATGGGAAAACACTCTGACCTTTTGCTCAGAGATTGATATGAGTTTTGGGGCAAGTTCTGTAAAGAAACTTAGAGGTAAAATTCACTTACTAATAAGTAATTGAAGATTTCAAAGGTCACAGCTCTAGCAACAATTTGGTCTTCAAGCTAGGACATAGAATAAATGTATTTTTTAATTATCAATTTTCCTCCCTGATGTTGTTATAGAAGCAATAGACGTGTAGAGTGTGTCTTCCTCAGGTGCCTTTGGATATTGATTTTAAATTCTTTTTTTTATTGGGGAGTACTTGACATTTAAAATACACAATTCAATACAATTTGACACATGTATACACCTGTAAAATCATCACCACAATCAGGATAATGAATGTAACCATCACAACCAAAAGTTTCCTGGTGCATCTTTGTAATCCATTCCTCTTTACTCTCATATGGTTTACAAATACATAAGGCACAGTTGTACTTTTTTTTAAAATCACTTTTGAGGTATAATTTATATACAGAAATCCATAGATATTTAATGCATACAACTTGATGAATTTGGAGATAAGTATATACGTGTGGAACCATCACCTCAGCCTCGGCTATAATAAATTTTATATTTTTTTCCCAAAAGTCTCCACCCCCCACCCTACTCTTTTTGGGTTGGATTTTTTTTTGTGATAAGAGCACTTAATATAAGATCTATGAGCTTAGTAAGTTTTTAAATATACAACAGAGTGTTGTTAACTATAGCCTTTAGGTTGTATAGTAGATCTCTAGACTAATCATTTCCATTACTGAAACTTGTTTCCTTGACCAGTATCTCTCCACTTCCCCCCGCCCCCGACCCAGCCACTGGGAACCATTATTTTACTTTTAGATTCCTCATAAAACTGGATCATACAGTATATGCCCTTTTGTGTCTGGCTTATTACATTTAGCATCCATCCATTTGTCACAAATGGCAGGGATTCATTTTTTCTGCCGTATGTACATACTATATTTTCTTTATGCATTACTCTTTTGTGGACATTTAGGTTGTTTCCATACTTTGGCTCTTGTGAATAAAACTACAATGAATACAGGAATACAAATATTTCAACATCCTGATTTAAATTCCTTTGGATATATGTCCATCAGTGGCCTTGCTGGACTAGATAGTAATTCTATTTTTAAGTTTTGAGGAGCCTCATACTGTGTCCATAGTACATTCTCACCAACAGTTTCTAGGTTTTTATCCATTTGCTCTAGGTTGTCCACTTTGTTGGTGTGTAATCATTCATAATAGACTTGTGATACTTTTTATTTCTGTGGTATCAGGTATAAAGTCTCCTTTTTTGATTCTGATTTTATTTATTTGAGTTTTCTCTTTATTCTTTAGCTAAGAGTTTGCTATTTTTACTTTTCTTTTAAAAAACCCAATTCTTAGTTTCATTGATTTTCCCGTTTGTATTTTATTTATTTCTGCTTTAATTTTAATTATTTCCTTTTTTCTTACTAATTTTGGGTAGAGTTTGTTCTCTTTTCCATGTTTTTAGGTGTAAAGTTCAGTTTGTTTGAGATCATTTTTCATATGCATTTATTGCTATAAAAGTCCATTTTTGTACTATTTTTATTGCATCCCATGAATTTTGATATTTTGTATTTTTATTTTCATTTGTCTTGAGATTATCTTCTCATATCCTTTTTGATTTCTCTTTTGATCCTATGATTACTTAAGAGTGTCTTAATATTCATGTATTTGTAAGTTTTGTAATTTTCATTCTATTCTGATGTCTAGTTTCCTTGTCTTGGGATCAGAAAAGAGATATGAAATGATTTCAGTCTTTTTAAATATAAGATTTGTTTTGTGATCTCACATGTGATCTATGCAGGAGAATGTTCCATGTGCACTTGAGAAGAATGTGTATTTTGCTGCTGGGGGTGGAAGGTTCTATATATATGTCTGTTAGTTCCGTTTGGTAGATAGTGCTGTTTAGTTTTGTGGTTTTCTCATTGATTTTCTGTCTGACAATCTGTTCATTATCAAGAGTAGGATACTGAATTCTACAATCTTCTTGGATTGATGTTTATTTCTTCCTTTAGATTTGTCAGTGTTTGCCTTATATGGTTAGGTGCTTTGATGTTGGGGGCCTCTTCCTGATGAATTGACCCTTTTATCATTATATTCTTTAGCTCCAGTAACATTTTTTTGTTTGTTTGTTTGTTTTAAAGTCTATTTCATCTATTTTAGTAAAGCCACTGCAGTTCTATACCATGGAAACACTATGTAGCTGGGGTGGGGTGAAGACACTCTAACCTCCTGCTTTTCTGGGAAGGAACAAACATCCTCACTGGGAGCTGAGAAGTGGAGTGTTGTGTTTTTGGCTGCTGTATTCTGGAGTAGGGTCTCTGTCTTCCTGAAAGAGGGGTGGGGAGGCAGGGAATGGTCTAGGCTCAAACCACGTATCTCCCCTTTCCTACAAATTGTAGATTTTCTTGAAGGATTTTTTTTCCATTTGTTTGTTCTTCTTAGGATCATTTGCAGAGGCTTTAAATAGTTGTTTGTGTGTTTTGATAATTTTCACCAGTTTCCCTGGGGAGTGGTTCAGCAGAGCGCCTCATGCTATCATGCCCAAAGTCTCTCTGTGACAGTTCTAATTTAAGATGACAACATGTTTACATTTATTTAAACTTGATTCTTACACAAGGTTCAGTTATTTACTTTCTCTGTTGTTTGTGCATTGCAATATCTTGTAGTTTTTTTTTTTTAAAGGAAAAAATACCATGAGTGAATGTATCACTGAAAGGAACACATCACTGGCTAAACTGCTTTGGATCTTTTTCAATGTATAGTATAGATTGTGATCTGATAATATTGCTCATATATTACTAATAAAATAAATTTTATTTACAGATAACTTAATCACTGCCTATTTGAGTCCTCCATCACTGATTCTGAATCCCATTGTCTATACAATGTAATCCACACTTACGAGTATGATATACTATTAAGACCCAGTCTATTTCTCTGGTCTTATTCCCACCCTACCCCCCACAACACACTTTCTCTGTACAGCTTCTAGTTATAACAGAATATTTGATATTCCATGTACATGTGCTACATTTCCATTTCTACCGATTGCTTAAGTTTTTCCTCAAATTGAGATTAACATGCTTCATACTCCATCTGGAGAAACGGTAGTCATTTTGTCAGATGAGTTAGAATATTATTTTCTTTGTAAATGAAAAGTATATAGCTAGAAATGATGGAGCTGCTGTATGTGCTAGGTAGTTTTCATATGATTCCAAATTTGATACACAATCTTTGTAAAAATATATTATTGACTTCAGGATTGCATTAATTACATAAGAATAAGTGAACTAAACCCAAAGAAGTCACAATGTCATTGTAAGTTTACATGTGTTTCTGACATCATAGCCTCTTCTCATTTCTGTAGAACGTTTGGGTTCCCATAAAGCTTTCCCTCAACATTTCCCTTGGTAACACCCTCATCTCACTTTCCACAGAATACACACTTTGTTGTATACTTTGTATACTTCATTGTTGCAGAGAATATTCTTCATAATGTTGTATCATATTGTATCAGTTTACAATGCTGAATTCATAGATCTGATCACTTTGATAATAACTTATAAGAGAGTTTATTTCTCTTAATTAATCATGAAATTGTTGAGGCTATTCTGTTTGTTTTGGTAATCATAAGAACCAAGAATCCCCAAAAGCCACAAAGATACTCTCAGGAAATATATGTGGAATCCTCTAATTTTATGGCTTTTGTTTTAATAGATAAATAATTCATGAAGATTTGGGATTTATTATTATAACATAATAATATTTTTCTTCTTATTCAATTAAACTTTAAAGTGATTCTACAGACATCAATAAAATATTATTAGAAAAGACTATATAGGGACGCCTGGGTGGCTCAGCAGTTGAGTGTCTGCCTTTGGCTCAGGGCGTGACCCTGGAGTTCCAGGATCGAGTCCCACATCAGGCTTCCCACAGGGAGCCTGCTTCTTCCTCTGCCTATGTGTCTGCCTCTTTCTTTGTGTCTCTCGTGAATAAATAAATAAAACCTCTTTAAAAAAAAAAAGAATATATAACATCCAACAGAAACCAGGCACTGCATTTTAGCTGCAGCTCCAAAAATGAAACTTGGAATTCTTTGAAAAGAAATCAAATTCACAACTTTACATATGAATAATACAAAACAAATAGTTAATACAATTTGTTTGGAGTTCTACTGCAACATAAACATAAATTACTTGGTTTCTCATGTATTAGCCATGACAGATAGGAAATTTATTTCAAACCCTTGAGATAGCTCAATTTCTTAGTCTTTGTCCCCTAATCTTCAATAAAACAATATTTTAAAAAGTCATAGTAGCAAAACATAGGGTAATTGATATTATAAACCATCAATCTGAAAGACACTTTTCTAATAATTATCTTTTGCCATCTGAAATGCATCTTGCTGCAATTTATCTAGGATTAATCGATTATATAGTGTTCAGGCAAACTGATGTTCATTCATTGTGGTCAAAGGCAAAATTTGAACTTGTGTCAAGTCACGGGAGGACTTTCATAAGCCTTCAATTTTTAATAAAATTTGAGCATGTATATCTATTTTCATTTGGGCTTTCTGAATATTAGTAAGCCTCAGTGTCTAAGGTATGCACACTGGAGAGTTTTAGTTCATTGTCCTCTAGTTAAATTCCTTGCCTTCCAAATTTCTTTCTTTTCCTCTTCTTTTCTTCACGAGTATTTATTTTTTACACAAAATTGAAATTGCTGGCATAGTTCTAGCAATATCATAATCCTCAGAAAATGAAAAGCATAGTCAGTATATTTCTTTATAAGTTCATTCTTAGATACAGAAGTTTTGCCAGTAAGTTCTGTTACACACAGTGCTGATGGTAGTACTTGATTCACGTGTGATAATATATGGATGTACAAGGGCGTGTGTGTTGAAGTAAATGTCTTAAATAAGATGGGGGCAAAGAGGGGCGCCTGGGAGGTTCAGTGGGTTAAGCGTGTCAGACTCTTGTATCTTTAGATGGCACATGTTTTCTTCTACCTACAAAGAGGTGTGATTTTAAGCAAGGATGAAGTTCCGGGGTTTGGTGGGGTGAATGACAAAATAGGAATTAGTGTAAGTGCTCTGTTTTGTTTTGTTTTTCCTAGGTATTTGGAATGCCAAAATCCACAGACAAGACGAAGGGTGGCTAAATGGGACTTCACAGCATCATGTACCCTACTTTAATATATTCATCATAATTATAGTTTTCCATTTATTTGTGATAATTTGACTGACATCTGCATCTCTTACTCATATAACATTCAGTGAATATCAATTTTTGCCCATCTTTTAATCTCCCAGTGCTCAAAATCATGTCTGGAACATTGCATATGCTAATAAATATTTTTTAAGTGAAAAAAAATCAGACCATTTTCTTGAGTAGCTCCAACCTACTTTTTTTTGGGGGCGGGGGGCTATTTCCTTGGCCAAGCAATACCACTTACACAAATACCAAGGGAAGAACTTTCCTAGGTCTTCTATGAAAAGCATCTACAAGATCCGTTAGTTTTGCTACTTTTCTCCTATACTATCTGATTTGATGTTCACAGAAAGGCAGGGAAGGTTTTATTTTCTCTATTTTATGTATAAGAAAACAGACTCTCAGGAGTTAAGTATCACAGATAAGAATCAAATACCTAATTGTTTTTGCCAGGACTTAAACCCAAATCATATTATTCCTAGCCTAATTTTCTTTCCACCATATTACATTTATTGTGGCAAATTTAGTAAGCACATCAAGGGTGGCAGGTAATTTAAAACATTATCTTCATCCTCAAAACAACTCTGAAGTTTAATTTTATAATGTCTATTTTTCAGATGCAAAGCTGGAGCTGAGATAAATGAAAGGATTTACTGATGCAAGTAGTGGTGGTCAGAAATTATGAATGTCTCTTGGTTTGCAAATTCTGTATTACACCGCTTTTCTGTAGCAAGTGATCATTGGAGAATTAAGATTTCATAAAATTGAAAATTTTATAACCCTGGGGGCAAGTCTTAAATTCTTTAATTAAACCTGGGTTGTTAACAGAACCAATCACACACTTGGGGTGGGGGTAGCAGAGACAGGACTTTATAAGAATATAAAAAATATTAATGAAATAATTACTAATTTGACATTTAAAAGTTAAAACTTTCTAACTTCATATGCACCATAAGATTTTATTAAACATTAAGTAATTAACATTTCACATATAATCAGATGTAGTACTATAAGCATAACTCAAGAAATTTTTCAGTAAAATAGATACATAAAATAATTTAGCCATAAATGCATTTTTTGGTTATTAATAAATTAAATTAACTTTACACAACTAATTGATCAATAGATTTCTTTTTTAAAAAGATTTTATTTATTTATTTGAGAGAGAGAGAGAGAGCGAGAGCGCGTGTGCATATGTGCTCATGAGCCGAGCTTGAGTGAGGGAGGGGAGGAGCCAAAGGCGAGGGAGAGGGAAAGACTCAGACTCTATGCTGAGTGCAGAGCCCTACTAGGGCTTGATCTAACAACCTCAAGATCATGACTTGGTCCAAAACCAAGAGCTAGTTGCTTAACCAACTGAGCCACCTAGGTGCCCTGATCAACAGATTATCTCTAAAAAGTGAAAAAAAAAAATAAAAAGAGAGAAAAATGAAAACAATCTAACTGAAACAAAAGAAAATCCTTTTGGTCACTAGTCATGACTATTCTCTACTAAAACTGCAAAGCTGAGTTTATGCTTTTTTCTTTCCCTTCAAACTTCTTGAATAGTTCCATTTTATCTTTCATATGTACACACATATATATGTGTATGTGTGTATTATCTATATGTGCATCATATAGTTGTGAGTGTGTGTGTCTAAGAACATCCTTCATTCTCCAACTAAGGGGCTTTACACATTACACAAAGAAAGACAAATCATTCGTTATATTGTTAAAATGGCTTGTGAAATTTTATGTTTTTGAATACTTATTTCCTTTACCTGTTATTCATTTTCTATTGTTCAAATGTTCACTGAGTCCATTCTGGACTAAATATTATTCTCAGATAAACCATTCCAAATCCACAGACAAGACGAAGGGTGGCTAAATGGGACTTCACAGCATCATGTACCCTACTTTAATATATTCATCATAATTATAGTTTTCCATTTATTTGTGATAATTTGACTGACATCTGCATCTCTTACTCATATAACATTCAGTGAATATCAATTTTTGTCCATCTTTTAATCTCCCAGTGCTCAAAATCATGTCTGGAGCATTGCATATGCTAATAAATATTTTTAAGTGAAAAAAAATCAGACCATTTTCTAGATTTATTTTCTTCTTCTTCCTTAAACTTTATAATAAACATTTTTACGAAGTTCAATATATTTTTTTTCAATTTAAATTGTGTACACAGAATATATTTTAAATAATACTTATAATATGGAGCTCTTTATTTGTCCATTACTCACTTTAGATATTATTTATGCCATGTTTTACATTTCATTCCAGCTTTGCCTTTTCAAAAAGGAAATTTTAGCTTTGCCACCTGTACTGTCAGTCTGGAGATGACAATTAATTTTATGAGGCTAACAAGCTTTCTTTTTCATGTCAGCTATGAGAAAATTTTTAGAAAAATTTAGTGGTTAGCTATTATAACATCCATACCTACAAAAGGTCCAAAATTATTACTGTTTTCAATTTGTTTTAAAGTGATTCAAATTTAATTTTATATTTAGTAATGTTAAGGTGATAACAAGAGTATTAGTAAATGCCACTCTACCTTGAGGATTAAGGATTTGATAGTTTAGCCTAATAGGGACAGACATTGATCCAGATTTGGGTCTCTTTATGTTTGATGTATTATTTTTTCTTTTTATTTCTTTTCTGTTGCATGCCATTAGGAACTTATTTTACATATTTTTTAAAGATTTATTTACTTATATGAGAGAGCGAGAGAGAGAGAGCACAAGGGTCGGAGGGAGAGGGAGAGAGAACATCTCAAGGAGACTCATGCTGAGTGCAGAGCCTGATTAATGGCTTGATTTCATGATCCTGAGATCACAACTGGAGTTGAATCCAAGAGTCAGTCACTTAACTGACGTCCTACCTAGGTACACCTATTTTATCTTCTTTAAAATCAAGCTTTTTAGGGGTACCTGAGTGACTCAGTCAGTTAAGCATCTGATTTTGGCTCAGGTCATGGTCTCAGGGCCCTGGAATTGAGCCCCACATCAGGCTCCCTGCCCAGTGGGGAGTCTGCTTTTTCCTCTGCCCCTCCATCTCACTTGTTCTTTCTCTTTTTCTCGGCCTGCACATGAGAATAAATTAAAAAAAAAAAACAAATAAATAAAAATTTAAAAAATAAGTTATTAAAATAAATTAAGTTTTTAAATTCTGGTATAGTTGACATACAGTGTTATATTAATTTCAGGTACACAATATAGCAATTCAACAATTCCATACATTATTCAGTGCTCACCATGACAAGTGTACTCTTTAATGCCCATCACTTATTTAACCCATCCTGCAACCCACCTCCTCTCTGGTAACTGTCTGTTTGTTCTCTATAGTTTAGAATCTGTTTCTTGGTTTATCTCTCCCTCTTTTTTTACTTCATTCATTTGTTTTGCTTCTTAAATTCCACATGTGAGTGAAATTATATGGTATTTGTCTTTCTCTGAGTTATTTTGCTTAACATTACATTCTCTAGCTCCATCCATGTTGTTGCAAATGGCAACACTTCATTCTTTTTTATGGCTGAATAATAGTCCATTGTATGTATGTATATATATATCACGTCTGCTTTATCCATTCGTCTCTTGGTAGATACTTGGGCTGCTTCCATAATTTGGCTATTGTAAATAATGCTACAACAGACATAGTGAAAATTATTTTATCTCTTGCTGTTTCTGGTTCCTCATCTCTTATAAGTAATTAATAATTACCATTTGGTGTATGGAATAAATAAAATTGGACGTTAATTAAAATAACACACATGTATTTAAATATTTGTGTATGTCTGTGTATTCTGACACAACATACTTTTGCAAATGGTAGAAATAATAGGCTTTCCTTATTAGTACTTATTTAAGTAAGAAATTAACATTTATAGTAATGACATGAAAAAATATGATAAATGTCAGATCGTTAGTGAATACAGTTTGTAGGATCTAATCTTCCCTCACTCAATATGCACACACACACACACACACACACACACTCACATACTTTCTAAAGTTAGGATCTAAGGTGTTCCCACAGAATTACAGTGTTCACAGTGTAAAAATCATTGTCATCTGGTTACCTTCATAAAGTGTCCATAAAAGGTTGCCTTGTCAATATTTGAAGTGAGTTTTGCAGGTGAGATATTTTTTCCATTCAATAGACTTAAAACCATATGTACCTATTCCACCCTTTACAGCTATGATGTATGCTTAGGGCTCAAGAAGCAAATCAAGTCTTTGTATTTAGATGCTCTTGATTCCAGTTAAGAAGGCAGAAGAAAGACAAAGGTCAACTTCTGTACCTTTTGGTCCTTTCTGCTAATAAGCGAAATTGTGGAAATTTGATTTATTTCTACAGCAGTGTTCCACTGTCCATTCTCTGGCTGCCATGTCCAAAGGTAGTTTTGGTGCTGATGCAGCATAAGTGGCATATTTATTCATGGCCCCTAGTTTTTAAGGGGCAGACATGGTGTTGTGTTCATGAACTCATGCCTTCAGGGCAACCTCGGAGATGACTTTGATTAGTTAGTTCTTTATGCTCATGGGATTTGTTCCAAGATACTTTCAATTCCAACAATTTTGTAAGACCAAGACCTTCATTATTTTTAGCTTTCTTCCCTCTTCCCTCCTCTTTTATGCATCAGTGGATTCCAAAGCAGTGGCCTAGAAAAGGCAAATATTATTCTCCATTCCACAAAATTAAAGACAACATTTGATTGAAATAACTTACAGGTTAATTGCAATACTGCCATCTTCATCTATTATTCTTACCTAATAGCAGTTAAGAATTCAGGGCAAATTTGCAAGGACTTGGATGGAGCTGGAAAGTATAATGCTAAGAGAAACAAGTCAGTCAGAGAAAGACAGATACTTTATGATGTCACTCATATATGGAATTTAAGAGACAAAATGAAGAAACATTGTGGAGGAAAGAGAGGCAAACTAAGAAACAGACTCTTGGGGCACTTGGGTGGCTCATTCAGTTAAGTGTCTGCCTTTGGCTCAGGTCACAATCCCAGGATCAAGCCTTGCATCTGGCTCCTCGCTCAGTGGGGAGTCTGCTTAAAGATTCTCTCTCCCTCTCTGTGTGCCCCTCCCCGATTTGTGCTTGCTGACACTCTGTCTCAAATAAATTAATAAAATCTTTAAAAAAAAAAGGAAACAGACTCTTACCTATGGAGAACAAACTGATAATTACTAGAGGGGAGGTGGGTGGAGGGATGGGCTAAATGGGTAATGGATATTAAGGAGGGCACTTGTTGTGATGAGCACTGGGTGTTGTATGGAAGCGTTGAATCACTAAATTCTACACCGAAACTAAAAAGAAACAAGAAAAAGAAAAATAAAGAATTCAGGGCAAAATTTAAGTATTTTAAAAAGAGACTGAAATAATTTTCTTTGAATACTTTGAAAAAAGAACTTGTATTTAGCCCCTAAATTATTTCATGACATTTAGAGCCTACTTTGCTTGTCCTCAATCATAATATGGGATGTACTGCAAGTTACTTATAACTAATACCAAGAAACTGATTATTTTGAATGTTTTACCTTACAAAGTTGGAGAGAATTCAGGTCATTCCTCTGTTGACATCACTTCTGTTCATTTTATTCAATATCCTTTTTATAGGTAGTGGTGAAAGTATAAGGTACATAGCTTGCACACCAATAATTGTACTTTATATACCCTACTTCTCTATGACAGAGCTCTTTGCTTATAGCGGTAATTACAAATTAGTTTAGTAACCTTGTTTTCTGTCATTGCTATGGCTGTGGTTTGGATTGGCCAGTATTAATTTGCATATTCAAGAAATATCTATTGAGTTTCTACTATTCAGGACAATGATTCTCCTGTGATGAACAACACAGGCATAGAACTGGCCTCATAGGAATTAAATTCTAAGAAGGATGACAGACATGAAACAACTAAATATACAATTAGTTATCGGTTTACAATAGTTACAAAAGAGAATTATAGTTTAATGTGAGATCATAAAATAGGAGTATTACTGAGTCTCAGAGATGAAGAAAGACTTGCTCGATGGTAGGATTATCAAATTGAAGTTTTAAAGAATGAGTAGAAAGTTATGTTGGGTGAATAAGAGGAGATCTTTATAGAAGGAAAGAAAAGAATAAGATATACTGCATGAAGATGCATTTTGGAAATAAGTGTAACTCTAACAACAAAAGAGGGCTTTGATAGCTGTTGTCATAGATCATAAGGAAGGATTTAAAGAATCTGGGTGGAAGAGCAATGGGAAGCTTATTGGTTTCAAGGAGAAGTGACATGATCAGTTCTGCATTTTAGAATGATACCTATGGATGAGCTATGGATGAGAGGAAATTTGTGGGAAGACTGATGATGAGGCTGTTTTGTAAATCCAAGCAAAAGGCTTGGATTAGGGTATTGGTAACAATGTGTCCACTGAAAGGTGATAGAGAATTGTATAAATGTTACTCAAAGCTCTATTACTCCTTAAACTATATCAAGGAAAAAGTCTCAGCTTTAATTTCTAGCATAACCATGTCACACCTTTCCCAGCATATTGTCATGTGCATTAAATCAAAACAAATGAAAAGCTGATTTATTTCTGTTGTGATATGGTCCAACTTTCATATGAGTTAAGAATTCTCAAATTTATTTCATTTGAGAATAAAAATGATGTTCAAACAAACAAAAAAAAGGCAGATGGCATAATCACTAATCCTCTTCAACTTTGCAATAATATGATTCTTGTTTGTGCAATGTGTATAGAGAAAAGAACCCCCTTGGTTTTTCTCATTTATTGAAACTCTTGAAATCTAACAAGCTGGATTAAGATTGTTGAAAAAGCCTAAGGTGTCAAGGGACTTTGTGTATTGTAGCATGGAGACTTTGCTTGTCAGATGTCTCAACTATAGAGAAAAGTAACACTGGCATGACAAAAATGGTATTGTTGATGTTTATAATGCCCCTGGGGCTAGGTGTCTAATGCAAACATACCACATAATTCCCTCTCCAAATGATTTGTTTTTAAAATCAATGCTTTCAGGAAACTAGGCAATTTTTTAATGTAAATTTCTCTCATGTTCTAATTAACCACATAATTAAAAGTATTGAGAATATATTTTAGAACTTTTAACTTAGAGAAATCAATATGACATACTTGTTTAGAAAATGTGTTCCCTTTTTAATAGAATATACAATTTAGGGCAGCCCGGGTGGCTCAGTGGTTTAGTGTCACCTTCAGCCCAAGGCGTGATCCTGGAGGCCCGGGATTGAGTCCCATGTCAGGTTCCCTGCATGGAGCCTGCTTCTCCCTCTGCCTGTGTCTCTGCCTCTCTCTCTCTCTCTCTCTCTCTCTCTGTCATGAATAAATAAATAAAAAATCTTCAAAAAATATACAATTTATATATTGTCATATAAAAATTATTGATATCTTTGCCAGAGACACATTTATTGTTATTTATTCTGAATCCCAATGTTTATAGTATACTGAAAGAAGATTGCCAAAACCTATATGTATTGTCAATACATTCCCGATTTTTTAAAAAGACTTTATTTATTTATTTGAGAGGAAAAGAGAGTGAGCATGAGCGGGGGGGGGTGGAGGGTTAGAGGGAAAAGCAAGCTCCCCACTGAGCAGAGAGCCCTACATATTGATTAATCCCAGGACCCTGATATCATGACCTGAGCTGAAGGCAGATGCTCAACTGACTGAGCCACCTAGGTGCCCCAATACATTCTCTTTTATGTAGAGAATTCAAAATAAGGTCCTAAAAAGGGTATCTACCGGTGTATGATTTGGTATGTATGATCACCACAACAATAAGGAAAATTAAAAAAAAAAAAACCAAAATATGAGAAGTTGAAAGCAAAGAATGGAGCTTTTAAGTTTAGGAAAGTTTTATTCTCAGGGCACCTGACTGGCTCAGTTGGTTAAGCAGCTAACTCTTGGTTTTGGCTCTGGTCATGATCTCAGCATCCTGGGATCGAGCCCTGTGATGGGCTCTGTGCTCAGTGTGTGTGTGTGTGTGTGTGTGTGTGTGTGTGTCTGCTTGAGATTTTTTTCTCTCTCCCTCTGCCCCTCCCCTACTCAAATGGTGTTCTCTCTCTCTATAAAATAAATAAATCTTTTTTTTTTGAAAAGAGAAATGTTGATTCTGTCGAAATTTTAAAAATAATTATTTGCTTTTAGAGATAATAATTTACACATGTACACTTTCAAACTCGTAACTTTCATTTTCGGATTTGTAAAAGTACAAGTATTTATTGACATGTGGACACTAAATGTACTCTGGTTAGAGAGGCTCTCTCAGTTAGGAAAGGCTGATAAAAGCTTAAGAAGTAACAAATTGATTATCCCCAGGTTTAGGAAATCTCAATTGAGCAGTCCAGGGTTTCTGTAGCTGCTCCATGATGTTATTGAGAACACAAAGATCCTAATTTTTGGTTCACACCTTCACCTTATAGCTTTCAGCCACATGTTTCAGGATGACTGAGATTCTAAGCATTACCTTAAGATTCCAGGTAGGAGTAAAGAAAAGAGTAAAAACCAAAAAGACCCAAAAAACCAAAAGCTAAAAACCCTAAACCAAAGAGGGCCTTACAGGCTGAGTCCTTACAGAGTAAAAACCTTAAAAGCCCAATGGCATCTGCTTTTTTTTTTCTTTTTCTTTTTAAGTCTATACCTAGCCAAAAGTAGGCTTGACAGGTGCTTTATATATTTAATCTTCTATACAAAGGGAAGGCTTGGAAATAAGGCTTGAGAATAGTTTTGAGTACTTAATCCACATAATTTGCCCCAGAGCCTTTGTGCTTTTTCTTCAGACAAAAATGGAGAAAGTTCTGGAAAGTAGGTAATATTTATATAGCATCTAAAATGTAACAATATACAAGGAAGTCAGAGGGGGGGGGTTGCCAACAGGAGAGAAGATAGGTCAACAAAATAGCAGAAATGAAAAATATAAAGATGGATGGTCAATGACTTAACTGTACATAGAAATCTGAATGAAGCCTGAACTTCCAGGAAGGAAAGCCAGTAAGAAATAAATCAATTGTGTTTGCAGAATCCTGGAATGCCTCGGGAACTGGAGTGAGAGTTACTTCAGAAGATGAGAATGACTGGGGCACCTGGGTGACTCAAGAGTCCAACTCTTGGTTTCAGCTCAGGTCCTGACATTGAGGCCCAGGTCATTTCTGTGCTCAGCACAGAGTCTGCTCAAGATTCTCTCTTCCTCTGCAATAGATTTTACTTATTTATTTGAGGGAGAGAGAGAGAGAGAAAGAGAGAGAGAGAGAGAGAGAGAGAGAGAGGACCCCACAAGTCGAGGGAGGGATAGAAGGAGAAAGGTAGCAGCTGACTCTCCACCAAATGTGGAGCCTGACTTGGGGCTCGATCCCAGTATCTTGAGGCCATGACCTGAGCCAAAGTCAAATGCTTAACTGACTGAGCCACCCAGGTGCCCTCAAAAATAAAATCTTAAAAAAATTAGAATGAAAGATGGTGAGTAGGAATTTGATCAAAGTTAAAACTTGCTGGTCTTCCTGACTTTTTCAGCCATGTCTTACAGGAGACTGGGGTTCTAGCTGAAGAGATGGGCATGTGGACTCAGCTCTGGTATCTGCCGTAGGAAAATAGGCATAGTTAAATATAAGGATGAAGGGCTGGAATGCAGAAGAAGTGAAAGTTGGTATACTGAGTAAACATATCTCTTAAAATTCAAGTATAGATCCTTCTGGTTGAGATGTAATTCAGTATAAAAGAATGAATCATCCGTGGGTGTGCTGGAAATATCATTTCCATATCTGGCTCTGACACGATAGTCCCAATCATGTCCAATAAGCACCCATACCTTTGTGTGTTGTGTCCTTTCTCCAGACCTTATTGTCTTTTCTACTGTCTGCTCAGTTTTTATACTTTGCAATTGTGTCTTACTATAGGCTAATATCAAATATTACTAGTTTTCCACAATAATTTGTTCTTCCATTCTTCCATAATACTAGTAGTTGCGCTCTTGGCAGCTCCACTGTACTTCATTATCCAACGTTCTTTGTAATTAGGCGTGACTGCATGAGCAAATCCTCATCCATGGAACTGGAACTGTGCCACTTCCTTGATGAAGCTTTCAGATGGTAATACGTCTCACAAGCACTCTTCCCTTTTCTGTAGCCAGAATCAGTAGATACCAGCTTAGCTTTGGCCTTGATGATGAGAACAATACTCATTGGAAATGGGAACAGGACAGTTACAATCTGTAAAGTACTCCTATTTCTAAATAAACAAAATAACCATGTGAAACACAACAGTCTACCAGCTTAAAATACTCCGAGGGTAGTGAACTCCTTTTTTTTTTTTTCTTTCTATAAGGCATTGCATTATTGGCTATTTGGCTACACTCTTTAAATTTTACTTATTTTTAAAATTTTATTTATTTGTTTGTTTGTTATTTGAGAATGAGTGAATGATTGTGCATGGTAGAGTGAGTTGGGGGGCCAAGGGAGGGGCAGAGAGAGAGAGAGAGAATCTTATGCAGGCTCTGTGCCCAGTGCTGTGCCTGACAGGAGGCTCCTTCTTATGACCCATGAGATCATGGCCTGAGCCACAATCAAGAGTCCTACGTTTCACCAACTGATTCACCCAGGAGCCTCTGGCTTACATTCTTTTACTCTATCTAATTATTACCATAATTAGGCTGTAATCAGGCTAAATTAGGCCGTAAGTCCTTCACCATGTGCACTTGGCTCTGTTATCTGCCTTAATCAATTATTAAGAAGCCTCATTATATTAATGTCCCCATTTTCTCCAGTGAATGAAATTGAAAATCAGACTTGCTGCCCTAAACTTAGTAGGGTCCTTGACAAACACATTTCAATAAACAAATGTGGCTACTCAGATTGCACCATGTAGAACTGCAATGGGTATAAGAGAGTTGCATTGGGAAATTCTTCCTTCCAGTTTGTGATATTGGGGCATTACTTAATCTCCTTAGAGTATTTTTTTTAAAGTAAACTCCACACATAGTGTGGGGCATGAACTCATGAGCCTGAGATCAAGACCTGAGATGAAATCAAGAGTCAGATGCTTAACCAACTGAGCCACCCAGGTGTCCCTCCTTAGAGTATTTTCTTATAAAACAAAATAATGCTTGCATAGACAAGTTGTAAGTATTTAATGGTATTTGTTTCAAAAGATGTCAATCTGACTTTTCCTGTGGTCTCGGAGTTTTGACTGATGCTCTTTTGTTAATTATCCACACATTCAAAAGAGAGATGTTGGACACCTCCTGGGATAACTCTCTAAAAAGTGACCAAACGTATCTTTTGAACTCCCCAGCTCATATCCTCTTTCTAGTGTCTGTAGAGAAGAAACCTGTGGTAACATGAAAGGCTTCATCAAAATCAGGATTTCTTTGCAAACATCTGTTTGTGTAGCAGGGAATATGGTGATATATTCCTTCCCCTAGCCATAGGAGACAGGAGAAGCATGCTAACCCTACATGCCAAGCCCAAGACCACCAGAGGGTCAGTGGGATCATATGAGGTTGAAGGATCTTTAGAAGTGTTGCCATGTAACTCTTAAAATTTGTAAATTAAGGGGCGCTTGGGTGGCTCAATGGTTGAGTGTCTGCCTTTGGCTCAGGGTGTGGTCCCGGAGTCCCGGGATCGAGACCCGCATCAAACTCTCCGCCTGGAGCCTTCTTCTCCCTCTTCTTATGTCTCTGCCTCTCTCACTGTCTCTCATGAATAAAAAAATCTTAAAAAAAAAAAGAATTTGAAAGTTAAAAGTCTGATGTCCAACTTGCATAAGAGTCAAAATTGAGAAGGTAACTGGAGTTCTCTTGCTATTATAGGTAGGCGTGAGGACTGCAGTGGAAGCCAGTTGCTCTTTCATGAGTATGGGTGCAAGGAGAGTGAACCCATGATCAAAGGAGTAGTCTGAACGCAAGCTGGATTATTTTCATTTTGAAATATGCTGCCCAAGGGCTTGCTAGGATGGGTTATGTATGCACACAAGATGCTTGTTTTCTAAAAGTGATGTTTCACTTTTTTTTCTTTGATAGCTCCGTATAAAGAAACTTCCCCCCCACTTTTGTAACAGTTGAACATAATATGAAATACTAACTCCCAGGTTTTTGCACAATAGAGTTAATGTTAATATTTAATTTCTGAATTAAAATGACTGAGTAGAATCCGATGGACACTTGATTTTAAAACAAACCAAACCAAACCAAACTTTTATGTTTGAAATGATGCTGATTCCTCAGAGAAAAAGGGAATTCACACTTGATGCCTGGGGACCATCACGTAACTGTAGAAATCTTAAACCAAAAGTAGATTTTATGAGTTTCAGTGAATATGTATTGTGCCTTTTCTTTACAAATTAATCCATTACACTTTCTTTTTTGCACTGTTATGTTTTTTATAAACAGGAAAAACAAGCCAATTTTTAGAAGAGAACAGTTGTTCCTTCAAAAAGAAAAGAGTACTTGAAGTTAGGGATCATTTTGTGATTATTTTTTATATCATTCTCAGTAGAACCATGTAGGATTGTTCAATATGAAGTTGTTGATTCAATGGTCTGTGGAAATTTATCAGCCTTCTGCCACATATTGATGTTAATATCTTGCCAGGATGATTCACATAAGAAGCCATGCACATGATTTTAAGTCTCACATTATACTTCTGAGCCAAGTAATGAAACATTATGAATCCAATCTTATCACTAGCATAATGGTAAATATTGGATATAAAATGAACATTTTAATCTCATTAATTTTAGAGAGGATCATGATGTGCACTATAAAATATTGCTTTAATTAATCAAACTGTATTTCAGACAATGTGAGTACAGTTTTTACTCCAATTATACAAAGTTTTTAGATGATAAAATGCCAGATGAACTTCATGTTGCTCATTCACAAAAATCTTTTTTTTGAACTGAGTATCATTTAAAGTGAAACAGAAGAAAATGAACATTTAAAGAGTTCCCAATAATTTTATAAACACTTATTTTCTTTTTTTAAAGATTATTTATTTATTTATTTATTTATTTATTTATTTATTTGTTTATGAGAGACACAGAGAGAGAGAGAGAGGCAGAGACACAGGCAGAGGGAGAAGAAGGCTCCATGCAGGGAGCCTGATGCGGAACTCGATCCCGTGACTCCAGGATCACGCCCTGGGCCACAGGCAGACGCTCAACCACTGAGTCACCCAGGCATCCCTGAACACTTATGTTCAAGACTCATAATAATATTACAAGCAAGATTGTATTATTTCCATTTTATAGATAAGAGATCTAAGTCTCATGAATTAAAAGATTAGTCCAAATCAAACTGGCAGTAAGTGATTTAGCAGGATTAAAATTTTTTTTTCCAGGCTACAAATATTATATATTTTTTCCCACATTGTTATGTATTCTTGAAGTTGAAGAGATGTAAATGAGAATGGAGTTATAACCACAAATTCAGAATTAATCAATATCTCTGCAGTCAAAAGAAATGGAACGTGAAAAACTATTTATTAGGACAAAATGCATTGGTGTTGATAAAACAAGGCTGACCTGGTCCTGATGCCATCCAAGTCCTGTGGAGAGAAAAGTGAAGAGCAAAGAATTTCACAGAAGAGGAGATTTGAAATCCAGTTGTCATCAGTTCACAGCAGAGCTCTACTTGGATGGTAAACAGCTTAGCAGTATCATCTGCTCTCCCAATCCTGCAACATTCTGAAGGTATATTACTAACATCCAGAAACATATGCTAACTTAATTTTTACTCACTGGTTTCCTATATATTCCATGGCATATTGTCCAACAGAAGCTGGTGGGTTATCATGTGCTGCTTTTATTTTAATATATGGGGACCATCATCTCACTGCTTGGCAGCATAATGTAATTTGATATGAAGCATAGGAAATAATTGGCCTTTTGGATGTCTATTGTCATCTCATACACAATTTGCTCCCCACCATCACACAGGTTTTATCTGGCATTACCACCTTCTAGGTTACTCTTGCCTCTTCAATTTGTGTTTCAGATTATTTTCTCTTCAGATGTATTGTGGTACACATCATTTCCCTGAGTAGAATCTCATTTTATTATTTTTGATTACTTATTTCTCTCTTGTTTACCTTGTTAACACCAGGTATTTGAATACACAATAGTCAGTAATTTGAACTCTGTGTGCCTGAAAGTGAAGAATCAGCATAATTACTTTAGTATCTTCAGCTCTAATTTAAATTGTGGTACAGCCGACCCTTGAATCACATGGGTTTAAGCTCTACAGGTCCACTTCTATGCAGATGATTTGTTTGATACAGTATTGTAAATGTATTTTTTCTTGCTTGTTATTTTCTTAAAGTTTTCTTTTCTTTAGCTTAGCTTATTGTAGGAATGTAGTATATAATATGCAAAGTGTGTGAAATCGACTGTTAGCGGCAAGGCTTCTGATCAATATCAGGATACTAGTATTTAAGTTTTGGGGGAGTAAAAAGTTACGTGAAGATTTTTGACTGCATGGCAGGGGTGTTGACACCCCTAACTCCTGTATTGTTCAAGGGTCAACTGTAATTAGCAACTGCAATTTGAAGTTAGGAATTTAGTGTAAAACCCCTAAAAAATGAGTATGTCACTCAAATGTGGCCATTTCTTTATAAATTCCTCTATCTGGTCCATAAATGTTTTAATTCATTTATTTCCTCTCATTAAACATGGATTGACTCGCCACCATGAGGCAGGAAGTGAGCTTAGTGTTCAGATTTTAATAATAAGCTTATTGTCAACTACGAGAAAAGATAGTAGCAATATTCAATTGAGGAAATGCTACTGAGAAAAGTTGTACAAAGGTAGAAATGTGGTTCTATGAAGATATAAGGGGACAGGGGGCTTACCTGAAAGGTAAAACAGGGTTCTCTGAAATGCTGATAATTATCTGAGATTTGAAACAAGAGTAGGAATTCCCTAGGGTCTGGGATGTGCCATGGGAGATGACGTTACATAGGACACAGTGGAATATACAGGAGAAGACAAAACCTGTCCCTAGGGAAGGGACCATAGAACTTTTATGGAATTGAAGAAAAAGGCTAGTGTAGGAGGGTGGGTGATAGGACCTGGGATTGAATTGGGAAGGTGATAGTGCAGATGAGTCAGACATGCCTAGTACATCTAACACTTGGGTCTTTGATCTCAAAGGATTAGAGAATCATGAAAGTGTTTCAACTATGTTGGTGGTGTTTCAGGGAGGATATGACGAGATTTAACTTTAGAAACTGTCATATATCTACAGAATTTACAAAAGACTAAAAAGGGGTCAAAATTGATATAAGGCTACTGGGCCAAAGGAAGCAGTAGCTTTTGGGGACTGTGGCTCCTCTGAAGCTAGAGGGAGAGAGAAGGCAGGGATTGGAGAAATAACTAGGAGGTAAAATTCACAGTATTTGGTGTTGGTTTGGGTTGTTTAAATAAACAAAATATAGAAGCAATATAGTGCAAAAAGTTATGATTGTATCAAAACTGTTATTCCTAGACAGGATCACACAGAGTAAGGCTAAAATTTTTTATAAAATACTTATCATTCCAGCTACATATATTAACTCACAAAAATGCTAAGATAAAGACCTTATCATGTCCATTTTATAGATGATTACTAAGGCACAGAAAGGCTAAGTAAGTTGTCTGACATCTAAGAAGCTAATAAAGGGTAAAAGCATAGCTGGTAATTGAAAGATATCTGATTCAAATAAGGAAGCAGGTTTCCAGGTTGAATGCTCTTGATCTGTACTCCACTCCCTTTCTAGATATTTCCCACCTCAGCTCTGCCTGCCTGCATGCCTCTCTATCTTCCTCTTTTAGTAAACATTGAAACTATTTTCTGTGTCAAGCACTGTACTAAGTCTTCTGGCTGTGAGAACTCATATGTAACAGTCAGTATTCTAGTTGTATAAATGAGCCAAAGATGGGTTCTGTATATTGGCCCTATGTTTACTCTTCATAACAGACTGGGACCTGGTTCATTCAAATTTTTACGTATCCAATTATTTTAAAAGTAGCCCAAAAAAGTGGAAACTGCCAGCTTTGCACACCATGCAAAAACAGCCCACGTCTGCTGGTGATAGATAAGGTAGGAACTAGTGGTTATAAGGCACTAAACTGCTGCTGCCATTTGGGGTTCTCTGACCCAATGGCTCCCTATCAAGCTACTGAGTGACATCAGCCAGACACAAATGCCCCCTCTCCAATCCTTCTCTCCCTTGCTTTCCTCTTTTATTTGGTCGTGGTCTCCAGAACTGTAGCCTCTGTGGGGGTCTATAAGACTAATTTCCACCCCACCCTAAATCATGCAAACCTGTAAAATTTCCCCCAAAAAAGTTCATTGTGTACTATTGTAGCTGGTAGCCATATTTTTCCATTGATCAGCATCCAATCAATAGGCAAAACAAATTATTGGAGCTCAGAACTTGGAACAGCTCAGTTTTGATTTGGTGTGGCACTGTCTGTGCTGTACAGCAGTTCCTATTGTTGTGCTTTCCCGTGTGCTTCATTAGCTGGGTCAGGAGGTAGAATGCTCCAGTATTTGAGTAAACTCATGGCTTTGGAACTGATCTTTGGGATCACAGGTGCCAAGCTGCATGCCTGAGTCCACACTAGGCAGATACTGGATGTTATAAGTAAGGCCTGTGGGCCTGAATAGAAAAGGCAGAAGAGAGCAGACCTTTATACTGGTGGGGGCTGCCCATCCCCCAGAATGGGCTACAGCAGGTGAGATTCCTGTGGCTGGCTGATAATTTGGGATTCTCTGAGGGAAGAGGATGCCCTCCCCTCTGGGGACCCTTATCAGAGATAAATGAGTGATAATGCAGAAATGCCAGGCCAAGTCTATTTTCCTAAGCCTGGTTGGGGGAGACACCTCTGTAAACAGCTGGCATGCCTTTGCAGCTCTCACACTGGGATTGGTTGTTGTGGATGGTGTTCTTCTTCTTCTTTTTTTTTTTTTTTTTTTTGGATGGTGTCATTTTATCCATTCCTGGAGTGGTATACAGAACCCAATCCTTGGGCTGAGCCAGTTAAAGCATTAACAAAAGTGACAAAGGCAAAAGAGGTTTATATTCATGCCCCTCCCAGGACTTGGAAGGTGTTGGACATCCCACTGAACAGGTGCTTCAGAAGAGATGCACAACGGATCTTGCTCGTAGCTCCTTCTCAACAGGATGCACCCTGGAGAGGATACACATACTTAAATTCCAGGGGAAGACCAGAGAGGAGAACCCTGGGGATGAGAACTATTTCCCTTTAGTAGAGAATATCACACAATGCCACCGTGATAGTTGTAAGGATAATTTGCTCTGCTTTGCTGGTAACCAACCATAAATAAAGACAAAAATGGCAAAAGGGAAGAGTCAGAAAGAAAAGACCAGTTTTCATTTGGAGAAGAAAAAGTATCCCCTCTCTCGCTCTGAGGCCTAGCCTCTTTTTTAAGGATCAAACCCAGGAAACAAATATAAAAGGATCTGCCTGGCTATGTAGAGTGTATCTGACAGGAAGCAAGCTTTACATAATAAGGGCTGAAATTAAACTATTGGCTGCCCTAGTAAAGATGAAAAAAAGATGAATGATGAAAGGATCTCCATAACTTGTCTGAAAGAGGGGAATGAACGAACACCAAGGGAGGCTTTGGACCTCAGTCCACATATACCTTGCTAATGTGGACTTTTTCTGCCTTGGAGCGTTGCCCACCCTACATTAGGCCTCATGAAGGCCCAGGCCAACTGTCAGCGGAAAACATTAGCCAAGGCCAAAGTTCCCCTCCATCAGCTATTGCAGTTAGGCTTATCAGGCAACAGACAGCATTCAGCATGATGACTTGCCAGTCCGGAGGAAGTTGAATTGAGTACTGAGTCCATCCAGTTGTTCCTCAGGGGAGGTCCTGACAAATATAAGTCCTCTTTTCCTAGGAATGATGGCTAATGGTAAAGCAATTCAAAGGCCATAGCTGCCCTGGATTTAATATAATAGAAACTCCTGAAAGACAAACTCCAAATCAAGTGTTGCCTGATAATGACAAACAACACCTCACCTTGCCTAAATCAATGCAATTATCAAGAAGAGGAGCCTGCTCCCATCAAAAGGCCAAACAAACCACCTCAAACCATTTATGCGTGAACTCTAAAATAACGAGAGGTTATATTAGACCCCTAAGGGGTATGGAGGTCTCAGATTGAATGATCTTTGGTGAAATTAGTGGAACAATTACAATTCTTACTATGGTTAGATTACAGCTGGCGTCAGGTGTCTGCTTGGAGACAGCCCTATCTTCCATTCCTGCCAGTGGGAGGAGCTGCCTCCAAAGAGAGATCCTTCCTGGCAGACCCTCTCCCTTTTACCGCATTAACTACAGTTTGTGCTCCAAAAAATAAATAGCACTGGCGGACTCTATTAGATATTGGTGCCCAGATCTTGCTGATCCCAGAAAGCCTTCATGGTTTAATGGGATCCAGATCCTCCCAGCCCCCTAGATCCTGGAGGTGCTGCCTTTTTGAGAAGACTATAGGAGTAATTACCCAATTGATTATTAAAATTGGCCCATATTTTCTCAAAGGATGGTTCTGTTCTGATTGTTCCCCACTGCCTCTTTCAGCCCCAGACCATCCATTTCCTCATTATTGGAATGGAACTCTTCAGTCAGCAGGTGAACTTGTGAAACAAGCTTTTATACTATTGGTCAGCACTGCCTGGTGGGAACCAGTAAACTTTGCATTACTGGTACGGGTAGTAAACATTCCATAGTACCACTAAGGCAAAGCACTGAATGATTACAGTGTCTTTGCTTGGTTATAGAAGGGGTACTTATTCCTACCAGTTCATCTTCCAATTCCCTGGTATGGCCTGTGCTTAATGCCAACTACTAATGAGTGGAGGCTAACTATATAGATAATAAAGAGTTAAACAAAATTGTTTTCTCTATTACATATAGTTGCTTCAATGGATGGCATTCAAAATAACATGAATAAATGGTTAGGCACTGTAGACTTGGCTAAATGTTCTGAGGTTAACTTGCCAGGAGCTTTGACTGTTTACCACCTGCAGCCAGAGTAGCAACTACTGTATAGCTTGCTGCCCTTGACTATTATGTAAAACTTGCCTTTTTTGTATACGTATGTTGTATACATTGTCTTCCTTGATATAGTGATTGGCAACCAAGGAGGAGACGCATAGTAGAGTGCCCTTAACTGCTTGGCTAGTGTAGTTTCTTTCTACTTCAATAAATGGTGCTTCCACTGGAGTAGGAGAGAGATTATTATAATTAATAGAAAAAAAAGGCCAATAGTAAGGGTGACATTGTTGGCAGGGGTTACATTTATCATCATCCAAGGGGTTAGTAAGAGCTATAATTTTATCTCTGTAATGCTGTAGACTGCTGATATTGGCTCTAAATTATAGCATCTTTGATTTGATTGCACCAATCAAGAACATTGCAGTATTAGCTGAACATTCCATCAATGAGACTTGATAGGTAGTGGCTCATTGAGCTGTTTGTTTGATGGCATTAGTTAATAATAGTGTGTTTTGTTTTGCTGATTGGGAGTTAAATTTGGCCCATAAAGGCATCTTAGAGGGCATCTATGAGTCAAAAGAAATATTTAAGAGTCTGGCTTAGCTGGAACAGGTGTTGCCAGTAGAAGTAGGATAGGAGGAGTACTAGCCTAAGTGTTGATGTTTGTGGTCATGTTAGTATGATTGACTGACCTGCATAGCCAACCCATTGTCCCCAGTCAGAATCATGTTCTTTATCTCCCTGTGGTGTGCATGTTGTTTCCAGACATATCTTGTCAGCTGTGCAGTGTAAAGGACCAAGGCTAGACTACACACCAATGGATGTGTAGTTGACACTGGAAGGGTAGGAGCCTCTCAGATAAGTAAGAGATACAGCAACACAGTAGAAGTTAAAGTTGGAGGTCATCTGCAGCCTGCAGCAGGGGATCTGATCTTACCTGAATATCACCTAAATGGTGTTCCCCAGCCTGAGGGTGATTAGTTCTACCTCTGGGTATTGGGAACAGGTCCACATTTGTCCTCCAGTGCAAAGTCAGTGGGTGACAGGTGATGGATGTTTCTCTCTTTAGGTAGTGGTGGGTGGTTTACCCAGCGTACGCTAGGTCATGAGGATGACACATCTTGAGGACATCTCAGAGTTAGTGTCTGGGGTAAGGTCCTTGACAGGATCAAGTGGGAAGCGGCAAGTCTATAGATTGTCTAAGAAGGACAAGGAAAAGATGAAAGTACTGGGTGGATCTACTTTGTTGTAGTCAGCAGTGTCAGGGCTGCTGTGATAACTGGTTTTCATTTATCTGTGTAAACTGGTAACTGTGGTTGTGTTTGACATTGGTGAATATACCAGCAGAGATCCTAGTATCTCTACCTTGGTTTCTTCATTTATTATGCATTTAAATGTGATGTACATCCTATTGGAATGTAAATTCAATGTAATTAGGACTCTGGGTGGCATTTTTAGCTACTTCCCATATGATTGTTCCCTAAGTTCTCTCAACAGCTTTTGTTAAAAGTCCATTATGTCTTTCTATAATATCTGCTGCTGCAGAATGATGTAGTAGGTAAAAAACTCAAGCAATGTTCATTCATAAGACCTATTGTTCAACCAACCTAGAGAACCTGAGAAGGTTAGCCCACATCCATGGCCAATGGAAACACATTGATGGCACTTACTACTCACCCAGTGATTCTCTGCTATGCTGACAGCACTTGGACATGTATGCCCCCTTTCAGTCCCTTCCCCAGGAGTTTCCTTTCCCTCTGCTCCCCTGTGTCATAGCCTCTGGATGGTCTTATGCTGTGATGGTAACGTAGTGTCAGTAATGTAGTGTAACAGGCATAGTGAGTTTGGTATTATTGCTAACACACTCATATTTAAGATACATGTATCTAATATTTTCGAGACCTTCATATTAATAAATAATAGATAAGGACATCTTTCCAGAACAGTTATTTGAACATGAGTTATTGAATCTATAAAATGTATCAGGAGCTGTTTGGTATACACTAGGTGCTCAATAAATGTTGGTGTTCTCATTTTTTGTGAATGCTGAAGGATAGAGTCTGTCTTTGATATCTGTTTCCCTTGTAACTGAGATATTATTTGACAGTTATTCAACAAATGTCACCTGAATTAAACCTTGAATCATAATCAGAATCTGAAAGAATTGAAGAAAAGTAATCCAAAAAAGTATAGGAAGAACAACACAGAAAAAAGGAAGAATAGCAGCAAGAAATGTCAAGTATATTTTAGAGCAAAGACCATTTACAAAGGCTACCTATTACTCTTTTAGTTGGCTAATTAGGATCCTAGAAACTAGATTTTCACTGAAATCAGGCTTTTCATTTTAATGTGTTATTTATTTATTAGAAGTATAAAGCTTTATTATAAAAAAGAGTAAGTCAGAAATAAAAATTGTGCTGCTAGAATTGAAACACAGAAAGTTCATTCATCAAATTTAAGTAATAAATTAGAGTTAAAATTAAACAACCAGAGTAAAAAATTCAACATTGCAGGATTAAATAGTCCAATACTATTTATCTTTAAATAAATTACTTTTAAATAAATTATCCAAAGCCATCCACTTTTTTGGGGGAGAATAGAAAATATCATAGCAGGAGATAATAAGATTTTTAATTTCCTTATTTCTATGTGTTTCTGCTAAAGATGATAAATCAATTTAACATCAGCTTTAAAACTGACTTTTGACTTTCTGTCTGCAGGATGCTAGCAATTTGTTATGTGATATAAAGAAAATATAATAAAAACCATGTCTTCAGGGAAAGGGACTCTAACAGAGTAACCAGAACAGAACTACTTCTAAATGACATTCATAATATTTCTGAAATTGAACTGTTCATTTGCAATCTTAGCTGTGCAGCTTTGAGTAACAGGATAGAAAAATACAGAGAAAATTCTCAGCCACATAAAATGTCTGAATTGAATAAACATACTAATTGAGAGAAAAAGAGATGGTTCATATGTTGTTTTTGCTATAATAGCACTCAATGACACAAAAAAAGTAACTATTCAATTTGGTTAACAAAGATTTTTATATTATTTGGCTATGAATAAAGTTGAAAACTTGTATGTCATTATCTGTGCAAAAGATAATATGGAGAAAACCTTAATTTTTTAAAGAAAATATAATATAAAGTTAATGATGCTTTTGGCATGGGGATATGTATTATTATAGCTGTTTCTACTCCCCAAATCCTCTTCAAAGGCCCTTATTTTAAAGGTACTAAAATATATACAATTACATTAATGTGAACATAATAGTTTGGAACTTATGGGAAATTGATATTTGCTAGTGAGAAAATCATGTTAATATAAAATCCATCAGAATACATACCAATTTCATTTCTGTTGTAACTAACATACTCAATATGTATTTGAAACATCCAGATTTGGACATGATATGGGTTTAGATATTAATATAGATAAAAAGACTGATTTATTTATAGACTATATTGATGCTTCTGATTTTAAAAAAAGATTTATATATTTATCTTTGAGAAAGACAGCAAGTAGAGGCAAAGGCAAAGGGAGAAGGAGAGAGAGAATATCTCAAACAACCCCCACCCCCGCCCTCCTGCTGAGCCAGGAGCCTGATGCAGGGCTTGATCTATCTCAATGATCCTGAGATCAGGACCCAAGCTGAAAACCAGAGTCAGATGCTTAACTAATGGAGCCACACAAGTTCCCCCATGCTTCTACTTTTTAACACAAAAATAAAAGCCCAGAGTTGAGATGGAGAGTGATTGAGGACAGGGGAAATGGAAAGGGTGTGTTGTAGTAGCAATTAAAGATAATTATCTGTGACTATTGTTTGATGAATAATAATGGCCTTCTCTACGTAATATTTTTTTGGTTATTGTAGTTGTTGGGGAGCAAAATTTGCCACCCCAAAATTGTGTCTCATGGACATGTGGATTATTTTATGCTGAGTATTTTTTAAGGAATGGAATGCTAAAGGAGTTTTTCTTTTTTACCACCCTGATAACTGTTTAAAAAAATTTAGTTAGAGGACTTGTTTCAGGAAGGGAGCTATTACCAAAGATAACTACGGTGCAATTTAAACCCAGTGTGGTAGACTGGAAGGAATCTAGCAAAATCTGTTCAAATTCCTCTCTGTGTCCCATTGTTTCTGTATGGCACAGCAAACATTTGTTTACCAAACATCTACACTTTCCATTCTTCCTGTGAATTTCCTTCCCTTTGAGGCTGAAGACCTGTACGCAACTGCTCCTAATCCAGAATGATACATATACCTCATTTTGCCTATCTTTGGAATCTCTCATTTTTATTTGCATTCCCCACACATATGTGATTAAATATGATTTTCTCCTGGTAATCTGTCTTGTATCAATTTGATTCCTAAACTAGTTTAAGATTCTTAAAAATAATCTTTTTTAAAAAATATTTTATTTATTCATGAGAGACACAGAGACAGAGAGAGGCAGAGACACAGGCAGAGGGAGAAGCAGACTCTATGTAGGGAGCCTGATGTGGGACTCAATCCTGGGTCTCCAGGATTATACCTTGGGCTGAAGGCGGCGCTAAACCGCTGAGCCACCTGGGCTGCCCAGATTCTTAAAAAGAATCTTAAAGGTTAAGAAAATATTTTCCTTCCCAACATAGTATATAGTATAGTATACCATCTTTTACTTGGTAGAGAAGTTAATCTATTAACAATTTTTCTTTTCTCTGATTCTTTTCCTCATGACTTCCTTAGGAACTGAAACCATATTTAGAATGAAATTCCTTTGGTAGCTAAACTTCTAGGAAGGAATCTAAACAAGTCTAAATAGTGACAAGAAGCCATTATTGAAACTATGCTAAAGAAAAGATGAGGGACACCTGGTGGCTCAATTGGTTAAATGTCCACTCTTGGTTTTGGCTTAGGTCATGACCTCAGGGTCCTGGGATCCAGCCTCATGTTGGGCTCCCTGCTGGGTAGGAAGTCTGCTTATCTCCCTTTCCCTCTGCTCCCCTCCCCACTCATGCTCACTGTTTCTCCCTCCATCTCTCTTCTGGAACAAATAAATAAATCTTAAAAAAAAAAAAAGATGGCATCAATCTACATTGATACTACATTATACTGTAAAGTATAATTTCAGTATCCCTTTCCTTATCAGAAGGGAAAAAAACAAAAGGATCTTTCATATAAATGCAATCATAAGAAATGTAGGATTTTTAAAAATAAATATCTCCTTATGATTTACATATAGTATTGCTGTGTCATTACTTAGAACATTAATCTGATTATACTACAAACTAAGTACTTGTTCATGTATAAAATATTGAAAATAATGTAGCTAAGTATGACTTCCAAACAGTGAAAATAATAAAATTAAATATGACTTCTAATATTCGTATCATAAAGTTATTATTGGCTTTTTTATCTAAAAAAATAAGATGCACGATTTGTTCTGTAGATAAGATACAGATACAGAGAATTTAACTATTGGTACATTGAAATTCAAGTATGTGCAATGAATTTATATTACACATGCATATGTGCACACATATATTTATATAATGCGTGTATATATATATATACACATATAAAGCACATATAGGCTCACACGTATTATGTATATGTACATGTGTGCATGGCTGTCTCTGTTTAAACATATGTTGGTATATTTCCTCAATCACAATTTCTAGTGGCCACCCTGACTTGTTTATTAAATTTCAACTGCATTAAGAATTATTGTTATTCAGTTTATCTCTCACTTGTTTGAAATATTAGTTCCTCCAAAGACTTTTTTTTTGTTTTATTTTTAACATGAGAATTATTAATAGTTACTATCCTTCACGAGGTTTTTTTTTTTAATTTATTTTTTATTGGTGTTCAATTTACTAACATACAGAATAACCCCCAGTGCCCGTCACCCATTCACTCCCACCCCCCGCCCTCCTCCCCTTCTACATCTCCAAAGAAACGAGAGCTTTAAATGATACACTGGACCAGATGGATTTCACAGATATCTACAGAACTTTACATCCAAACTCAACTGAATACACATTCTTCTCAAGCGCACATGGAACTTTCTCCAGAATAGACCTTCACGAGGTTTTAAAATTAATATAAAAACAGACTGAAATATGCAAGCCTTAGTCAAAATGATTTATTAAGAGCATGTTCAACCTATATCTTCAAATGGCCTTTCACTGGTGCTTCTAATTCTAATGGTAGAGACTTAGTTCCTCCTAGCAAATAAAAAAAAAAGGAAAAGAACAAAAAAGAAACTTTGTGCCAGGCATTGTATTAGTTTCTAGAGCTCCAAGAATAAAGACTTGGTTTCCTGCTCTCAATGAGCCAATGTCTAATGAGAGGAGATGGAAAAGTAACCCAATAATGACAACAGCATGTAATACATGCTAAGGTGGAATTTTACAAATAATGCTACATTGTCACAGCTTGGGACACTTTTTTGAGGTCATGGAAAACATACCTCATTGAAACAAATCTTGAGACCCATATTGTTAGGGGAAAAATAGAGTATGCTTCATTTTGTAGAAAAATCAATTCATTCATAATATTTAGAATTTATAGTAAGGGTATAGATATTGTGGAAGAAGAATTTGGGGAAGTTAGTGCTGTATTTTTATCCAGAACATGAAGGATAGTTTGTAATATAGAGGAATTTGAATTTTTTCCTGAAGATAATGGGAACTAGCAAAGAATTTTAAATAAGAACACTACAGATTTGGAATTATACGTTTGAAAATTCACTTATGATGCATTTTGAAAAATGGAGAATTCTCAATTAGGAATCTTTATAAATGATAAAGTACTAATCTAATGGAGTAGTTGCAGAGATGACAAGAAGGAGAAAATATATTTTGGTGTAGAAAAATTACACATAAGCAAAAAAGAAGAGCTATTTGGTATGCCTCCCAGGCTTCTAGCTTAAGAAACTAGGTAATTATGGGTTCCTTTTAAGGGCAGAGAATAAAGGATAAGTTTATTATGGGGAAAATACAGTTATTTTTATACATGATGCATATGGTACACTCAAGTATAAGTAGATGTTGAATATATGAGACATAAAAAAATAAGCACCTGGATAGGATATTGATTGATTTGAAACAAATCAGCATATTTCTGTGTTGTATACAGAATGAAGTTCCCAAAGAAAGGAATTGGAGTGAGGTAAGATGACTATGGACAAAATACTGGGTTTTACTTGCCATTAAAACCGGACAAATAAAAGAGCAAAAGAATTGCCATCGAGTTTAGAAAAATCCCCGAAGAAAATAGTTTTTGTTGGCTATGAAGGAGAAACCAGGAGTTACTAATTAACACATGTTTGAGTATCGACCATGTAACATCAGTTCCAACAGATACTCAGTTGGATACCAGAGATACCAGAGAACAGGAATACCAGTGTCTGTCCTTAAAGATCTTAAGCCTAGGGGAAAATGATATTAATTATAGAAGCAATTAAAATACAAAATAAGTTTAAAATGAAAGAGATATACACTTCTGTAGAGGGAACACTGGAGAAGATGCTAGTCTCCATTTGGGGAGTCAGAAAAAGCTTCACAGAGGAAGCAATGCATAAATTGAAGCCATAAATAAAGAAGTAGAAGTCAGGTGTGAGGAACAATAGGATACTGTGACGAGGAATGAAGAAGGAAAGACATCTTGGAAAGCTCGGAGGTCCCGAAATGCACAAGGTAATGGAAGTCAACTAAAGTAATTTAAATATAATTAAAGAATAGAGTGTGGTACAATAGAGTCATTAGTAGAAGTAAGGAAAAAGGCTGGGAAATTAAGAAACGAAACTATTGACCACATCATTTTCTTCAAACTCTCTTTTGTTTACTTCCCCAACAGCTAATTGTGGAGGAAGTACCTGTGGCACAGGCTGTGGATTAAATTTGGTCCCAAGGAGAACATGTACTTTCTCCCAACTTCAGTACAAATGAAGAGGTTTCCAACCACATTCTGCTATTTACTACCTACATGATAATGGAAATATTGGCTAACTTCTTTGAACTTTGGTTTCATTATTTTTTTTAAAAAAGGTGCCAATTTTTGTACTGTGTATTTTAAAATAGAATTCTGGTGGGAAAATGTTAATTTAAAAAACTGTATATGCAAAGGTGAGATTGCTGCTAGGAATTCCCACCGAGAGAGAGACTAATTTGTGTATCCCACATTAAGAAAAATAATAACGGCTGAGCTTTTCCACTGAAGAAAACATTTACTTGTGTTCTCTTGTCTTACTCCCTTTAGTTCTGTTCCACTAGAAAAGATGACAGTACTTTTGATTTATCACATTTTTAATTGGTCTCCTTGGTGACATGTTCCATATGTTTATTATTCATTTAGTGAAACTACTCTCTGAATTTAAGACAATACTTGAATGCTAATTTTTCTACTTCTTAATCTTTAATAAGAGTCTTCTTTTCAAAGACATAGTTACTATCAAGAATCTCTTTTTATCATTTCAGAAACTCCTGTCCCTATTTTTCACACTCGTTTGTAGAATTATTTGGAAAGATTTCTCTATAACAAATAAGCCTGAGATCAATACCCTTAATCTGGGAAAAAGAAGTAAATCATGTGGTTGTTCTTATGCATTTGAAACCATTGTAGGTAGGTCTGAACAATTCTTTGAATATACATTCTATTTAGTTTGTGTCAAACTTAGTTTTGTCCCCAAATGGCTACAACCTAGGGGTGCCTGGGTGGCTCAGTTGAGCATCCAACTCTTGGTTTTGGCTCAGATCGTGATCTCCTGTGTTGTGAAAATTGAGCCCTGCATCCGCCCAAATCAGGTTGTGCTCTTGGTGGGGAATCTGCTGGAGATTCTCTGCCTCTCTCTCCCTCTCCCACTGCTGCTTCCCCCACTCGTGAGTGCACTGTCTCTCTAAAAATAAATAAATAAATCTTTTAAAAAAACTACTACAACTCAGTGTGACATATCAATTTAACTTAGTTTTGTGTCAAGTATTCACTCGATCTTATTTTTATTATATTGCTGTTTTTTGGAGTTATATAAAACACATCCTTAGAAATATTGTACGTTTACAGTAGTTCTAATTTTTAATATCTTTGAATTTTCTGGGCATATTATAGACTATAGATAGAGCGGTGATTTGTATTATGTATAGCTAAATAACAGTGCTTACAAATACAAACATAAACAAAGAACCTATATTGATACTCTTGTGATAGTTTAGATAAGGGTCTCAACCTCTGTCACTTAGAGGCAATTTTTTGTTTTTGTTTGGTTTAATTTTATACACTTCATTTATATAAATTCAGATACTTGAAGATGGTAATTGATGTCTTGGTTGGAAGGTATGCAGGTTGGTGTATATATGAAAATGTTTAAAATTAAACTGTATTTGTACCATCCAAATATCTTCCAACCAAGGTACTAAATACTATTACTATTTTTTTAAAGATTTTATTTATTTTTTCATGAGAGGCAGAGAGAGAGAGAGAGAGGCAGAGACATAGGCAGAGGGAGAAGCAGGCTCCATGCAGGGAGCCTGACGTGGGACTCGATCCTGGGTCTCCAGGATCACGCCCTGGGTCAAAGGCAGGCGCTAAACCTCTGAGGCACCCAGGGATCCCTAAATACTATTCTTAACTACTAGAGACCTTCCAGTGATTTTTTTTCAGTCTTCTGGGAAACTCAAACACCATAATTTCCTCAACTAATGACACTTGGGATCGTTATTGTTATACAGGCATTGCCTCAATGCTGGAGATTGTTACACTTTTTCTTTTTTTCTTTTAAAGATTTATTTATTTATTCTAGAGAGTGAGAGAAAGAGCACAAGTGGTAGGAGCATAGGGAGAGAGAAAGAATCTTAAGCAGAATCCATGCTGAATGCAGAGCCCAATGTGAGGCTCTATCTCATGATCCTCGAGATCATGACCTGAGCTGAAACCAGGAGTCAGACACAAAACAAATGCACTACCCAGGCATTCATGAGAGAGGCAGAGACACAGGCAGAGGGAGAAGCAGGCTCCATGCAGGGAGCCTGACATGGGACTTGATCCTGGGACCATGGGATCACTTCCTGAGCCAAAGGCAGATGCTCAACCATTGAACTACCCAGGTGTCCCTGTTGTACTTTTTTTTCCTGTTGTACTTTTTGAATTCAATGCCAAGCATGACTGGATTTGCCTTCCAAAAGAGCTTTGATACACATGCTCCTCATCCACTAATCTCCCTTTCATCCTTACAGCATCTAAAGCTCAAGAGAGTGGACAGCCCTATACATTCACAGTCAGCATCTTGCCAGGTATACTTGAGGAATGCAAGGTTATTTCTTAAAGACACAATGCTCACTGTAAAATACTGTACTTTAACCAAGGGCAAAAACATAGGCTAGCACCCTTCGTTAAAAAGAAGCAAATGAATTTATACACCACGTTGAATCAAGCTGAACTTATAGAGGGAGCACTATGTAGGATCCAGATCAGCCTGGAGTTATCATTTCAGGCCCAAGGGTGAAGAGTATCATCCTACCCTTAGTGAGGAGGAAAAGGAGATTTATAATTCATTGTGTTCCAGGTTCTCATTTCAGAGTATGATTTCAGTTATCAAGAAAATATTTTATCATCCTTATGAAATTTTAAATAAAAGAATCAATGCAGTTATTTTTACATGGCTATTTCCTGTCAAGTCATCTGGAATACAAAATACACAAATCCAGCCAACTCGCCCCTGTTCAGAGTCTAGATGAGGTCAGAGTCTAGATGAGGTCAACTACATTATATTTGCACTCTGCTCATGATCTATATGAGAAAAGAACAAATATCAGGTGGAACTTTCAAATTTTAAAGGTTTCCAGCAATAAAATGAACTCCTTCATAAAGTAGTGTAATTCACTGCTAGAATTGTTCAAGTAAAGACTATTAACCATGTTCCTGGAACATTACATGGAGGCTTTCTGCATTAGGGAAAAGAATTTTTTCCATTCTAAGAATCTAGATTTCTATCACCTAAATTTCTTCTACATAAATCAATTGGCTTTTCTGTGGTTATATTGTGGATTTTCTTTTCCTAGAATATCTTCTTTTATTCTTTAACCTGAATACATATGTAGTAAAGTGTTGGGCTAATAAAAGGGGGGAAAGGAGATATAATTTGTCTCCAAATGACAGTCCTGGTCGTTAGAGAGGAAATTAACAGAGTGATTTGACTTCCAAAAACTGTCAGAATTCTTGGATAATGTAGAGAGTATAGGGAGGCTATAGGTAGATGGCTCAAGACACTATAATAAATTTGGGATATGAAAGATACATTGAGAGTTAAGAAGGAAGGTATGAATAGAAGAAAATCTGTCCATAACATGACGGAGGATGTGAGGATGTTATTGAAGCTTATGGAACTAGATTGCACCTGAAATAGAGTTACAAAATGATGACTATAATCTGTAGAGGATCAGAAATATAACACAGATTACGATTCTGACAAATGAATTTAAAAAAACCTTACTGTTACTTTTTAGTATTTTATTGGTGGACTTCATAATATTTTGCTATGAAGAAAATTCGTGTGCCACATTTATGATTATTCTAGGAATATCCTCTCCTACTTGCTAATTTAGGAAGATAACATAACTTGCATGAAGATTAATATTTATAATCATTTAGGTTGTCACTATGTGGCTTCCATTGGTCCAACAAGATTTCTTAATGACTTTATTAAGAGACAGAAAATAGCTTCCCCATGTGTTCTGAATTCATTAGTATCTCCTACAAACTGCCTTATTTATATGACAAGGTATTTACTAAAAAAGAAAATTATGTGCCACATATACAGAAATCCTTCATTCAGTAAGAAAGATGACTTTGTTGATATGTACAAGGCAATGGTGAAGCAAATTAAAATTGAGTGATTCCCTGGATTTATAGTTAAGTCTCATATTTTATGAGCTTTTTAAAAACTAATTTTAGTGTAAAGTATCCCAGAAATACTGCAGAGAAAATGTTTAGAAGCATAACAACTACATAAGTAAAACCCTAATAATAAATTATTAGACTCTTTAAGCATTGGATGTTAACTCCAGGCCCATTTCCAAAATTAGAGGTCCACAGAATTTCCTAACACATTCTAAAAAAAATCCAAGTTGTAATACTTCACTCCGTATTAAAAGTTTATAAGCCATAATAAGTGATCTTGAATAGTATGTGTCTAACAAAAGAAATAACCTGAAGAAATTCTTGTTGAGCCTTACTGTTCAAAATGTTCATCCAACTGCTAAATTTAACTGTATAGTATTCTGATAAATTAATGTGCCACATTGATTCAAATTCAGAGAGATGTTAAAATATTATGTAACGAGCAACAAATATGAAATCTGAGTGATCAACTGGAGACTTGACATTTTGTTCAACCACTCTTTTCTGTCTATAAAAATTTCAAAATCACATATCACATTCGCAAATTACTCCATCTCTCAAGCTTATAATTTCTTTGGGTCCTCTGACGTAAAGTAACAAATACTTAAAAAATATTGAGTTTTTCCTATATATCCCTTTACATTGGTTTTAGTGTCCACTAAAATACAAAATAAATTAGAACTTATTGCTATTTGCATATAACAAAGGTGCTGTGTATCTAAGAAATAATCATGCAATTATGATACTTTTAATTACTCTTGCATATCACATCATATAGCAAAATGAATATTATATTCAATATTTATAAATACGTATAGCATATATTTAAACATAATATTTACTTAAAATTTATTGGATGTTTAATGTTATAGGCTACAAAATAGATATATTGTAGTAATCCAGATAGACAAGTTACCTGACCTATACCTGGGTGGCTCCTTGGGTTAAGCACCTACCTTTTGCTTAGGTCATGATCCCAGGGTCCTGGGATACAGCCCCACATTGGGCTCCCTGCTCAATGAGGAGCCTGCTTTTCCCTCTGCCCCTTCCCCCTGCATTATCTCTCTGTCAAATAAATAAGTAAAATCTTAAAAAAAAAAAAAAAAAAAAAGACAAGTTACCTGACCTCAAAGAACTCTTGACTCTATTAAGACCTTTGTCACCAAATGAGTTGGGCCTAAGTTCAGATGGAATTCTCTGAGTGTTAGTGTCCATACCATGCAAGACTTGGCATAGGGACAGAAGCATAACTCATAGTCCCGTCACTGATTCCAAGCGACATATTTATGTGGCTTTTAAATGAATTCTCTAACAAATGAGTGCAAGTAGTAAATTGAATTAAGTGAAACATGCTATTTTTCCACCCAATTATAGTTCTTAAAGCTCTAAAAGAGAAACATCTGTTTGAACCAGTCCTAGTGCGGGTTGCTGGCTGAGAGCAGCAGGAGGAGCTGCAGTTAATCATCTGCGCTCCTGCGAGGAGCCAGCTCACCGACGTGAATTACTAAGGAAGGTTTCCGGAAGGAGAAGACACTGCGCAGTCTCCGGGTAAAAAAAGCTGTAAAAGTCACAGCGGGGAGAAATGGAAATTGACACTTTAACAAAAGGAGGAGGGATTCTTAACAGTTACACTGGTAGCTCAGAGGTTTGCATCAGCACTTCTTTCAAAAACATGGAATAAAACCTGCTGTACAATAAGGTAGTAGTCTCAAATATAGCAAATAAATTAGAGAATTTGCTGTATCTTAACAAGGTGTTAACTTGAATGAACAGCATGTTGAATAAACCTTCTGCTTAATTTGTGTACATGCAGCAGTGATGGGAGCCAAATTATCCAGGTTGGAAACAGATGTAGGCAAACAAGAAGTGGAGCAGAGCATATATATTTTATTTTCTTTTTTTATTTTTATTTTTTTAATTTTTTAATTTATTTATGATAGTCACAGAGAGAGAGAGAGAGAGAGGCAGAGACACAGGCAGAGGGAGAAGCAGGCTCCATGCACCGCGAGCCTGATGTGGGATTCGATCCCGGGTCTCCAGGATCGCGCCCTGGGCCAAAGGCAGGCGCCAAACCGCTACGCCACCCAGGGATCCCTATATTTTATTTTCTATAGTAGAAATCATCTGTTTACTCAAAATTCAGGCTTTACCTTATTATTCAATATTAGTGATAAATATAAACATTTATGATTTCTGAATTATAAGCAGGAATTATAAAAATAAAACTAACGGAAATCTCAATGCATCTCTGTCTTTTGTCATTTTTGTTCTATATGGTATACTTCAGGGCTGAGAAGCTATACTTCTCCTTCTTCCTTTTCTTCCTCATTAATTTATTCCTTCCTCCCTCCCTCTCTTCTTGTCTTCTTTCCTTCTTTCATATTCTTTCTTGTAAATTTCTTTTGAACTGGAAAAGGAATTTTTACACCCTTTCCAAAACATAGTCTTTTTTTTTTTTCTTTTTTTATAGGCTAAATCATCAATATTCCTTTCAATTTTCTCCATTGTTTATATTTCCAAAGCAGAACCACATTTTATGGGTTCTTATTTACAGCTTTTTTGTTCCATCTTAATATTAATAATATTGATTGAAATACATTTTATTTTTGATTAAGAAATAATTGAATCTTTAAAGAGTGAAAAATGGACATGTTGAAATTCCCTGATAAGGTATCTTTATAAATCTCCAGATCTGATTTGAACTTCTGATTATTTTGAGAGTATACTTATATGATATTAAATTTGTATGTCTCCAGGAAATCATTTCAACTAACCAAAGCCTGTAGGAATTAATGGAATTTTGGTGTTCTACTCCAACCTGTTTTTTTTTTTTTTTTTAAAGATTTTATTTATTTATTCATGAGACACAGAGCAAGAGAGAGGCAGAGACATAGGCAGAAGGAGAAGCAGGCTCCATGCAGGGAGCCCGACATGGGACTCTACCCCGGGACTCCGGGATCATGTCCTGGGCCGAAGGCAGGAGCTAAATGGCTGAGCCACTCAGGGATCCCCTACTCCAACCTGTTTACAAGTGAATCAATAAACTGCAGTTTTGAGTCAGGCCCCAAATAAAAAGAGGCTCTGCAACAGCTTCAGGCTGCTATATAATAATCTGCTTTGACCCCAGACCATGTGGCCCAGCATATATGACGGTACTTAAAGTGTTGATGGCAGATAGAGATGCTGATTGGAGCCTTGCATGAACCAATACAGGTCAGTCACTATACAAACCATTACAATTTTGGAGCAGTGCCCCTTGGATTACTAATTTCTTGAGAAGCAGCTCTTGGCCTGCTACTGGACTTTGGTAGAGACTGAAAAATTGACCATGAACCCCCAAGTTACCATGCAGTATGAACTGCCCATCATGAATTGGGCATTCTCTGACCCACCAAGCCATAAAATTGCTCACGCATCATCAAATGGAAGTGGTCTGTATGACGAGACTTAACAAGCCCTGAAAGCACAAGTAGATGTGCAAGAAAATGGCCCAAGTGTCCATGGTCCCTAGTCCTGCTATGTTAACTTTTCTTTCCCAATGCACACCTAGCATCTCAAAGGAAGTTCTCTTTAGTCAGTTGACTGAGGAAAAACAAAATACAAGAAAAACAAGGCTCAGGCTTGGTTAATCCATGGTCCTGTATAATATTCAGGTACCTCTTAAGAGGGAACAGTACAGCACTACATCTCCACTTTGGGATAGCCCTGCAGGACAGTAAAGGGAAATCTTCTCAGGCGCATAACTTGAAAAGTGCACTTGGTGTTCATTTTGCTCGGAAAGAGAAATAGTCAGAGGTATAGGTATATATTGATACATGGGTTATAGACAGGCATTTGGTTGGATGATCAAGGCCTTAAAAGAAATGAAACTGAAAGACTGGTGACAAGAATCATGTGGAGATACCTCTTCGAATAGAAATATATTCTGAACATATTTGTGTCTCAAGCAAAGGCTCACCAAAGGATGACATCAATAAAAAAAAGATTTTAATGCTCACCTGGATAGGATGAAGTGTTCTCTGGACACCAGTCAACCTCTTCCCCTAGCCACTCCTATCATTGACTAATGGGCTAAGGAAAAAGTGGTCATGATGAGAGAGATGTAGGTTTGCATGGGTTTAGCTGTATGAACTTCCAGGCACCAAGGTGTACTGGCTACAGGCCCTGCTGAGGCTCCAATCTGCCAACAAGACTAACTTCTGTGTAGTACAGAATGCTTTATCTACCATCATGCTATTCCCCACAGCATCATTCTTGTCCAAGGGGTTTATTTCAGGCTAAGTGAAATGTGGCAATGGATCCATTCTCAAGGAGTTAACCAGTTTAATCATGATTTTCCTTATAGGATAACTGATGAAATGGTGGAACGGCCCTATGAAACCTTAGTTATGGTGCCAGCAATACCTTTCAGGGTTATGGTAATATCTCTAGGATGCTCTATATGCTCTACCTTTACGTGTAGTGTGATTTCTCCCATAATCAGAGTTCATGGGTAAGAAATTGCCTGTATGGAATTGCCTGTAAGGAAGAAGCTTGTTATACGTATCAGCTATGACCATGCGATCAGTTGGAGAATCATGGACTGTAGTAGTTATGAGTATTTCTTCCTTATTTTGATGTGAATATATTTTTATGTATCAGTATACATACTACACATTTTTTGCTGTTTTTCTCCCCTTTCTTATCCTCTAATCATATAAAATAAGATGCATTAATAGTAATTAAGTGTATTTAAGCTACAGGATATCAGTGGGGGGGGGGTATGACTCATTGAGTAGAAAAATGATATCCAGAGAGAAAAAAAAAAGGAACTTTGTATCTCTTTTGTGGAAAGGGTCAATCTGCTTTTAGTTTTATTAGAGATAGTTGTACCATGTTAGGTGGAAGCATGATTTTTTTCAGTTTCAATTTTGGAGACAGTGTGGTTTAGGAGATATGTATGGATACCGAGGTAACAAGGGGTAAACTGTCATGGCTTTGTGATGTGTTCACTTGGCTAGGCTTAACTACATTTTCCAGAATTTTCTATATGTTTCTGGTTAGGGTGAGGCATAACAGAATGTCTTATGGAAGACTGGAGAGGGTAAATGAAGCAGCAGCCATTCCGTAGCTCATACGTGTTGTCATTCATCTGCTGGCTCATCCTATCGGTGAGAGGCAGTGGCCGGGGCTCCAGCTGCCCCAGCTTCCACCGGATCTTCCTTCAACTTCAACTCCTGGACCACTGTGGGTATTTAGTGCCATGATGAAAGGCCTTGACTTCTGTCGGACAACCACACAACCAAGGTCAGAGACACTAGGAATTGATGTAGGGTTAGACTGTTCTTGTGGCCTCTGTCTTTTGTTTATGAGTTCCTGATTGTTGTTGCTGTACTTTATTATTTTATTTTATTTTTCTGTAGTTGCTGTACTTTATATGCACCTTCTCTCCCCCACAGCCAGCTTTGTAACCCCCAGGCTCCAGCATCAGTCACAAATCCTAGGGATTTGACTTTTTGGGATTGTCTGGGTAAGACTGCTGCTTTATGTCTGATATTGGAGCTTAGAGTCCACAAGACAGGCAGTCAGGGAAGGAAGATGATACATAATCTTAGTGGTTCTGCCTCACTGGTTGAACCTACACTGAAATATTTCCTTTGTATTCTGGAAATGAATACTTCCTTCTTAGAAATATACAATAAACAAATATGAGTTCACTAACTTATCCTTAATTTTCCTCAAGATCCAGGTGTAAATCTTCTTTCTTCTCCTAAAATGAGGAGTTGCCTAATGCCCCTAAATATTGCTTATCTTTCTGTGCTAGCCATAATTAATTAAAAGGAGGGGGGGAGAAAATTTAGAAGTCAGGAGAAAAGCAGGTCAGAAAGACCACAAAAATACCGTTAGCTTCTGAAAAAGTCAGAGATTACTGGGACATGTCAGTTTTTCTCTTTAAAATTGTAATAATTTCCCACCACAAAGAGGTGCTCTCACACTTGGTTCTCTAATATTTGCAAACCACTATGATTCTAAAAGGTACAGAAATTTTTCAAACATGATATTAAACATGGGGTGTTTTTGTTTAAAAAATTGTTGTACATCATAGCATGAAAGCAAATAATTCTACAGTCTTTAAAAAACAACAGTTTGCCTGTGATAAAGTCATTCCCCCCCACCCTTGGGTCATCATGTCAAAGGAACAATAACCCCCTCATCTGTTAAGTTTTTGATGTATTATGCTTTGAAGGAATACCTTACATGCACACCACAAGTAAGGTTTTGACATTATCTTGGCATATTGTACCTGTACAAAAACCTTGTATACCTGTCCTTCTCTTTTTCTTCCTACGCTACTTAAAACATTGTAATTTTTACTTATTTGTGTTAAATAATATCAGCTCTTTGTAAGCTGCTGGTGATTTTGCCTGAAAGGCTGGCTGTTTACAGGAAGCATTTTTCTTCTTTTATTTGGCAGAGTATTTTCTAACAGAGGGAATATGGCATTGTGGTTGGACATTCGGCTTCAGAGAGAACTACAAACTTTAAAGCCTAGCTCTGTTCCTTGCCTGTTGCGCAACCAATGGCATACCTCAACATCTTTGTGCCTTAGTTCTTCCCACTGGCAAAATTGAGGTGATAACAAAATATCTACTTCCAATATTTGTGGTGCAGTTTATAAGCTAATTCATGTAAACTCCTTCAAATAGTGCCTGGCATATGGCACATGCTCAAAAAATGTTACCCATTATCATATTACCTTCTGGCTTGCTAATAAACTCCAAAAGCATATGGATCTAAGGGACAGGATTTACAATTAATGAAAGAAAAAAAAAAAAAAGGAAAGATTTTGGCCAATAAGAACAAACTGGTGTATCTTGTAAATATAGGCCTCTACACAGAGATATTGATACAATAATAAAAGTCAGACCAATAGATGCACATAAATGTTTTAAGACCAGCAGTTATGTGCTTAAATCTACAGAACTTGGAAATAACATTGTAAAGTAGGACAAATTTCTCTCTGCAGTTTCTCCAGATTCTCTATGAATTTGTACAAGGCCAACAGATATGCCCAGCACTATTTGATAAAACATTACTTTTTAAAAAAGTGAGAATAGCATGTAATTACCTCTGCATGATACTTCTTTGGTAATTGCAGTTAAATTGATAAAAATATCTCAACTACGAGGCAAGCAGAGTATTGATTGCAATTTACTAGGCTATAAGAACAAGTGATTTTTCTCTCAAGTTTTAATACAAGTACTTACTTGTTTTACTTTATGGCCTCATATCAGCAGCTCAAAGTCTTCATGGAAAAATCTCATGATGACTATTCCTCAAGATGGACTCTATTTATTTTTGCAAGTATTTACCTGCTTGTTATTTTCCTGTTGAGCAATTTCTAAAGATTACATTTCCTATAGCTGGGAGCTTTATTAGTTCATTCCATCAATATATTTATTAAGTGCAGAATCTTCAGAGCTTCCTGACTCTTTTTTTTTTAGAAAGAAAAGCAAGGAGGGCACAGATCTTTCTTTTTTTCCCTCCACATATTTTAACTACACACGCATTCACATACACACACACATTTACTTTATATCTTACAAATTCATAGAAAATCTCATTCCAGTTCTGTTTTCAATTCTCACTGACTTTTACTTTTGTTGACATACAGTCCCTTTTAAGGAAACCTAATTAACCCTTTATTCTCAAGGGAAGCTATGCACTGTTTTCACTTTAATTTGGGATGCAATGTTTGGACACTATATTGACTTTTCTCTAATTTACATGTTTCATTTCTTCCTTGAGTTGATCTCAAAGGAGGCTCTGTGCACTGATAGTTCATTTATTACTGATCATTATTCCAACTACAGCAGCAGGTAGTCCATTTAGCTCCAGTCATTATTTGGTTCAGCTAACCAAAAATATGCATTTCCACTGATTGTAGAGTTTTGGATTCATCACAGGTTAATCACCAATATCAAAGTGAGGAAGTACAGGGAGATTCAATTGATTTGTAGAGAGCAGTAGGGGTTTTGTACTTAAATGATGTCAGTGATGGCACTGGTTTGTGACAATGTCAAGTTGGTGTCTGACAGCTCTGACATGTTTCCTGTGGCACACAGTTCTTGAGCTCTTGGGAAGTAGTGTGAACACCTGAACAATACAGTGGGACACCTGTGACCCCTCACTGCCACCTATTCCTCCTCTAAAATACAGTGGTGGCTCTCAGTTCCATGGCAGAGTCAGGTCAACCTAGGTGACCTAGTTCTATGTATGTGAACACAAGTATCACTGAGGACAGTAAAAACACATTTTAATTTCTCAAGGATCACATATCTGGTATAAAATTTTATGAATGATTTATTTATTCTAAAATTTAGTTGGCAAAAAATTCTATAAATTTGTTGGCACATTTGAAAGTTTCTTGGAGAAATTTATATGATCAGTGAACATAATAATGTTAAGGAGTAAGAGTTTGGAGCTGCTTCCAGCAGAGAAGGTAATTGACAATGTATAGAAATGACAACCTTAGTCAAACTTCTGCCCAATATACAATCCTTTCTTCAGTTACACTTTTTTTGGGAATATTTTCATTTTAGCCAAAAGCACCTAGAGATTGCTACAGAAGAAAGATAGCCCAGAGAAAACCTGTATGTAATAGCTAGTGGTGGGCATTTTGATTGACACTACTTAGCCAATTAGTTGATACACTATTTAACACTGAAATTTGAACATCTACAGATCCAGTGTCCTAAAACATACGAAGCAGCATGGCATCTTCTGTTTCCCTCATTTACTTTTTCTTTCTTTGTCTTCCCTTGCTGGAAAAGAATTTAACTCAGTAGTTATACTATGAAAGACTGAATAATAATAATAAAAAAGTTGGTTTTAAAGATGCTCCACTAAGAATAATCTGAACGAAGCACTTATTCCTATGAAGGTTTTTAAAGAATTTTCTATTCTCTTCTGCCCAGGATTGAGCCAAGGATTAAGTTCTCTGTGGCTCCACCCTAACAGCATTCTGCTCAAATGAAGTCATGCTGCTGTTGACATGCAGGAGGGAAACATGTATCTTTACATTTTACATTTACAGCTAAAGAACAAACATGAGCCCCAGACATCCACGTGAAGCTGACTCTTCATGGACTACAGGGCAGGTCAAACATGTACATGACTAAAGTCAATAATGATGTGGCGTCCTTTCAACTGAGAGAAGCACTAGGACTGTCCCTTTCGTCAGGAAGAACTGTGCTGGGGGATCAGTCCCTTCAAAACTTCTGTTAGCGACTGGGATGTAAATACAATTACTGTTCCCTAAACCCGGCCTCTCAGAGCCCTCGTAGGTTCAGGCAGTACTTTCTCATCACGCCGTGTTTCCCACTAGATACCAGCCAGCTCTACCACCACCTGCTGTCCTGGGCGTAGAGAACTGATGGTTCAGAAGCACCTTGCCATGGAGAGCTCTGCCCCAGATACCTTGTATTTAAGGCAATCCTTTCCCCTTAGCCTTTCGTGTCATAGGATGGGATCACAGATATTTGACATTCATTCTCTCTTAATTGTGGCCTGTATGAATTTTTTGTACATTCATAAATTAAATTAAAAAACTAAAAAATTTTAGGATGCTGAAAGGGAAGGTACAAGGAAATTTTTTGCGGTACTGGCATGTGGAGCTTGAGCATTTAAGTATGCACCTGAGCTCCTCATGCTATCTGTCTGTGAGAACTTTGGAACAGGAATCATATTGAAAGAATGAGACTCATTGAGTGCTAACATAAAGGGACCTTATTTTTATCCTCCACTGTCCATCCCACCCCTTGCCGGGGGATTCACTTTTGCTTTTGCTTCTCTTGGGTAAAAAATAGGGCATATCCCAAGCCTGCCCTGGTTACTTTTAGATAACACAAATCCTCAACTAACTTCCAATTTTCCACACATATTCTCAGTTCAGCAATTATTTTGTTCAATTCAGAGTATTTATTTAAACATCATGAACTTCATTTAAAGTTGAAATAGCCCTCCTCATCAAAGGATGAGTTTTTGATCCACACTGGGTGTTATGGTATGGCATGAAAGTTCGTACTTGATTGATTATGCCTGGTGAATATTTTAAAGCTGACACTTTGGGATGCCTGGGTGGCTCAGTGGTTGGGCATCTGCCTTTGGCTCAGGTCATGATCCCGGGATCCTAGGATCCAGTCCCACATTGGGCTCACCGTGGGGAGCCTGCTTCTCCTTCTGCCTATGTCTCTGCCTCTCTCCCTGTGTCTCTCATGAATAAATAAGTAAAATCTTAAAAAAAAAATAAGGTTGGCACTTTCTCTCATAGTGTGTGAGAAATTTCTCACCTGTGGTTCCCTTGAGGAGAACCAAGAGACACTTTATTCTGGCTGGCTGTACTTTGTTTGCATCTTATCCTATGCAAATAGTCTGTCCATTCTGTTGTCAAGAATACATATAGAACTTCAGTTTTATCTGGTGAGTTATTTATTTAAAAGTAATTCAGTATCTCAGGTGTGAATTTATGTAATTTGTATTTGTTTTATATCTTGCAGATACTTGGTAAGCACATGAAATACTTTAATCAGGAATACTCCAGGAGTAGCGTGGTAGCATGTGAAAGTTCAGAACTTTTTCTAATTCTACTGAGACAAATAAGGAATCCACAGAATTTTAAGTCAGATGTAGATCTTATTTAAAAACTGTTGAATTATCTTACTCTGTATGAGAGGATTTGTAAATCAGCATAAGGGAATTTAGAAAAATATATATTTGTTATATGTTGAATGTGTAGTGGTTGAGTAAACTTGCACAGGCCGCCTTGGGTAGCTCTAGGGAGCTCACAGACTAATATCTTCCCAGGTGGGGGTCTTGATCCAGGTCCGTATGCAGTCCCATGTACCGCCATGTTATGGGGGAATCTGTTGTCTTTCAAAAGGAGAATGTATTAGATGTAGAACTGAATTTTGCTATAATTGTAGGTGGCATGACTGTCGGGAGTCCAGTGAACTGGATCATTTACCATACTATAGTAAAATAGTGACTTAATCTAGAAACCCAATTGATTATGCCAAAGTAGAGCTGGAAAAAACGTGTTACTCTCATAAACACAAAATAAATGTCTCTAAAAATTATTTCATTATTAAGAAGACAAGAAAGATATTAAGCTAGTTCAAAGAATATTTGAAGAGCTGTTATAGGCATTTTAAAACAGTGGAATAAGAAACATTAAAAAATATCAGGCTGAATCCGACACTGGTTAATATCCTATTCATCAATGAAACCATGAAATATGAGGTTACCATGTTTTACTGGTGAGAAACCTATAAGCTAAGATGTGACCCTATAGTGTCCAGGTGCTAATCAAATAGTAAGGAGCAAAGTCTAACTTTGGTACATTCTCCTAGAGAATCAAATAATCTTTGCATGATTGTTTTAATCAATCATTCTCCTACATGACATTGAAAGGACATACCACATTTTCTTTGCCTTCTCTACTAATGTTGGAGAAATTCTAATAAATGACAGCATATTTCTTCTTGTCTGAATATATAAACCTCTTTAACTATTCTAGATAGTTAAATGAGAAAATAATGATGGATACTAAGCATACCATGGTATAAAAGTATACATTTCATATCCTTCAATTTATTTGGACCTCCGTTTCATATGCTTACAACAATAAATTTGGAATAGTGCTTTCTGGGGTAGTATCTGACATGAAGAACAGTTAATTTATTTTTCTTTTCTTTTTAAGATTTTGTTTATTTATTTATGAGAGACACACAAGATAGGCAGAGACATAGGCAGAGGGAGAAGCACGCTCCCTGCAGGGAAGCTGATGAGGGACTAGATCCCCAGATCAAGGGTCACACCCTGAGCCAGAGGCAGACACTCAATCACTGAGCCACCCAGGTGTCCCTAATTTATTTTTCTAACTTCTTAAACTATTATCAGCTTTCAACACTGACATATCTTCTCAAACAATCTTTTCTTTGTTTCACTGGGAGCTCTCTATTCTACTTTCCATGCTAAGTATCTGGTTATCCTTAACTTTGTACCCTTCTTTGTCCTTTTTATAGTCTTTCATGCTTTTCTTTGCTAAATCTTTACCTCTTCTCCCTAGCTGTTGAATGTCAGAATGATTAAGACCTGGTCCCAGATCACATTTTTTTTCATGCTACATTCTTTCTCCTGGCAATCTGATCCACGCCTATTACTTTAAATGCCATCCCTAGAAAATAGTTTCTGAATCCACAGCTCTAGTGAGACTCAGACATCACCACCAATTGCTTAATCAGTATCTACATAGGGATAAATGAAAGTCAACTCAAAGTCAACCAGTCCTAAAACAAACTCATCACCTCTCTTTTGCTTTTTCTCCTTCACTATTCCCATTTTAACAAATGACTCCATGGTGGAATCTGGTTGAAGAGGACAGTTGTCCTTAATGCTTCCACCCTCACCTTCCCATATACAACTCATAATTGAGATTTTACAAGTTCATTTCCTAAATATCTCTCAAATTATTAATATTTTTTGACAACAATACCATTTTTTCTCTAAGCTGAGCACCACCATCTCTTGTCTGTTCAAATACAGATCTCTCCTACTTAGTCTCACTAATATGTACTTTCTGTTTTCCAATCAGTTCTTGACACTACAAAAAGGATAGTCATTTTAGAAATCACATCTTTTCTGGTTGCCCTTTAAAGCCCTTTAATGGATTCTTATTTTTCTTAGGAAAAAGAGAAAGTCCATCTGAGCATGACTAGCATAGTTATAAACCAGAGCTGTGGAGCCATACTGCCTGTGTTCAAATCTAACCTCTTTCACACTTCAGCTGTTTGAACAGGCAAGATGTTTTATTCTCTGAGCTTCAGTCCTCAGATGAGTTATTAATACTTCTGACTTCATATAATTGCTTTAAAAATGGAATAAGCTAATACATATAAGGTACTTTGGGCAATGTCTTTCACTCAATTAGCCATCATTTTACCATCGTATTAGTCCTATTTTCATGATCATTTCATGATTATCTTCCTCTCAGTACCTGTAGTTTAGCCATATATTGTTTGTTTTAGTTGCTGAAAAATTCATGGTTAGCCCCACTCCTGCATTTGCATGTGCTACTTCCTCTACCTGGAATGCTATCTTCCCCTTCTTCGTTTCTGGGTGCCTCAACAATTATTGTGGTGTACCTTAAGTCTGTCCACTTCTCTAAGTAGTACTTTTATCAAATTATCTCCATTCGAACCAACTGAATTGAATTCTATTTCCTGCCAGGAGCCTGACTGATACAGAAGCTCTGCACATTGGAGAAAGTAGGGAATCTGGGCCGATGGAGATGTATCTCAACAGATGCTTTTGTGGAGGAAAAGAAGGGCAAGTGATTAATTCACTAGCTCTTTATAGCTTCCTCCTGGAATTGACAGACTTCTGCTCATGTTTAACTGGCCAACCTAAGTCATATGTCCACATCTCTTTTCAAAGGAGGAAGAAAAGTATGGTTACCATATTTTCTTGGAAAAAAAGGTGAAGTAGAACACTTATGACTCTGTTGACCCTTTTGACTACCAAAATAAGCATAGGTCAAGGCTTTAGAACATAAAAGTGCACAGATGATTGGAGACTGGTGATGTTCTAGTGTGAAGTGAGCTTCATATGTGCCAGGATTAGATGGAAACAACTGTGGGGTGAGGTCAGTGAGGGCTATAATGTCATGCAAAATTTGCATAATACTCTTAGAATTGAAGAGAAGGCATAGAAAAAGAAATCTGGAAAGGAGAAGACAGAATTGTGTTTGTATTTTGGAATATTATAATTGAATCATTGTATCCTGAGTATGGATTCTTTAATGAAGGAAGATTATACGAACTATTTACATATACATTTGGAAATGTAACACAGTAGGCTTATTATTTCAGCATCCGGAATGTAGATTTGACAAGGTAATAAATCATATGCTTTTCTATATTAGGCTGAGGCTTCTATTACATGAATCAAGGCAATTGATTAGACTGATCAAATCAATTTATTCAATTAGCGTTGACATAATCACAGTCTCAGAAAAAAAAAGGATTGTTTACAGTAGAAATATTTTATAAAATATCCTTTAATCAGAATAATTGTGTGGAAATATTCTATCAGAAATGTATATGTAGAACAGCATTACACATCAGATTTGAAATATTCCAACTAATTAGTAGCTAGTAAAAATTTTATATAAATCCATGGAAATAAAATTAGAATGGCCAAAACATCACTGTAGAATTCTGAGATGAGAACAATAAATATATGAAGCAGAAATAAAATAGCATGAAATTCCTCTAAGCTTTTAATGTAATTTAATTATTGACTCACATACATAACTAGAGTGTCATCAATCACCATAGATAATATTTTTTCTAAGTCACCAAAACTAATTATAGTCAGTAATCTTTACTCACTGAGACTAATCACTACACTACATTAAAAATCAATCTATTATGTGGTGTCATGAAAGTCTGTTGAGTGTAGTGATTTTTTATGAACCTCAAAATTCTATGTTAATTACCTGAATACTTTACACAGACATATCAAACTGTTGTCCAACTTCTCTCTTGAAAGCAATAAAAACACTGGTGATTTGTATTTCATCTTTGTGCTAAGCGAACAGCTCTATAATGAAAAAATGTTTCATGAATATTGCCATTGCTCCAGATAATTTTTGAAATGGAATATTGAGGAAGGGGAATAAACTAAAACACAATAGGAAAATTCTGGATACAGAAAGAATAGAGGGAAAGTGACTCATCTTTGTATCAAGGGCTTTTCCTTTACTTTTCCCTAAAATGTGTTTCATTGATTCTAAGATATTATGCTAACCATTTTAAGTTTCCCTTAGCCAACTCTTCTCCCAGCACTTGTATGAATTAATTAAAACATAATATTTCATATTCACACGATTTTCTTTTTTTAAAGATTTATTTATTTAATTGAGAGAGAGAGAGAGAGAAAGAGAGAGAGAGGGGGAGAACAGGGAGGAGGAGCAGAAGGAGACGAAGGAGACGGAGAGAGAAACTTAAGCAGACTCCATGCAGAGTGTGGAGCTTGATGCAAAGCTTGATCTCATGACTCTGAGATCAAGACCCTGAGATCAAGATCTGAGCTGAGATCAAGAGTTGGACACTTAACTGACTGAGCCATCCCATCACCCCTCATGCTCACAGAATTTTAGAGACTAAGAAACTTGGCAGATTATCTAATCCAATCTTTCTTTATGGTTAAAGAAACTGAAAGGTACCTTTTTTTTTTTTTTAAAGATTTTATCTATTTATTCATGAGAGACACAGAGAGAGAGGCAGAGACACAGACAGAGGGAGAAGCAGGCTCCCTGCAGGGAGCCTAATGTGAGACTCAATTCCAGTGCCTTGGGGTCACGACCTGAGCAGAAGGTAGATGATAAACAGCAGAGCCACCCAGGCGTCCCTGAAAGGACTTTTAACAGCAAGGTTACATCATTAGTGGCAGAGTCGAATCTATGTTTCCCAACTGTTTGACTGAAATATTTCCACCAAATCAGAAGTAAACCACAGATAAGCATTGCATGTTTACTATATTTATACGTGGAAAAATTTTTACCCATCTAAAAGAATAGTATATATATTTTTAACAAACGATGCTGGAACAACTGGGCATCCATATGCAAAACAAACAAACAAACAAAACATGAATCTAGACCCAGAACTTACATCCTTTACAAAAACTAACCCAATGTGTATCATAGACCTAAATGTAAAATGCAAAACTATAAAACTTCTAGAATACAACATAGGAGAAAACATGGATGATCTTGGGTATGGCAATGACTTTTTAGATAAAACCACAGAGGCACAATTCACACACACACACACACACACACACACACACACACACACACAGACAAAGACACAAAATGACTGATAGGCTGGACTTCATGAGAATTAAAAATTAAAGATATCTGCAAAATTATAATGCTTTATAAAACTAAACATACTCTTACCATATGATTCAGCAATCGTGATCTTGGTACTTGCCTAAAATAGTTAAAAACATATGTCTACATAAACATGTACACACAGGTGTTTATAGTAATTTTATTCATAATTGCTAAAGCTTGGAAGCAACCAAGATGATCTTCAGTAGGTGAATGGATACAAAAACTGTGGTCCATCCAGACAATGGAATATTTTCCAGTGCTTAAAATAAATGAACTATAAAGCCATAAAAAGACATGGAGGACCCTTAGATGCATATTAGTAACTGAAAGAAGCTGATCTGAAAATGCCACATGCTGTTACATGTCTAGCTATATGACATTCTGAAAAGGCAAATCTATGGGGAGAGTAAAAAGAACAATGGTTTCCAGGAGTTGGGGAAGGTTGGGGGGTGATGAATACGCAGAGCACAGAGGACCTTTAGGGTATTGAAAATATTCTGTATGATACTATGATGATGGATACATGTCTTTATACATTTATCTAAACTCATAGAATGTGCAACACCAAGAGTGAGTGGTAATGTATACTATGGATTTGGAGGGATTGTGATGTATCAATGTGTAGGTTCACTAATTGTAACAAATGAACCACTCTGGTAGAGGATGCTGAAAATGGAGGAGGGTGTGCGTGTGTTGGGGGAAAATCATGGGCATATGAAAAAAATCTCCATTCCTTCTATTTAATTTTGCTGTGAACTTACAATTGCTCTAAAAAATAAAGTCTTTAAAAATAGGATAATAAACCCCATATACTCCTCCTTCAACTAGAATTACCAATTGTTAACATTTGCCATCTTTGCTTTTTTCTCTTTATTTCTCTTCTTTTCTCTCACTCTCTCTCCCTCTCCCCTTTTTTCTGTTTTTTTTTTTTTACAAACACACACACACACACACACAGCGCCCCCCCCGCCCTTTTTTTTAACTTAAGCATTTCAACCTAGCTCTTGCATCATGTATCTCCTAAGAACAAGGATATTGTCCTGCATTACTAGTATACCTTCATTAGGTTAAAGAAATCCGAATTTGCTATCATAATATAATCTTACAGTCTATATTTCTCTTTCTCCCATTGGCCCAATGATGTCTTTACTTTTTCCAAATTCAGAAGTTAGTCAAATATTACACATATGTTTGGGGCACCAGACTGGTGCAGTTGGTTGAGTAATGGACACTTGGTTTTAGCTGAGCCATAATCTCGGGGTTGTGGGATCGAGACCTGCTTTAGGCTCCATGCTAAGCGTGGTTGGGCTTTCTCTCTCCCTTTCCTTCAGCTGCCCCCCCATGTGTTCTCTTTCTCTCTCTCTCAAATAAATAAGTAAATCTTAAAAAAAAAATCACACACAGACAGGTTTATCAAGTCTCTTTAGCCTACTCAGTGACTCTATAGCTTTTTTCCCTTATATTAAAAGGCTTGGATAGTTTGGTTTGTAGAATTATCTTTATTTGAATTTGCCTGATTCTTTCCTCCTAATTAGAATAATTTTTCCCCAAGAATACTGCATAAGTGATATAGGATCCTTCTTAATAAGGAATAAATTTATTTCATTATTGGTAATGCTAAGTTGTTGATAACACTTTTAAGAGTGGCGTGCACCAGATTTCTACTTTGTAAAGGTTCTTTTTTACCTTTGCAATTGTTAAATAATCAGTAGAGTAAATATCTTGTTTCCAATTAATTCAAGGGTTTTAGTATCCAGTGATGATTTTTGCCTATACTAAATTTAAATTTGGTAGTTTTAAACTACCAAATTAGTTAAACAAATTCTTTATATATAAACATATTATTATATATACATATAATTATATAATATATTAAATATATATGTATTGTATTTTGCAATGTAATTTATCATTGACTTGATTTTTATAAACATCTCATGCATTTTATACATTCATACCAATTTTAGAGATTTAAAGAATATTTTGTATAAATACAGAGAGTTAACAAATGATGAAATTGATGCTAGAAATCAGCTCTAGTTTTTCCTGAATGATTCTCTTTTTGAGACACAGAGTCATGTTTGGACAGTGTGTAACAATATTTAAGCCAAGAAAGATTAAAGAGAATTTATTAACACAAACAGTGATCATCTGAAGTGAAGAGATCTAAGCATCGTATTTCATTTCCTTTGCCACCGAGCCCTTATAAAAATGCCCTCATGCATTTTGCTTAATTCTTTAGTTCTTCATTAACTTTCTAAAACTCAACAAATGGCATGGTGACAAAGGTAGACTGGAACTTCTTTGGGTGATATCAACTAAAGAATACATTTTCCTTAAAATATAGACCAAAAATAACACAAATGACAATACCTCACCCCGCCCCGTAGTTTCTATTCAGCCTACAACGAATGTGAAAATTTCAGTCCATGAGTCACTTTTTTGGGTAGAATCTTTTCCAAATGAATTGTATCTACAATCTTGATTCTCTTTATGAGAAATGGTAGAAAGAGGTTACCAGGTACCCGAATTCAAATACTGATTCTGTCACTTACCGTCCATATGAACTTGGTCAAGTTAATGTCCTGTTTTGTGGCACATGAATAATACTTTCCAAAGTTATTTTGAGTTTAAATTATTTAACAATTGTGAAGATTTTTAACAGGTGCCATGCACACAGTAATCATCAAAGATGGATGAGAGACAATATAATGATTGATTGTGGGCTCTGCCCCTAGAGAAACAAGAGTATGAATCCTGGCTTCACCCTGACTTACTGTAGTCTCAATGATAATTTATGAATATTAAAATGCTGATGTTTAATTATTCTGTTATGTTTCTTTGCAACCTGCCTCAAAGGTTGAAGTGACTCAAGGCAATAGGGAGTAGGTCTTGACTTTTTTTGAGTAGGGACGCTATATCTTTGTTTTTCACACTTATTATGAATGTGTATATGTGTGTACAAATAAACATACACACCGAGAAAGAACATGTTTCTTTAGGAGTACTGCCTAAGATCCCATTGAAGGTATAATGAAATCTCTAGGATATATATATATATATATATATATATATATATATATATATATATGATTACCTTTCTAAAATACCCAAATTCCAAATTCTGGAACATAGCTTGCCCTAAATATTTCTAATGGAGGCTTGTGGACAAGTGTTGAGACTCCAGCATTTTCTGGTTCCCTCTCATGACAACTTGGGGTATTGCTTGATAAACAGACAAGAGTGAAAGAGACCTAAGAACAAATCTTTCCCTTTAAACTCTGCAAGGCAAAGCCCTCATGAGTTGATCTGGTTGGAGTATACTATTTATCACAGCACTGGTTGGCAGCTAAAGGTCTGGAATTTAGCTATCAAGAGGTCTTTGTGCTCTGGACTACATACAGAAGTTCACGCACAGCTTGAAGAGTGACACATTAGTGAGCTCCAGGCTCTGACTGGTAAATGTGCCTGAGTGGGTCACTACAGGGAGAAGACAGATAGGCCTATAACATTCTGAGTCAGAGCCCTAACAAGGGTTATAGCCAAACTTAAAACCATAATGCCAGGTGAGTACTGCCAGAGCTCAAAGGGCAGACCTATGCTCATTAATTGCAAATTCTATTATCAGATACCAGCAGAACATTCAGGGACCAGGAGGCCTCGAGACATAACCATGGAGATGGGGAAAACCAAAGGGCTCTATTTAGATATCTCAGCACCCCCTTCCTGTGACTGAGATGACTTTGAACATCAAGGGTATTTTAAACTCAGTGAACCACAAATTCCATTTTAAAGATATTTTAGTAAGATGAAATAGAAAAAAAAAACCTCCTTGATTTCAAACATTCATTTCCATTTTTCTTTTACTTTATATGGTTATATAATCTCAACATATGTTCATTCTGTTATATACATACATACATACTAAAACACGTGTAAATAAGCTCCCTTCCTATTTGGTTTTATAATTAAACTATTATAAGATAATTTTTTAAAATTAAAATAACTTCTAAGTATATAGATATATACCTAAAATAAAAATATGTGTTTTATTCTCATAAAATAGTAACGAATTAGAATTTTAGTTTAAGATCATTTATAATTTCAAAAACCTGTACATTTTCCCAAAGAATTTAATATATTCCTACTGAACACTTCATTAAAAATGCTGCAAACAGAATATGAGTTTTTCTAAGTATAACTTCTATCATTTTACTAAAATCAGTAAAAATAATTTTGTGCTTGGAAGGTTACTGTGTTTCAGCTCCCTCTCTCTAGAAATAGAAGAGAAAAAGCAATAATAATAAGAGATGATAGCTTCAAATGTTAAAAAATAAAAAGTCATTTCCAATTGCACACCCATTATCAGCCAAAGAAAATGCAGGACTGAAGTAGGAGGCATGATGTGTAGCACTCTGAAAAGTACCATAATTTTAGAGATGGATCAATGCAAAAGAAAAAAATACATCATTTGAAAATGCTGTAGTATTAAAAAGCTTTGGGGGGAAATGAGGTTGTAGTTTGAACAAAATTATACATTTACTAAAGAGGGAAGAAATTAGTTATTGTCTAAGAGTCAGCATAAAAACTATATAAAATCCTTTTATGACCAAAAACTTGAAAATTAACAAGTCATATATCTTCGATTTACTTGTGATTAATAAACTTTATTTGAATTAAGAGAAGAAAGTATTTAAACATAAGAAACAGAAACAACTTCAACATTTCTAAAACATACCTGGTTTATGCTGTGAAGAAACACCATCACCAACAAAACACTCTTAAAAGGATCTTTGGAAATAGTGTCTAGTTGGGAACTATTGTATATTTACAGGGAAGACCTGGGATACTAGATTGCTTGGTGTGCCTCCCACACCACATTCATGTCCACCCAGGACCTGTGAAAGTGACCTTATTTAGGAACAGGGTCTTTGCAGATGGAGTTAGTTAAGATTAACTAGTTAAGTGACGGGTGTCCTTATAAGAGGGAAAAAAAAATTGGACCCAAAGACACAGATACAGAGGGAAATAGGCAAAGTGACACAGTGAGGGGTGCCAAGAATTGCCAGCAACTTCCAGAGCTAGGAAGAGGCATTGGAGAGATTTCCCTCAGACCTTTCAGAAGAATCAAGGCCCTAAGAAATTATTATACTTGGGAAACACCCAAAACAGTAAGAATGTTTTGATATAAATAATGAAACTGAAGATTAACTATGCATTTTCCTTCTTGCTCCCATCACTAATCCTTTTTTAAAGCTAGGAAGTATTTATTTGTTGTTTATATTTTCAAAATAAAAGTTTGAGTTTGATGGCACATTGGATGAAATCTTTACTCATTATTTTGGTACAGATTCATTTATTCAATATATCAAAATTCATTTACTGAGTAATGTGTACTATATTCAAAATATTATCTTTTTTAAAAAAGATTTTATTTATTTACCAATGAGAGACACATAGAGAGAGGCAGAGGCAGAGGGAGAACAGCCTCCTGCGGGGAGCCTAATGCAGGACTCAATCTCAGGACCCAGGGATCATGACCTGAGCCAAAAGCAGATGCTTGAACACTGAGCCACCCAGGTGCCTCCAAATTCTCATCTTTGATTTCTCTGATAGTCTGAATCTTCTCATTTGTGTTAAAACTTCAAAAATCACCAGTCTAAACTGATAGTGTATTAACTGTCCAAAGCATTTTCTTGATTTAATTTTTAAAAATTCGATCACTCCATTTTAGAAGAGAATGACAAGGCTTTTTCAGGAAGTTGTCATTTAATTCACAGGAAAAATACCAAGTGCTCTTCTGGATCACTTGGTCGTTTAGTTTCCAGTTGTCCAGAGGTACCACATGATATATTTAGTTACAGTCCTGGAAGATTAATATTGCCATTGTAATATTTCTGTTCCTTAGGTCTTATGGATTTATAATTATTGCTATAACTTAAAGCCTAGATTTGGGTATAATATATGTTGTTTATCAATAATATATGTTGATAAACAAACAACCGAGAACTTCCAGAAGTATCTAATTTATAACTGGGATAGAAGTGCATGTTTTGTCCTATAATAGTTGATTTGCTAGCCACTCCGTTCTCATATGCACTGGTACCCCTACCTTAAACAATACTTGCACCGAGATCTATCTATAAATGCTAAAATTAAAATGCTCTGCTCTTTCCGACCATGTTTATTTGGAATCGGTATGCCATTTGACATCAGATTTGAAGAGGGAAACAAGGTTTATTTTTTATCCATTAAGTACTAGGGCTATATCAGGAGATTTTGTGTTCCTTAATTTTTTCATCGCATTTGTGAAATAGGTACTGTTACATCCATTTTGTTGATGAGTTTAGGATTGAATTTGTATTATAACGTTTAAAATTATGTAGTATTTCAGATTTATATAAAATGGAATGCCTGTTTTATGAGATCCTAAATTATTTCCAAATATGATGAGGCATTATTTTTTTCAAGATTTTATTTATTTATTCATGAAACATACAGAGAGAGAAAGGCAGAGATATAGGCAGAGGGAGAAGCAGGCTCCAGGCAAGGAGCCTGATGTGGGACTCGATCCTGAGACTGCGGGATCATGCCCAAGCCAGGGGCAGGTGCTCAACCACTGAGCCACCCAGGAGTCCCTGATGAGGCATTATTATTCCATCTTTTCCAGTTTGCCATTTACGTTGTTTTTACTATTATTTCTAACATCAATATAATGGACACTACTTGAATACCTACTAAGTGTAATTCATGGAAGAACAAGATTTTGTAACTCCTGGGCCTTTGTTCAAGTGACAGTGTAAATGCCAAGCAAAATAACAAACCCAACAGTAAAGACTTATCAGTCCTTGCATTAGTTTCCCATAGCTGTTGTAATTAAACTACCACAAACTTGGTTGTTTAAAGGACACAGATTATTTTCTTACGGTTCTGAAGATTAGGAGTCTGAAATTAGTTTCACTGGTCCAGGACAAGGTTTGGCAGAGCTGTGCCCCCACTAGGAGGCTCTAGGAAAATCCATTTCCTTGCATTTTCTAGCAGCTAGAGCTGCATTTCTTGGCTTGTGGGACCTTTCCTTAACTTTGGAAGCCAGCCTTCTAGCATCTTGCTTTAGTTCTCACACTGGCTGCTTCTTTTGTGTCAAATTTCCTCCGCATTCTTTTTATAAAGACACTTGTGATTTCACTTAGGGCCCTTCCACATAATCCAGGATAATCTCCCCATCTTCAGATCCTTATTTTAAACACCATTACGAAGTTTTTCTTGCCATCTAAGGCAATATTCACAGTTTGGATGACTAGGATGTGGTTTTCTTTAAAGGCCATTGTACAATTAATCACAGTACTCAAAGCCACAATCTAAATCTACCTGTTTAATATTTTTTAGTTGTATGTGCTAGTTTCTAGTACCATTTAAATAATTAAATTAGTCACTTGATTTCATGTGTTACCAGAACACTGCTACCAAATATTAGCAAATCAATACATCATCTTTGCCAAGAAACATATATATTTTCTTAGTTGACTAGAGAACTGGATTCCTTATATCACTGATACGACTCAAAGAAAGAATATCAGGAATCATGTGCAGGTGATTATTTTCTTGCTGTTATTTTCAAGCTGTGTTGTTCTTGGGCTGCATGATTCTTTAAAATAAACATATTTTCTCTTAGAAGAGAATGACTAATAAAGTTAATTCCTAATCTTCACTTAAATAAAGTTAATTCCTAAGGCATAATCTTAGAATCACTGAACGTTACTGTTATTTCAAAGAGTTTGCTGTAAGAAATCAATTGTTAAGATCATTGATAACAGGCAATAACAATATTTCAGGGTTTGCTAATCCATCATACAGAGCATTATGTCTGAGAAGATAAAACTCTGAGACCTAAATAGCCAAGCACCATGAAAATGAACAGACCATAAAAAAAGGGTAAATGAAGAAAATTAAAACATAAAATATGCTTTTAAATACTGTAGAAATATCAGTAATTTTAATAACAGTGACATTGAAACACAGAGTGAGGGATCCCTGGGTGGGGCAGCGGTTTAGCACCTGCCTTTGGCCCAGGGCGCGATCCTGGAGACTCAGGATCGAATCCCACGTCAGGCTCCCGGTGCATGGAGCCTGCTTCTCCCTCTGCCTGTGTCTCTGCCTCTCTCTGTGTGTGACTATCATAAATAAATAAAAATTAAAAAAATTAAAAAAAGAAACACAGAGTGAAAATCAAACTAACTGATTGATATAATCTCATGTTGAAGGACTGAAAATTTAGCTTTTCTGTTTTGCTCTGACTAGTTCTCTTGATCATGTTTAAGCAGTGTGTATGCTAGCCTGCTGCTGGAATTGTCTGAGGATGACCATCATGAATGTCCAAGGGTCTGATGAGGAAGGGCAGCTCTTTAAAAATTTATAAGGTGCTGTGAGCTGTAGAAACATTTTATTTAAGACAAACTGAAAATTTAAAGATATCTTAGACTGCTTACCCAGTTGAGAAACTGACTTTGGAATGGCAGTTGCAGAAAATCAGAGTTGATAGAAGTTATTGGATGCCACATACCTAGTGAATCTTCAATGTCAGCCCATCTTTTCATTGAAGGTTCAAGCACTGCTGGCAATTTTGTGTTTCAAGTGTTTTGACAATTTTTTGGTTCTTGGGGTAACGCAGGTCATGCAACAGAGGAATATTTGTTTTATTGTGGATATTCTTTTTTTGTATATATATTTTTTTGGATTCTTAATAAACTTAAATAGAATATGTTTATATTAGGTGACAGTTTTCCTAAACAATCTTACATTTGCCCTGCATTTGTAACAGCAACACCAACCTTCTTACAAAATTAGCATCTGAGAAATACTCCACCTATCATGAATACTATTCTAAAAGTGATATTCTGGAGATGCCTGGGTGGTTCAGTCCATTAAGCATCTGCCTTCAGCTCAGATCATGGTCCCTGGGTCCTGGGACTGAGCCCACGACTGCCTCAGGCTTCCTGCTCAGTGGGGACTCTGCTTCTCTCCCTCCTACTGCCCGTCCCCCCAGTTCATGCTCTTTCACTCATTCTCTCTCTTCTCTCAATAATAATAATAATAATAATAATAATAATAATAATAATAAATCTAAAAGTACTAATTCTGCAAGGACTAGTTGCTATGAAAATTTAACAAATGATCTGGAAATTATCATTACACATTAAATCACAAATCACCACATTAAAAATATACTGTGGGAAAGATGTAGAAAAGTTACAGAACAAAGTACTACCATGGATTCCTTTGGTGCAGGAAACTGAGCAGGGTGTAAGTGTGTGTAGTATTTATATATGTGTGTCTGTCTGTATGTAAATTTTTTAGAATTATTGCAGCTAGCATGTGGTTCTTTTGTCATTTAAAATATAAGATTTAGGGGGATCCCTGGGTGGCTCAACGGTTTAGCACCTGCTTTTGGCCCAGGGCGCTATCCTGGAGTCCCGGGATTGAGTCCCACATTGGGCTCCCGGCATGGAGCCTGCTTCTCCCTTCTCCTGTGTCTCTGCCTCTCTCTCTCTTTCTCTATCATAAATAAATAAATAAATCTTTAAAAAAATAAAGTATGGATTTAGGAAATTGGAAAAGTTCTTTTTTCAAAATAAGTTATTTTTAAAAAAATCCTATTGTTAGAATGAGTAAAGGAAATCTCATTAAAATGGGGTCGAAATCCTGAAGGGGGCCCTCTCATGCACGTATCATTGCTTAAAACCTGATTAACGGAAAGAAAGAAGTTAGGAATTGTTTTTGACAAGGAAGGTCATTTTTCCTGCCTTTAAGAAAAAGAGGCAGGAAACCTCCCTGCCCCCAACAACAATGCACTAACCACCAGTTGCAGCCAATGAGAAACTACCACCGCCTGGAACTCTTCTTCTCTGATGGGCTTTTGCTCAAAAATCCTTCCCCAACTTCCTCCAGAAATCTAATAAAAGCTGACCCTTCCTCTATTTCTTTGGACCTGTCTGTGTTTTACCATAGTCTGCATGCTCTGATTTCTAACTCCTCTGCTATTCCCAAATAAACCCATTTTGCTGGTATAATAACTGGATGTTTGACTTTAAGCTCACCACTATGATTTCTTATGTTTGATCTCTTTTGATCCATGACTCTTAAAGGTTTGAGACATTTTGAAAGGCAATTTAACAAACAGTTTCAAGGCATAAACCTTCCTTAAACTAACTGGGTTCCAATTGTTTAGTCACCTGGGAATGAAAGACTGATCACTTAGGGTGTTGGTAAAGCTGGCTTTTCATTAATGGGAAGAGAAATCGCCTGACACACAAAAATTACCCACCAGGAAGATCAAGAAATAATCTCTCAATGAAGAGCTGTAGGGAAAAATAGAAATTTTATGAAGCAAAAAATTTTGACTTTATTATTTCTACTGCTGGTTATACAGTTTGAGAACAAAGTGTGTTCTCTTTGCTAATCAATATAAAAAAATAGCAGCCTAGAAATGGTTATGCTACCAAAAGTAGAAACAATAAACAAAAATTTAGTGTTTCCCTCTGTACCTTGCTTAGTTTTCATGCCAGATGGGTAGATTCACTAAATCAAGTTGTGTGGCCAAGACCAGTAGCCATCAAAGGGCACTGCTAAGACTTGAGACTTGGACCTGCCCAGTATACTATATTGTTTTTATAATACTAATCAAATATGTACATTTTAAGAATACAACTTAGTACAGTATATATGAAGCAATTCAATTGGCTATTTTCTTTAATAAATAAAAGACACCTCAGATTAATCCTTAAAGAATATGACCAAAAAGAATTAAGGCCCCTACTTTCCTTAATTCTTATTATTGGTGTATCTCTGTCTATGACAGGGAGATAGAGTTCAATAATCACATCTGTTACAACCCTAAGATTGTTCATTTTAAGGAGTCTGAAAACAAACTGCTCATATCATCCTTTGGTCATTGGAAATGGATTCTTATAGAAACTAATACTTAAGTTACTATACATAGATTTTTTTTTTTAATTTTTATTTATTTATGATAGTCACAGAGAGAGAGAGAGAAAGGCAGAGACACAGGCAGAGGGAGAAGCAGGCTCCATGCACCGGGAGCCCGACGTGGGATTCGATCCCGGGTCTCCAGGATCGCGCCCTGGGCCAAAGGCAGGCGCTAAACCACTGCGCCACGCAGGGATCCCTATACATAGATTTTTATTGACATTAAATGGAGACTCTTATCTGCTTGTACTCAGTGATAAAAATTTCTAAGAAACATGTCCTTTCTATTTCTAAAGTGAAAGTAGATAACCACAGTGTATTACTATTATCAAATACAAATTCCAAAATGTATAAGAAACTTTTTTTTTTTGTCTCCTCTTCTCTTCTGGCAATTAACACCCAAATTAGGCCATGCTATCATATAGCAAGATACTGTCAGGGCAAAAGCTTATTTTGATCTGTTTGTTTTTATTTTTCTTTGCTTTGTTTTGTTTGCTATTTAAAAACCTGCCTCTGGCTACAATATATTTGACATGACTTTAGAAGTCTGGACGGAGTACATATTAAAAATAAATAAACATAAGAAAGAGAATAGCCAAAAAGCTATAGTCATTAATTACAAATTACTAGTATTTGGCCAATTCAAACTGGCTAAATTTAAAAATGGCCATTGCACAAATGTCTGAACTAGAAGACATAGAAGGCTAGCTAGTTACACATATTTATTGTTCCCCAAATGTGAATATGGTACTTCAATTGAGATATTATAGAGTGGTTAAGCATATAGATGGTAGATTTAAACTTTATGGGTCATCTTTTCACCTGGGTCCCTTTCTATCTATGTGGCCTTTGACAAATTGCTTAAACTCTCTGTGTGGGTCTCAGTTTTCTTCTATAAAGTTTGTCTGCATTTTATCTGTAAATAAGAACATTATGTTCTTTATACAGCTCTCATAACTAAGTTCATAAAGTATTTAGACTAGATCTTGACACGCAATAAGCACCCTTATCATTAAAGTTTACCTGCTTCTTTAAATTGAGCATTTGATAGAGTTCCATTTGATATATAGAATAAAACACTTTGATATCACTCCTTTCTCCTTCTGAATTCCGTAATAGCTTTAGATCCCCTTCAAAAATATATGTATATATATATATATACATATATATATATAAATTAAAATGAATAATAAAAAAGGAAAGAGAATAAGTAACCTATTTAGTAACCTTTTTTGGTAGAATTATGTGATCTAATGAATCTATTATAGATTGATTCATTCAATAATTAGTATATGCTTAGAATTGCAACAGACTCTGGAGATGCATAGAAAAGTATGTTGGTTTTGCCTTTAAAAATGTACAGTGTGAACTAGATGTTAAGTCCATCATTACCATGTAAAAAGTGGTATTTTAATGGTACCCAAAAAATGTAGGAGCAGAAACTTCCTAATGCAGTTTTCCAGGCATGGGGATAGAAGAGGAAAAGAAGTTGTTGCATGGATTGAGTTCTTTTTTTAAAGATTCTATTTATTTATTCATGAGAAACACACACACAGAGAGAGACAGAGAGAGACAGAGACAGAGACAGAGACACAGGCAGAGGGAGAAGCAGGCTCCCTGTAAGGAGCCTGATGTGAGACTTGATCCGGGACCCCAGGATCACAACCTGAGCCGAATGCAGATGCTCAACCGCTGAGCCACCCAGGTGTCCCTTGGGTTGAGTTCTGAAGGACTGAAGGCAGGTATTAAATAGTGCAAAATATACCAAGGCCATGTATGCAACCCAGAAGATAAGACAAAGATACCGCAAGTTCAACCTGACAGGAATGCTGAGTGATTGGAGAGAGATGAGGTGGAGCATGTAAGGCAGCCAGAGAGCACCTGGAATTAAACATACACTTTATCAGAAGGTTTTGGGGAGACTGATGGATTCTCCAGAGTAACAGAAAATACTCGTATGCATACCTATATCTGCGTCTCCATATCTATCATATCTATCAATCATCTATCAATTACTTATCATCTATCAGTTATCTATCTATATACCTACCTATCTACCTACCTATCATTAAAATAGAGAAAGAGCAAGCTGAAGACTCAGGCAGGCAGGATTTCTATGTTTCAGTCTTGTAGGAAATTGCTCTTTCTTCACAAAATCTGTCTTTGCTTTTAAGATCTTCAACTGATTGGATGAGGCCCATGAACGCTACTTCGGTAAAGTGCTTTATTCAAAGTCTACCAATTTGAATGTTAATCACATTTATTTTTTTATTTATTTTTTTAAAAGACTTTATTTATCTATTCATTCATAGGGATGCAGAGAGAGAGAGAGAGAGTAGCAGAGACACAGGCAGAGGGAGAAGCAGGCTCCATGCAGAGAGCCTGACATGGGACTCAATCCAGGGTCTCCAGGATTACGCCCTGGGCTGCAGGCGGTGCTAAACTGCTGAGCCACTGGGGCTGCCCTGCTAATCACATTTAAAAAAATATCTTTACAGCCGCATCCAGAGTACTATTTTATCAAACAACTGAGCACTATAGCCTAGCCAAGTTGACACATGAATTAACCATTACAGTAGACACTGAATTTTTAATCAGGAGGGAGACAAGATGAGTTTTGTGTTCTAGAAGTTAGCTTTGGGGATGAACAGAAGGAAGAAAAATCATGTATGAAGATGGGAAGAATGTCAGTATGAGGAGGATAAAGATCAGAGAGGATGGTGATAAACTCTGTTGTTCTTGTTTTGATCAAGAGGACCATCTAGGTGTTTTGAAGAATGTGAGGGAGGGAAGATCAGCAAGAGAGGGTGACTGATTGTATATTTGATGTTGGAGATAAGGAAAAGAAGGGATCAAGAATAACTCTACTATCTTTCTATAATTAATTTTATTTTAAAATGGAAGCTTTTCCTTTCTTTCACTTTAAAGCAAACTATTGCTAATTTCCAATTATAATTATCCCCCAGAAATCTTAATCTGCAATATTCATCCTCTTCTGAATAGCATTCTTCTGAAGTCTCTCCATTTTAATTAGTTCATTTTTCTTGGCAAATTTTTTAATAGGCTTTAATTAGTTGTGAGGTAAACTTTAAAAGTGACAATGAGTGCCAGCCTGTTTATACAGAGCTTTGTAGTTCTGAAATCATTTTCACATATGCAAAACCAATAAAATATTCCTTTGCTATTAGGATATGATCCAGTTAAGTTCTAAAAGTAATTCTTAGTATGAGAAAAGTATAATACTCTCACATACCTTGAAAACATATTTCTAATTTCTAAACCAAATTTTGAATTTGATACTATAGACTATGTTCAATCATGACAGGAAATAAGGGAAAAGACATGAAAAGAAGAGCTTGCTTTTTGCCAATATTTTTTTCTCTAAATTAAAATTAAAGAAGTTATAATTTCCAATGTTACTTTCTTGTTCTTATTACCTATCTTTTTAATAATTATTAAAAAAGAATTTCATCCCATCAGGCAAGATATAATTTAGCACTATAATGATACCACCTCTTCAGCATCATTAGGCTACTTCATAGAGGGTATGATTAATGCCTTTGTAGAGTCATTAATTACAGTGGGTCTATTCAAAACAGTGGGAACAAAATTCTGTTCACTAGTAAACATAATTGTAATAATGACCTATTAGCTTAGGAGCAGTGAATACATACTTGGAAATATGATTTCACTAGCAGTAGAGTAATATGTGATAACTCACTGACAAATTCAGGTGGTATTAGGCCAGTCAATACTGCAGCCTGAAATCATCTTTTAGGTATTATGTATTTGTCAAACAATATTCATTAAAATAATGATAATGAATGAAGCAAAAATATATATAAAGCTAACTTTTAGACTCTAATTACTGTAATGTTAAGCGAGTGTTTTCTTGGTGTAATCATGCTTATAAACTAGAGAATTATTTTTATTTTGAAACTGTAATCATGCTAAAATGTGAGAAATGTAACATCTTACATCTTTTATTATTTTAAATATTTAAAAATAGGAGGTAAAGATACCTTTAAAACGGTTAAAAATGAAGATTTAGCCTATTCATAAAGACATATCTGGAGATGATTCATTTCAGATAGTCTGTTCTTTTCTTTTACAAATATTTAATAATGCCAGGAATTGACATAAATTTCTTTAGAGACCTAAATAGTTAAGAACTTTTCATATTTGGAGCTCAGTATTGCCAAAAGACTGTGATTTAATTATTTATTTATCTATCTGTCTATTTATTTATTTATTTTTAAGACTGTGAATTTTTTTTTTTTTTAAGACTGTGATTTTAACCATCTACGGTACATGGACCCTGTGAGTTTAATCTTTGATAAATCAGTGTGCTTCTCCATCATTCATCCCTAAATAGGAAAGTATAACATTTAAGCCTTAATGATTATTACCTAAGTGTTAGAAAAAACAAGTACTACCGACTTGAATAGGCAAAATCATTTAAAATCAAATATCACACCTGCAAACGGGAGTCTGTTGTAGGCTAAGGTTGTTTTATTGTACAAAAGACTTGACATATATTTAATATTTCTCACAGTAAACTTTTGAAATGGTATTTTAATTCTCATTTTATGGTAGAATAAAATTTGAATGGTAAGGCATCCTACCAGTGTTACACAACTCAGCTTGAACCAAAGAAAACCTAAATTCAGGATATTTTCTACCAAATTGCATTTACTTCATATTAGAAAGGAAATTTCAGTAGAGTTGATTTTACACTAACAAAGAACCAAGACATTTTTAGGCCAAATTTTAATTGCAGAAGAAAAGGTAGGGCAAAGTGAGTGGCTGCTAACAGGTGAGTCAGGGATTCAGTGAAAAAGAAAGTGTAAAGGTTGCCATTATTGGGAAAGAAAGAAAGTTAAAAATGCAAACATTAGCTACGGAAATATTCCAATCATTTGCACTTCTTTTGAAATTGAAGACTTTAATTCAGTAATTACAGCCTCATTTGAATAATTCTAATCCTTAATAACTTATTCTTAAGTAAAATTTGTGATAGTAAATGAATTCTTTTCTTTAACAAGCATCTGCAATTACTTTACAGGAACCAATCTGCTAATATTCGGATGTTTAGTTTAATCAAATGTTGAGAAAAATTTCCCCTGAAACAGTAGACTAGATTTAGAAAAAAGATTTTTCCTCTCCTATTTACAGCGAGCATTTTGAAAGAAGTTCCAGGCAGGAAAAAAAAAATCTTTTTCTTTGAATACTTCTCAGTTTTGGATTTTCCTGCATGGGAACAGTTCGGTTGTCAGGAATGGCTTAGGATAACATATAACATACTAGAGAAAATCAAATAGAGTTGAATTTAATAGATTTTCTGTCTGCATTCCTTGATCAGGTTACTGAACACTCTGTACGACAGATTATTAATTTATAATATGGAGTTTGGGATACCTACCTAGACAGATTGTTCTGAGTACTAAAAATAGATGAAGGGTATAAAAATTCTTAATATGAGATCTGACACATTCTAAAAGCTTAAAATGCAGACTGTGCTTTGAATTTGCCAAGAAAATGGGAAAATTAAAGCTGGAAGTCTTTGCCAGGACTGGGGTGGTCCTTGCAGTTGCTGCTCTCCTCATTGACTCTTATTTTATCCTCAGCAGGTTCCTTATCCAAGAAGCACATACATCAAAACCACCTGGATATATGTTTAAAGTAGAATGTTTGGGTCCCATCCAGATTCACATAATCAGACTTTCTGGATCAAGGAGAAAGAAGACAAGAAAGTTAAAGCTGGCTATCAGATTTGGTACTCATTTATATATAAACTTTTTCTAATATTAAGAAAGTTAATTAAATATTCACAGTCTCCCTCCCTATTCATATATGTATTTTATAATTTCTAATGGGGATTAGCAAAGTATGTGATAGTGCTTGGTAAACTATAAAATAATACAAATTGAAATTCTTGTTATGGTTGAAAACTACTATCATTGGTGTTAAACCAAAATGGAGGCCATAGTTTGGGTGTATGTTCAAGCAAACCACCTATAGCCACATAATCAAAAGTTAAACTATCCTGATCTCCCCTAAATCTAACTCTGAATCTAACTCTGAATTTAAACGATATTTAGGCTTTCTTTTTTTTTTAAGATTTTTATTTTTTTGAGAGGGAGAGAGTGAGAGAGAGAGAGTGAGCACCAGCTGGGGGAGTGGGGAGAGGGAAGGAAAGCAGAGAGCCCTACACGGGGCTCCATCATGGGAGAAGGCAGACGCTTCACTGACAGAGGCACTCAGATGCCCCCAAACTTAAGCTTTGTGTCATTGTAATCTTGCAGCTTCCTAACCAGTCAGCTACACATAAATAAGGTCAATCAGAGCTAGTAGCTTAAAAGGAATGTGTTTAGTAACCAATCAAAATAGAAAACAATGCACTTTCTCATTCATTCTTTATAAACTGAGCTGTAACCTCCTGAGACCCCAGTTTCTTACCACTTTCACTTTTGAAGTCTCTCTAATCTTAGAAATTTTGATTCTTGCTCAATAAAATATTCTTTCCAGGTACAGTTCTCTGAGTTTTCTTTTGACGCCAAGAAACCTATTTCTTCTTGAGTTTGACATATTTTTGGACTTACCATCTTGTCCTCTCTGCTTTACAGAATTTGTACCTCTCACTAGAATGGTTATGATTACCGTAATAGCTCTTCAGGCCAGAAAGAATGTGGATTTTCTATTGGAGTTTGGCCATCCCATTTAGTACAAATTGTATCTGTCCTCCTGCTAGAAGCCATAAAAATGGGAACCATACTTAGAGTCATTCCCTTTTCCATGTGTTTATCCCTTTCAAGTATCTGCATCCTCTTCAGTGTCTTCAGGCAATTTTTGAAAAATCTTGTCAAGAATTTATAGTTGTTGTGTTTTGGAAACTGATATGCATGTAATCACAATAGTAGTGGAATGAGAGTCAAATCACTATACATTGAACTGGTTCCAGAGAAATTCTTCGATACTAGTGCTCTAAAACTGTCACAATTTAGGAAGGAAACTGGGGAATCACCACAACATCTGTCTACCTGGAGACTAGATGTTGCTGCTCATACTGTGTCCTGAAGTGAAAAGTCTACTCTGTTTCTACATCATTAGTGAAATTTTTTTAGGTATTTGGATATAATATCCAGGGCATGGGCATCTGGTAAACTGAGCCCAAGTTAGCACTTAGCTGGCACTGAGAAATTAAGTATTTGAAATGTTTGTCTCTCAAGAAAAATTGTATAGTAGGAAATTTTTATGCATCGAAACAGTAGCTCACATGCTGGGCATTCACAGGATTCCTAGTATTCTCTGGCTACCCAAGAATATCATGGCTTTATTCATTTAAATTACCAATTAAAATTATACAAGGTAAGGCCAAATTCTATTCCAAAACAAGTATTTTTTTTCCTTTTTAAATATGAGGGAAATATGTTGATTATAGAAAACTTGAGAAATGCAGAAAATTATTTTAAAAAGTAGAAATAAAAATTACCTAAGTTAACACAATCTAATCATACAAGCCCTTTAAAAGTGTTTTCTTTAGCTAGTAACAGAAGGAACAATTAAAGAGATTCAAAGTATGAGGGATTATACCATAGCTGACTTTTAGGAAGGAGGGGCAGAGATGGAAGGGACTGAAGAGACGGTTCCTATGAGTGGAGGGTGACCTTCCCCTCCGCCAATAGCCCACAAGAAGATGAGGACCTCAAGCTATAGGAAAGGAATGTCAAGGAGATGGATTCTGTTAAAAACCTGAATGAATGTGGATTCAAATTCTTCCCCAGATCCTCCAGATTAGATGCCAGCCCTGTCAACACCTTGATTTCGGCCTTTGAAACCATGGTTGTGTTGCCCAGGGGAGAGAGGTGATCTCAGACCTGAGGCCTCAACCCAACCAGCCCAAAAGATGTCCGCAAAGACTCTTGGACTCATCAGGAGAAAGAATTCAAGGACAAACACAACACAACTGATGAGTAGTACAAGTTGGAAAGTTTATTAAAGTGAAAGTACACTCTTGAGATGTGTGGGAGCCAAGGAGCTCAAGGGAGAGCTGTGCACTGGGGTTTGGGTCTCTATCTTTTTATTGACAGTTGTTAATGAGGGGGTGGGATATTCATTACTTAAAACAAAGATTCCTTGAAAGCAGGATGGTCTCTTCCAGGAATGTGGATTGTGTCCCTTTTCTTCCTTGTTTGGTCAGAAGCTTCCAACCTACTTTGTCAACCACCTAGGACCTGTCTGGTTTGATCCAGTTTATTATGGTTCTGTTTTGGAGCTGTGGACAGGCCTCGGACTTTCTCATAGTTGGCTGTGGCTGCCTCCATCCTGCCCTCCAGGCCTACTGTTAGAACCTAACTGCTTACTCAACTGCTGAACTCACTTCTAGCCTGCAGAACTACAAGATAATGAGCAGGTATTTTAAGCTGTTCAATTTCTGTCAATGTATTACAGACAAATAGAAGGCTAACATAGGAGACTTGCTCTACACAATATTTTACAAACTTTAGCATTCATCAGAATCTATGGTATCTCTGTTTGATTCCAAGCTCATGTTATTTCCTTTTTGCCATTATACTGGTAAAGAATGCCATTTCAAAATAGTGAAAATTATTGTGGTAGATACAAAGAACTTCCTAGAATTACTCCTCTAGCTGAGGCCAAGTTTTTTTTTTTAAAGAACAATTTTACAGACATGCCAGCCAAATACTTTTTGAAAAATCATATTTCAAATATTTTACTATAAAGTATTTATGAATAATATTGTATTTTTCATATCCTCCCTCTATAGATTCATATATGAATTTTTAAGAGATTATCATGTCATGCATTATTTAATGACAGCCCATTCATATTATTCTTTAATTATGAAGAAATTAAAAATGTAGAAATTAAACATAATGGAAAAGATAATAGAAATCCACTATTAATATCAGATAGCCCAAGATGGTGATATTTATTGTGATCAAATACTTCCCAAACTCCAAACCTACTTTGCAAATTGGCCTTTTCCATCATAGGTGTCCTGTGTCAAATTTGATGACTTGAGAGATTAATATGACAGGATTCATATGGTCTATATCTGGTTCCTGAAAACATTTTCTACACATATAACTCCAGGCAAGTAACCTGTTTTATCCTCATTTTACTCCATATGACACGGAAATAATATTTGCCCACATGGAAAGTTTATTGTGAGGATCAAATTTATGATCGAATAATATATCAGTTTGATAATTGATGCAAAAAGAAATTATTTGATGTCTATCATATGTTAGTCATTGTACTGGTCACAGAAGCCACAAAGAGAAGTGTGACAATCATCATGGAGTGAGACATAGAAATATTCACAGATATGCCCATCTTATTTCAGGATGTACATGGCCTATTCTGAAGACACAACAAAGGTCATCTCATCCAGCCTTCAGAGATTAGGTAAAGCTTTCTGAAGTAATTCTTGAACTAAATTTTAATTACTGAATAAAACTTAGGTAGGAAAACAACCAGGGACAATTATAGCAAGATATATGTGTGAAACATTTCACTGTTGTCATCATAAAATGTGAAAAAGGAAGAAGTGTTTGATGAGGCACCAACAGTAGGCATGACTTTAAATTATTATTATTTTTAAAAGATTTTATTTATTTGAGAGAGAGAGTGAGCAAGAGAGAGAAAGCACAAGCAAGAGGAGGGGCAGAGGGAGAGGGAGAAGCAGACTTCCCTCTGAGCAGGGAGCCTGACTTGGGGCTGGATCCCAGGACCCCAGGATCACAACCCAAGCCAAAGGCAGACACTTAGCAACGCGCATGCCCCTAAATTATTTTTAAAATACCTACTAAAGTCTTTAAAGTGATATATTTAATTCAATATATTTTCTTATACAAAACAAGGAAATAATCAGAACTGTGGAAAAAGATAGGCACAAAGAATTTTAATATAACAATTATAATAAAGTTCAGAAACATGTACTTAGATATCATAAACCAGAGTGTGTACACTAATATATGATGACATGGAAATGTTTTCAAGAAATATTGAGTAAAATTGGAAAGTGTTCACAATTATAATGTTAATATTGAGATGTAGACAACAGATTATTTACATGTAGGAGGATGGTTATTTTTTTAAAAAAAATCTTTAATTATGGATAACAAAATTCTCATAAAGAGATGCATCTAAATGTTCACTATTTTGCCTGGCATAATACATTTTTGTGAGCAAACCTAATACTAACAGTATGTTTTACATCTAGTAAATGGGGTTGCAGATGTTTAAGTTTCCTTCTGGTTTCTTGTCAAAACATCTATATTTTAAAGAAAATTTTAGAATAAAAGTATACTTAGAGAGAAATTAGACTGATGAATATAGAGTACCTAAGCCTGCTGAATATGAGCTATGAGTGCAAATAAGAAATAGCTAATTAGTTTTTAGTGACTAAATTCAAGTTTAATGATCTTAAAAACTTCTAGATTATTGGATTAATATTATGGCACATGAAAATGATGTACACTGGGAATGCATATCATGTATTGTAATGATCCCTTAATGTAACTCTAAACATTTAAAACATTTCATATGAAAATAGGAAATTACTACTCTAAAATTTGCACATCTTTAAATATTACATTTAAAGCAAGTGTAGATGACGTGAAATAAAATTCCTTTCAATCCAGTATTCAAAACACACTGGTAAAATTACTCAAGACATATTTAAATAAATGGATGAATGAATAAATGAATGTACACATGATTTGGGGAATATACTCTTGCTAATGACAATTGTTTAGTAATTTAGGGCTTGCAAAAAATAGTTTCCACTTAGCAGTATTAAGTCCATTCCAGTTTTATCTACTAGTCTCAAAGCTCTAATACTCACTGCAAACAAAACAAAACAAAATCAGAAAATTTAAGATAGAAACAAAATTTGAAAAAAAAATAGAAGCTGAGGTAAAAAAAATAGAAGCTGAGGTAAAAAAAAAAGAAATGCTGAATTAATTTAACACTATTACTTAAATAGCTAGTTCTATATTTTAATAGGGCAGAAAGCATCAGTTAGAGAAAAATCTCTAAGGTCAAGACACTAGCTGAGAGAGTGTAGTGTTAGGCATGAAGTTAGTGGACTAGCGGACTAAATGGCAAATCATTTAGGAAGAGTCAGGTTTAGGGCTTTATTGAATTAAACAGATCTGGGATTTGTTATGATTTCCACACTGTGATCTTCACTCCCTTTATGGGAAAGCTATTTTCACATGGAAAATTAGGAGAGGCTCCCTCATGTCTACCACAGAAAATGTTTGATAAATAATTGACTCTTCTCTCACTTCTTCCTATCACCATGTCAACAAATTTACAGTTAGAAATATAATTGTAGGCTACGGAAAGAAAACATAGGCTAAAAATGATCCACTAGTCCTCTACCAGTACAACTTCTCAGGCTATTTTGAGGCTGTTTCTCTACACTACCAAAAAATCACAGTGAAAGAGTGAGACAACCATTACGCTCATAGAAGGGAAGCAAACATGATATAAATCACTTTGGAAAACCCTGAGACCAATGATGACAGACTCTGGACAACATTTTTTAAAAATAGAAGCTGATGATAATAAATTGGGACATGTTGTTAATGCAGTGAAGAACAAAACAAAGAGAATAATAGAGGATTTTAAGGGCCAGGAATTTTTTACTTCCCATTTATCATTTTAGGTTGGTAACAGTAAGTTTATTTGCAAAATGTGCAATACACATAAATTTAAAAAAAAAACTGCTTTGGCATCTTTTCTATACCTAGAAAAGCATTGTTATGTTTGTTTATCATTATACTCTTAGAAAAACAGGAAACATCAATATTTGTTGTGTTCTCTCTTAAATTCTGCTTAGAATAAGCCTTAAATAGTTTTGTTATTATATGACCATTTAATTCATTTTCTTATTTTGCCATTTTCCTTCCACTTGCCGAATTTCTATAATCTGTTTTTTCGTTTTCCTTCTAATCACTTAACCTGCTATCATTAATTGGTTATTTTTTCCTTTTTTCTTTATTTTCAGTGCTTACATAAATGTGTGATACCTGGACATCTGTTCAAAATCCATAGGTATTACTTGGTTTTTATTGTTTGGTCTCTGCAATTACTGGTCTATCTGAATTTTTACAATCTATCATAAAACTGTGGTTTCATAGAAATCTATGTAGAAATATTTTGACAGATTTTCATAATTTACATTAGATGAATTTTAATTCAAGGAGGATCATGATTTACTAAAGACCACATCACTAATATTGTAGTAACATCTTCAGGGCTATGGAATGGGAATCTAAGGATAGCTATGTGTATTATTAAAATATTATTTTAGAGTTCAAAGAAGTTAATGCCATTTCTCCGTTTTCTGTACTCACTTTTGAAGAGACTGTTGATCTTAATTTTTTTAAAAGATTTTATTTATTTATTCATGAGAGACAGAGAGAGAGAGGCAGAGGGAGAAGCAGGCTCCATGCAGGGAGCCAGACATGGGACTCGATCCTGGGCCTCCGGGTCAGGCCCTTGGCTGAAGGCGGCGCTAAACCGCTGAGCCACCCGGGCTGCCCTTGATCTTAAATTTTAACTAGCTGCAAACATGAGATGTTTTGGAAGCTAGAAGGATGTGCAGAGGGCTGTAAAATGTCTGACATGATTCACCAAGGAAGGATTTTGAGCTTGCCTTGAGACAAGTCTTGGGAAATGAGGATTTCTGATGGACATTTATTCTTTCTACAGGTATTATTATGTACTTGACCTACAATGAGCATAGAGCTCTTAAAATACAGAGAACGACTCCTGCCTCTTTGTAACTTACAGTCTATAGTAAAGAAAGGCATTCCCAGCCAAGGAATTAAAGGCACAAGATGTGAAAAAAAATTATTAGGAGAAATGGAAATAATCTGTAATAGCTGGAATAGAGTATAAGTGGAGAGAGAGCAGAAGAACATAACATAATCAGAACCATACAACTCTTAGTGTGAAACTACCTTTAAAAATTCTAAATTACTGTGGAATTTATGAATATTTAAGAATATATATTAACTATACCCACTTTGCCATGTGATAGCTCTTGAACAACAGCCTTAGTATTTATATTTCCTATGGATATAAAACATTCAGAAAATATTTAATAAAAGAATAATACCTATGGCTTTCTAAATTATTTCTCATACCATTAAGGAGATCAATCAATGATAAACTGTATTATACTAAATGTAAATGGTTGCATAATTCTAAGTTTTTAAGAATTGAATAAGTAATTTGCTGCATTGAAAATAATCAATAGCGTTTATTGAGTCTTTCTGTTGCCAAGATTGAACAAAGAACTTTACATCTGTTAACATGAATACCTACAACAATATCACAAGGTATGTATTATCAATCCTATTTTAGAAAGAAGAAAACTGTGCTCCAAAGAAATTAAGTAACATAAATAAGTACTAGAGATGAAAATCAAACTCTACATGAGGCTCAAATTTACACACACACACACACACACACACACATAAAATTTCTTCTCTATTTTACTCCACCACACTGCTTTTCACTCTGAGTTAAAAAACTTGTATTTCTTGAAATTTAGAAGATTTAGAATACCTTATTTTTCTTGAAACTACTTTAGTAACTGTAATGGTTTAGGCTGTGGCAAACTATGAATGGGAATATAGTTTTATGTCTTCGTCGGTAGTATCATAAAGAAAGGTAATTATTTTATTTCTCTCTGAATCTCTCTAGTTCAGGCTTCTGAACTATATTTGCACAAGAAGTACATAATACGTTCATGCCAACCCTTATAGTCTCTAATTGACTGGTTAATTCATTTGGAATGACTCGGTATTTTGAATCTGAACTTTAAAACAGCAACCAAAAAGCCTTGTGTATTTTGCAAATTGACCAATTAGGTATCGAAATTATTCTCTAATATACCATAAAAACTGTTGATTTATTGGTCAAAATATCCTTTCTTGACATTTTTGTGTGACTATTGGTTGAGGATTTCAGTTTTATTCTAATTATACTAATTCTAAAATATGAAATGAAGTGATATACCTCAAATATTTTAACAAATCTTTAACTTCTTTGTTGTTCTCTGTTCCATATATTTTTTCTTTTCTTTTTATTTTATTGTATTTATTTATTCATGAGAAACACAGAGAGAGAGAGAGAGAGGCAGAGACCCAGGCAGAGGGAGAAGCAAGCTCCATGCAGGGAGCCTGACAGGACTCGATCAGGGTCTCCAGGACCACACCCTGGGCTGAAGGCCCGCTAAACTGATGAGCTACCCGGGCTGCCCCATATACTTTTTAAAAAACTACTTCAACTACTATGCTTATCAAGGGCAGTCTATACCAGGGAACTCCCAACACAATTCTAAATAATCCTTGAATTATGAGGGATAAAGCATCCTCCATCCAAATCTGAATTTTGGATATACACATTTTTTTCAGAGATGCAGTAGTTAGGAGTGGGTACTGTGTGTAGATTAGGTTTCAAGTCACTCTTCATGACCTATTTAATATTTTTATTTTCTGACCCTAATCACTTACATTTCTTTTTCATTAGAATACTTATGATCATGAAATTTTTGGTCAACTTTTATCTGTGATATTTTCTTGGATAAGATCATATGGAAACAAAACAAGTGAAATGAAAATGCAAAATGAAATTAAGATCTTTATAGTTTTATTTTTTTGTTCCCTTCTGTCATGAAAGAAAGATGTGTGAAATTAATTAAAAAAGTAGTGAATATGGGCAGCCCTGGTGGTCCAGCCCGTTTGGCGCCGCCTTCGGCCCGGGGTGTGATCCTGGAGATGCCGGATGGAGTCCCTTGTCAGGTTCCTTGCCTGGAGTCTGCTTCTCTCCCTCTCCCTCTGCCTGTGTCTCTGCCTCTCTCTGTCATGAATAAATAAATAAAATCTTAAAAAATAAGTAATAAATATAAGAATACACACTTTATAAAAATTTATTTTTGTTATACAGATCTATAATGAACTATATCAATCTATCAGTATTTATCAGTATCAATTGTAAATTATATATATTATATAATATATATGGATATATATGTGTATTGGGAATATATTTTACCATGAATGCATATAAGGGTTATTTAATATATTAGAACACTATAATATTTAGTATATTTTCTTTATTTGTATACCATTTAGTATAATAGTCCACTGTTAATTATAGTTAAACCATCAAACACCGTTCTATTTGCATACATATACATAACTAATTTTCTATTGGGAAATTAGTATAAGCTTATCAGGGCAATTCAACTCTGTGATTCCCTACATGTTTAAAAGCAGTGAAGTGTAAAGAATGAGATGAAACACGAATAAATATACTTCTAGTTCCAATCCTGTGTCTGACAGAAGCTTATTAAACCTGTAAGCATTTATTTTAAGATTCAGTAAAACATTAAAGAGTTCTTTCACTCCTAGTCATTCTGAAATGCAGCAGTCATCTAAAAACAAAGTTTCAAAACACATCTATATTATAATCAGTCGTATTTAGAGACTCAAACCATGCTTGTTAGTGTTTTTGTACTCTGTGTATAACCCTAGGCTGTAATGAAGATAATTCCTAAGTCATTGGCATAGTGGAAAGAATACTGAATTAAGAGGATGAACATCCCAGAGCTTGTTTCTTATAAGTTTATTGACCTCAGTTTCAGGATATTTTAAATGGGCTTATTAAAACATTTGCTGCTGATATAAAACAAGGCACTTTTAAGATGACATGAGCTTCTGCCTGTGAAGGCAATTTAAAAATATGTGAAGTTGAAGCAAATTTATCCCAAGACTAAGATCAGTTATCACAGTTCTAATTAAAATGTAGCAATCCCCATGGAAGAGTATTTCATGAACTAATCTCTAAGAGACATAGAATAAATTTTATTAAGGACAGTTATAATCTCTTAAAATTGGTGAGTAGCTGACATTTAATGAACATCAATTGTCCAAATGTTCTCTAATTCCATGTTATATGCAACATCTTATATATATTATATAACATAAATATTCAGGAGGAAGGAGTCTGACACTGACACTTCTGGCACCTGGTTCAAAAGAGCAAAACATTTGAAAAATGCATAAATCAAAATGAAACAGTGTGTGAATGAATGAATATCCTTTTGTCCACCCAGAAAATACTTATATAGCCTTGTGTAAATAAATACTAAATCTCAATATAGCCTTTTATAAATACTCAAATATCAAGGTTTAGAAGAAAATCTAGATACAAGTTGTATATATATATTGGATCATGAGAGAATGACAAAAATCTAATATAGATGATGTTTTTATTTTGTGGCCAGCAATAGCATCCTATGATTACTATAAATTTATGTTTACAAATTCTATGTAACTGTACATTTATTCCAAAAAGTTTAGGTAAGATTGAATATCATTCACCTAATAATCAAAACAACAAAATCAAACTACATCCATTTTGTGGTCAAAAAATTGTTTATTGTTTTTATTTGCAAGGGATTGAATATTTTTGCTTTTAAAAAACATTTTGGTTTCTTTTTGTTTTTATGAACTGATTCTGATTTTTTTTAAGAGAGAGTGCAAGCAGATGGGGGAAGGGTAGAGGGAGAGGGAAAGATAATTTTTTTAAAAGATTTATTTATTTAGTTTTTAGCAATGCATGTGCGCAAAAGAAAGAAAATGGGGCAGGGAGGGGCAGAGGGAGAGGGAGAGAGAATCTTAAGCAGACTCAGCCCAGAGCTTGGAATGCTTTGGGGGACTCGATCTCACCACCCTGAGATCATGACCTGAGCTGAAACTAAGAGTTCAGATGCTTAACAGACTGAGCTGTCCAGGTGCCCTGTGATCTTTTTTTTTTTCTTTTTGATTCTCTACTTTCCATTGATGAATATATGTGAGTTAGTAGTATGTTTTATTAAAGAAATGTAAGGATGTCATTATGTGCAGCATGGTAGACACTTTAAGACTGAAAACATCATTCATTCTTTCTCCTTTTCCTGTCTTCTCTTCTCAGGACACAAGAACACTATATTTCTAAAAGGCTTAGTTTATTTTCCTACCAATTTCTTGGTTCTGTGGACTTATAATGTTCATCAATTTTGATTATTTAGCCACTATTCCTTCACATCTTATTCATATATTTTTATATATAAATAAATATATATATTTGTAATATATATTTATAATATATATTTATAAGAGTCCTCCTCTTTTGGAAGGACTTCAATATATAGATGGTAAACTGATATTACCCCACAAAGAATGTCCCTTTCCTTCTTCCCTTTCTCCTTTTTTCTTTTCTTTTCTTCTTTTCTTCTTTTCTTTTCTTTTCTTTTTTTTCTTTTCTTTTCTTTTCTTTTCTTTTCTTTTTTTCTTTCTTTTCTTTTCTTTCTTTCTTTTTCTTTTCTTTCTTTTCTTTCTTTTCTTTTCTTTTCTTTTCTTTTCTTTTCTTTTTCTTTTCTTTTTTTTCTTTCTTTTCTTTCTTTTTCTTTCTTTCTTTCTTTCTTTCTTTCTTTTTTTTTTTTAAATATTTATTTATTTATTTATTATGATAGTCACAGAGAGAGAGAGAGAGGCAGAGACACAGGCAGAAGGAGAAGCAGGCCCCATGCACCGGGAGCCTGATGTGGGATTTGATCCCGGGTCTCCAGGATCACGCCCTGGGCCAAAGGCAGGCGCCAAACCGCTGCACCACCCAGGGATCCCATCTTTCTTTCTTTCTTCTTTTCTTCTTTCTTCTTTCTTTCTTTCTTCTTTCTTTTTCTTTTTTCTTTTTCTTCTTTCTTCTTCCTGCCTTCCCCTTTCTCTCTCTTTTTCATCTTTTCTTCCCCTCTTTTTAAAAATTTTTGTTTCTCTGCTTCAACAATCTGGAGTTAGGGATGCTATATTTTCAATATCATTAAATTTATCTTCTTCATTCTCTAACTTGGTATTGAGCACATCTGGTAAAGTTTTTATTTCAGATATTGAGTTTTATAGCTTTCGAAGTTCTTTTTTCCTTGTTAAGTTTATGTTTTTCTTTATGTATTTCTATTTAATATGGTTTGATATCTTTGTCTTCCATTTTTATGATCTCTATTTTTTTTAGGTCTGAATTTTCTCTTGCTGGTGGGTTACACTTTCCTGTTACTTTGCATCTAGTAACTTTGGAAAGAACATTGTAATATTGAATGTCACATTATGAGTTTCAAGATAAAATGTTGATTTTTTTTTTCTTTTTTAATGGCAGGCAGTTAAATTACTTTCAGATCAGCTTGGTCACTTTCAATCTGATTTTAAGTTTTATAAGAGCAGGTCTAGAATAGTTTTTAACCTATTAATATTTTAGTCCTCCTTCTTCTATTACTACTAATGAGTCCAATGCTCAATGAGACAACTCTCTGCTTACTGACCAGTACTCACACAACTTTTGAATCCGGGAATTGTGTAGCTGACAACTGCCCTTTTCCTAGTCTCACTGAGTTTCACCCTCAGATTAATGGTTTAGGGTTTAGTGACCAGCACATTTCTTCATCAGTAGCCTATACAGATTTTTTTTTTTTGGAAAATTTATTTTCCACCCTCTTTATTATTCTGCTTTACAGATTTCTGGTGCCTCAGTCTCCTAAGACTCCAATCTGTATCTTCGTAACTCAATATGACTATCATCTCTGCATGAGTTCACCCTGCTTGTGCTGCAGTAGAGAAAATGTCCTTAGGCAAAAATCTGGGGAACAAATCTGGGGAAGGATCAATCCTGCTTCATGTGTCTTTCTCCCAGGATTCATGGTTATACCCTGTTTTTTGGTCAGTGTCAAAAAAAGTTAGTTTCATACATTTTGTTCTGCTTTCTATGTGTTTATGATGATATTGCAAACAAGATATATTTATTCTGTATGGTCACAGTGGAAATTCTCAAGTATATTTTAAAAGGAATTGCATATTTTCCTATTTCATATGTTACCATATATTTATTTTTCACTTAGAAGTTACTGTCAATTGAAATAAACATGATCAATTTATTCTCATATACACTGCAGTGGTGCAGCTATGAATTCACTATTCAACAAGATTATAAACAATTTAAACAACCACAAGAATACATAACAGTTTAACTTGGTTTATTCCCCTCATCCTACACTTTGTGCTATTTTTCCATATTTTATTTTTAAATATTCGTATTATTATTGCATTAAGCAGTGTATATATTCTTATATTTATTCTCATTTTAATTTTTTTCTATGCACTTGACTTCTAGCAATTCTTTGCTTCCATCTAGTATTATCTTTTCTTCAGCCTGAAGAGTATCTTTAATATTTCTTTGCAGTGCTTTTTTTGTCCTGAAAATGTCATTATTTCACTTCCAGTTTTGAGGGATTTTTAAAATTGGTTATAGATTTCTAGATCAGTTGGTTTTGTCTTTCGCACAGAACTTTTAAAAACGTAATTCCATTGTTTTGTGTGTTGAAAACTTGACAAAAAATCTAATTGTTTCTGTTGAAAACTGCAAGAAAAAGAAAAAAAACCCCACTCCACCCCCGCCCCCCAAAACCCCAAACCTAATTAGTTTTCAAAAGTAATGCATATTTCGTTCTGGCTGCCTTTTTTTTCCTTTTTTTGTAAACAAAATTTTTATTTTGGAATAATTTTAGATCTGCAGGGAAATAGCAAAGATAGTACAGTGTTCCTATTTGCATTTTACCCAACTTTCCTGCATTTTAATTCCAATAACTGTGGTACATTAGCCAAAATCGAGATATGGATATTGGCATATTACTATAAACCACACTCCACACTTCCTTTGGATTTCACCAGTTTTTCCACTAATGCCCTTTTTCTGTTCCAGTATCAGATCTAGGAAACCACGTTACATTTGGTCATGATGTCTCCTCCTTGGCTTCTCAAGTCTGTGACAGTTTCTCAGTTTTTTTATGACATTGATACTTTTGATTGTCTTAGTCAGTTTTACAGGTTTTGGTGGGGAATACCATAAAATCAAAGTATCCTACCCTTATATCAATGGATGTGTGATATTAACATGTATTTTCATTGATGACATTTACTTTGGTCATTTGGTCAAGGTAGTGTGTGTTGTGTTTATCTACCATAAACCTTCTATTTTTCCTCTTCCATGTTCTATTTTTTGGATATGAGCCACTAAATTCAACCAACACATCAAGAGAGAGGATTATGTCCCACCTACTACAGTGGATGGTATCTACTTTTATTCTTGGAGAGTGGAAGATTTACCCATTTTCCCCTACTTATTTATCCAAATGTGAATTTATGCCTGTCTGGATTCGTGCACATTTATTTTATTTATGGATTGGACAGCATCCAGTCTAGGACACAGGAGGGTGGGACAAGGAAGCTATTAGCAAAAGAAGAGAAAAGGATTGGCCAGGGCATCATCTTTTTTGGGGGAAGGGAACACAGGTATTTTATCATGCCTGCAAATTACCTTACCAGTGCTGATCAGGAAATTTCAGATTGACTTTTGAAAGGTCACATTTCTGGGATAGGTTGAATCTGTACTCAAGTCTTGGTATGCTGCCACCTGACAAGGGTGAGGGAAATAACTCCATTTGGGGCTGTTGTTTATTTTTTAACAGGTTATAATTCAATTGTTTACTTCATTGGGCAAGTTGTTCCTGTTCTGGCCATTGGAGCTCTTTCAGGTTGGCTTCTATGTTCCTTTGGTATGGTTACTGGTGATGAGCAAATCTATCTATCATCTATCTATCTATCTATCTATCTATCTATCTATCATCTATCTATCTATATATCTTTTTTTTAATCTATGGCTTGTCTTTTGATTTACTTAACAGTGAGAAGTTTTTACTTTAAAGTAATTAAATTTCAAACTGCAGAGGAGAAGTTTTTAACTTCAATGAAGTCAAATTGACTACTTTTCTCTAATGTATTTTGATTTTGGTATTATATCTAAAAATTCATCATAGAATCCAAGGTCACATGGATTTTCTTCAATGTTATCTTCTAGGAGTTTTATAACTTTAGAGTTTACATCAGATGTTATTCACTTTTAGTTAATTTTTGTTAAAGATGTAATGTGTCTAGATGCTTTTCTTTTTTGGTGTGTTGATGTCTACTTGTCCCATGAACATTTCTTGAAAAGATTATCTTTCTTTGCTGAATTGCCTTTGTTTTTGTTTTTGTTTTTTGTTTTTTTTGGTCAAAGATCAGTTGACTAAATTTATGTAAGTCTGTTTCTGGCCCCTCCATTCTATTCCATTGTTCTATTTGTCTATTCTTTCATCAAGACTACACTATCTTGATTGCTTTCCATAAGTCTTAAAGCTGGATAGTATCAGTTCTGACGTTTTTCTTCTTCTTCAATATTGTGGTAGATATCTAGGTCTTTAGCCTTTCCACATAAACTTTAGAATCACTTTGTCAGTATCCACAAACTAACTTGCTGAGATGGGATTGCATTGAGTTTGTAGATCAAATTAGAGACAATTGACAACTTATCAATAGTGAGTCCTCTTATCTATAATAATGGAATATTTCTCCATTAGCTGCTCTTTGATTTCTTTTTTTAGAATTTTGTAGTTTTTTTATATTGTCTTATGTATATCATGTTAAATTTGTACCTAAGTATTTCATTTTCAGAGGTTGCTAATATAAATGATACAGTTTTAAATGTCAAATTCCAAGTCTTCATTGTTGGTTTATAAGAAAGCAATTAAGTTTGTATGGTTAACCTTGTATTCTGTAAACTTGTTATAACAATTATTTGTTTTAGAAGGTTTTTTGTTATTGTGATGGTGAGGATGTATCCCTCTAAGTTGCTTTCTTTTTTGGTGATAATGAATAGTGCTGCTCTAAGCATTCATGTAGAGAGTTGTATGAAATATTTGTTTCCCTGGGGTTAATAACTAGGAGTGAAATTTCCGGGCCAAGTGATAAGTGTGTTTAACTTCCTAAGAAACTGATAAACTATCTTCCAATGTGACTGTATCATTTTGCATTTCTACTAGCATTTAATGAGAGTTTCTGTTGCTCTGAGTATTTTCAATATATTTGTCATCCATACATATTTTTTGGTGGAGTGCCTGTTCAACTAATTTGCTTATTTAAAAAAATTGGGTTGTTTTCTTATTGTTGAATTTGACAGTTCTTACTCTATTGTGGATATGTCTTTTGTCAGATTTGTGGTTTGCAAATATTTTTTTCAGTGTACATCTTATTTTTTCATTCTTTTAACAGTGTCTTTTGCAAGGCAAAAGTTGTAAAATTTCATTTTCTCATTTCTCATTAATTTCTCTCATAGATGATACTTTTCTTATTGTATCCAAAAAATGAATCACCAAACCCAAGGTCATGCATATTTTCTGCTGCTTTCTTCCATAATCTTTATAGCTTTATATTTTACATTTAGATACATGATCTTTTTTGAATTACTTTTGGTTTTGTTGTGAGATATATGTTGAATTTTTTTCTGCACGTGTACATCAAGTTGTTCCAGCACCACTAGTTCAATTGACATTTCACTACTTTATCTTTCTACCTAGGTTGAAAATGAATTGCCTATTTTATGTTCTATTTTTAGGTTCTCTATTCACTTTCTTTGATGAATGTGCATATCTTTTTGCCAATACACACTCACTTGATTAACTTAGTTTGTAATCAGTCTTGAGATCACGTAATGGTAATTCTCCAAATATATTCTTTTTATTTAGAAGTTTTCTGGGGCTCATCTAGGTCCTTTGCCATTCTGCATAAACTGTAAGATCACCAATTGATAACCTCAAAGATTCATGCTCTGATTTTGATAGGGAGTATCCTGAATTTAAAAATTGAAGCTGGAGGAATTAACTTCTTTACAATTTTGACTAATTTTAATACATGAGCACAGTATCTTTCTATTTATTTCAATTTTCTGTGAATTGTTTCAATAGTGTGTTTTAGTTTTCGAAATCCTGATCCTGTACATATTTTTGATACATAATAATACATTTGATTTATGTATATCTACTCTGCATCTTGCCACCTTTCCAAACTCCCTTTTTTGTTCCCCTTAGAATTTTTGCAATTTTCTGCGTAGAAAATTATGTCTTCTGTGAATAAAGAGGGTTTTAGTTTCTTCTTTCCATTCTGATGTTTGTTTTTGCCTGATTGTACCAGCTAGGCTTCTGTTACGCTGATGAGCAGCTGAGAGATCCTAGAGGAGAAGTAGTCAGTCTTTCGCTTAAAGTATGCTAGCCATAGGGGTTTGAAGGTACTCTTTCTAGGTTAAAAGAGTCTCGTTTTATTTCTAGGTTTAAGAGAGCTTAAATCATAAATTAATGTTGAATTGATTGAATAATATTTTTAAATTCCTATTATTATGATCTCATGGTCTTTTTTTCTTATTTATTGTTAAAAAAGTTTTATTAATAAGCTTGATTTTACTAATTGATTTTCAAATGTTGAGTCAGACTTGAATACTTAGGATTAATCCTACTTGGTCCTCATTATTATCCTTTTTATGTATTTTTGGATGTGGTTTGTGAGAGAGAGCATGCTCAAGAGCATGGAGGAGGGCAGAGAGAGAGTGAGAGAGAGAAAGGATATCAAGCAGACTCCTCCCTGAGCACAGAGCCCAATTCAGAGCTCGTATCCCATGACCCTAGGATAATGACCTCAGCCAAAATCAAGAGTCAGACACTTAACTGACTGAGTCACCCAGCTGCCCCTCTCCTCATCATTAGAAATTATTATGGAAATTATTCCATATAATTGATGTTAGTTTTTCCTTAATGTTACAGATTATTCCTCAATTAGTTTATCTGGGCTTGGAGTGATGAGAGTAGAATGTTAATTGTAAGATTCATTTTCAAAACTAATTTTCTTGGAACTATAATTCTAATGAGACATTAGAATGCTACATCTAATAAGAACTATAACTCAAATTTAAACTCTATATTTTGATGACCCAACTATATTATATATGCATTAAATGCTTTAAAAATCTGTTTAATCATCTTCATCAACTAGGTATTTACTGCTTTCTGTTTTGGCCCATTTTTAAAATTTACACTTAATTTCACTGGCATTTTCTTGTCTTGACTTAAAGCATACAAAAAATAGAGAACGATACAAGTTCACATAATGTAATATAAGAAATATCTGAATTTTAAAAGTTGAAAAAAATGAATATTGGCTCAAACATCTTGTTTTATATTGCTATTAGTGAAATAATATCATTCCTTTGTCATCAGACATACTAGCATGAAGTCCTACATTTTTGAACTCAGTTTAAATCATGTTCTGTTTTGTGATGTTATTGGTGAGGGGCAAATCTGTTCTATTCAGTATCTGGAAATATATGTATCCACAAGGGAAGACTAAAACTGTATGCTTTCCTGGCAATAGTATGTTGTCTGGAAAATGAATGCTTAGCTAGGGACTCTATTTGTCTGGCCTACATTTTCATTTAGATCTGACAGTGAGGTAGAGACTACCAACTGAATAAGAGCTGATGTGATATATAGCTTTTTTAGGTCAAGGCAATTAAGAAACAGTTCTCCAATTTTTTTTCCTCCATTTTTCCTACCTTAGGCAAGCTTGATTGAAATGGGAATGATGACTTTGGAAAATTTATGGAAAGTGGCAGGGATAAAAGGAGACTGGTCCTTACTTATCTATTTAAAGGAGAGCCCAGCCACGACTCAAAATACTTACTTTAGACTGTGTTAGACAAGAAATGTTTGAATCTTAATGGATCTATTATATATTTTTGAGCTTCTTCAGTATAAGATTTATTATTGTTTTAATAAATATAACACAATATAAAGGCATTTAGTTTTTAGTTCATTTTACTAAAAATAGACAATTGCATATCAATAATGGGCATTTATTTTAGTAAATTTATTGAGTGATGATTTATTCCAAATTGGAAAAGTGGTATTCAGTTTTTGATTATTTGTTTGTGTCTTTTGTTTCAAATCTAAATCAGCAATACACATCTCAAAATGCTCTAGGTGAAGAGAGCCTAAGGTTATCCTCTTTATAATAATAGTTTGGGAAATGAATTACCCTAAAACTTAGTGGTCTCACACAACTGTCATTTAATATCTTACAGTTTCTATGGATCTGGCACCTGGGCATGGTTCACTTGAATGTCTTTGGCTCAAGGTCTCACACCATAATCACGCTGCTCACCGGGACTAATGTTATCTCAAGGCTTGTATGGGCAATTGATCCACTTCCAATCTCACCCAGGTGGCTGTTGGCAGGCCTCAAGTACCCTCTGGCTGTTGGCTGAAAAACTCAGTTCCATCAAGTGGGTGTTACATAAACATGCCCAAAATTGCTCTTATTTATTGGCCCAATGTTGTTTGCTTCTTCACAGAAGGCTATAACCATCAGCTCAAAATACATTGACACAAAACTAAAATTCACACACATTCAATTTCCCTTAATATAACTCAAATAAGTCTGCTTGGTTTTTTTTGTTTGTTTTGTTTTGTTTTTCTTTTAGCATAAATTGACTTCCTCTTTTGCATACCTCATGAAATTGTACTCAATGTCTGCTAGCCATACTTAAGATAAATCCTATGGCTATAAAAGACCCTAAACTACTTGGGGCTTTTAGAGCTTTCTGATCCAGTCCCTGCTTTGCTGCTGAGTGGCCTCACCTAGGTATCTAAGTCTCCTTTCTGATTTTGTGGAGTTCCTCCTGAAATTCTCTTGCCCTCTTCTCCTTCTGGGCAATGACCCACCTCTCCTTCTGGAAGGTCTGTTGGGAGAGATATCCTCTCACCCTGCAACTCTGTCTAGGCACTGGCCCTAAAGACTTGTTATATAACACTGCCATCTTGTGGTCCTGTATTTTCAGCTCCATGTTGACCGGAGCTTAAATCTTCAAAGAGCCACAGCAACCCACTCTACTGCAGGGCAAACCCATGGCCTGGCAGCTGCCTTCCCTCAGAGCCAACAAGCAAGAGAATGAGAGAGCCCCTAAGACAGAAGCCATGGTCTTTTTGTATAAATCTCGGAAGTGACATCTCATCATTCCTGCATCATTCCATATTCCATTCTTTATAAACAAGTCAGTATATTCTGCACATACTAAGGGGAGGGCGTTACAAAGGGCTCAAATAAATACCAGGAGACTGGGATTATTGGGAGCATCTTAGAGGCTCCATTCCACACAAATATGTGTGGTATCAAACATGTTAAAAAGAAAACTGCTTATTGTTGAAATCAATGTGCACTTAATATATAAGAATGTTTGCAAGGTCAAAGTGGCCATGAATTCTAATTCATGCCTAATATATAAAGGCAAGCATTTATTCTTAAGGGCCTCTGTAGTCTATGTAAATTAGAATATTATGTTATCAACATCGTCAGAGTTTAAATACAGCATTGCAGTGAATCCTTTTGTTGTTTTCTATAGAATTTTTTTAGATATACATTTCCCCTAATTTTCTAATTGCTTATATTACTGCAATATGTAAAAAACCTTGAAAGTTATGTTATCTTACTTGATATATATCTTGTTATTTTTATTTTGTATTAAATTTTATTTAATTCACATTTCCAGTTTTGGGGAGTCTGATCATTGCATGATGGCTGTAGGGAATTGAATTTTTCAGGTTGAACATCTAGATATTCAGATAATCATGTAACTCCTAAATTTCTAAAAAAATTGTGTTGTCTTGCAATAGTAAAATTTCAAAGTAAACTCTCTTGATTATCATTATTACTGATCATCAACATAAATTGAATCTTTTTTATAATGCTATTTGTAAAAATGACTTGCTTATTTACTTTAGAGGGAGGGAGAGAGAGAGAGACAGAAGGAGAGAGAGAGCACACAACTGGACAGGGCAGAGAACAGGAAAGAGTATCTCAAGCTGACTCCACACTGAGTGGGGCTTGAATCTCACAACCCTGAGATTATGACCTGAGCCAAAACCAAGACTCAGATGCTTAACTGACTATAACACCCAGACCCTCCTTTAAAATGCTATATTTTACAACACTTTCCACATACAGAAAAGTCATTTGATATTCACAGCTTTTTATGGTTATATTATTTTTCACTGTTTTTCACATTGTTTTGATTTAGAATCCACGTGAACCAAGAGTTAACTCAGAAACCAAAGGTTTTTTTATCCCAAAGGGATAATTTTGTAAGCACATAATATGACAAAATTGCTTTCTACAAAAAATTCTTTAGACTCTGCTCTTTTGCAGTATATATGGCACCATGCTGAGAATAATGATCTCTTCCTGATCCTGAAAATCTGACAATGTTGTGTAAGGTCAAAAGCTATTTTCACTTTAGAATGTGTTTTTCTTAAGTTATTGTTACTTAGGTTTCATTGAACTTTTAAAGCAGTGCAGAATCTTCTTTTCTTCAATATGTACAAAACATAATCATCTCACTTGGAACATTTGCTTCCCAAAGAAAATTCAAGAACATATAGCTACAAATATTCTTCTTTTGATAAACAGAAAATATACCCCATAACAGTGAATAATCTTGATATTATGGCTTCTTTCTTGAGATTTCAGGAGATTGTTAGACTGAAAGTTTCCATAGTCCTGTATTTTAAAGTGTTAGCTCTTTATAAGAGGTGTTTTTTTTTTCTTCCAAAAGTATAAGTTATGTGCCTCAGAAATTTATGGAGATTATTGGTTAGATCTTTGTTCTTTTCATTGTCCTTTCCCCAGGCACATTTCTACAAGAAACAAAAGAGAGCACTGGATTTATATGTACGTGATGAATCACTAAATTCTACTCCTGAAACCAATATTATACTATATGTTAACTAACTAGAATTTAAATAGAAACTTTAAACAAAAAGAAATGAAAGAAACAAATATATTTTTTGGGTACTGGCAAATAACTGGTTCTCCCTTTAATTTATTCTGGATACAAGTCACTCACCAAAGTATCTTGACTAAAGATTTTGTAATGCTTTTGGAGAGGGAAAAGACATTTCTTTATTTCCTGCAACAGATTTTTTTTTTTTTTTTTTTTTTTTAAGATTTTACTTATTTATTTGAGAGACTGAGAGAGAGAGCATGAGCAGAGGGAGAAGCAGGCTCCCCCTGCTGGGCAGGGAGCCCGATGTGGGGCTCGATCTTAGGACCCTGGGATGATGACCTGAGCTGAAGGCAGATGCGCAACCAACTGAGTCACCCAGGCACCCCCTATATCAGACATTTTTAAGAGCAAAAAATATTTTGTGATAGAGCAAATATAATGAACTGAAGTGTTGAGTCATTGATTCTCCTTTCCAGGGTTCTAAGTCAGTTTTGAAATTCACTTGTTCTTAAATATACTCACGAAATGCTTAAAAGTTAAAGCCCCAGCATAGGGGTACAAAGGAACACTTCTATTCTGAATTTATGTATTCATCAATTTACCTTGTTTAACTTGCTACCGTGAGGTTAGTTTATTCTAGAATCAAACTGGGGAATAGAGGTTGGAATGGCAGGTGGAGATAGGAAATGGGAAGAAGGGATTTTTTTCTCTTTATATTATGACCAAATCTACTTAAACTAGAAAATATATTGGCTAACTTAATCACACTGTGAATTATAATTATTTGAACTTTATTTCTTTATATAAATCCCCAATTACCCCAGAGATACATATTTTTATAGGAAATTATTCATTTCTTAGGTTAAGTGCTTCCACAAACTGGGTAGAAATCCACCCAATTTATCATTGACTAATGACTAAATTACTTACCTAAGAGAGTAACATGTTATTGATATTAGTTTTTCTTCTAAGTCTGGTTCAAATGCACTGATGCAATTCTCTTCACACCCTAAGTGTCTGGTAGGCTACTTAAGAAACCAATCTTTTCCAATAAGAAATCTTCCACAGGGAATCAGTCCTCATTTAAAAAGCAATTTTAAGGATGAAGTAGCATTTTTGTCCATGGTCTTTTTTTTTTTTAAATACATCTATTTCCCATTGATAACACTCTAAATGTTAGACATTTTTGGAAATATTTCTAAATGATTTAATGTGTACTTCTTTGTTTTCTTAAATAAAATCTACTAAACAGAATTGACAACTTTTTGATAATAGGCTATCATTTTGATCTGACTGTGTTATTATGGAAAAACTATGTTTATCCATTTCCATCTTTGGGGTTGACATTTCCGATTTCATAAAACACCTTATTTAACTTTGTGTGTATTTCCTACTTTACAAGAAATCAGTTATTCATGGTGTATAAATAACAAGTAAATAAATTTTGAATAACCATCATAAGGAATCCTCCTGAGTCAAGTGTTTAGGTTTGTGTGCTGAATTTTAAACAATTTTAGAGCGCTCATTTCCTCACCTCACTCTGTTAGCTGCATTTTAAGATGGTGGGGGAAGTTAGTGTAGTTTCTGCCAAAGGGAAAACACTAGAGACTATTTGAGAAGCATATGCTGTGCTAGAGAAGTGCTATGCTCACGGTGGCATCTGGACTTTGTCTTTCTAGCAAAAGACTAGATGGGTTAGTTAAATCCGGTTTGATAAACTCATCTTTGTCAGTATTGTCTATTTGCAAATTCTTCAACAGAGGTGGAGAATATGAAAAAAAAAAAAAAGTGATCATCCTTAAGTAGCTCTTCGTTCCATCCCTCCCCTGAACTGAGATCTGAAAACTATTTGTCAAATCTTGAGTGAACTTATAAAAAGTAGAATTCTTGGAGTCTGTGAATTGACATGTTAAAAGCAAGCTCTCAGTGGTGGTTGCCAAGGCTTTAATCAGAGAAAAGTGACTCAGTTTGAAGTAGTTTGAGTTCAAATAAAATATGTGCTAAGATTTCAGATATGGTACTTTATTTGAAAACCATTGCAGCAGATTTAATCTGAAAATAAGTTTAAATACCTGTGAGCATTATCTATTGAGCTGTGTTAGGGATGGCTTTCTATTTGATGTTGAATATTGTGCACTCTGAGATCACATTTTGTGCTAGATAGCATAAAATATAGAGTTTACAGTTTCTGAAATAGTTGAGTGATTTGTGCTCAACTTGACAATTTATAAGAAGAAATTAATGGAAATACTAACATTCTATAATACTCATGCAGAAGTCTGTATCACATTTTTCTGCTTGTTCAGATAAAGGTTTATTATACATCCATGGATTTTTTAAAAGTGTTCCATTCATGTGATTCTCTGCTTTTCAAGAGGTTTTCTGTTCCTCTTTTAAGAAGAAGAGATTGCCACAGTTTACATGCAGCTGCTTATTCTTCAGAAACTGAATGGGCATTGCAGAACATTGCCTGAAATTTAATTACTGTTTATGCCAATTTGGTTTTCTTCAATTTGTAGCAGAATGAAATGAACTGCTTCAGACTCATTCACTGATTTTATACATGTCACAAAAAATATTTTTTTCAATGTTGTGTTTTGAATGTCTGTCTATGTTTATTTACTTAAAATAAGGCAAAATACAAGTTGAGATCTTCAGAACTTTTAGAAGTTACTTAACTAACCACTATTCTTTGAAGCTAGGTTTTTATTCAGGGTATAGTTTAGAACAAATTGCTGGCAGAAATATCTAATCATTAAGATATGCATTGTTACTTATAGGATATGTACCATGAAGGATAATGAGTGTTGATGAATATATTATGATATATTATTTTAGTGTATTTTTAAGGCATGATGCTTATTTAGTGCAAAAAATTATAAACCATATTTTTACAAGACTGTTGACCTAATATTTTTTTTCAGGGCTTTAGGAATCTTAAATTACCCATGCTCTAATTTTTTTATATTAAAAAATAACCATTGGTGATCTGTGGATTATTATTATTATTTTTTTTAGATTTTATTTATTTATTCATGATAGTCACAGAGAGAGAGAGAGAGGCAGAGACACAGGCAGAGGGAGAAGCAGGCTCCATGCACCGGGAGACCGATGTGGGATTCGATCCCGGGTCTCCAGGATCGCTCCCTGGGCCAAAGGCAGGCGCCAAACCGCTGCGCCACCCAGGGATCCCTAATCTGTGGATTATTATGTATTATCAATTGTGTAGGTACTGGAGGCACTGCTGTACAAGGCAAAAATCTCCCTGCCTACATGAGGCTTATTTCCTAGTCACTGATTTTTAACACATGGGACAAAATTGAAATTTAAATGGAAAGCATTAGATACAACATAGAATATGTACAAATTACTCAAAAATTTAAAATGATATTTTATTATTTTTGAAATGCTGAACGCTAATGGGTGTCAGATAATATGCACTGTTTTGCAGGTGATGTCTGAAAAAACCATGTCTGCTAGGTGTCTTGTTATCAGGAATGTTATTATTAGCCACCTCTATTCCTGGCTGTTCCTTCCTGGTGCCTGTCCTACCTCAGTTAGTATCTATGAGAGTTCCTGTTACAAGCAAGAACTAAAAAATGTCTGAGCTGAGGAAATGTGTCTACAATTCCATCTAAATTGCTTGTTTGTCTCCTTGTTCCATCTAAATTGCTTTAGTTCTCTTAAAGTGATTTAGAAAAGTAACAGGTGTGCCATGCCTTAATTATGCTTGTGACCCCTTTACACTTTTTTTCTCTATCTTTAAAATAAAAGCGCAATGTTATCTCAATCCTAATCAAAATGGTTTAGCATTGCCAATGATATACACCAACAGTCCAAAACAGGAAAAATTTAAGCTCTAGAATAAACTTAAGTATTATAAAGTCATTCTCATTGATATCCAAAGAAAATAGCAACTCAAATTATCATATAAATTGTGTTTATTTGTATCATTTTTCAATAAATTGATGGTAGTCAAGCACTAGAAAATTAATGGAGATTTATTTTTAAATTATTTTTTATTTTTCTTTTGTTTCTTGTTTTAACTATTGCTTTTACTACATTAATTTTTGGTAGTTTGGGGCTGAGAATGCCAAGTTCCACAGTTTTATGTTAAATAAATTCTTATAGGTTCTTGAGGTGTCTCAAAATAAGGAAAACCTACATGATGGAGAAGGGGGAGAATAAGATTCAATGATGTAACTTTAACAATAGATATGTATTATATTTTTAGAAATATGGAATATGTCCCGTGCTAGTACTGGCTTTATATACTTTATATTTTCCCTTGTTTTAAAATGATTCTATTATGCGGAGACATTTTAAAACAAGAGTTTTCTTAGCCTTATGTTGGTGAGATCTGTTTCTCTGTGTGTATATGAAAGGTCCAAGCAGAACTAGGGCCTCACAAGAGGCCCCCACTGTCTTAGAAGAAGGTATGGGGAAGAGTTTGGTAATGGACATCCTCTATGGATACAACTCGTTATTTTTCTACCTGAAATGAAACGCTCTTCCATATACTCAAGATGACTGACAGTGTCAGTATCAATTATAACTTAACTTTTCTTATTTGGGATAGTAAGGGGAATCTCCCGTATTCTCTGACATTATAAAATATCAGGCACTCTAAAAGTCTGCACAGTACAGAGCAAAGTGTCAAGATTGAGTACTAATATATGCTTTTCCTCTTGTAATATGCAGATTCTCTTAGGGAAATTCCATGACTCAGATTTTGCCACATGATAGTCTCAGATGAAGGGTATTTTGTTATATAGTAAATGCATAAGGACTCCCTTCAGGATTTTTTTAAAATTTATTTTTATTTTTTTCCCTTCAGGATTTTTAAGGCAAGTAAGTCCAAGGAATTCCTAACTCATAGTATATCAAAGATTACCTGAAGATGTCACGTCAGAAAATTCTAATTTCTCATCACTGGGCAGTCATAGGATTGGCTACCCTACATATTGAGTAAAGTCTCCTTCTTTACAGAAAAGTCAAGGAAATTCTCTGAAGATAGAAAAGCAGCTAGCTTATCAAAATGACATCTCCTGTATTAGAGTCTGGTTTAGAAAGAGGCCCATCGTAACTGCTGCTCCTTTCTCGACAATGAATTTTACAATTATTTTAACTCTTTATGTTCTTATACTTATTCCTGTGCTTGCCTTATTTACCTTTCATGAGTGTTGTCTCTTTAGACATAGTGCCTAGCACAGTATTTTTTTTATAGTAGTTTGATTTGTTCCACTCTAATAAAAATCTAGAATTTAAATTCTAGAAATAGACTGAATTAACATTCTAGTTTGGCAGGCTGCATTCCAGGTTTTTGTGTTCAATTTATACAAAATGTATGCAAAATAAATAATATAGTTGTTTCATAATAAGGTCACAAAATTATTGGACTAAACTCTTGTCACTATTTTTATTTTTTACTAAAAATGATTTATCAATATGTTGTATCCCTGCCTTTTGGTATTTACAACTATTGAGACTAGTTGGAACCAAATAACACAGGAAACTATTTAACAAAAATGCTTCTTTGTGAATTTTTTAGATACTCACCATCCCATGATTTACAAAGCCATAGCAATTGTTGCCTCGGGGGGAAACCAATATGACATAGGCCAAAAAATCTCATAGATCATTTTTGAATTTCAAATTAGACTTTTTATAAGTCCATAGTGAAAAGTTAGTCTTGTGAACTATCATTTTATGCAGAAGTTTGCCTCTTTTGGAAAATAAAAATATTTGCTGAGTTCAAAATTGAGAGCCAGGAGGGACTGCAAATGATGAGTGAACCTACAAATGGTCATATAATTGGTCCTGGATTGCAAGTGACTGGTATGGCCACTGTTTAGTGAGACTAGATGGCAGGTTTGGCCACTGTTTAGTGGGACTGGTCTATAGTCGTGGCTAGGTGCTGCAAAAGACCCCTGTCTGTGCCTTGCCCTCTCCTGCGGTCAAAACTCTTCTCAGGGAGTCAGTAAAGCCCCTTAGATTGTTTGGGGTTTCCAGAGCAGTGGGGGCTGCCCCAAATTTGTGCCAATGTCAACATGATGATTGACAAAGTCCTCATCTCTCTGTGAAATGCCACAGTGGCATGGAAATAGCACATGCGGTATTTAGGCAGAGGGGGGTCTGAGAGACTCCTACTTACCTGGTTTTCTCAAGCTCAGTCAACTTCTACTCCGTCTACTAAATTTCCCTTTTCTTTTGGGAGTAAGGACAACCATTGTGGAGAATTACAATTATTATAATATCAGTATGAAAATGTCGATATTGGGAGCTATTTGACAAATTCATTTCCTGTATCTGCCTTTGTAAAAATTCTAACAGATTAACATTTACTTTTATGTAAGTGTCAATCGATAAATGCCTATTTTTATTACAAAATATTTGGTTTATTACAGTTATAGCATTATTGTAAATAAATATAAGCTATGAATCTGGTAAACATTCCACAAAATCCAAGTTAGAACATTTAAAAAATTTTTTCATTAAAGGTGATAAGATGATAGAAATAAAAAGAGAGCAAATTCACAAAGAAACACTTAAAATACTTTTTTTTTTACACAAAAAAACATATCTAGGTAACATGTATTTGCATTGCTAATGTTTTCTAGTAAAAATTACAAGAAGAACATGCTGTTTTCAGTGAGGTAAGAATTTGTAAGTTACTGTTAGATTCTTCATCAGCACTACTTATTTAATTGAAATATATCCAAAATAATATATTTCTTCCATGCTTATGACTAAATATGTCGAGTACTAAAGAGACTTTGAAACTTTAAATAACACATGCACAGTACTTTGATTTGACATTTGACTTTGACTCCACAAGTAACTGAAGCAGGAATCATATCTTGGACAAAAGACCATCTTAGACTGCCTTTAAGAGCATGCCTGTTAAAAGAAAAGGCAAAACACCAAGGAAGTACAACCAATAGGGATAATCTCAATGTGATAGTGACAAAACAGTTCAATCACATCCTCTCTGTTTGGGAGTTTTAAATGTAGTACCAAGGGAGAATGGGCAGTAGAATCCATATAGAGCATAGGAGGAGAAACAAAGAGAGAGAGCGTAGAGCTGGGTGGTTAAGATGGAACTGTCACTAGAACAGGAATGCCAGTTTCATACCCTAACTGAGTTATTACTAAAGCCTGCATCTGTAATTCCTGAAAAATGTCTTTTGCTTCCCCCTCTTTTTTTGTGCATTCTCTCTCCAATAAACTCCATTTTGAGAAATAACTTGGGAATGCCTATTGTTTGTATCTTGCATGAACCTATTTTACCCATACCTTCAGAACTATTGCAAGAATTTAAGCCAGAGGGTACGTCTTGAAATCAGGATAATTAAGATGTCTTTTCAACACCACCACCACCAACAAAGTGCCACAGATGAAATAAAAGATCCATCATTCCACAGTGTGGTACTGCCCAGTAGTTGTAGGGATATTATAAAATCTTATGCAACTGAAAATTTTCTATAACAATTTTGTTCACAATAAATATTAGTTATATTTGAGAGGGCTCTCTTAGTGCTAAATAGCCAATTTTGTTTTTTCTCCTTCATTGTGTATGCAGCATTTTAATAATATGATAATTAGATTACCTAAAACCTATAGAAATATTTTCAATAAACTTTAGCCTCTACAAATAGGCCAGATCTAAACTTTAACATTCATTCTCATATACACATTTCAAACCAATGTTAAAGTGAACGTTAACAATATTGGAATTAAGGTATCAAAATGTGGTAGCTATTTTTTAAAAATAAAGCTGTGTTTCCATGTTTTCTCGATTATATGTTCGTGATGATATAACAGAGCTCCTGGGGAGAGGCACTATTTCTTCATAGAAATCAGACTCTAGCACAGCCTACACTTGCCTTGCAGAGTATTCCCTTGAATGGCCTTTCTCTAGTTGTGCAAATATAAAGCAAGAAAGCACACATTTCCCTAGAGAACAGAATAAAAACATTTCTAGGTTAACAAAGTCACTACTCTATGTTCTTGGATTGCCATGCTAAACACTAAATTATGGTCACCTGTGCAACATGATCAAGGAGCCTCTTAGGAGGAATGTAATTGACATCAGGACCCTTTTCCCTCAATATTCTTGGAATGTCTGTGATAGGATAGGAAGCTTCTAATTCATCATGTCTTCTGGAAAGAAAATTATCCAAATTCTTAAGAGGAAAATTCATCTTGTGGAAAGTGGAGGGCTTACTTGGGACCTAATCCCAATCTCTGGACTGGTAAAACTAGTTTTTATCATTGTAAGGATAGGTTTATATGCATCTCTGCCTTTAGTATGATATTCCATAATATGTGGATTTTTAAAAAAAATATTTATTTATTACTTATTTATTTATTTAGATAGTGAAGGGTGGGAGGACCATGGGAGGGGGGTAGGCACAGAAGGGGAGAGAGAGAGAGATTCCAAGCAGATGACATGCTGAGCATGGAGCCCAACATAGGGTCTGAACTCACAACCCTGCGATCATGATCTGAGCTGAAATCAGGAGATGGATTTTTAATGGAATGAGCCTCCCAAGTGCCCCTAATGTGTTGATTTTTTAAAAGAACTTATAATCAAGTTTTTAAAGAACATAAGGGTTTACATACAGCTTTATATAAATATTGACGAGTCAAAATAATTGCATGAGTAAATTTAAAACCAATTTAAAAAAATCTTAATTGCTTTCAGCACTATATTCTACTAGAATGATAGCATCATTAATTTCAATGTCTTTTTCTTATTTGCTTAAATAATTTTAAGTAAATCATAAGACATGAAAATGAATGATGTCTCCCCCCTCTAAATAAGTATTAATTTTCTATTTGAAGGTTAAGTATAATTTGGATTGAACCAATCATTTAAATCCCCTTAATTCTTTTAATATAAGCCATTTGATTTGTATACACAATGTTTAGAAGGATGGTACACTGGAAAACCATACTATAAATGATAAATATTGTGTTACTTTCTAGGCAGGCAACTGTTTATTCTATTTATTCCTTTATTACGCAAAAATATATTGAGCCCCTACTAATGTTGGTGCAGTTCTAGGCATTGTGTATGCAATAGTGAACAAAACAGTCCTTGACCTCATAGAGTTTAAATCTATTTGGAAGGGAGGCAGAAAAATAATTAGATAACTTCAGACGGTGATAAGCATCCCAAAGAAAGATAAGAGTGTGAGGGTGGGAAATATGGAAATGATTGCTATTTTATATAAGTTGGTCAGAGAGAGACTCTTCTCAAAAGGTGATCCATTTTTATAAGCACCTGAAGAAAGTGAAAATGAAAACAGCAGGCCCCTGGAGCAGAAGTGTGTTTGGTGTAGTCCAGGTTTAGCAAGAAGGTCATTGTGGATATTTTGGAGTAATACTGGAATGTTAGTATAGGAAGTGAGACCAGAGGATTAGTCCAAGGCCAGAGCATGTATTGCCACGTCCACAACTCATTTTTATTTTGGTTTTTGCTCCACATGAGAAGGGGAGCCATTGGAAAGTTTTGAGCAGAGGAGCTTCTAGATTTAGCAAATAAAAACCACTGGTTGCCCAGTTAAATTTCAACCTCAGATAAACAATGAATACATTTAAAAAATAAATATGTCTCACATATTACATGGCACATGCTTAGTTATTCATTATCTGAAATTCAGATGAATAGGGTATCCTGCATTTTAAAGATTTTATTTATTTTTTTATTTATTAATGAGAGAGAGAGAGAGAGAGAGGCAGAGACACAGGCAGAGGGAGAAGCAGGCTCCATGTGGGGAGCCCGACACAGGACTCCATCCCAGGACCCCAGGACCCCAGGATCATGCCCTGGGCTGAAGGCGGTGCTAAACCTCTGAGCCACCTGGGCTGCCCAGTATCCTGCATTTTAAAGAGATTTTCTCACTTCTATGTGGTAAATAAACTTTTTGGTAGGGCAGAAATAGAAGTTGGTTGAATCTGTTTGAATAGATTCAAATACATTCACTAATCTGTAATCTAAAATTGCTCTCTAAAATTTGCAGGTAGCTTAGTGGAATAAGCACGTGGAAAGATAGGTGAAGTGTGTTCTTTCTGTAACTATCTGCTTTGCTCAACTGTCTTTGGAAATCAATAAAATATCTCTAAAGTAGATACAATTTATTTTATTAGAAAAATGAAACAATCTTCTACAAAAATAGATTCTAAATTATAAAAATTAGAAAGTAGACCAAATAAGTTAGGATGTAGAGACTTGAACAATTATAATGAATTGTTTCGACCTAATGGACAAATTAGAATATTACTCCTAGTAATTCTAGATCATAACATTATTTTTCAAACATATACAGTGCATTTGCAAACATTGTAAATATTGCATTTACGAACATATTAGACCCAAAAGCAAATCACGAAATCCTTCAACAGTGAGACCAAGGTATGCTTTTCAAATAAAGTGCAATTATAGTACAAATCAATGATAAACTATAAATAAGATATCCCCCATATATTTAGATATTACAAAGTACATGAATGTATTAAGAAAATATTTTAACAGATAACAAAATAATGCATACCAAATCTTCTTTGAAATAGCTAAAGCAGCATTTTGAAGACATTTACAATGCATACCTTAGAAATAAACTATCATCTCAAAAGGTTGGTTACAAAATGAATCCAAAAAAGTAAACAGACTAAAACTCTACATTTAAGAGAAAAATAAATAGAAAATATACAACTCAGCAAAGAAATTCAATAAAGACAAAAAAAAGTTTCTTCAAAAGAATAGTACAATTGACAAAACTATGGCTACTTATGAAGAAAGAAAAGATATAAATATATAAGTATCAGTAATGACAGTGGGTGTGTACAGATGGAATAGAGTTTAAACAGATCATATAAAAGTATATTATGAACAAGCTAATAGCAATACATTTGAAAATAGATATGAAATGAGCAACTTGCCAAGAAAATTGAATGCCGAGGTGCCTGGGTGGCTTAGTTGGTTAAGCATTTGCCTTCAGCTTAAGTCATGATCCCAGAGTCCTGGGATTGAGGCCTGCATTGGGTTCCCCGCTCAGCAAGGAATCCGCTTCTCGACCTTGTTCCCTCCTACCTGCTGATGCTCTCTCTCTCTTTTCCTCTCTTTCAAATAAATAAATAGATAGATAGATAGATAGATAGATAGATAGATAGATAGATAAATAAAACCTTTAAATCTTTTAAAAATAAAAAAAGTTGAATGTCATCAATATTTTTATGTAAGTAAAATTCAAGGTCATGATGGCTTGACTTTTTTGTAACCAAACAAATAAGAAATGAATATTTTTAATTTTATAGAAGCTCTTCTAGGGAAGAGTACAAGAAAGCTCAATTTATTTCAGGAGGCTGGAAAACCTTGACACCCAAATCTGACAAGGATAGTATAAGAAAAGAAAATCACTAACCAATTTCACATAGGAGCATAGGTGTAAACGTTCTCAAAAATTTTTGCAAGCCCAAATCAGAAAATACATGTATAGGAAGATAAGTCTTAAACAAAGTTGATGTATCTCAGGGAATGCAAGTTTCATTTAATATTAAAAATCAGTAAATGTAACACAGTATCTCAACTAATAAAGCTGTGTTCACCTCAGTAGAAGCAGAAATAATATTTGCAAAAATTCAGCATTCATTCATCATAAAAAGAATATTGACTTCATGATCTTTTAGCAAAGTGAATATTGAGGAGAACTTCTTTAATCTGGCAAAACTAACCAAAACCAAAATAAAACAATAACAAAAAACCTACCACAGACATTTTACTTTCTTTTTTTCTTCAAAAATGGAAACTATATTTTAATCTTCTGAAATGTCTTACAACATATCTAATCACCTACCAGAATCTCTACCCTATGTTAGTGCTATACCTTTTCACCAAAGATGTATTCTCCGTGCTCTTACCTAATACGTGTTCCCACCACTTTTGCCTACAGAGATGTGTCTTGAGAAATTCTCTTTACTATATGATCAAAAATCATCTTTTTTTAAACTGAGTCAACACCTCAGTATAACACTTTATCCCATGTTTAACAACAAAACAAAATATACAGTGTCTGTAAGTCCAATTTACCTTTTATTTTTTTAAATTTACCTTTTAATAGAAGCAACCGTCTATTTGCTGAATAATCAAGGATGGAAGGATGGATGAAGCAAAATTAAGTCATCCATTGATTCAAAAGATTTTTCACTACATCTGTTATTTTTCCTTTTTGGGTGCACGTCTTTTCCTTATTTTTGACATTTGTGAGGTTAATGAGATTCATGAAAGAGTCCCATAAATGTCAGCTCATTGAGTTGTGCTTTTCTGATTATTGCTTCATCTACCTCATTTATCCTATTTGATCTGGAACAATTTCTTTCTGCTATGGGTTTAAATCATAGAATTATAATTGTTGAAAAGTAGAACCATTTTCCGCATTATGGAATCGGATTTTTAAAACACCATTTTATACTTCTCTCATGTCCCATCTTGATATGTCTTACATCTACAATTAAGGGAACATTGGGTAGGGACTTTTAGCCACAGCTAATTTAGGAAATGTATTATTTTTTGTCTACATTTACATTTATATAATCAGAGGTCTTGGGGTAGAAACATATAACTTAAAAGAGAAGCTTTGAACATCTCATGGCATAATTATTGGTGTCATATTTAGACACTGAAACCCAGTGGAATAAGGTTCAGTAAAAATGCATGTGTTTGTGGGAAAAGTTTATTAAAATGGTCTCCTATGTGTGATTGAAATTGGAGGGATGTTTTAAAATTTGCTATAAACTTATTATCAAGTAAAAAAATCATAATTTGTGAAACATAAGTGACTCCTCCAGATTTTGTTTTCTGGAGTTTTTTGTTATTCAGCATTTGTACCCCAACCCCACATTCACTCCTTTCAATTCTCAGGCTTTCTTTCCTCTGCTGTGAGCCTGGGCACATCAGCTGCTATGAAGTTCACTGCCTCATCTCTCTTGCTGGCTGGTTTGGGCTTGGTTCAGCGAGTTAGTATCTGAGATTGAATTTCTTGAAAATAGACTTTGAGATGGAGAGTTGTTTGGAGATCAGTCAGGATTCCGCTTGAAAGATATACTTGCAAGGAAATACAGTAGGCTATATTGGCAAAGGGAGAAGCTCTGCTACAATGTGAGGACATCTGAAGCCTCAGTCTTCCCAGGGTAAGCTCTGGAGCTTCAGAATTGTTCCAGTGTATTCCAGTTTGTAGCCCCACTTCAACCAACCACTGATTGGGCATTGCTCTTCAGAGAGAAGTTTCCTTTGGTGAGGCAGTTCTTTGAAGCCAAGGATATTTCCTTGAGAATTTCCCTGTAGCTGTGAACCATCAATAGTTAAATATTCCTAGCAGGAGGAGGATAGATGCCTCATTTTTAAGAGGTGATCTAAGTAGAACAGCATATAATCCAGTAATGAGAAAAAATGACACAAGATCAGAGAGTGGAAGAAAAGATAGGGTTGGTTTTTATGTTCCCTCAGGGCCACGTCTTCTGGCAGTGAATATTTTCCAGCACAGATTGTGGACAGCTTTTCTTTTATGGCCCCATCTCTCACCAAGCTACTTGACCCCTTCAACCCCAGGAAAGGCAATAGCTTAGTATTATTGCTATTCTCTGAGTTCATCAATCTTTTGCTTGTTTCACAATATTTTTACACTTTTGTAAATATAGTGTTAATTGAAGTCTCTTGAAAAATCTGAATTTGATTCTGTTTCTTGTTTGAACATTCACTAATAAAATGGCCAAGCCTTAATGCTGACATTCTTTTGGTTTTATTGGGTATAAGATGACATATTTCTTTATGAAAGAGGAGATTTTTGACAAGAATTGATATTTATTATAAGCTATATCTTTGGCATTCATCTAATTGATTAAACCATTTGAGGGTACACATTAAATGTTAGCTGGGCTGGGTAAATCAATGATTCTTTTTACCTATGCTAGAGGCTGACCAAGGGATCATAATGTGATTTTGGCTAGTCAAGTCTCTCCATTCTGACATGGTAATTCCAGAGGATTGTCAAATCGTTAAGAATAAAAGTCGAAGTTTATGTTGTATATCAACCTACAAGGCTACATATGGTCTGCTCCTCATTGTGTCTTTGGCATTATTTCCTATCATCCTTCCCATTTTCTCTCTACTACAGCTACACTAGCCTCCCAGCTTGTTCTTTTTTTTTTTTTTTTTTTAGATTTTATTTCATTATTTTGAGAGAGAGCCTGAGCAAGGGTGGGGGGAGGTGAGGGAGAAGAAGAAACAGATTCCCCGTTGAACAGGGAGCCCAATGTGGGGCTCGATCCCAGGACCCCGGGATCATGACCTGAGTTGAAGACAGACAACCAAATGAGTCACCCAAGTGCCCCTCCCAGCTGGTGTTTAACTGACCAAACACTCCATCTTCAGGCTTCTACTTGGACAGCTCTTCCCCCAGATAGCTTTGTGGCATACTTTTATACTTTTTTTGTTTTTTATCAGACTTTTCCTGACCATTTATCTTAAATACTACCCCAACTCCCTGACTCCAGCAGAAGTCCCAGTCCCCACCAACCTGCTCATTCCCTACCCCCTTTACAGGACTTTTAATTGTTGAAATATTGTCTGTATTCTTAGGATATATTTATGGCTCCCTCCCTCCATGAAATAATCTCCATTAGGGCAGGTTCTATGACCACAGTTAGGGCTTGTCCAATAGGGCTCATGACACTGCCTAACATATGGTAGAAACTCAACAATTACTTGTTAACTGATTGAATGAATGAATGAATGGTGAGGAATTATGGTAGAAAGAGAAATTGAAATATATGAAAATATATTCTTTTCTAGAAAAGAATAAGACTTCCCTTCTTATGGGCCCCACTTGGGTCTGCTACAAACTTTAATGAAAGGGAGTCCTTTCCGAATGCTCCATAACACAAGACTTCTTTTATTGTACCAGCTGCATGGGGGATGAAGACAAAACAATCAATACAAGGAAGAACAAATTTGAAAGAGGAAGACATCTCAGAGGATAAGCCAAGAGATTGCTTGACTCAGTTTGAATCTGTTTATAATCCCTAACCTATTCCATTAGCACAGTGCACTATTTGTGTCCTTGAATCACGTTCAAGGTTTCTTTCCACCTCGAAGTAATGGTGCCAGAGGTAAGAATTGGGGAGCAGAGGAGGAGTGGATTGTGCCAGAGCAGCTCCAATAGCATAGCAGTCATTCTGAATCTCAGCTAGTTAATTAAAAAGTAATTTCTAAGTCTCACCTCCAGGAATTCAGATTCTGAGACTCAACGTATAGTTGAATGATGCACATTTGTTAAAAAAAAAAAACAAGTGGTTATATAATGTAATATAAATATTCACCTTCAAAAACATTTGTAATGTAATAGGACAATTATTCGAAATAAGCCAGAAAATTGGCTGTTATGATGCCAAAGAGCAAATGTGAAAATTATTTTGAGTCAAAATATGAGAAAAGAAGATACGTGTTATACAAAAGTGCTAATGTGCTAGCTGGAAGTTTATTTTCTCATCTTCTAATTATCTTTGGTACATAAATTCTTACTTTGATTTACATAAGGTTAAAGGCTTAAGCAACCTCTCTAACAGTATTTTCAAAAACCTGCAGATGAAAGCAAACACCAGTGTTTAGAAAGAAAGCAAAGGTCAACTATACCTTATAGTAATATCAACTCAGATTGATATGCAAATTATAATTAATTCCTATGGCAACATGAACCTTTTTAAAATGCTGGAGCAGTCATGCCTTTTTCCCTAAATTTACTGACAATGCTTGAAGAAAAACGTATACAGGAGATGTGGTGGCCAGAATTTTTCTACTCTATGCTATCGTTAGCTGACTCATCTATAATTATGAAATGCAATTCTGTTTGGTGGACTATGCCAATCCTGAGGTTCATCTTGCTTCTTTTTTACTAGATCAGAAATTCCATGGGAATGAGTTCTTTGCTGGGAGGAGTGCCTGGCAAATAACTTCATGATGCTCATCTATTCCTTTCCTAAATATTTACTGAGCACATTTGATGTAATGGACAATATTATTATTACATAATAGTAAAAAAAAAAACCCAAATTCTGAGAGTACATAGAAGAATAGACAGTTCTTGGCTTTAAGGTTGCACTGTATATAGAAAGTTCTCTTAAATGGGCTTTAGAAGTGAATTACTCCTCTTCCACAAATACTATTTCAATTGTGAAGTCTCCATCTCTGATATTTGATATTATCTCTAATTTCATATTTAAAGTACATTGTTAGGGGTGCATGGATGGCTCAGTTGGGTGAGTGTCTGCCTTCAGCTCAAGTCATGATCTCGGGGTTGGGACCAAGCCCTGATGTCGGGCTCTTTATTCAGCAGGGAGCCTGCTGCTTCTTCTCCCTCTGTCCCTCCCCCTGCTTATGGTCTCTCTCCTTCTCTCTCTCTCTCTGTGTCTTTCACAAATAAATAAACTCTTTTTTAAAAATAAAGTACATTGTTAAAACCACAATGCAATTTTCACTGTCACTAGAAAGGTGTTTGTAATAGCTTCTTGGACAGTTAAAACTGAAAATAGCTTCTAATCCTAATTTAATCTTGATTTACTTATGAACACCCTTAAATTTTAGTCTCATCATAGGGTAATGATATTTGAAATGACTATATTTGTATTTATTTTTTAAAGATTTATTTATTTATTGGAGGAGGAGGGACAGGTGAGAGAGAGAGAGAGAGATTGAGATTCTCCAGCAGACTCTCTAGAGTGAGGAGAATGATTTGGGATTTGATCCCCTGACCCTGAGATCATACCCTGAGCTGAAATCAAGAGTCAGATGCTTGACTGACTGAGCCACCAGGTGCCCCAGTATCATATTTTTTAAAGTATAAAAAATCTCTAATACAGGTTCTACTCATCTAATTTCAAAATCTTATTTTTAAAGCTGGTGTAAAAAATATAGTCACAGAGTCATACTAATGTTTTATTTTTTTATTTTTTTATTTTTTGTTTTTTTTAACTTTTATTATTATTATTATTATTATTTTTTATAGAAGTAATGTCTATTGGTGTTCAATTTACTAACATACAGAATAACACCCAGTGCCCGTCACCCATTCACTCCCACCCCCCCCCTCCTCCCCCTCCACCACCCCTAGTTCGTTTCCCAGAGTTAGCAGTCTTCACGTTCTGTCTCCCTTTCTGATACTTCCCACACATTTCTTCTCCCTTCCCTCATTTTCCCTTTCACTATCATTTATATTCCCCAAATGAATGAGAACATATAATGTTTGTCCTTCTCCGACTGACTTACTTCACTCAGCATAATACCCTCCAGTTCCATCCACGTTGAAGCAAATGGTGGGTATTTGTCATTTCTAATAGCTGAGTAACATTCCATTGTATACATAAACCACATCTTCTTTATCCATTCATCTTTCGTTGGACACCGAGGCTCCTTCCACAGTTTGGCTATCGTGGCCATTGCTGCTAGAAACATCGGGGTGCAGGTGTCCCGGCGTTTCATTGCATTTGTATCTTTGGGGTAAATCCCCAACAGTGCAATTGCTGGGTCGTAGGGCAGGTATATTTTTAACTGTTTGAGGAACCTCCACACAGTTTTCCAGAGTGGCTGCACCAGTTCACATTCCCACCAACAGTGTAAGAGGGTTCCCTTTTCTCCGCATCCTCTCCAACATTTGTTGTTTCCTGCCTTGTTAATTTTCCCCATTCTCACTGGTGTGAGGTGGTATCTCATTGTAGTTTTGATTTGTATTTCCCTGATGGCAAGTGATGCAGAGCATTTTCTCATATGCATGATTTACAATTGCACCCAAAAGCATAAGATACCTAGGAATAAACCTCACCAAAGAGGTAAAGGATCTATACCCTCAAAACTATAGAACACTTCTGAAAGAAATTGAGGAAGACACAAAGAGATGGAAAAATATTCCATGCTCATGGATTGGCAGAATTAATATTGTGAAAATGTCAATGTTACCCAGGGCAATATACACGTTTAATGCAATCCCTATCAAAATACCATGGACTTTCTTCAGAGAGTTAGAACAAATTATTTTAAGATTTGTGTGGAATCAGAAAAGACCCCGAATAGCCAGGGGAATTTTAAAAAAGAAAACCATATCTGGGGGCATCACAATACCAGATTTCAGGTTGTACTACAAAGCTGTGGTCATCAAGACAGTGTGGTACTGGCACAAAAACAGACACATAGATCAGTGGAACAGAATAGAGAATCCAGAAGTGGACCCTGAACTTTATGGGCAACTAATATTCGATAAAGGAGGAAAGACTATCCATTGGAAGAAAGACAGTCTCTTCAATAAATGGTGCTGGGAAAATTGGACATCCACATGCAAAAGAATGAAACTAGACCACTCTCTTGCACCAGACACAAAGATAAACTCAAGATGAAAGATCTAAATGTGAGACAAGATTCCATCAAAATCCTAGAGAAGAACACAGGCAACACCCTTTTTGAACTCGGCCATAGTAACTTCTTGCAAGATACATCCACGAAGGCAAAAGAAACAAAAGCAAAAATGAACTATTGGGACTTCATCAAGATAAGAAGCTTTTGCACAGCAAAGGATACAGTCAACAAAACTCAAAGACAACCTACAGAATGGGAGAAGATATTTGCAAATGACGTATCAGATAAAGGGCTAGTTTCCAAGATCTATAAAGAACTTATTAAACTCAACAGCAAAGAAACAAACAATCCAATCATGAAATGGGCAAAAGACATGAACAGAAATCTCACAGATGAAGGCATAGACATACTAATGTTTTAAACTGAAAAATCAACTCCAAACTTTCTTAGTGGCTGAAACACTTAAAATGCTCTCCCATAAAGGTAAAACAATTTATTATTAGCAAAAATAAATAAATAAATTCTCTTCTATCTAGATCTTTTGTGGTAAATGAAAAATGAATTTTAAATTCTTTCGTCTCAATAGTTATTCAGAATAGCTTCTAGACAATAATTTTAACTTCCCAAAGCCAATTGTTTTTCTGACAATTACTGTAATTGGTAGCAGTCTCATTTAATTTTAATGAGCTTTTATCTAGCTACTGCATGTGCCATATATTTAAATCAATAAAATGTTTTAAAAATCAAAAAAGAATTGAATACTATAAAGCATGGCTATTTAAGAAAAAAAACCTCCTATGTTTGTTTATTTGGTATTATTGTTTCAGATCAATGAAATTTTTAGTATTTTTTTTTGCACAAAATTCTATTCCCTGATGATGAGTTAATAGTCACAAAAATTTAACTAACTTCTCTCACTTATATGTTTATCAGTATGTTTAATTTTTTGTTATAAGGTTTTCATTTTAACTTGGACTGGCTTATAATGAATGAAATGCCAATTTTGCTATCTCTGCTAACTATTGTAGGGGGACCTAGTATCTGAAAAACTTGTACTTTTATTTTAGACAAACCTGTATACCTTGATGAGAACAATGGAAGCTTTCAGTTTTTGTATCTTTGTATAGATTACCATTCAGAATTCTGTTCACTTATATGATGCATATTAAATATTAGTTATAGATTCAATGGTTTTATGAATACTTGACATAATCAGACTTGAATCTAAGTACTATTATTAATCAGATCTGAAAGTATATTAATGGGGAAAGGAGCATATGAATTTGCTGCCTTTGTTATTTTGTTATTGTTATTTTGTTATTTTGTTATTCCACAGGGCCCTGTAGATGAGCCCTATTTACTAAATATTAGATATCCTTTTTGTGGCCTGGCTATTATTTTAGTTCAGGCCTGCATTTTCTCTTGCCTAAAATTTTTTACTAGTTTTAGTTTTCTTTGCCTTATATGGTTACTATGCTCCATTTTTTCTTTTTTAATTCATCCTATGCACGTCACCTCTAAACCCTGCACCTCGCTGTATGAGATCTCAGTATTGCGGTAAATGACAATTGAGTCTTTTTTATTGTTATCCTGGTCACTCACGCTTTCATCTAACACTGGTGTCTCTTTCTACTCTTCCGAAAAGGCTATACCTACTCATGCCTCATTACATTTGCAGATATTCTTCCTTCTGTATGAGTAAGCTCCTTCAAAATTAGAAAGAAATAAAAGTGATTGAGACATTTTTATTAAAATGGTAATATAGTGCCTACCTAATCTGCATACGCAAGCATTCAAAATATTGGCTGTTTTTTTTTTTTTCTACCCTGTACCCTTAGAGATACTGTTCTTCATGAAAATACCTGAATAGTTATTGTAACTCAGTGGAAAACAACATAAATGTTCCCTTCAGATACATGGACCATACACAAAGCCATTAAATAAATGTAATTTACTGAACTGTTAATTTAATATGATGAACCATACTCACCACATAGCAACACCATCAACAAAACTACCATTAACATATACATCTGCAAATAAGTGGTTTTAATGCTTCTTTGATTTCTTTGCACTAATAAGTGGTTGGGATCTTAACCCTATCTTTCTCTCTCTTTAACATAACAGCTTTGTTTTCTGTTAAAATGCCTGTTATCCATTATACTCATATGCTCTGTACACTGTCCCAGTCTGCAATCCACTACACTCTGTACCTTATGGTGTACTCTAGACCAGACAAGTTGCTTTCCTTTTTTAGGGAAGATATATTACATGAAGAGAAGGCATCTCAGCAGTGCCTGGGGTTCAGAGATTAAAGAATATTTTCCATTTTGCTCACATGCTGATCCACGCAAGTACCTTAATCTAGTTCTCAGGACTTTACATTATGTCTTTGACTACTGGGTCTCAAAATTAAATTTCCTCCAGACAGTTCCTCCGTTTCAGTGGAAGAAACTTACATTAAAAAACAAACAAGCCAACAAAAACATAAACAAAACAACGACTAACTTGTGTTTACCTAACTTTTTAACCATCTTTTTTGCCTTCGTGTATGTAATACATTTGGAATGTCCTTCCGTTCTTTGTTTTCCTGTGAACTTTACAGAACCTTCATTGCCTACTCAAACAATTACATCTAGGATAATGTAGGACCCAGTAGTTCCTGCCTCATGGTCCTCTACCAACTGGATCAAACTTCTAGTGTTTATCTGCTCCAATGTCATGGATTATTTGTTAGTCAATCCTACTCGGCTATAAACAATAAAGAACACTGTATTAGTATTGGATGTTGCTATAATAAGTCACTACAAGCTCAATGATGTAAAACAAAAGAAATATACTCTCTCACAGTCTGGGTGCCAGAAGTCAAAATCAAGGTGTCAGCAGGGACGTATTCCCTCTGGAGGGTCTAGAGAAGAATCCCATTTCATGCTGTTTCATGCTTCTTCCAGCTGGTGGCTGCCAGCTTTCTTTGACTTGCATGGATTACTTCAACTTCAGCCACCATGGGCCCATCATCTTCTCTGTGTGTCTTCTCTTCTCTCCGTATTAACACTGTCTCTGCTTCCCTCTTGTAAGGACACATGTGACTACATTCAGGACCCACCTGCATGATCCAGGATAATGTCCTTATCTCAAAATTCTTAAAAATAATCACATTTTTTTTGTCATGTAAGGTAATATTCATAGGTTCTGAGAATTAGGTCCTGAATCTTGGGGAATATTTTTAAATCTACCATAGACATGGTCCATATTTGGATCATTTTCACATTGTAAGTGCCTAACTAATATTTCTATCATGTAGAAATTTAGTTGAATTGCCTTGTGTTTTCTTTCAATGCTAAACATCACTTGGTCAGCATTGACTTATGCTTAAAACCAAACATTTCAAAGCAGGTAATAGAAGAGTTTCAGGGGAAATCAAATATTATTAAGACAGCAGTGTCATTATATTCTATCTGTTAACTTATTTTCCACTATGACCTTTTGAGATAAATATTGTTATCATCATATGACCTCTTACATGAGTAAAGAGCTTTAGGAGGTTTAAGTGATTTTCCTGATATCTCTAAGGTCAGGTCTAGACTTAAATCCAAATTTTTTTCTAACTCAAACCCCATTATTCTTCAGTGAAGTCATAGTGCCTGAAAAGTAAATATTAAGGATAAAATAAAATACTCCTCAGGATGACTTATATAATAGCATAAATTACAACATGAAGTGTCCTTGATCATTAAAATGTCACACTTGATTTAAGATGGAAAAGCTGACAGTTTTCTTTCCTTGCATTTGTTAATGATAAATGTGAACTTTAAGCAGTGACTATCTAGCCATAAATTGTTATAAGCTCTCCCATTTGTTTTGCTGATGCTCTATATAAATGAGTATTGAGGAGAGGAGTTTTGTTTATTCCTTTATTTATCATGGCTTAAATGTTGCAAAACATTGCGAACTGCACAATCCTACTGCCAACAAATAATGAATAATTATCTAGTACTGGGGTTCTAAATAAGACCCATACCAACAAACAGATGTCAGTAGGATTTTGGCTCCAGGTTTTTGCCTGCAGGAAGTCATTAAAAGATAAGTAGAAAATCAAGTCTGTTCCCTTGGTAGCAGAATTTTTACCCTTTGGAGCCATACAGGGAGGCTTATTTTCGGACAGCAGCAATAGCTCCCACATTAGATGGTAATCGCTCTTGTATTTATAGACTCCTTGTAAAATCAATCTCAAACGGGCAATGAAATGATCTTCTCTGTATTTACTTTTAAGCTATTTTTAAAAAGTAGTTCTGAACAAACTGAAGCAACATTTTAAACAATCCTACCCCTCAGTAAATTTCATAGTTCAATCTTACAAAATCATATTGTGGTCTATTTGTTTGCTCCTAATGACTCTCCACTATCTGGAAAGTAGCATTGTATTCCAGCTGTGCAGGCACTAAAATTTGTATTCCAAAATGGTTGATGCTTAGGAAGAAAGTCGTGATTGAAACCAGGTGCAGATCATTATGCTTAATACTTAGTGCTTTTCCTCTTCTCTTTCATACATCTTAGCATTCTAATGATTCTACAAGTTACTTTCCTGACTTAAAGTTTGCAGTGACCTAAATGTCTTAAAGAAGGAGTAGTTGCTTAGTAATAAGAAACCGTTTTTTTCTCAAATTAAAAAAAAAAGACTTAAACTTCAGATATTCAGAATTTAATAATCCATATTTTAATGTATGGATTAATATTAATTTTTCATTAATCCATATTTAAGACAATGAACCATCGAAAGGGTGTAGGGTAATGAATATTCAGTGATTTTTATACATCAGCAAGTAGCTTACAACAATATGAAAAAATAGATTTTGCTTTAGAAAAGATAAAAAAAATATATATTAATTCTGTGTACAATAATTAACAGGGCATCAAGAATTTCTCAAACCATGATGCCACCAACTTTCCAGTAATAAATTAAAATGATGTAGTTAGGTTTCACAATTTTTGTTCACACATAATGAGTGAACTATTCTATGAAAGTTGTGAAATGTCAAGCTTATTTTAATATACTCTTGAATTACTCAAATATCTAAAATAAAAATGGAATAAAATAATAAGGCTTCATGTTTGTGTTACTTTAACGTCTGCAACTTAACACTCATACTAGATTGCAGTGTGACATACAAATCATGTTGGTAATGTATATTAGAAATCAGATGTGTAAATAATATGTACAACGCTAGAGCATTTAGATAATCCTTTGCAATTTAAACTGAAGAATAAAGATTAAAAGAATTACTTTGTTAGCATCAGAATGTTTACTCTTTAAGCTGTTACCCCCTGTCTTTTTAGATGTTTCAAATAAGAAACAAATTTAAGTAAAAACCCACTTGAATTTCAATAGTTTCCTACTTCCAGTTTTAAGGAAAAACAGGTGGGAGATCCTAGCAGCCTATGCAGTAGAGTAAAATCACCGCAGCATGAATCCCAAATTATAGTTTAATGTCTCAATGGCTTCAATATTTATGTCACTGAAAGGCGCCTGGGGCAGTAGCTCCACTTCCATTGTGTTGTTTTCTACAGTGCTGATGCTCATGGATACTTTTAAAAAATGTTCCTCATTGATGAGTTGTTTGGACACAAAGTTGTGATAGATACACATCTTATTTAATTTTCCCTTCCTTTTTATAAAAGCAGAAGTTATCAGTAAGATTATGACTTGTTTTGCTGTCATGAATAAGGATTCCCATAGATTAATAAAAATCTACAAATATTGTTTAAATAGAAATTGTTTATGTGGTTAATGATAAAGTTAGATGAACTGCCCAATGGCACATGGCTAAGTGCCTGGCCTGTGTTGTAAACTGATGCAGTCTAGCTACAGGACCTATCTACTCTTTTAACTATAACATCATAACGTCTTTATTAAGGTAACTGCTCTTACCTGCTTGTTTGTATCAATTAACTTCTCCTGTGTTACAAATGACCTGTGGCAGAGAGACCCTGGGGTATTTCTATAATCTATAATCTTCTATAATCTTCTCCCCTTGTGTAGGATCTGTGATTTGCTTCTAAGTAACAGAATATAGCAAGGGTGATGTGATGACACTTCTTTGATTGTGTCACCCTATAAAAACTCAGTCGTGCTAGCAGATTCCTTTAGAGACTCTCCTTGTTGGCTTAGTGAAGTAAGTAGCCATGGTGAGAAAATCCATACTGCAAGGAACTTTGGGCAACCTCTGCCAGCAATCTGAGGATGTTTGAAAATACACTCTTCTCCAGTCAAGCTTCTAGATGAAAACATAGCCTTATTAAAAAATATTTTTTAAAAGATTTTATTTATTTATTTGACAGAGAGAGGAGAGAGCATAAGCAGGGGGAACTGCAGGCAGGGGGAGAGGGAGAAGTAGGCTCCCACTGAGCAGGAAGCCTGATGTGGGGACTCCATCCTGGACCACAGGATCATGACCTTAGCCGAAGGCAGACACTTAACTGGCCCATCCAGGTGCCCCCAAAATATAGCCTTATTAGTACTTAATTACAACCTCGAGAGATCCCTAGGAGAGGACTAGCTAAGCCAGTACTAGATGTAAAATATATCAGATCGCATATAAAGTTTTTTATTTTATTTTATTTTTTTAAATATTTATTTATGAGAGAGAGAGAGAGAGAGAGGCAGAGACACAGGCAGATGGAGAAGCAGGCTCCATGCAGGGAGCCTGATGTGGGACTCGATCCTGGGACTCCAGGAACACGCCCTGGGCCGAGGCAGGTGCTAAACTGCTGAGTCACCCAGGAATCCCTATGAAGTTTTTTATTAATGAGAAAGAGTAGTGGTGAACATTGGTTAAAATTCAAAAATGTAATCATCAGGAGGCTCTATAGATCCTCAGGAGTCTAATATTCTTACAAATGTGTAAGTGTCCACACTGATTGGAGCCTTTTGAAAATAGCAAAGAAAGCTCTACAGTTCTAGCCATTGGACTTTTGGGGCTTATGCTTACCTAATGCATGTTTAAAGTATCTTGGGAACAAGTGAAAGGGTAGGCTTGGTTGTGTATATTCATTGCAAGCTATTTAAAAAATGTAGAGGAAGATGATAGTTCAAAACCTCCTTCACTAGAAGTAAGAGTATATATATACCAATAAGGCTTCCTTTTGGAGAAGAGAGAAATCATGTCAGAAAGACCTGACATCAGGTTGATTACTGTTCGCAGTCACTCCAGTCTGACATTTTTTCTTAAACAATGATTGATAGTAAAAGAATAAACCATATATTTTTTCCAGGTATGTTTGTAGCCAGTAATGAAAGATGCTAGGAGACTGATACAGTCAATTATTCAACCAAACAATATCATGTCTAAAGCTTCAGTGTTCATAAGTTGAGCCCTGCAGAATGTACCAAACGGTAAGAATAAGCAAAAAGATTTTAAAAATGATGACAAACACACTCTAAGCTTCTAATAAGAAGGATACACATTGATTGATTTTAAAGATTTATTTATTTATTTTAGAGGGGGCACAAATGTGTACAGGGGAAGGGGCAGAGGGGAGAAAGTCTTGAGTAGACTCTAGCAGAGCCTGGAGCCCAGGACAGGACTCCAACCCAGAACCCTGAGATCACAACCTGAGCCGAAACCAAGAGACAGAGGCTTAACGACTGCACCACCCGGCACCCTGAGGAGGATGTACATTATTTATTTTTTAAAAGATTTTATTTATTTATTCATGACAGACACAGAGAGAAAGGCAGAGGCACAGGCAGAGGGAGAAGCAGGCTCCATGCAGGGATCCTGATGTGGGACTCGATATGAGGACCCTGGGATCAGGACCTGGGCCAAAAGCAGACGCTCAACCACTGAGCCATCCAGGCATCCCAAGAATGTACATTTAAACATAATATATCTTGTAAGATGTTTTTACCCCCTAGGAATCTGAGGATTATTGTATCTTAGTAGAAATACAGATAACTGGAATGTACATCGCAATAAAAATGGGTACCATAAGCAGAAATAAACAAAGTGCTTGCAAATTAGGAAATCTTATGGCTGTTTGTTTGATATCGATGGACAAGCATCTTATATAAATCAAAATACTGGATTAGTTTGTGTTCCTGAAATAACCAAAAAGTCAGTTTTTTGGTGGCCGCTTGGAAAAATGTGAAGTGAGTTGGAATTCTCTAAGGATGTCAGTAAAGTGTGCTATATGATAAAGCACCGCTCAGTTTTATATTTTTTAATAATATAAAAAAATCAGAAGAAGAATATTTCATGATACATGACAACTATATGAAATTCAAATTTCAATGTCCATAGATAAAGTTTTATTGGAACACAGCCATACATTTGGTTTAAGTATTTGCCAAAGTTGGTCTTAACAGCAAAACTGAGTAGTTGCAACAGACGCTACATGGCCCCCAAGGCAGAAAATGTTTATTATCTGTACTTTTTAGAGACGGTTTATATGAGTGTCTGAAATAGTCAAATTCATAGACACATAAAGTAGATTAGTGGTTTCCAGGGACTGAGGGAAGAAAGGAATGGAGAAGCAATGTTTAATGGGTACTGAGCTTCAGCTGGGGGAGATGAAAAGTTCTGTAATCGAATGGTGATCATGGCTGCAAACTAATCAGAATGTATTTAATGCTACCAAACTGTACATTTAAAAGTGGTTAAAATGGTACATTTTATGCTATGTATATTTACTATAATAAAAAATGAGAATTGCAGTTTCTACCCAAGTGTAATCTTTACTATGCTTTATTCAGAGAGTCATTGTCAGTTAATATTATACATTCTGTTCTGGTGTTGAAGAAAATAGAAAAAAATTGTGAAAACAATCAAATTGCTGTCACTGAATATTGTTTTTGGTATGCGGTGGACAAAATGAAAGCTGACAAGGGATAAACAACCATTTTCTTTCAAAGCATATTCAATAGTATGTTTACTCTTGAAGGGTAGGCTGTATATGAAAGTTTTGAACAATAAACGGAAATGTTTTCATAGTACGTTTCTCATTGGAGGATGGGTTGCAAATTAAGGTTTTGAGTGAAAAAATGTATCATCATGACACTTATGAACTGGTAATGACAATTTGTATGCTTTACAGTGGACTTGCTTGTCTGAGCCAACTAATTTTATTAACACATAGAAGCCACTCTCCTCCTCTGTGGTTGCCATAAGCAGTAACTGTACATGATTATGAAGCTGAAATTATGCTGGTTGTGCTAGAAACTCCAGCCCTTTACCAAATATCCATTCTTGAATTTTTCCTCAAATGGAACCCCAGCTTTTTTTTTTTTTTTTTTTTTTTTTTTTTTACTGTACATGTTACCTGGCTAGGTACTAAATTTCCCATCCTTCCTTGCAGCTAGTTATGGTTATGTGCCTGGGTATTGGCTAGTGAGGTGCAAGAGCTGAGGGGACTCTGGTAAGTCTCTTTAATGAGGAGGAGACAAACATTTCTTCTCTTTCTCTCTATTCAGAAAGTAGACATCATGGCTGGAGCAATAGTAGCCATGATGGAATTGTGAATAAGAACTGCACTCTAAGATTTCTGGAGGAGAAATCTGGAAGAAGCCTGGCTCCCTCAGATAAACATTTTGATTGCCAGCTGTCAAACTCATCTCATGTGGAGAGGAATGAAAGTCTGCCTTTTTAAAAAATCCACTATTATTTAGTTTCTATTTTTCTTAGCTGGGTCAAATCCTAAGAATTCACTTTTTAAAAAGGCCGGTAAAACTACACTGCTATCCTTTTCTAGATCACCTTCAATTCCTGTCAAAAAGAGATGATATTTCTTTTGACATCACTTAGGTTAACAGGAATGCATTCTTAGACAACTTTTAAATCTTATACACTTTCAGGCCCTGATTGCTGAGAGGCAGTGCTGGCCAGATTATAAACTACAAATTCAAATTTCTTGTGCTAATATCTGGATAGATACCACCATACCACCACGTAACTATTCTAAAGTCAAAATATTTATACTAATCTATTTTGATAACTTTGACAGGAAGTGAAGCATAAATGTTCATATGTTGCTACATTTATGTGGCCCCCAAGGGCCTAATCCTTGTTTAGAAATAGAATATTCTCCAATTTGGAGAAATTAATTTTTCATAGACATCACTGGGTAAAAACCAAAACCAAAACTCAAAACTGAATCCTCTTTTTATGCATTTCTGCTTTTAAAAAAAAATTAATACCTAAGAATGCCTTCAACAATATTATGGGAATAGAAAATGCTATCCTATGGATCTTGCTGTAAGATTGATGCTTACTCTTCAGAATAATCTTATAGAAGAGAACTATGGATGTTAGAAAGGCCACCAAGACCCATGTATTCAGACAAATTGTGGTTTGATGACTAATTAAATATTTATTTATTTGTTTATTTATTTATTTATTTATTATTTTATTTTTTTAAGTATTTTTTTATGATTTCAAAAATAGAAATAACAAAGGCAGATCTTCCTTTGTTAACCTGAGAATCATAGGTTAACTATCTGCCAATTGGACTGTTTCTGAATTTCTGGGTATTTAAGCCTAATAGTGACCATATATGTTAGAGGAATTTTATTAGTTTCTACAACCACATGCTTTCCAGAGTGTTCCAGAAAGAGGCAGGCAGGTAATGAAACATCTTGAGATGGCATATCTGGAAAGGATGTTTCTAAGTACATTTCTAGTTTTAAAATAAATTATTTTAGAACCAGTTGCATAAAAATCTTGTAATAGTGATCTTTCCCTTTGTTGTGTTAAGAAGCTTATTCAACTTGGGGAGGTAGAGCAACATTTTTGTTGTTGTTGTTATTATTAGATGTTGAATAAGGTGCTTTTCAATTGTATTTATTAATTTTTTATTTTTCAGAACAGAAATATGGAGACAATTCTTAAATTTTCTGAAATTCATAGCCACCCTGATAATGATTCAGACTCTAATCTAGTCACCAGAGAAAAATACAAGTTCTTGTGTATTTATTTATGTTTTTGAATAATGATAATTTGCTAGTTTTCTTTCTCATTTAAGACATGAAGTTAAGGATTCTGTGGTTATTTTTTCATAGAACTATATCAGTGCACCCCAAATGGTTACTTTACCTCATCATAAAGTGAAACAGAAAAGTTATTTTTCCTTGAAATCGTGGCAGTTCTTTCCATTCTGCATGGTCTATGTTAGGAAAGGTAAAGGGCTCATTGGATGTCATGCCCTCTTTAGCCTATATGAAGTGATACTGTGGGAAAAGATACTTTGTTCAGTGTTAACTTGAGATTATCATTATTGCTTTTTCCAAGGGAATTTTGCATCTGTATTTTATGTAATTTTGACTACATATATATATTTTAAAGATTTTATTTATTTATTTATTTATAAATTATATGATGGACAAGCATCATATATAAATCAAAATAATGGATTTTGATGTTTTGCTGTTAAGACCAACTTTGGCAAATACTTAAACCAAATGTATGGCTGTGTCCAATAAAACTTTATCTATGGACATTGAAATTTGAATTTCATATAGTTGTCATGTATCATGAAATATTCTTCTTCTGATTTTTTTATATTATTAAAAAATATAAAACTGAGCGGTGCTTTATCATATAGCACACTTTACTGACATCCTTAGAGAATTCCAACTCACTTCACATTTTTTCAAGTGGCCACCAAAAAACTGACTTTTTGGTTATTTCAGGAACACAACACATTTATTTATTTATTTATTTGAGAGACAGAGCATGCACATGCATGCTCAAGTGGGGGCAGGGACCGAGGGAGAGGGAGAGAGAGAATCTCAAGCAGACACCACACTCAGAGCCAAGCCAGACACAGGTTTCATCCCACAACCCTAAGATCATGACTTGAGCTGAAATCAAGAGTTGGATGCTAAAATGACTGAGCCACCCAGGTGCCCCTGTAATTTTGACTATATTAAGATGAGAAGTCTATGATATTTTTAAGTACTTATTTTCTTTTAAGACAAAATATTTGTATAAAATTTACAGTCATGTCCTCTCTTTATATAAAAAGGAGAACAAATTTCTTTTAAAAGCAGTCGGGTTGGAAGGAATCTGAGTGAACTTTCATGTTTTACTCATTATAGGATCCTGAGTACTAAAGATATATATTTGTTGATTTATGTGCTAGGGTTTCCATTTTGAATCTCTGCTACCTGTATTTGTCAGAAATATTCTTACCTACAAAGTTTTAGAGTCATAATGGTTTTCAAAATATTATTTGCATGCTTTTTATCAGAAGTGTTGAGTATGCCTACTTTTTTTGAAGCACAAACTAAACTTACCACATTAATTTAAAGTTAAGGAAAAAATATGAGGGCCTCCCATGACTGTACCAATGGTTTGATTATATGGCCCTTTTTTCATAGCTGTTGAATTCATTTTTCACTCATTACATAAAGAGATTAATATAGGATTATGAAACATAAAAACCACATAAAATGATCCAACAGAATATAAAACCTTTTTTGTCTGGATAGATTAAAATCACTTGCTACAAATTGATATTCAAGTGAAAGTAAACTAGAATGCGAAATCTCTCCCAATTTCTTAGTCTAGGAAAAATTCACATATTCAAAATTATCTGCAATATTCACTCTCTCATCCATATGTAACTATTATTCTTTTATTATTGATATGTTTTCTTTTATTATAATAGTGGTAGAGAATCTTTTCTTAGTTATCATAAAATTTGTAGTCTCTATGTGTTCAGCTTTAAAACTGCCCTAAAACTTTTTGACAAAAGGCAGAAACTATTTTATTATATCCTGTAATTTTGTGGTTCAGAAATTCAGACAGGGATTATGGGGCCATTCTTCTATTTTACCTGATATTGACATGGGTCACCCAATATTTTATTCAGTTGGCAGCTGGGTTGTCTGGAGTTTCCAATATGCTCATTCTGGCACCTTGAAAGGTATAGCTGAAAAAACTGGGTTCAGATGGACTCATACTTTCCAGGTAGTCTCAGGGTCTCTCTATGTGGCTTGTTCAATAGGATAGTCAATCTTTTACATGGTAGCTCAGAGTTCCAAGAATGAGTATTCCAAGGGGTTTTGGTGAAAGCTAACAAGTATCTTATGATCCAGTCTTTGCTAGTTCCACAATGTCACTTCTACTACATTCAGTTGGTCATACAGGTCCATAAAAGTGGTTCAGATTCAGTGGGAAGAATAGAAAAGTCTTTGGGGCAATCTTTATTTTACCACAGAAGTTTTGCTGAAAATAACTAAATGATTCATAAATAATAAGTTATGTAGCATTGGTTTAGAAATTATGAATATGATCTTTGGAGGTAAAGTAGTCAGTGAGAAGATCTCAGCTCCTGGCATTTTTAGCTCTATATCTGAGGAAGATATTTCTCTGTTCTTCAGCTTTCCCATCATGGGGCTCATGTGCCTACCTTAGATATTTTATTTTTATTAAATATGATGTTGCTTATCTGTCACCTAATCTTTTGCCAAGTAGAAGTGATTCTGCATTTAACTATATTATTACACTATTTGATACTCTTTGATTATCAGGTTTTAGACTTAGACAGAAAAATCAAAGCCAGTTAGATTTTAATATTTGGATTCTTCAAATAATTGAATATTTTCTTTCAACTTACCTACTTTGGTGGAATTTAAATTTTGGCAAGCAATATTAAATAACAACTGTATTTTAATAATATTGTGTTTGAAATTCACTAAGTGATTTTATATACATAATATCATCAACCCTTTCAATGAAAATTTAAAAAAATGATTTCCCTTTTTTAACAGATGAAGAAGTTAAAAGTCAAGAGAAATTAATTTAATTTTTGAAGCTCACATAACCGGGGCAGATTCTGGCCTCAAACTCAAATTGTAAGTTTGAATCACAGGAGAGAGCAGAATATTTTTGACATATTGTTTACTAACAAACTGAAACACATGTAAAGGTGAGAAGGAATCTTAATATGTTATTAAACATCTAAATAACATAAATACTGAAAACTGTTAGCCTTATAAAAATTAATAAATTCACTGCATGAGAAAATACCACCTTAGCTAATTATGACTAATGTGTAGGTTACATTCAACTCATTTACAATTTATTGAGCACCTTCCATGTGTCTAATTCTGCACTTAGAATGTAAAAAAGAACCCAAAAAGCACTCTGACATAAGAAAAAAAATAATTTGGAAATTCAGAAGTGATTTAGATCTCATTATCATTCTGCTGGTATAGAATGCTAATAATAGCACTGAGAAACATTACTTTTACATTAGCATAATTTTCTTCTTGATGCCACCATTATGGTTTACTTAAGTTGACAAATGACTGCTGCCCAATGCCACACCTGCTACCTTTTCCAAAACAGCAAACAATATTATGCTATTGAGCTCTTAGAAAGGTTAATTTCTATTTTCTGCAATTATGAATGACATGGTTAGGAGAGGTTATAGATATCTGAGTTACTGTGATTACTGTTTGCTAGAAATTATGCAAATATGCATAAATCCAAAGTTTGTGAAAAATGAAATTGGGCTAAACTTGATTTAGCCTATTATTATTAATGTTATAATTCAAAGTATAAATACAACACCAATGTAATAAAATCCAAATCTAAATCTAAATACTATTTTTTTTGAAGTACAAATAGGACATTTGTTAGCATAAATTTTTACTGTACCAGTTTTGTGCTTGGTATCATTGTAGTACAATGCTATTCTATTTTTTTCCCTAAGAGCATTGCATGCAAATACACTAGGCTCATCTTAGATGCCAAATATTTTACAGGCAGTTATAATTTACAAAAGATTTCCTTGGTTCCACTAAGCATAAGTTTCTATAACTTGATTTATATTATAGTAATATCAGTAATATCTCAATGACTCATAGTATTTTAATATTTAAATCTTTCTTTGGAGCTCAATTTTTCTAATTTACTAAATTTCATCACTAAGCTGTATTTCCATTTACCCTTTGCTTTGCTACTTTCTTTAGTTCTTTCTTAGTATGAAACAGGAGTGAAGGACCCATAGGACCTTGAAGAGAAATTGGGAAGCATTTTCTGTGTTACTTAACCTTAAGGAATTGAATTCACGCTAATGGTTAGAAAACTTTGTAAAACAATATGTGGATAGATGTGAATACGTTATTGTCAGCTTATTGATCGATATTAGGTAAAAAATAAATTTTCAAAATTATATTTTATGATTAATTATATCACCTTTTAAAATTTATTTCCAAAAATAAAATGCTCAGTAAAAATGATCATGCATTCATGTATAAATATTTTATTTTATTTTATTTTATTTTATTTTTTTAAACTTTTTATTTATTTATGATAGTCACAGAGAGAGAGAGAGAGAGAGGCAGAGACACAGGCAGAGGGAGGAGCAGGCTCCATGCACCGGGAGCCCGATGTGGGATTCGATCCCGGGTCTCCAGGATCGCGCCCTGGGCCAAAGACAGGCGCTAAACCGCTGCGCCACCTAGGGATCCCTCATGTATAAATATTTTATATGTACTTTTATATTCACATATATGGCACATCCAAGAAAATGCCAACTGTATATGTATGTGTTTTATAACCTCATATCTGAGAAAACAAATGTTTAAATATATTAAAGAGGCAATCATTCTATGATAGTTTTTAAAACTATGTTACTATGGGGGCACCTGGGTGGCTCAGTGGTTGAGTGTCTGCCTTCAGCTCAGGACATGATCCTAGGGTCCTGGTGAGTTAGGGGAAAACAGGGTTAGGCAGGACTAGGTAGGGGGTCACGCAATCAGGCTCACAGAAATCCCAAAAATGCTGAGGTGTAAGGAAACCAGAGATAAGGGAGCAAGCCAGACCACCCTGCTCTAGGTATGAGAAGGAAGGGGATCTTTCTACAACAGTCATCTGTGACCAAGAAAGAATGACCAGACCCCAAAGAAGAAGTAAGCCATTAAAGATGTCACCAGTCCTAACTCAAACCAAGACAGCAAAGAATCTCAAGGCCACAAGCTTCCCAGTCAGTTCTCAATAAAAGACTGCCACTACAAGCCCTTTGTGGCAATCCTGTTGGGACCCCTCTCACTCCTGAGAGCTTTCTCTGTATCTTTACTTAATAAACTTCTATCCCTTTACTCACTCTTCTGCATCTGCTAGATTCATTCTTTGACTCCTTGAGTCAAGAACCAAACTCTCCCATATCACTGGGCTCCAGTCCCATGACAGGCTCCCTGCAGGGAGCCTGCTTCTCACTCTGCCTATGTCTCTGCCTCTCTCTGTGTCTCTCATGAATAAATAAATAAAATCTTTAAAAAAATGAAAAAACCATGTGAGTATGAAGAAAAATTTAAGCATGCTCATATAAGAAGAGCGAATAATAAATATATAAAAGTATATAATTCATAAGTGTAAGTTAATATTTCTTCAAATGCCATATGAGTTTCATGGAAGAATGGAAGCATAGTTATTTTAACACTATTAACTGTGTGTTTATAGGATACTGTTTTTAAAATAAACAATGGAGCAGCCTGGGTGGCTCAGCGGTTTAGCGCTGTCTTCAGCCCAGAGCATGATCCTGGAGACCCAGAATCAAATCCCATATAGGGTTCCCTGCATGCAGCCTGCTTCTCCTTCTGCCTGTGTCTCTGACTCTCTTTATCTCTCTCTGTGTGTATCCCATGAATAAATAAATAAAATCTTAAAAAATAAAATAAACAATGAAAGCCCACAAATTTTCAAGACATATATTTGTTAATTTACTAGAATTTACTAGACTATTAATATTCAAAATCAACCACAGAATCATTGGTGACTATGAGAGAGACTACCAAGCTATTCGGCTTCTGTTCTTCTTGGGCATACAATTAAATCACATAGCCCAGCTCAATTTGCAGTAAGACATAGTCATGTGACTAAGCGCCATCCATTGACATGTGAAAAGCAGAATGCCACACCCAGGCTTGTTCCACAAAGACCTTTCAGGAGTGATCATCCCTGCCTGTATGCCACTGGAAGGTATAGTGACTCTAGAAACCAACTATTGTATAAGGTGAAGATTGAGGTATTGTACCACCAACTAATAGTTATAACTACGTATAAGAAATAAGACTTATTTTTATAAGCAAGTGAAGTAAATACGTATCATATTTCAAAACATTACACATTTTAAGGATGGGTTTGTGTGCATATATGTGTGCTATCAGAGTAGGAGTCTATGAAAGTAGGTAGCATGATCTTATAATGTAGACTTAGAAGACATATGGACTAAAAAAACTCATTAAATAAAATTTAAGAAGTGTTAAAAACGGGACTTACCTCCCTAGTTTTTCTTTCCATATCTTCTTAATTAAAAAAAAATGTCCCCTTCTTTGGTCATATTGTTCATTACTACAGGGTTCAGTAGATTCTCTCAATGGGTGCAGAAAACATATTTGACAAAACCCAATACCACTTCATAATGAATATTCACAACAAACTAGGAATAGAAGGAAATTCCTTAACTTGATAAAGTGCATATTTTCAGTTGAGATGATTATTTACATAAAATATACACAAGAATCAACAGGAAACTTCTAGAATAAATGAACTTTAATTTGTAAGATATAAAATCTAATCACATTTCTATACACTAGCAGTAAACATTGTAATTTGACATTAAAGAAACAGTATCATTTATGATAGCACCAAAAGTTAAGTGCATATAAATTGAATTAAATATGTATAGGATTTTGTACACTGAAAATTATAAAAAATTAGTGAAACTTTTAAAACTATGTAATGGGGAAATATGCTGTATTTATACCTTGAAAAAGCATATTAATATGTCAATTTTTCTTAAGTAAATTTACAGATTTAATGCAATTCTAATAAAACATAGCAGATTTTTCTGCAGATCACAAGCTAATTTTAAAATTTATAGGGAAAAGCAAAAGATACTCAAGTATACTCAAGATAATTTTTTCAAAAATAAAAGTTGGATGTTCGCACTACCTGATTTAAGACCTACTTTGAAGATGAAGTAATCAAGACACTCAATACAGTGAGGGATTGTCAAGGATACACATATATATCAATGGCACAGAATAGAGAGTCCAGAAATAGACCTACAGAAACATAGTCAGCTAATTTTTGATAAAGGTCTAAAGACAAATCAATAGAATAAGAAGTCTTTTATTAAAAAATTGGTGCTGTAAAAATGGAATGTCTACATGCTAAAAAATAAGCCTTAAATTTATTTAAAAATTAGCTAAAATGAAATCAGAGACCTAAATATAAAACTTTTAATAAAAGTTTTTATAATCCTATGTGACTTTGGGACAGGCAAAGAAGTCTTAGATACATTGATAAAAATAGTTTAAGAAAAGAAAATATTAATAAATTAGACTTTATAAAAAAACCCAGTTTGGTTCTATTGAAATATGTTCTAAGGAAAATGAAGGAAACAAGCAATAGACCAAGAGAAAATATTTGTGAATTACATATCAGAGAAAGAACATGTGTCCAGAATACTAAAATAATTCTCAAAAGTCAACAATAAGAAAGCAAACAACACAATAAAGAAGTGGGCAAATTATTTGAATAGAAACTCCACTAAAGAATATGTAAGAATGTCAAATAAGGAATAAAAAGATTCTCACTTTCATTAGTCATTAAAGATAGCCATATTCTAACTGCAGTGACATAACCACTGCACCTGTCTATCAATGGCTAGAAATGGACAAAAATGACAATTCCATATTTGTTGAAACAGTCATGACCACAAAGAATGAATTGTATTGTACATAAATATAAAATTTAATTAAGCATATTTTCCAATCAGTGATTACCACTTTATAAAATGCACATTTTCTTTCTCTACAGCTTTGCATGTTGGGAGATTTCTTTTTCATAGAGAGGAAAACTATCTGCCTGAAATTTTGCCATTGATTCATTTCTGCTTAAACCACCTACAAAAATGACATTTAGTTGTAAGTAACACATCAGGCAGCCCTCAACATTTTGAGGTGATCTTTTGTGTGAGTGTGTGTGTTAAAGTATTATTTCTTACCTCAATACATGTAAGAATTCAATATTGCTTGCTGAATTATACATTTGTACATTCACTTGAAAATAATCAAGAAATATTATTCAAATAAACATTCAGACTGAATACTAAAAATAATTAAAACAGAAAATTTGGCAGAGTTGCTTTATTCCTGTCCTCTTTTTGGTCTCATTGCTCATAAACTCACAAACCATCAAGAAGACACATACATACCCAAATTGCCCTCCTTTGGGCACATATAATTCCGTTTTCATTCTGGAAGTGGCCTCAAGCAGCTAGGAACTTTTCTACACTATCCCAAAAATCAACAACAATTTTCTAATTAAAAAAAAAACTAATTAATCCCTAAGTAATTTTGGAAAATTTAACTTCTGAGATAAAACCCAAATGAACTCACTAAGCCATTTCAGAGAGGCAGGAGGTTGTTGACAGTATATCAACCACACTAATTAAAAAACAAATAATCAAACAGAAAAGTTGGCTCAATTCAGTGATTGCTTGGAGAATAACACATCCTTAGCATATGATGCATTCAAGCTTCCATGAGAATTTATTCTCAGGACCAATTTTGTATAAGTAATAGAAGCAAGAAAGGAAATATAAATTACTGTGCTATTCCAAACATTATATAAACTAGTGGGCTATTTTTAAAAACAAGAGATCTATTTTTTAATTAAAAATAAAATGTACATGATAAACCTCTGTAGGAGAAAATAGGTAGACCAATATGATATATAACTTTCTTAATCCAAAGAGTCAGATGTAGTTTTTATTTTCATACACTGAGGAAATACATGTTCTAAGGAATTACAAAACGATTAAAAGATAAATAAGATAATATCTGCTCTTATTTCTATAATGGAAGGGAATTAGGGATATTCTAGGAAAGTAATTGCCTTGACTAAAACATGGAGACTTTAAATATCATTGTGTTATTACTGAAAAGTAATTTGGCATTGCACCATGATTATATCTTTGTAATGTATTTGTCAAAGTAAAATTAGTGAGTCAGTTATATAAATATTTAAAGCATTTTGATATATAATGCCAGGATATCTTCTACAGTAATTCTTAATCTCACATTACCACTGATAAAATCATATCTCCCATGCACTCACTAAAAACTCACTAACATGATGTATTGTTATTTTTAAAAACTAAAACATTTGGAAAAAAGATAAAATCCATTATTATTTTAAAGAGCTTGCATTTAATTACTGAAGTTGAATTCTCAGATCTCTTGACATCTTAAAAGCCTTATATCTAAGCAAACATTTCACATTCAGTGTCATCTAGGAAAGTTTACCAGAATTCATATGCCTTATCATACCGTTCTATTTCCTGTGCATCTGTGTTTTGACAAAGGTGCTGAAATTATTTAGATATGGACCTTCATTTATTATAACTACCTTCTGGAGTATTGCTCTTAGATTTATAGGGACAATCTCTCTGCACTGGTGCAAATAGGTGAGCCATCAAAAATACTCACAAGAAATCAGAGAGAGAGACAAACCATGAGATTCAACTCTAGGAAACAAACAGAGGGGTCCTAGAGGGGAGGTAGGTGAGGGGACTGGGTAACTGGGTGATGGGCATTAATGAGGGTACTTCATGTAATGAGCACTGTTTTTTTTTTTTTAAGATTTTAGTTATTTATTCATAAGAGACACAAGGAGAGGCAGAGACATAGGCAGAGGGAGAAACAGGCTCCCTGTGGGGAGCCGGATGGCTCAAACCCTGAGCCAAAGGCAGATACTCAACCACTGAGCCAGCCAGGTGCCCCAAGCACTGGATGCTATATGCAACTTATAAATCACTGAACTCCACCTCTGAAACTAATAATACAGTACGTGTTAATTAATTGAAATAAAATAAAATAAAATTTAAAAAATACTCATATGAATCACAAACACCAAGATTTACTAATGATTCGCACATGTTAAAACAAGAAGCCACTGTAAATGGTTCTCGTCCTTTCAAGACTCTATTTCCTTACCTGCACACTGACTAATATGTATCCACAGAGCACACATGATAGACCCTAACCTGAGGTTAGGGAACACAGCCCTCCTCCATACACTTCCTGCTCTGCCCCCATGAGGTCTGGGAAAGGTACAGGGGCAGTACTTGGGGGGCCACAATTAGTCAGATGCTGTTTTCTGACAAATTCCATTTTTTGTACTGCGGTGCATTTTGGGAACATGAAATATCCATATTAAGATAATGCATTGGAGCCACTTCAGGTTGGAGTCTTTTTTTTTTTTTTAAGATTTTATTTATTTATTTGAGAGACAGAGACAGAGTGAGAGAGGGAATACAAGTAGCAGGGTGTGGAGGGGCTGAGGGAGAGAGAGAAGCCTCATGTAGAACTTGATCCCAGGACCCTGGGATCATAACCTGAGCTGAAGGCAGATGCTTAACTGACTGAGCCACCCAGGTGCCCCAAGGTTGGAGTCTTAAGTTTTTTCCCCCATTCATCATGTAGTTAGAGAACCTACATGACTAATTTTTATTACATTGCTTTTGTGGCTTATAAATCCAGAAATTTCCAGTTTATTTACAATAAGAAATCTAGATATGTTAGGCATATCCTGCTAAAACCATTCTTAGATAAGAAGTTGGTACAAGGCAACCCCAAACAACTTCTGGGGCATCTTCTAGCTAGCTAAATTTCAATAAAATGTGTAAAAAGACATCTGGTCAACACTCAAACTGCCTCAGGCATGGAAGTCAGAAGAATACCATTTATCTTTTCCTTCACAACACTTAAGGATAGTGGAAAGGAAAAACAATTCCAGGCCTCAGACTTTAGTAAACATCCTTATGTCTTAGAAGACTCAGGTTATGCCTTAAAAGTCCACAGGAGGGTGCAGGGTGGCTCAGTTGGTTAAGCATCCAACTCTTAATTTCAGCTCAGGTCATGATCTCAAGGTTGTGGGATGGAGGCCCATGTAGGCTCCTAAACGCTCAGAGGGAGTCTGCTTGTCCTTCTTCCTCTGCTTCTCCCTCCACCGATGCTCTTTCTCAAATAAATAAATAAATAAATAAATAAATAAATAAATAAATAAAATTTTCAAAAAAATAAAAATTCACATGAGTTTTGAACTTTATCAGACAACTTTGCTTCTTGAAAAAATTTCAAAGGTAGTGATTCTTCTCTAAAATCCGAATATATAGTTGTTTCATATTTATCATTAAGTTGGTCCATGTTTATAATTCTGTGACATTTCCACTAAGTTGTTTCATGTTTATCATCCTGTGACATTTTATATGTATTTTATACCACATGTATTTGTTTTCTATTGCTGCTTGGCCAATTACCATAAGTTCAGTGTCTTAAAACAATACCCATATATTATCTTACAGTCTCCATAGGTCAGAGATCTGGGCACAGCTCAATTGTGCTTAGGTTCTCACAAAATGGTAATGATGATGTTGGCTGGGATAGAAGTGTCATCTGTGTCTCAGGATTCTTTTCTAAATTCACTACATTGTTGGTAGTATGTATTTCCTTGAAGTTGTAGAATTCATGGCAGCTTGCTTCTCTGAAAGGAAACAGGGAACTCTTTAAGAGGATTTTATTAGGAGGTAGAAATAATCAGCTGTTTTCCCTCTCCAAACAATCACTCTTACAGCAATATGAAGGGTGGGTTAAAGTGTAAAGTCAGAAGAGACACGAGGAGAAAGACTTTCCCAAAGGTAAAATACATGGAAGATCTAAATCAAGAGAGTGGTAGTAGAACTGAAGAGTGGGAAGAGGATAGGAGATACATTTAGAAAGTAGAATTAGCTGATCCTAAAGATCAGTTTAACTTGGGGATATGAGAGAATGAGAAGTTGTGTATGCTCCCAATTACTGGTGTAGCGCACTATGTAGATTATGGTAAAATAAAAGTCTAGAAGTAAAATAATGCCTGAATTCCTGGAAGAATCTTTTTAAATGATTAAATAAATAAATAGTTATGATTCATTGTTAGCTGTTTGAAGTTTCATAGACGTATGATATTGTCAGGGGAACATATATGGTCAAATGTTGGATATATATGTTTTGATATCAAAGGAGATGTCTGAAAAACTATATTGATCTAGAACTTACTAGCAAACAAATGATATTTGACATCATATTGTTAGGATAAAATTTAGAAGTTAGTTGAGGTTGAGTAAGAAGAATGACAACAGAACTGTGAGAAATAGCAAGATTTAAGGGGCTAAGACGAAAATATTCTTGCCTATAAGACAGAAATAATGGTAACAAATGTTGGATAATATTAAGGAAAGTGCTAAAAGGCTAAAGGAGAGAGTTTTCAAGAAGAAAGGAAGAGTCGAAAATTTGAAATGCAGGTAGGTCACCAAGGAAGAGAAGTAAATGTTCAACACAATGATTACATCTCTCCCATTTTTTTTAATCTGGCAGACCAATATGCTTGTATTTTTATTTAAATTTAATTTAATTGACATATACTGTATTATTAGTTTTGGAGGTAGAATTTAGTGATTCACAGAACATTCAATGCAATCCGTATCAAAATACCATCATCATTTTTCATAGAGCTGGAACGAAGAATCCTAAAATTTGTATGAAACAAGAAAGGATCCTGAATAGCCAAAGGAAAGTTGAAAAAGAAAACCACAGCTGGAGGCATTATAATTCTGGGCTTCAAGCTGTACTACAAAGCTGTAATCATCAAGATAGTATGGTACTGGCACAAAAACAAAAACATCTATCAGAATAGAAAATCCAGAAATGGACCCTCAACTCTAGGGTCGACTCATCTTTGAAAAAGCTGGAATAGAATTGGAAAGAATATCCAATGGAAAAAAGACAGTCTCTTCAACAAATGGTATTGAGAAAATTGGACAACCACATGCAGAAGAATGAAACTGGACCACTTTCTTATGCCATACACAAAAATAAACTCAAAATAGATGAAAGATCCAAAATGTGAGACAGTTATCCATCAAAATCCTAGAGGAGAACACAGGCAGCAACCTCTTCAACGTCAGCCACAGCAACTTCTTGTTAGTCTCCAAAGGCAAGGGAAACAAGGGAAAAAATGATCCCTTGAGATCTTATCAAGATAAAAAGCTTTTGCACAGCAAAAGAAACAGTTGACAAAACTAAAAAGCAACATACAGAATGGGAGAAGATATTTACAATATCTTATTAGATAAAGGGCCAGTATCCAAAGTCTATAAAGAACTTACCAAACTCAATAACCAAAAACCAAAAAATTGAGTTAAGAAATTGACAGAAGACATGAACAGACATTTCTCCAAAGAAGACATACAAATGGCTAAGAGATGCATGAAAAAATGCTCAATATCACTCGGCATCAGGTAAATACAAACCAAAACCAATAAAATATCACCTTACACCAGCTGGAATGGCTAAAATTAACAACTCAGGAAACAACAGATTAGCAAGGATCAGAGAAGGAGGAACTCTCTTCCTGCACTGTTGGTGCGAATGCAAAGTGGTGCAGGGAAGAAATGGAGTGTGGGTATAAACACTTTTTAATGAAATTGGGGTGAGAGTACCTATGCTTGGAAATGAATTCAAGGTCAACTCTGTATGTGTTTATTGTGCATAGTATTGAAGCCAAGATACCATTGACTGAATCTAAATCACCATTATCTTATGTATTAATAAGAAAGAAAAAAATATTTTGCCAATTAAACAATACAAAGTAGCCTAATAACATAGAATTTTATTAAATATTTATATCACTTTGATGTATATGTAAAGAAGAAAATAAAGTCAGATGCAAGGCAATGACAGCTACATTACTATGCCTGCCCACCAAGAAGCAATTATAAGACTCCTCTGAGTATAAGAAATACAATATCAGAAAGGTGATAATGTGGAAAATTGTGCCTTTTAGAGTCAATAAAAATGACACTACATGTATACAAATGAGACAGAGTGTGTGTGCATATAGGATACACATTCTCATAAACGAAAAGAGAGATCTGAAGTAAAGATTAGCAGCTAATATCTTCCTACATGTGTAAATGAATGTTTATCTTATTTATTAACTAATTGTCTTCATTGTGCACAACAATCAGTATTTTGTGTTAATACATAATTGCTCTGTCTCTATTTTTAGTTAGCCTTAAGACATGGTACAATGAAGAAGCAGAAACAGAAAGCTGAGTGTTTAGATTGACTTTGGATACATGAAGTACATTTTGGAAAAAGGAGTAGCTTTATAAGTAATACTTTGAAAGGCAATAACATATTTCAAGGACTTGTGGAATTTCTATCATCTGAGATGAGAGATTAATGAGGGCTCTGATATTAGCTTTTTTGTAAAACTCAGATTGCACCAGGTTTTCAAATTTGCTGTGATGAATTGAGTTTCTTTAATAAGAAGTGTTTTAGGTTACCCTTTGTGCATGAAAAAAGAACATCCATTAGTGTTACAAATTTATTGTTCTGTATCATTTCTCAGCTTTCAAAGTTGGCATTGTGAAAGAATATTGGAAAAATATTCAAATTTTAGTTATTTCGGATGAATCAACAAAAATTTAGCAGTTTGATTTCTGTTAATGAGTTAAATAATTGCACCTCTCAGGGAATGAAAAATGACTTTCTTAGATTTCTTCCTCAACTAAAGGTTATGCTCCAAAATATTGAATAGCTTATAGAATTGATAATGAGTTCCTTTATTTTTCTCCATTGTTAAGTTCAAAGCTATACTTTGATTTTAAAAGGAGGCTACCATTATCTAGATTAGTGCATTTTTTTGTTTCATAATTATTGATTTTTGCTAGCATACATGTACTGAGAAAAGTTTTCTTGTGATATTAACCTCAAAGGTGACATAAAGTGAAGAAAACTGTATAGTGTCTCAAACACAATGGGGGTGCTCTCTATATATCTTTTCTACTTAATATTGTTACAGACAATCGGGACACATGTTAATGTGCTTATTGGTAAGTATATTTGTGGAAAATGAGAGTAGAGGGAATGAAGAAATTTAAACAAGATTATTGTAGCAGTAAAACTGGAATTATGACTTAAACTCTAAACCTATGCTATACCAAAGTGAAATGGCTATAATAACAACAAGAAGCACAACTCTAGAGTTATTGTATTATATATAGGATATGCATGTATATAAAAGTATACATATATACCAGAGTTTTATATAATGTATATATGGATATGGATATATTATGGGTATTATATATATGGATATTATGTGTATATGTATGTGTATATATGTTAGAGTTCATGCAATTTTACTCAGTTTACTGGGGACCTAAAAGACTAATCTTATTATAAAAATAAACAACCTAAATAAAAATAACCAAATACCAGGTTATGAAAGAGAATGAGAACTCATTTAAGACCAAAAAATTCCAGTTGCATAAAGAAATAATGAACTCGATGACTAATGATATTAAGTATTTTTCATATGCTTATTGGCCATTCACATAGCTTTTTTTTAAGAAATTTCTATGCTGATATTCATTTTTCTTTTTTAAAGATTTTATTCATTTATTCATGAGAAACACAGAGAGATAGAACCAGAGACATAGGCAGAGGGAGAAGCAGGCTCTATGCAGGGAGCCCGATGTGGGACTCGATCATGGGACTCCAGGATCACACCCTGAGCTGAAGGCAGATGCTCAACCCCTGAGCCACCCAGGTGTCCCTGATCTCCTATTTTTAAATTGGGTTGTCTTTTATTATTGAGCTGAAAGGGTTCTTTATATATCCTAGACAGAAGTATTTTCTTAGAGATAAAACTTCCAGATATTTTTGCTCATCTGTTGTCTGCCTTTTTTAATTTGCTTAATAATTTCCCCAGGAACATGAATGCTTTCATTTTGACGAAGTCCAGTGTTTAAGGTTTTCTTTTATTGCTCATACTTTTTGTGTCATTTTTAAGAATCAATTGCCAAATCTAGGTCAGAGATATTTGTCCCTATGTTTTCTAAGACTTGAAACTGGAAGTCTAAGTCTTAGAACTTTGCTTTTGTTTTTCAAGACTGTTTTGGCTTTTCTGTGTTCCCTGCCATTGTACATGGATTTTAGAATGCACTTGTTAATTTCTTTTTTTTTTTTTATTACTTGTTAATTTCTGTAGAGAACTCTGCTGGGATTGTGCTTGGTATTGGGTTGAATCTTTAGACAAATTTGGTGTGTACTGCAATCTTATCTATACTAATTCTTGAGGCCTGAGAACATGAGATGTGTTTTCCTTTTTTTTCTTTTAGTTTCTTTCAACACTGTTTTATAGTTTTCAAAGTATATGATTTGCAGTTCCTTCATTAAATTTATTCTTAATTTTTGTTGCCATTATAAATGGAATTCTTCTGTTAATTCCACTTTTGGATTTTTCATTTTAAGTATATAGAAATACAGTTGATTTTGTACATTGATCTTGCATCTGAAGACTTGCTTAACTTTATTAGTGTATTCCTTAGGACTATCTATATTCAAGATCATGTCATATGAATAGAGATAATTTAAAGTCTTCCTTTACAATCTGAATGTCTGTCTTTCTTTCTTTCTTTCTTTCTTTCTTTCTTTCTTTTCTTTCTTTCTTTCTTTCTTTCTTTCTTTCTTCTTTCTTTCTTTTTCTTTCTTTGACAAACTGCTCTGGATAGAATCTCTAACCCAATGTCAAATCAGTGTGGCAAATAATGGACATCCTTATCTTGTTTTTGATTTTGGAAAAAAGAAGGCAGCTCTTCATTATCAAGTATAATGTTAGTTGGAGTTTTTCATAGATTCCTTTACGAGGCTGAGGAAATAGCTTTCTATTTCTAGTTTGTTGAGTGTTTTTTATTGTGAAAGGATATTAGGTTTTGTCATTTGCTTTCTTTATTGAGATGGTAATATAGTTATACTTTTTTAGTTAGTTAATTTTTTATTAAAATAGTGACTCATATTAATTGATTTTTCAGCTTTGAATGCAGCCTTGCATTCCTCAGAATAGACCTCCTTCCTCCAGAGTGCTTTGGGATTAGTCTTTTGGCCTAAGGAGGAAGAGGAAGAAGGATGAAGATTCCAACTCCCCAAACCTTTCTCAACTAAGTACTATTTGGGCTCCTACAGGTTTGACCCTGTGATAAGTTCCTTGCCAATGAAAAAAATCTTCACAGAGGACACAGTGGCTCTACAAGTCACCCTGCTTGTCTCTTGGATCTTAATGAGAGAGTGGGAATCATAGTTGAAGAGATTACTAACCACATTCAGATTTCTATATCTGTTTGTGCAGCTCCTGCTGGTGAGCAAGCCCAATTAAATCTCTTCATGAAGTCAGTTTAATCTGTCCATGACACAGCCCAGACCTTAAATGACAAACCCCTGCATGGAAAATGCAGCTACTGCCAAAATAGCAAACCAAAATAGCTTTCCATTGACCAATGGAAAGGACATAAAAATGGCAATTAAGTGCCTTTTCCTGGAAGATCTGGGCCAGGATCTTCCGAATTTGATCTCTGGGTCTGGTTACTCAAAAACAAGGGCACAATGGAGGGAATTGGGGATAGCATTAAGGAACTCGAGGCCAGGTACCAGACATAAAGATTGCCTTAGGCGACCCTGCTAAGATTCTTATGGTGATGACCTCTATGACTAATGTGAGTGCTATCCCCAACAACCCTTCCAGTGAATCTGGATGTGAATCACAGCACCGTCGCAATTTTTACCTGGATCTCTTGCCTTTCAAAAATCGAAAATACTAGAGGTTAGGAGGAGATAGTGGGTTGGGAGGTATCCATCTATTCCCAGGAAGCCTTATGCCAGGGTTAGAGTTCAATGGGAAAGTAGGAAACAATTGTAGCTTTTCAATCTTTTAGATACTAGCACAGTGGATACCATGGTCCCTAAAACCTTTGGAACCAAAGTGAGGGGAAAAGAGATTATGTTCTCTGATTTAGAGAATGGCCACCAGGATCCTTGCCCAAGCCTGATTATGGATGGATCCCTTAGAGTCTATCATTGTTATGCCCCCCCCCCCCCACTTCTGACTGTATAGATCACTCTTACCTACTTTTGTGTCCAAGCCCTGTCAGGAAATGCTGCAGTTAGGGTCATTTTAGTGGGGCATGGGGAATGCCATGAACCTATCCTAATACCTGCACCTAATGCTGTTTTTGGATTTTGTTTTTGTTTTTTAAATTATTGGCTGCCTATGGGAGAAAAAGAAATAATTGCTCTTCTTGTTTAGCTAAAGGAAACCAAAGTCTTCCATGAGACTCTTTCTCTATTCAATAGTCTTATTTTGCCTGTATGGAAAACTTCAGGTACGTGGAGTCTTACCATTGATAATAGATGGCTCAACACTGTGGATCAGCAATTGGTGCCTGCAGTACTTGACATTGTGACAGATACAGGTTATTGCTCAAGCTAAGGGAACTTGGTAACTGACATCACCCGACCCTTTTAAGCATCCCTCTCCAGTAGGATGATCAAAATCAGTATACTTTCATGTGGAGCGGGTTTCAATACAGTTAATTCTACTTTTAATTCCTTCCATCCTCTTTGACCCCTTTCTGAAGATTCAGAGACATGGGAGTCTAGAATGGCTATTAAACAAGAAATGGAAGATAATAACCTCCTTCTTTTAATCCCCAAGTACACAGCATAGATTTTTGTCTACAAAGATCTTCAAGATAATGACCATCAATTTGAAGTTTCTAGTTCAACATTTTCCTTTAAAAATGTTTTTCAGAATGCTTTTGAAAATGCTTTGCTCTGGGTAGCCACATGGAAAGGACACAAAATAAACACTTTTGTTAAGCCACAATGAAATAGAAGCCAAAAAGTTTGGATTCAACATCCTATGATTTGGACAAATAGGTGCTACTCTTGGTCATGTTAAGAGATGGATTGTTCACATTACAATTGATTAAGAAAAGTTTCTGCTGCTGATAGAACTTGAGCATCTTCCAACGTTTGAGTCCAGATATGAGAAAGGAAAAGAGTGGGAATCCAATCTCTCTTCTCTCTGCCCCACAGAGTAGCCTGTGTGACTTTCACCTTGCCAAATTCATTGGTATGCCTACACCAGGTAGTTGCCATCACAATGAATTAGCCAAATGCTGGCTATAACCCCCACCACATGATCCTGCAGAAAAACATTAAATTGCTATGCTACTGAATACTGCAAATGGACCTTTTGTACACATGGACCTTTCTAGTACCTTGAGTACTCCAACCTTATTTCTTTGAATGTAATGGATTGCTGCAACTGCACTCTGCCACTACAGATCTCTTTTTGTTTATTCCACTCAGAGTTCATCAAAATTCTCAGATGTGAAGATTCGTGTTTTTTGATGATTTGAGGAAGTATGAAGCCATTATTTCTTTGAATTCTCTTGTCTGCCCCTTCTTCTCCTTTCCTTCTGATACTCTCACTACACATATTATTGGAGAGCCACTTATCTTGAGTCTCTGTTTATATTTTCTTTATTCCTCTTCTCTTTATTCTTTGGATTGTATAATGTTTATCTATACATGTTCAAATTTACCCACTCTTTTTTCCTGCAAGCTCAGATCTACTGTTGAGCCCAACTAGTGCGTTGGTCCTTTCAATTACTCTATTTTCAAATCAGAATTTCCATTTTGTTCTTTTAAAAAAATAATTTCTCCCTTTATTGTTATTCCTATTTTATGTGACATTATCATCATCCCTTAATTTACCTTTTAAAAAATATGGTTTTCCTTAGTTCTTTGAGCATATTAATAATGGCCAATTTGAAGTCTCTGTTTAATTTGACATCTGTTTGCTTTCATAGGTAGTTTGTATTGCTTGCTTTTTTCCCTATATACATGTCATACATCACTGTTTTTTTTTTTACATGCCTCAAGTTTTTGTTGGAAATTGGCATTTTCAATATATATCGCAGCTAATCTGGGTCCTGATAGCCCCCAGGACTCTGACACCACAGGAACAAAATGCCTACCACAGAGGTCGAATGGTTTTTTAAAGTGTTTTTACCATTTTTACCAGTTTCCCTGGGGAGTTGATCCATAGAATTTCTCAGGCTGTCATGCTAGAATTGGAACCCTCCTAACATTTCCTTCAGATCCAAATTGAATCAGTCTTATTCCTCTATTACATTTCAAAACTTGCTCAGATGAAGGTCAGTAATGATATTCAAGTTGCAAAATCAAATTGTCAATCAATTTTTTATTTTCATTTTATTTTGTCAGCAGCATTTGAAGAATTGGGTTATTCTCTTCTGTGGAAAAATAAAAACAAACAATAAAATAAAATAAACTTCATAATTGATTTACAGAACACCATGTTACCCTTCCTAACTCACTGGCCACTCTTTTTCTTCCTCCTCCTCCTCTTCTCCCTCTTCTTTTTTCTTCTCCTTCTCCTCCTCCTTCTATTTTTGTCTTTCCATTTTCCTGACTTCTAAATATTGGAAGGCCTGATCACTCCTTGGTTCCTAAGCTCACTTCCTTGGCAAACTATCATACTAATGAAAACAGTTATATCATTTCAATAAATAACTTTCCCCTGAATTACAGACTTGCTTATCAAATTGCTTAATAAGAAATCTCAACTTAACTGTCCATCATTCAGAATTAGCATGTCCTATGCTGGACTCCTGATTTTCCCATACTCATGACCTCATCTAACATTAACTACTTCCCAAAGACCCCATCTCCAAATATCATCACATTGGGGATTAGGGCTTCAAGATATGGATTGGAAAGGAACACAGACATGCAGTCCATAACAGATACCTTTATCTTCTATTCACCTTTTCCTTCTATTCACCTTTCCCTTGATTTTTCCTCTACATCTTAATAATCTTGCTTTTTATTGAACATACTTCTGCCTCATGGCCTTTCATAGTTCTTGATCCATCTGTCTAGAAATATATTCTTCCACAGTCCACTCCCTCAAGTCCTTGAATGTTTGGCACATCCTAGGAAATAATTCCCTAACTCTACCATCAAAAATTACAACACCCTCTTTTTCCTATCTGATGTATTTTCTTTCACAGCATGAATCACCCAGTAATATTCTATAAATTTATAAATTTTTAGTGTTGCCTATCTCTCATGAGAATTCGAATTCTATTAGAGCATAGATTTAATTTTTTTTTAATTTTTATTTATTTATGATAGTCACAGAGAGAGAGAGGCAGAGATATAGGCAGAGGGAGAAGCAGGCTCCATGCACCAGGAACCCGACGTGGGATTCGATCCTGGGTCTCCAGGATTGCGCCCTGGGCCAAAGGCAGGCGCCAAACTGCTGCGCCACCCAGGGATCCCCTAATTTTTAAAAATGTATTGTTATATCTCAAAACTTCTACAGTCATATATGACACACAGTTAAAAACATGTACTTTTAAATTGAATCAAATTACAATGCACTAATTTGGACTGCCTTGAGAAATATATAATTGAAATTATTAAAATTATAATGAAATATCAGTACACAATTTGTTTAATATCTGTTTTTCTATTATTAGATTGTGAACTCTGTGGATTAGTGACTTTTGTGAATTATTTAGTACTGAGATTTTTAGCAGTCTGAACAGTGTCTTCTTCATCACTGGAGCTCATTGAATACTGTTGAATGTCTACCTATCTATCAATTATCTATCTCTCTATTAATCTATCTCACATAAGGATAGCTTGTTTCCAATAGCACTCCTATTTGTGGATTCACCACTTTGTACTGTAGAACTCTTCCTTAAATTATCATGAATTATTCTCTATTATTTCTGTGGTATCTCTGTTAATGCAATAGAAAATCTAACAAACTAAATTACGTACGGTAGGAAGAGCTCTTCCTTTTAAAATTAAAAGATAACATTTTAGAGCAATTCTAAATCTTATAGAGGAAGTTTCATTTTTAAAAAAATTAACCACCTTAATAAAGTTAGTTTGTCAAAATAAATGCCACCTGCAGCATTTTGTGTTGCTTTCATTGAAATGATTCATTTGTGGGCAAATCAGTTGCTGTATAATGTTTTCCATAAAGTCTAGCACAGCTGGTTTTTAATTTGTCTATAAAGCAAAAATTCCCTTTGGAGTAAGTGTTTTCATTTGGATACTTAGATTTGTCATGTTTACAAACAGTATTTTCCTTACTTTATGGGCAAAGAAAAGTATAATAAGAGAGTCAATGTGCACACACACAAATACACATTAAGTAACTTCTAATTAGCTTGCTTCTATTCTAAGTAAATAGATAATGTTAAAAAATAAACTAATGGCCAGAGTACTTCCAATGAAAGAAAGCATGTGTTTATTTGGCTAACCTATGTTTAAATTATGAACACAGCCATCCAAATAAATACATTTGCATAGCACTTTAGAAGACATTTCTACCTACTTAATGCAAACTTGGTGAGAACATCATTACAAGAAATACTATTGTCATTTTATAAATGAACCCCAACATGAACTGACTTTTTCATTAATGCCAGGGTCAAGAATAAGGCCCTGGTCCTTTCTGTTCTAGTTCAATGCTTTTTCTCTTCCATATAGTCATCTACATCTATTTTCAGTAAGTCATGTTTCATTGAGATGAATAAGCGTTTATACTTGGCCTGTCAGACTTCCTTAAAACCCAAGCTGCTTTAAAGCAAATAAAGGTGCCCAAGGAATGAAATGAAGATAATTACATTCAAATATTAAGAAGTCATGATTCGGGCAGCCCAGATGGCTCAGCGGTTTAGCGCCACCTTCAGTCCAGGGCCTGATCCTGGAGACTCAGGATCTAGTCCCACATCCCTGCATGGAGCCTGCTTCTGCCTCTGCCTGTGTCTCTGCCTTTCTCTCTTTCTGTGTGTGTCTCTCATGAATAAATAGATAAAATCTTTAAAAAAAAAGAAGCCATGATTCTCCTATCATTATCATGTCTAATGAAATTTACTTATACTCAAAAGCTCACAGTGTTATACTGGAACAACTGAGGTAAAGGGAAGGCATGCTACTTTGAGGGTAGAGTATTGCTTTTCAACAATAGGGCACAGCCCTGTTTCACCAAAGAGTAACTGAACTGTAACATCTTTAGTGTCACAACCATATTTTAAGATTTAGCTTTTTAATTTTTTATACCTCATTTATTATTCACAAATACATTTTAATAATTAGGATAAACAATGTCACACAGGCAATCTCTATATTCCGCAAAGCTATGTTTGTATCTGTTGTTTCATCATGGGTGTTGATACCTGTTTAACAGCGATCTATGTTTTAAGAAACACTACAGGTGACACTGATGCCAGCTAGCTCATAAGAATTGCTGATTTATGGTGTAGAGTAATAACTTAGAAGACCTCCCATTGGGCAGCACGGGTGGCTCAGCAGTTTAGCGTCGCCTTAAGCCCAGGGCCTGATCCTGGAGACCCGGGATGGAGTCCCACGTCGGGCTCCCTGCATGGAGCCTGCTTCTGCCTCTGCCTGTGTCTCTACCTCTCTGTCTCTCTCTCTCTACTCTCTGTGTCTCGGATGAATAAATAAGTAACATCTTTTTTTTTTTTTTTTTTTAAAGAAAAGCTCCCATAATACATTGGCTCAAAGAAAATAAACACTTGTTTTTCCTTCAAGATTTTATTTATTTATTTGGCAGAGAGAGACAGAGAGAGCACAAGCAGGGGTAGTGGCAGAGAAAGGGGAGAAGCAGGCTCCTCATTGAGCAGGTAGGCCAACGTGGGGCTCGATCCTAGGATCCTGAGGTCATGACCTGAACCAAAGGCAGGCAATCAACCAACTGAGCCACCCAGATGTCCCTATCCTTAATTAAGTGTCCAGGAGTAGGAGGTGTTTGTATCACTCTATATGGCATAATTATAGGTGACTCTGTCTGAGGGACCCAGTTGCTGTCATTCTAAGGGTGTTGGAGGCTGGCTCACTGATATTTACATATATTTCAGCCCACGGAAGTGGGAAAAGAAGCCCATGGAACTTTTAGTGAAGGTACTGCTTATATCTTCAACGATGAACCCCAAGATCTCGGTGAATTTACTATTTGAAGTTTATTTCTTATTCACATGAAGTCCTAAACAGTTGTTTCCGCCCAGTGGATGGATCTCTTCTAAGGGGTTCTTCCAGGATCCAGACCCATTTCTTGTGATTTCACTATTGTCAACAAGAGAATTCCAGTCTTGTCATGCTCATCGTCTCCTAGCTGGTGCAGGGGTAAAAACCATGAAGTAGCAGTTTGGGAGCTATTAAGGAAACAGTGGAAATGGCACAGATCATTTACAGAACATTCTATTCTCTAAATGTAGCACATGGAACACTTGACTGAAAGGGGGGTGGGAAGCATAATCTAACTGTACACTGAGAAGAAAAGGAAATATGTTCATTGAACAGCTCCAAAGTTTATGCCAACTGGAACATAGTTCTTTCTTTAAAGTTATAATAGAGGAATTTCATCTTTCATTCCCTCTCATTTCTCAATGACCTAAAATGTTAATGATATACCAACTTGAGCAGGATCCAGGAAAAGATATGTCTTCTCTATAACTATATGCTCAGATTAAATTTGGCAGGTACTATTTTAAGAGGAAGAAGAAAATAATTAATACTGGTGAAAATGTAACAGTTTCTGCCACAACTTTCCACACATAAAGTCTGCAAATATATTTGTTTAATTAAAGTTGAATATGGATTGTGGGGACAGCATTAACATAGATTTAATTTTCATTTAGCAAAATTTCCTGAAGAAATGAAGTGATAATGTAAATGTATTTGTTTTTCTCTTCTCTCTGGTGTCAGGTGTTTTATCTCTCAATTTTAACGCTATGCTAAAGGACTTCATGGAGTCTTACTTTGTAGTCAATGAGCTATTATTCATTTAGTAAAAGTCTTCTGATTTAGTGGTTTAGAATTTCAAAGATACCATTTACTAAAACATCACGTAGATTTAATTAAGTGCTTAGCTTTTATTGGAAATATGGCAGGTGTCTGTCTAAATAAATTTCTATATAATTAATTAGTAGCTGTCTCTGTGTAATATTTAAGAATTGGCATGGCACTTGGTTAAGAATTCACTCTTCGTTAGATGAATAGTTTGCTTTCAAAGGAAATTACATCTATAGAGCAAAATCCTCACGTTAACTGGAATTAAACTATTGTGTGTCAGAAACACTGCTAAATATTTTCACATATGGTAGCTAATTTAATGACGCCATTGGTAGTAAGGCCATTTCTATAAGAAAGGATTGAATAAAGGAGAAGATAAAGAGGAGGTAGGATAAGATGAGACTCTAAAGAAGAAGAGGGGGGAACAGAACCAGAAGAAAGACAGGCTTTTAAGTTGGCTTCACTGCAAATGAGAATTCTTGACATAAATCAAAGAGCTGAGAATAGTGTTACATTAAATGCACAGCAAACTCAAATAGATCCTCCATTATACCTAGTAATTCTACTTTGTTTTTCTGATTAGCTCTTGGAAGCTTGTTTCCCCAACTTCAACAACGGTATTACACATATCTCCTAATATGCCCAGATTTCTAATTCTGTCTTGCCCCCTTTACTTCTGCTTCCAGCTTAAATCCTCAGTTCATACTTTATGATATTAAATTAGATGGAGAGGAACCTTTTCATCTTTCCCATATGTGACTGAAACCATATTCTTCCATGGATAAAGTATGTCTTCCAGAAAATGCCAATTCTTCTTTGATCCCTTTTTCACATATCATGGAGGTCTTTCTTTTTACTTTAGCATACAATTAATCTAAAAATTTATATTAAAGGAAAAATTCTTAATTTCACAAAAGTCTTCAGCATCTGCACCACTGCCACATACTCATACTCACATGTGGTTGGCACTTGCTCCCTGCCCCCGTCACATTTCATCTCACACCAATATGGTTTCCCCCTTCTCCATTCCTTTGAGATTATCATTTACAGTTACTATTTTGTAAAGATTTTATTTAGTTGTTTGTTTATTTATTTATTTGAGAGAGAGTGAGGGCTAGAGAGATTACAGAGGGAGCTTGCTGCTAAGCAGGGAGCCCCATGCAGGGGCTGAGATCATGACCTGAGCCTAAGGCAGATGTTAGGTAGGTGCCAGGCAGATGCCCCTCATTTCCAGTTATTGGTGACTTCCATGGTGCCATATCGAAAGGTACATACTTTTTTATCTCTTAGCTTTACTCAATACTTCAGAGAGTTTCTCCCTGGTTCTCCCTTTGTCAAATGAACTATTGTTTTGATTTCTTGAGAAGATGCACCCTTGGATTTCTTTGTTTCTTTTTCTCTAGACTATTTTTTTTCTAGACTTGTTCTTTCTATGTAATTCCTACATATGGTGCTTTGAATAACCTTTCTCTTCTTCCTTGGATTCCAAATGAATTGAAAAATAAAAGAAGTGAGTTCAGTAATTAGGAGCAAAATGTAGTATTTGTGAATGATGAAATAGTCATTTAAGATGGTGGCTTATATTTTGGCAAGTAGTCTTCCTAATAACAGACCCCTAATACAGACAGAGCCTCTCAGTCAATAACAGTGGAGAACTATTCTATGTCTTCTCTCACAGGGATTGAGTCTTCACCACATTGCTGAGAATAACAGAGTGCATGCTTTTTGTAGAAGTTGGCTCCCAAGAAAAAGGGGAGAGGAAAAAATAGAGACCTATGCCTGAGTAGGATCATGATCCTAAAATGAATATATGCCAGTGTGAGAGGTTGAATGAAGAGAGACCAGAAGTGCTGTTTCCTTTTAGTGGAAGGAAATTATTGTAAATGTTATCAATGGCTATAGGCATTCCCAGTAATTCTTAGGAATTCTAGAGTTTGTATAAAGAAATACAAGTCACAGACATTATGTGACAAGTATGTGACAATTCCATAATGCAGATGAGATAGGCATCTGATCAGAAAGGCCTTCCTAGGCTGCCAATAGAAAATAGCACCTGAACTTACACATTACTTGCTTTCTGCTTACACCCCTTATAGGCTGACACAAATAATTATTCTTTTATAGTTTGTCTAAAGTATAAAGAAAAGTCCTTGACTATAAGATCTTTTTTTGGTTCAAGTTGTATTCCCAACAGTAACCAGAATGTGGTAGGCATTATTGAGTGAATGAATAAGTGAGACAAAAGTAACACAAATATACAAAAGTTTCATATCAGTATTATATGTAGAAATAAGTGAAGGTGACTAAAAGTCTTATAGTTGTTCATTGATGGAAGAGATTATTGCTCTCTAGATTGATCAAAGAAGGCTTCAAGGAGATAAAATTGTGCTATGTAGGATGAGTGAGGAGAAAAATATGACTAAAAGCAAAGTTCAAAAAAAATCACAAGACATTTTTTGGGCCTGTGAAATTTATTAGAGTTACATTACATGAACTTCTTCTACTCACTGCTGTTATATAAAGAAACATGATGAAATATATGAAAGGCATAAAATCACACATTTTATTCTTCATTTTGTTTTTCTATTTCAATTATTGTTACTGTATTTAATATTTAACTCTATAACTTCTGTGTTCTAGAGAAGAATATGTAGTGCATGTGTACACATGCAAGTGTGCATATCATGTTGTGTATATAAATACACCTATAAATAAACAATATTCTAGGACTATACAATTTATTGAAAACATATAAACCATTTATAAAGTATATTTTCCCCTTAATCTTATTTCTAAAAATTACAAATGACTTTCTGCCTAGTTTATATATTCTCTTTTTATTACTTTAAAATTCTTTTAGCATAGTAAGTTGTTTTAAATCTTCTGTGTTTAGAAGCATCTTGTAAGCAAAAATGACAGTAATCACATGCTATTTTATTTTCCCTCCTTCTGTTAATAGCAGTATAAAGTAATATAGCCTGAGAACTAATATATATAAATGGTCTATGCTTATTAACTCTAAAATGATTTGCAAAAGAAAATGTGAAATTGGGAAAGTATTCTTTTCCTGCAAGAGTAAAATTTCAAGAAAATGGAACAATCAAGAATAGCTTAGATAAGATTCCTGCTGTTTCTCTCCAGGAGATTCAATAATCTTCTGATTCTTTTCCTATAATATTGCACAAAATTGCTCATGTTAGGCAACTAGCAGGTATCAAAAGAATACAATTATGATGAGATGACTTTCTCTGATCTATAGACTAAGTCTGATTTTTAATTTTGCATTTTATCCCTATTTATTAGAACATGCAAATATTACCTCTTGGATTGAATAGCTCAACTCATGAATGAAAATTATCATTGTTTTGAGTTAACCTACACATTTTTGAGCTTTTAACTATAAACTTAAGGCCTGAACTGTATTTTTTTTTCCTAATACAGAAGCTATCCAAAAGTCCCAGAAAGGTCAATTTCATTGCTCTTCTCTATGATAGATACTTTATAAAGAACTGAGGGCAGTTATCACCATTATATTTCACCTAAGAATACTTTTTTAAAAATCCACACCATTTTTGGATCTCTGAAGACTTTGCACCAGATAAGTGGCAAGATCTAACCTAGAGGCCATTAGACAAAGCATATTTTATCATTGCCCACTGTGTAATCAAGAAGTTGGCAAGAAGAATATTTTGTAATTCTCATCTTTAAAAAATTCTGTCTATATTTCTACTGGTCCTAAGGCATGCATGATGATTTAGAAAATATTGTTTATGGGGATTTCTATAATAAAAGGAACATATACTTTCTCTACTACATTTAGAATTATTAAGCATACCATTTTTTTTAGGTGAAGATGAAAATCGCTGTTGTAAATTTTATTTTCAGTAAGTAATTGAGGAAAGAAGAGCTGCAAAGCCGATGCATATTCAGAAGTGATAATAATATATTATTATTATATATTTGATCAGAAATTTATTTTAGTAAATTTCATATAATTTCAATTTGATATTTTGTACTCTAATTTTTTCCTCTAAGATATTTGCCTACATAATTATTCTTCTCAGAAGTATTAACTAACATCAGATAGGCATAGAAATAAGCAATTAATTATTTAAATCTCATATTAATTTTCCTATTTAAAAAATATTTTTTATTTTCATTCATTGAGGTGATGTTTATTAATACAACAAATGTATACCAAGGCCTTAGGAGGTGCCAAGTTTAGTTTGATTTTCAAAGAGCTTAAATTATATTAGGAACCTTTATCCAGCAAATGATAATGCATTTCAATGTCCAAGAAAACAATGATATGACACTTAATTTCTATTATATTAACACCTCTTGCATTTTCTTTGTTGTTTTATAAATATTTATTGACTGTCAACCATAAGAAGGGCATTCTCCTATGTAATGCAGATAAATTGGCAAGCAAAAATGTAAAAATTTCATTCCTTTTTAAATTTATTTTCTAATGCTAGCTAACCCTCAAAGCAGAGCTCCATATACATGAGTGACCCAGCTTAGATGACAGAGCAGAAATACTCTGCTGATTCAGAGTATAGAGAGTTGCTGATTAAACCTTTAAGATTTTGGGTGGTTTGTCATAGAACAATAAATAATTGATATAGGTGAGGATACAATAAGCATAATATACAAATGAATAATAATATATCAGAAGAGTTATTCTCAAATACTTTATATTCAGTGTTTTTGTACAGTCATAAATAATTACAGATCACAAAAAACTTTTGTCCATTGATGACATCTATTGGTATCTACCATGTAAGGTATTAGAATAGACTTTTAGAATATGTATTTGTTTAAAAGTAGCAATAAATAACTTATTATAGATTAACAACATATTTTAATGGAAAAAAACCTATAATTTCAAACACAAAATATAAAAATAATGAGAGTGACATTTTCACATTTTTGCAAATTTAACTACTTTTTTACATACCTGACTGATTAAATAATAACTGGATTTATATATCTGGTTCTTCACTCAATCTACTGTGATATGTAGTTTTCCTTGAAGAAAATGAAGAAAAGTTTGCCTCATGAAGTCATGTAGTTGGAAGAGAGGGGCATTTTAACAACCTTTTCAGGTGATTGTGGATATATTTCTTCGATATGACACCAACACTCCTTAATTATGTTTCTTAGAGCTTGCTTGCTTGCAGTGAGGAATCTGAAACTGTATCAAATGAATTCTCATTTTACTCTTACATTAAAATCCACTTGTAGTTCTTGTACTTTGAACGGATTTTTCAAATATGCATGATTTTGTAATTTCATGTCCTGACCATTAAGAAAATACAGATTATCTCTGTTGAGCAGGGAGCCTGATGTGGGGCTGGATCCCAGGACCTCAAGATCATGACCTGAGCCAAAAGCCGACACTTAACTGACTGAGCCACCCAGGTGCCCAAGAAGAGCCATTAAGTACTAAGACACTGATACAAGTTTTCCAAAATTCTAATTTTTGTTTAAAATTTCAATCATATTGGGGCACGTAGGTGGCTCAGTTAAGCATCAGACTTTTGGCTCAGGTCATGATCTCAGGGTTTGGCTCAGGTCATGATCTCAGGGTTTGAGATGGATTCCTGCTTTAGGCTCCATGCTCAGTGCAGAGTCGGCTTGAGATTGCTTCCCTTTCCTTCTCTCTCAACTCTGCCCCTCCCTCCACTTGTGTATGCACTCTCTACTAAAATGAATAAATAAAATCTCTAAACAATTCTTGAATTGTATTGTTGATAATGTATTGTTAGTGCCTAAAATTAGGCTTTTTGATTATTAGTGTATGATATTACACTTCTACTGTCAAGCCAACTGTTTCAAAAGACATTCATCTCAAATAAACATATTGCCAGCCATATAATAGGCAATAGCAAAACAACTGGTGAGGAATCATGGTGTTCCATCATGAAGTTCCCTTTTTATAAAGTCTTGGGTAACTAGATAACTGACTGCTTGAGTGACCCCACTTTTCTCTTTTCACACCATTCCCATTCTTATGGTTTCAGTTTGTCAATAAAAAGTGAACCCATGATGGCAGCCCACGTGGCTCAGCGGTATAGGGCCGCCTTCAGCCCAGGGCATGCTCCTGGAGACCCAGGATCGATTCCCACGCTGGGCTCCTTGCATGGAGCCTGCTTCTCCCTCTGCCTGTGTCTGTGGCTCTCTCTCTCTCTCTCTGTCTCTCATGAATAAATAAATAAAATCTTTAAAAAAGTGAACCCTTGAGATCCTAGGTACCTCAGAAATATCTGAAAATATCCAAGTCTGAATAAGTATAGTTTATAAGTCACTTGTTCTTTCCAGTAAAAATATTCATTAAAAAGTATCTAGTTCAGTCAGCTTGCATCACAAATAATTGCTAAAGTGCTTTTGGTTTAATAAACTTTATACAGTAGAAGAGTTTTAAGGACATTTCCCAATTCATACAGAATATTAAAATGATGTGCATTTTAGGATTCAGATACAGTAAAATTAATTATTGCTATTGTTTTGTCAAGAGCATTCTTAAGTGCAAGTAGCTTTCAAAAAATTATAGGTACATAGTGGTGAACAATACAGTGACTACTATACTAGTACATGTGGCCTGCTAGTCCACAAATACAGTGAAGTGTCATCCCTTGATTTGATGGCTCTTGCATCATTAATGCAAATGATGACATGGTGAAAAAGGTAAATAATAATATCATATTACTATAAAAATAATTTGGCATTACAGATGACCTATAAAGTTTTCAAGGACTTCCTGAGTGCTGTAGACCACATTTAAAAAATTTTTATAAGATAAACATGTGGAAGCAAATTAGTGTCATGGGGCATTAGGAGTATTGGAAAGGGGAATGATTTGTGATTCTGAATAGAGTGACTTGTTTTGAGAATGCTGAGAAGGTGATCTTTGAGTCACAAAGATTTCTGAGGAAAGAACTCACTAGGCAAAAAGCATAACTAATGCTAGTGCCCTACGCATGTTTCAAGATCAGTCCAAAGGCAAGTGTGACTGGAGCAGAGTCAACAATGACTAGAGAGGTAACAAGAGGGCGAGATCATATAAGGCTTTGAAGGCCATCATAAGTATTTTCCAACATGCAGGGTTGTTAGGCGAGGGGTTGCATAACTTGATTTAGATTTTTAAGGAATCTGTCTGGTTGTAGACAGAAACTATAAGAGTGCACGGGTGAACAGACATCAATGTTCTATAATGAGTTATTTTAGTGATCCAGATGATGTATCACCATGGTTTGGACCATAATGGTAGCAACTGGAGTTGATAGAATAAAGTGGTTGAATTATGGGTATGTTTGGAAGATACAGATATTGGGAATTTCTAATATAGTGCCTGGATGATGCAACAAAAAGACTGGCCAAAAAAATTCCAAAGTTCTTGAATGGAGCATATGAAATGACAAAGCTGACATTAATCATAATAGTTACAACAGCAAGAAGGTAAGTTTGAGGAAGATCAGCTTAGTTTTGACATGCTTCTTGTGAGGGTTTATTTATTTATTTATCTTTTCTTGTATCTTTTAGACATATAACATTAGATACTAATTAAAGAGTTGGATACATTAGACTGGATTGAGGGATGAATTCATGCTAGAAATAAAAATGAAGGTGGTCCTTTGTCATTAGACTGGATGAGGCAGTGAGTATTAGATTGAGAAGAGATGAGAAATCAATACCTAGCCCTGGACCCTGCCAACGTTGGGAAGTTGAGTAGAGGTGGAGAAAGTAAGGAGACTGAATGAAGCAGGCAGGGAAGTAGGGGTTAATTCAAGAAAAAACAAAAAATTCTTTAGGTCTAGGTAAAAATAGAAGGCTGATTTCCTACGTCAAATCTATTGACAGTAAGATGAGAACTGCGAACTGATGGTTGGATTTAATAATATGGAAGCCAATGGTGACCTTGGTAAAGAGTTCTCTTGGGGTAGTGCAGGTAAAATTCTGATTAAATTGGGTCCAAGAGAGAATAAGATCTTTAACATTAAGCCAAAAGGCTTAGTACAGAGAGAACAGAACACTTTGAAGCAAAACACAGTAGAGCCCTTTAAAAAAAATCTATACTTCAACATCATATTAAGTTTTGTTATATAAATCAAGGCAAATAGTATTAAATCAGACCAGTAGTAACTTTAGAATTATATGTTCTATTTAAAATTCTAAAAATAGGAAGCTCAGGAAGAAAATTACTATAGTTTTTATATATTTTAAAATTTATAGTATGTTTAAAGAGGCACTCAACTCTCACAGTATTATGGAAGCTATAGTTTATCAGGACATTTAAGGATGTGATAGAAATAAGAATATACTGTCATTGTCAAAAGGATATTAATTTTTCATCATTTTTAACTTTTCCTTCTGTCAAGAGAAAGTCTGTTGTAATAGGAAAAAGAAGCTCAGGGCACACATTAAATCAATTTTCTTCATATAATTTTGTTTTTCTGTCTATAAATACAATAAAAATAGAGTATCATTAATGCATTTCAATTTTCAATTATCACATTAAATATACCCCAAAGAAATTAAACAGTTCAGATAGGGATATCATTATTGATATGAACTTTTCTCCATGCATAGAGATTACCTAAACTTTTTCAACCATTATTTAGTATTTTTAGACCTCTTAATTTGTTTATTAATTCTTTTTTTTTTTTTCTAAAATCTCTTACTATCTACCAGGCACTTTTCCAGGAACTGGATGAAAAGAAGGAAACAAAATTTCTGAAAATGTATGATTGCTGTGTATATTGGTTTGCAATTTAAAAAAACAAGAGGTCATGGAAAACCACAATAGAATGATCACTTTTATCAAAGTTTGAATGTTAAATAAAACATATTTTGGTAAATTCTTATCTGTGCTGTATCCCAAATACATGACTAATCATATATATGTATATATACTTTCTCAAAATGACATAAATTCTTTTTGAGTAAAACATATCTTTAATTACTATTCTAATATCTGTGCTTCCCACATCTACTCCTAATGTGCTGTGACCACTATAGAATCATAAAACTAAACTAGTGTATTAACCATATATTGATAACACAACCAAGGAAAGATGGGAACTCAGAGTACAGACAGGAACTGGAGAACCATGCTTGGAAATGGCTGGAAACCACACATCTCTAAAATATTAAGAAAAATGAAATGTAAAATATTTTGGGGTAATATGTGAGGTAAATGTGAGGAAGTCATATTCATGCAACAATGACAGTGTTAAAAGACAAAAATCTTAACGATTATAATGAATTATAGTAAAAGTAAACACCTCTGTGGATGAGATGGGTATTAGAATGATCATAATATTCACGGACCTTCATACAAGTAGACAAGATAGGATATAGCAATAAAAACTATAGGGGCACCTGGGTAGGTGGTTGAGTGTCTGCCTTTGGCTCAGGTAATAATCCCAGGTCCTGGGACTGAGTACCACATCAGGCTTTTCGCACAGAGCCTGCTTCTCCCTCTGCCTGTGTCTCTGCCTCTTTCTCTAGGTCTCTCATGAATAAATAAATAAAATCTTAAAAAAACTACTATTAAAATAAATCAATTGAACATGCTTCTTTCAGAAAAAATAAATTGAATAAGCAACAGCAACAAAATAATAAAATGAAGAATATTTGATTGACACAATTGAAAATCTTGAACAAATAGATGTATATGGGACCATACATCCACAAGCCCAGCATTTTCATTGTTTTAAAACATTTACAGAAATATTAATGAATAGCTTCCATGTATCAAATTTTAAAAGAAGTTTCAGATAATTTAAAAAGAAAAAGCCTACTTTTATTGGATACTTTTTTAAAGTGTGAAATGTTAGCCCAAGTTTTATTTCACCATTAAGTCAACACACACTATTCTAAATAACTCTTGGACAAGAAGAGAATCAATATTCATACTATTATTTAATGATAGAAATATTACATATGCAATAAGATTAATTCAAGAAAATGTGGAAATTAAAAAAGAAAATGTATAAAGTTTGCATTTGGTTAATGTTAACAAAAGATTTATTTTAGGAGAATTTCTTTTATAAAATAAACTCAAGGCAAAAGAATATACTTTCAAATAGAATAGAAAATTTTAGTTATTGTTTAGTAAAACTCAATGCTAATCTTTTGGGGAAAAAAAAGAACTACTGGCATGTTTGATCACTTAAACACACAGACAACATTAAAAAACAAAAAAAAAGAAGAAAATAAATTCAGATAGAAAAAAAGATGAAATTGTGAGAGTCTTTTGTACATAAATTTATGGCAATCCTTTAAAATATTTAGATGAAATGAATGGTTTTCTAAGGAAAAAATAATCTATAGAGCAATCCTTGTAAGTAATTTATAAGGCAGACAAAAGCTCTTTTCTGAAATATATATGTCTTTAATGATCTTATTTGGAAGGGAAAATAGAGAATATGGAACTCTCTCCAGTTTAAGTTATATAGCTAGAATGGGACAATTAACACAAAAATAAAATTCCAGTTTAAAAAAATTTTTTCTGAAGGTACAATCAGCTGAGTCATCTTAAATAAAAACATTTATGCTTTAATAGGCAGTGGTTCTAATGTGGTAAGGTTCTGATTCCAGAGCTTTTAGGAGGCACTTTAGATTCGTGGAAGAGAGCCAGAATTGGTAATTTTCATATGCTTTTAAATAGCTCTGTAAGTCTCCACAGTGCCCTATTTTGAATATTATGCTAATGTAAGCAAATAGGACTTATGGTGTCTTATCCACCTCTAGCCTCACTAGCCAGTCATGACCCAGAATAAGGAATGCGATGATGGGTTATAATCTGGGCCTAATTTCAAAACAAAGTGTTGTTTCCACTGTGTTGTTTGGAAGAGTTTATAAAGTATGGAAAATATTTACACTCACGTTTTTCTTTAGCTTTTTAAGGAAATTATTTTAGTCAACACTCAAAATTGTTTTAAAGAGTAAATAAGAATTAATTTCATATATCTGATCGGTCTTACTTCATGAGCAGATAGTTCTCTTGAGGGCAGTCCTTCTTCAGGGAGAACAAGAACCACACTGGGGAGAATGGGTGATCCTCTGAGGTGTGACATCATAAAATCATTGGGTGTTCATAGTTCATGAATTGCTAGAGTAGGAGCTCATTCTTTCCCATAAATGCTGAGACAATTCCTGGGGAAATCTAGGATTCATTGATTGATTGATTGAATGATTTTTTCCTTTAATGTCTGTGCTAGGAGAATCCGGACGTGCCCTTGAAACTGCAAACTACACAGGTTGCCAACACAAGGGAGAAGACAAATTTTGTGTGGGTGGTAACCCTACTCCTAGGTTTAGGTTATGGGAGGTAAGTGATGTAGGGTTGCTAAACTAAAGAACCCTTCTAAAATGTTTCCTCTATCTCTTCACCCCAGGCCAAAACTGTCTTTCTAAGAAAGCCTACACACAACGGTGTGAAAAGAGCAATTTGGAGATACTTACAGATATTATGTTGAACAGTTTTTTGTTGACCTGTTTTACACATAACAATCCAAATAGCCTTTATGTCCTACCGTAAAATTTTCCAGTATTCCCCTTTAGCTTAGCTTTCGTATTTTTTACATGATGATTCTTATTTTCTTGATGCAGCTATGTAATTACTTTTCAGAAGCAAGAACACCAGGCCTGTTTTCTTATTTCTATTGAGTTAGTGTTCATTTTGGCAGTTACTATAATTGCATATTACTGAATTCAGAAATGCCGGCCAGAAAAATAAAATGGGAACCGGTGCAACACTATTTTGATTCACATACTAGTTTCCTATAAATGATTTCACCAGCAAAACACTCTTTCTCTCCAAAGGCTTCCAAAACCCTACAAAAGGAATATGATCAAAAGCATTTTTTTTAACTCAAAGCAAAACAAGTAGAAGAAAGCTAAAACATAAAAGGAAAAAAGCACTCTCTATAATTATACTTTCAAAAATGTTTCATTTCCCCTAAATAGCACATATGTTTTCAATAGTACTTATTTTGAATATTTAATGTTATTCATAGTTTATGAAGTACACTATTCTTAAGAATTAAATCCTATTACAGTAAGAAAAGTCCTCTTCTGTTAAACTAGTATGAATAAATCACAAAAACAAACTTCTATAATATACTAGTTATTATGACTGTTTTTTAAAATTTGCAAATTTCAAGACAGTTTTTCTGAGATAGAGCATCTTCATCTCAAAAGTGATGAGAGAGAGATTTACAAAAGCAAGACATCTAGAAATGTAAATAGTTGATACAGGTAACAAAGGAAGAAGTAACATACCCAGATAGGTACAGAATTACCAATAGGATTTTACCTACCTGTATCAACTGACTCTTTTTATCAAAGGAATAAGACTTAATTTATTATAGTATTATGCTTTTACTTTGTACTAAGCTAATGTGAAAAACTCAAACATAAGATGGAATATTATTGATAATGAGACAATAAAGTTATAAGCTGTATGATATGAGTGAGCAGAACTGATTTTTCATGATCTTGTTGCCATATATTAGTACAGGTGTCCATTTATCCTCTGTGATAGTAATTGTCAAAATGTACAGCTACCCCTTTAATATCCTAGTTTGCTAATTTCCCTGATATAGTTATTCTTATATAGCTTTTCTATCATTACCAAAAAAAAATCCAGACAATGCTTATCAAATAAAAATTATTTAAATATCCTGAAATCATACATAGAGCACATTAATATAAGTGGAGGAAAATCTACATTTTCCTGTCTTTTTTTTTTAACCTCACTTGACTGAATTTAAATTAATTACTTCTTCATTTATATGTAATAAATAAAGAACAATCACCAATACGTAATTCCACAGAAAAATCTGTAGTAAGCCAAAGGGATATTGGTACATATTTTCCAATCTTATACTTCATTGGTGGAAAACTTGTAATCCTGGCTCATTTTAGAGTTAAGATCAACACTTAATACTGTTGGAACTATTCTCTAAATTGACTTGTTAAGAATAAGAAATAAAAAAAATAAAAAACAAGAAAATAGACATTTTATTGAAAATTGGCTTGGTAAAATGTTTGGTTTACTTGTGACACTGGCTTACATTTTTAATCAAGTTTTTCTGAGGCTAATAATAAAATTATTTCATTATTCATCAGAAAATTCTTGACAAAGAATAATTAAAGGAATGTTAATGGAAGTTCATATTGGAGGTAGATCAGGGAGGAAAATCTGCATGGAATTAAAATGGTGCCAAAATAATCCATGAAGTAGACCATCTAGGACTATGAGATCATTATCACTTACACCCAGGGGGGGCCTATTATATAGATATTTCTGAACTTTGTCACAGAGAGTGCAATTATGAAGAAGAAGAACCCTTAGTGCTTATAATTTAAGAATCGATTTGAAACTTGGTGCTTGATGATGAAATTTATTACATAGCTTGAATGATCTCTGTAATTTATATGATCAGGATTTGTCTCTGAACTTGTTCTAAGGTAATAGATGTACAGCTAGAGTGAAAGATAAAGAGCCAGCCATACAAGGAAACTGGGGAAGAACATTATAAGTATAAAAGCCCTGAGATGGAGACTATTTTAACATACTAGAAGAGGAGAAATTCACTCTGTTTGTAGTATCTCTTGGTCTTGCAAAATAAAAAGGAGAAAGGCAAAATTAAGTATTCATTTTAACAATTATTAATCATCCATTATGTGTCAGATGTTATTCTAGTTTGTAATATATAAATGATGGGTTTCAAAGCAGACCACCCCAGAATGTACCACTCTGGCAGATTGATTATTTTGAGTTAAAGTTACATAATAAATAATCCATGCAAGGACACTCTGAACCTCCTTTTTCTCCCTGGATGTGGGAAATAAATCTCCCGTGTGAAAGGAGCCCTAACATCATGAAAAGGAAAAGAGACATCTGTGCCACCAGAGAGAGAGAGAATTTGGAGCTCAGGAGGCTACATAAACAATCAAGTATCTTTCAGTATAGTGATAGATATGATTGCTTCTGGGTAACTACTCTTTAATGAGGATGTTTAATCGAACCTGAATTCTCTGTGGATATTAGTAATTAATACATTAATACACTGCTCTGTGTGGGTTGTATTAATTGTATTAATTCTTTATATTGAAAAAATCATTTTTTATAACTACAGGGTTAAATTTTTTATCAAAATAGGAATAAAAGATATAATCTGAGAGTAGATTTTGAGTGTATAGATTCTAAGATAATACAGTTTAGAACAGTTACTCAGCTAGGATCTTCAATTATATTAATACACTGAGACATTTTCTGCAAGAATGCCCTAAAATCAATTACTCTGCCCCAAATACTGCAGTACACTGTACTTAGGGCTTTTCTGTGCACTTCATTGATTTTAAATTGCTAGTAGCAGCATCTGTGTCTTACTCCCTAGTGCTACTTTATGTATGTATGTATGTATGTATGTATGCATATACGTATGTATGCATGTATGTATGTATGTTTCAACATGCTTATATTTAAAAATATTTTATTTAAATTCAATTTGTCAACCCAGTGTTACTTTTAGAAACTTCTATTTTTTCTCGAATCATACATCATTGAATCTGAAGTCATCAGAGTAAACCCATCCAATGTCTAATTCCCCAAATTTCTACTTTGATAATTCTTGATGATTTCAGTATCCATGTAGATGGAAATTTCAAAACTCAGATCTTGCAATTCCTTCTTCATTCCAACCTAGCCACTCACGCCCATGATTATGCATTATACATGATAACATTAGTGACAAATTGCATCTTCATAATTAAACTTTGAGAGCCCCACTCATCAATTAGCAGCTCCTCTATTTCCAGTTTTCCATTTCTAATATCCTAATCTCAATAGTCCTTTGATTCTGCAAGAGCCTAAAATCATTAATACTACTAAATTTACACTGTTTATTACTGTCACCTCATAGATTTGTTTTTATCATACTTAGCTTTGATTCCATTATCTCTTATTTTGATGATATCTTTGCACACAACTTTATCAGTTCAGGGCCTCCATGAAGCAGATGAGAAAAAGAGATTAGATATTCAGAATATTTTTTGGTAAAATTGTTTAAGGGTGAAGTCACGGGGAGCAGGAGTAGACAAGAAGACCCTTTACATTATGGTGCAGGCCTGGGAGGAAAGGGAAGAAAGATTGGATAGGGAAAGTCTCAAATGGCTTCTCCATCTAGGAAATTCTTGATCAACCCAATGGGGAAGGCTCCAAACAAAAGTAGCTCATAAAAGGAACCTGTGTCAATCAGGAATAGTCCAGTTATAGCAAACCCATCATGCTCAGTCATTGGCTGAAGGAAGCCAGGAGAAGCTTGGCTTGGTATATACACTGCTGTGGATCCAAGTATGGCAACTGGAGGTTATCAATCAATATTCCATGTAGATAATTTTCCTTAAGGGAGATCTGATCGTAGAACTCCATAGCTGCCAAATACTAGCAAGTCTGTTTATTTTGTTTCACTATGCTGGTTAAATCCCAAACCTGGTTAAATCCAATTCTCTACTTATGCTCTAATTGACGTATCTGTACGTCATATCTGTAGCATCTGGTACAGTTGATCTTTCCCGTCTATAAATATACTTGTCTTCAAGGACAATACTCTTTGCAGATTTTTTTTTCTCTTTTCTGATTTTTTAACATTGAGGTGCCTACAAGTCACACCACTTATTTTTTTCTATCTACTCATAACCTCTTAGTGATCTCATCCACTTTCAATATAACAGACGGCAGATATAGACAGACAACCTCCAAACTTACATCTTAGGTTCTGCCTTTTCTCTTTTATTCTAGAATCAGAAATCCACTTGATATTTCCAATAATATACATAATAAGTATTTCCAATACTCGCTGCTCCAGGTTAAGTAATTAGTACACATGTCTAAGTAGTTCTTTGATTTTTTCCCCATCATGTGCATTTCTTTAATTTCCCTTTTCCACTCTTCCTTCCAACCTGGATTATTTCAAAGGACATGAGTCTGATCTTTCTGTCTAGTCTTCTTTTTTTCTATATTAGATTTCACGTTAATATCATAGTTAACTTTTTAAATCGAAAAACTCTCATTAGCTGATTTTTCACATTATTGCCCTTAAATGACTCTGTTTATTTTCTTTTGAAAAAAAAAAAAAACAGGATTTCAATAAGCCCATGAAATCAGAACTAATAAGGAATATAAAAGCTGATAAGCTGCTTAGATCTGATTTTAGGTTTCAGATCTGTTTACTTCCTTTCAAATCTGATTTTATTTTTGAGTATATTTCAAAAAATAACATACATATTTTTGAATTCCATAAATTTGATGACATTTCCAACAACAGATGTCTAACCAATAAAGTAGCTGACCCCAGGGTCAGTCAATTAAGCATCTGCCTTCAGCTCAGGTCATGATCTCATAGTTCCAGATAGATGTTGGCTCACTGCTTAGCGTTAAGTCTGCTCCTCTCTTTCTCTCTGCTTCTCCCCCTGGTACTTCTCTCTCTCTCTCTCTCTCAAATAAATTTTAAAATAAATAAATATATACATAAATAAATGCTAATAAAATCTAAAAAAAAAAGAAGCTGGCCCCAAAGAATTGCTTCATATTTATCAATTCCATTGTTTGTTTTCTTAAAGATTTTATTTATTCATGTGAGACACAGAGAGAGAGGTAGAGACATAGGCAGAAGGAGAAGCAGGCTCCCCTCAGGGAGCCCGATGTGGGACTCCATCCCAGGACCCTGGGATCATGACCTGAGCCAAAGGCAGACACTCAACCACTGAGCCACCCAGGTGCCTTTGGAATTTAGAATTTTTATGCCCTTGTGGACTTTATGCCTACTCATTCTATAAATTATTGAGAGAAGAGTACTGACATATTTGATTATAGTCATGAATGGTTTATAGTTGTCAGCTTGCCTATTTCCCCTTACAGAAACTTTGCTTCATGGATATTGAAACTCTGTTATTAGGTTCATGCATGTTCAGGATTGTTAAGTTCTCTTGAAGAACTAACCCTTTCATCATTATGAAATGATCTTTGTTCTGAAATTGACTTTGATATTTTTATATGAAGTCCAGCTTTCTTTTCTTTTCTTTTTTTTTTGAAGTCCAGCTTTCTTTGACTATGACCACAGTATATATTTTCCCATCATTTAGATTTTAACCTATGGGTATCTTTAAAAAAATGTTTGTTTGTTTTTTTTTCTAAAAGCAGCATATAATTAGATATTGCTTTTCAATCCAATCTCTGCATTTCAGTTGGTGGGTTTCAGCCATTACATTTTATATGATTAGTAATATGATTATGTTTAATCTATCATCTTGCTATTTCTCCCATCTGATCTTTGCTTCCATTTTCTAAGGCTCACCTCATTTGTTTCTCACTATTCAGGGATCACCATTTTTCATTGCCTAATATCCAGTATCCTGAAAATTGTTGGTTCACATATTTTTTTTTCTTGTTTTTCTTGGTTCATTCAGATGGGAAGTTAATCTGTTCTCTGTTAGCCCATATGGCTGGAAGTCGAAGCTGACCTAGATAATTTTTTTTTTTTTTAAATTTAGCACGATCCTTACTTATTCTTCTCCACCCTTTTCGATCTATGTCCAGGCACTGTTTTCTTTTCTCTGCCTCCCAAATTAGTTTTAGAAAGAGTAAAGAACATAGAAAAATATTTTAAAAATTAAGTAATATATGTAGTATTACCTACCTACTAATCTAAAATTAAAACAAGACAATAATTTGGTATACTGATCTATTTTCAAATACTGATTTGATCTCATTCTACATTTCCAGACTCATATCCCCAAATCAACAGGTGTCTTTAGCTTTAGATCTGTTCAATACTTTCAAATCTGATTTTATTTTTGAGGAGAATAAGTATATCTATTGTTTAGTGTTAAGATCCTGACCTCTAGAATTTGAATTCTCACTTGAGAGGTTGGGCAAGGTATTTAATCTTTCTACCCTCTCTTTCCTCGACAGTAAAACAGTGATATAAATTGCACCTACTTCCTGAGGTTGCTGTGAAGTTAGGTGAGTAATAAACAACATAGAAAATAGAAAATAAATTAATGTTACTTTTATAAAGTAATTTTAAAATGATTTTAATGATATTTAGTGAAAATGTATTCTTTTCTGTCATGTTTCAGATATGTTTACTTCCTAAAATTTTTTAAGAATAAGCATGCTAAAAAAAAAAAAAAAGAATAAGCATGCTAAACAAATTATCTATTCAGTCTAGAGTTCATCTATGCTAGTGGCACTAGGACCCAATTTTTAAAGAGCCATCCATAATAATTGCTCTGTATGTGGTAATGACCTTCATGGCAGCCAACCTCAGTTCACTATCTTCAAAAGGGTGTTTTTGGCCAATTTTCCTCAGTTCTGGTGACTGTAGGGAGTTGATCACAGCAGGTTTGCAAATAAGAAACAAGATTTCTCTTTTTTTGGTCCATTACATATAAAATTGAGATGTTAAAATGCTTTTGGAATCACTTGGATTAGGCCAAATGATGATGGCTTGAAGTTTTCTTGGAGTGTTTCATACATCATCTGCTCCAAAATGAAATAATGATTCCTAATGTAGTCCTCACTCAAGGCACAAACAAATATGTTACTAATGAGCATTTTCTTTAATGGAGTGGGTCTTATTATAGCAAAAAAGCTCTCATTATTCCTTGGCAAATCTACCTTAATACATGCTTTGGTGGATTCATAGAGAATAATAATGATTTAAGCTATGCAGAAACACATGCATTCAGATTTTTCAACACAAACAGAACAACCAAAAGTCGGCATGTCAGTGGATCTTCAACTGTGAGTAAATACTCAAGTGATGTGTACTATTACAAAATCTTTAATAAAAGTAATGAGAAACACTATTTGAGGTTTATAATGGTAACTAAAGTTTTTTGTTTCATTTTTAGTGAAGATCAATCAGAAATCTTTGACTATCAAGACAAAATTGTAAGTAATAAGCATCATAGGAAGAAATCTAATAATCTGTTGTAGATTATTATTTGCAAATAACAATGTTGCAAATTTGCAAATAACAGTTATAATTTGAAGGCAACTTTCTAAAAATAGCTAAAACATGTGGAAAGACAGAGAAAAAGAGACTGATTCTATCTAATGGCTGTATTTTATGTATTACATAGAATGGATATTTGATACATGAATGATGACAAACACAGAAAGAAAGAAAAGAAAAGAAAAGAAAAGAAAGAAAGAAGAAAGAAAGAAAGAAAGAAAGAAAGAAAGAAAGAAAGAAAGAAAGAAAGAAAGAAAGAAAGAAGAAAAGAAGGAAGGAAGGAGGACTGGTGCATATGCATGTATGTGTGTGTGTTCATTTTAAGTTAATAGATATATATTTTCAGTAACTTACAAACAAAAGTAAAGCTGAAGATACATTTGATGATTCCTATCCCTCCTTTTATTTTGCACCAATTAAGAAAGAACGATGGTTTCAGGTGTTCTAGTCAGATTGGAGTCATTTTCTGTTCAAAAAAAAGGATGCTGGAAAGGAACAAGCACAGGAAAGAGTTCCATGTGGAATAAGCATCTGCTTATTTGTCTTAAATCTTGAATTTTAAGATATCTTAGAATGTGTTAAAATTATTTTAGGACTTATCAAAATGAAGAACATTTTGTGATGAGGAAAGGAAGAGAATAATTTTTATAGTTGTTTTATAGTTATTAAGTGTTACTGTTTTATCAGTGATTTCTATCAGAAAATGATTACATTTGACAAAAACTTCCTAAATTTCAAGAGAAAGTTTTAATTGGCATTTATGTATCATATAATTATAATCAGTTTTAGAACTAGGGTTAATTATATTCATGTCAGTTAGGCTACAAAAATCAGTCTTAAATTTAAAAAACGCACTATAAGAGGTACATTGAGCCAGTCCAGTGCACCAGATTGAACATTTATGATATAGTATGCACTTTGCAAAATCTTACTGAATGAATAAAAATAGTATCTCTAGGCCTCAGGATTTCACATCCGAATATAACACCCCTCTCTTACCTTTGTACTGAAAATCAAATGAAAACCAAATATTAAGAGAGAAATATTCCAAATTCTTATTTTATCATCCATATCCTGTTTCCTTTTTATTTATGAAAACCTTATTAAATCCCAATCCAAGGAGATCTGTCTGGCATAGAAAACTGGAGAGAGGGTCTCTGCATGCTACAGGAAATAACTGGTGCTTAAAATAACTACTTTTTGAGTAAAACTGGGCCTGTAACTTCTCTATATGTGACCTGCTAATTCATCAACCCTGTTCCTATGGTCAAGATTCCATTTCTCAGGTTATTAGACCCAAGGTAGTAGGAGACAGAGCCTCTAAATAGCTGTGCCCACTGATAAGAATAAAATCATATTGGCCAGGCATTACACAGAGCTAAAATATTTTAAATTACAATAGATTCTGTGAAAAACTTTTGATCTTTTGACAAACTACCACTAGATCCGGGAATGTGGATCTACTGTCTGGTGATCAGACTGTAATGAGGAGACGTTCGATGCCCACCCTCCCTTCAAATATATTGTTAGGAATAAAGATTTCAATGTTTCATTTTTGCCCTTTTAAAAAAGATTTATTTCAGAGAGAGAGAGAGAGAAAGAGAGAGAACACAAGCACAGGAGGGAGGAGGAGCGGTAGTGCAAGCACAAGGGCAATAGGAGAGGAAGAGAGAAATTAAGCAGAATCCGTGCTGAGCTGGTGCCAACAAGGGGATGAATTGCACCAGCCTGAGATCATGACCTGAACAGGAACCAAGAGTTGGAGGCTTAATGAGCCGTGCCACCCAGGCCCCCAGTTTTTGCCTTTAATAAAAGGGTTAATACTTTTCATCATTATATTGTTCTATTAAGGTAATGTTTGACATTTTTGACATTTTAAGTAAATATCTTAAGAGCATGGTGTTTGTCATAGTATGTTGAACATGCATTACTTCAGTCTAAAAGTCCCCCTTAAACTTACTTCAGGATGCTCTACATTTCATGTTTGCACACTAAAAAGGGACTATAAAAACAGCATGCTGGATGGGACTCTGAACCTACCAGGAACACAAACAAAACAGGTATGTAGTGTTTATGAGCGCTCTCCATGCTCCGGGTAAAAGATTTACAACCCCACACTTAACCTTTACAACAGCCTGCATGATATGCTCAGGCCAAGATCTCATATTTACTGTTCTCAAAAAAAAAAACAAAACAATAAAAACTAAAAGTTTGCTTTTGTTATAAATATTTGTAAATTCATTTGGTGGCAAATCATGCTTTGAACTGCAATACTAGTCTTTTTTCATCCAACCAAGTGAAAATATCCACTTGCTCCCCTGCAGAAATATTAATAGGTTTGTTTATGAGGTGTAACATAGCCTGCAGTCTATGTTTTGTATTACTTATCAAAAATTTTTTTTAAATGCATTAAAAATACATTTGGTTCCAAGGGTTTAGGGTCATGGAATTGTGAGAATATGCCTGTATTCCTCCCATGTCACTATCATTATGGTACATTTAAAGGGAAAGTATGATTATGGGCCAACATATCAATGTCTTATTCTATTTAAAAAATGTAGTAGAAACAATAATTATCATCAAAAGGAGCAGTAGCAGCAGTAAGAGTGGCAATTCTCACTTTAATGAAAACAAATGAGTTGGGATCTTTGGGATTGTCTCTTGATGAGCCAGAAGGTAATTCACCTCTTTTTTAATTTTATGGCAGAATAAATAAATAAATAAATAACTAATAAATAAATAAATAAATAAATAAATAAATAAATAAATAATAGATTTTTTCAAACTGGATGTGCATTCCTCTTCTGCTTCATCTCCTTTACTACTGAAGAGGACTAAATTTTCCCAACACTCACTCACGAGTCTGAGATAGCACAGAAAAGTCTAGTGGATAACTAAACAGGTTTAGTTGGCTTTTCCTGGAGCATCTGGTTTACTTTTTCTAGCAGATGCTCTAAATTATATAACCAATCTTGATTTTTCATCAGGGAAACCTGGTTTTGAGGATGCGTAAAGGAAAATTTCTGTCCAAATACAGCATCTTTTGGCACATTTGGGGGAAAAAATGGAATAGGTTTTCACCTTATTTTCCTTATTATTTTCTACCTTTTAAAGGTTATGTATTTTTATGTTAATAGTCTGGGATTTTGCAAACTATCTTAACATTTTTTTTTGGAACCAAGTAGGGTGTATTAAACAGCAGTTCATATGTAATTATAACAAAAACTTTTGTGTTATTCAAAAGGTTCATAAACATTGTCTTACTTCAGTGACTTCCCAAGGTTACATTTCTCCATGATTTACATTATCCTTTACTATTTAGTTAGTTTAGCTTATTTCCAACTCACTTATTAAAGATAATTATGTGATTAACATCATGGCAAGTAAAGTGTAGAATACATTTTGTATTCGGTGCTTTGGGATTTAGCAAAATAGTGTAGAGGGTGTTGAAAGAGGGAAAGAGAAGAGTTTAATACGACCACTGCACATATTTTCAAAATGAATTTATACTCAGAAGCCATAGACATTAGATTAAAATATACAAAATCTCTGAGGGCGCAGGCCTGTGTAGGGATGGAGACAGGGATACAGTGGGGCTAGAGGAATGGTCCCAACATGCTCAGGCACGAAGCTTGTCCAGCTAAGAACAATACTACCCTGTTCCTTTCACTGAGAGCTTTTGAATTAAAAGATGTTTGTATAGATAAATCGCATCTTCTTTATCCATTCCACAGTTTGGCTATTGTGGACATTGCTGCTAGAAACATCGGGGTGCAGGTGTCCTGGAGTTTCATTGCAATGGAATATTACTCAGCCATTAGAAATGACAAATACCTGCCATTTGCTTCGACGTGGATGGAACTGGAGGGTATTATGCTGAGTGAAATAAGTCAATCGGAGAAGGACAAACATTATATGGTCTCATTCATTTGGGGAATATAAATAATAGTGAAAGGGAATAGAGGGGAAGGGAGAAGAAATGGGTAGGAAATATCAGAAAGGGAGACAGAACATGAGAGACTCCTAACTCTGGGAAACGAACTAGGGGTGGTGGAAGGGGAGGAGGGTGGGGGGTGGGGGTGACTGGGTGGCGGGCACTGAGGGGGGCACTTGAGGGGATGAGCACTGGGTGTTATTCTGTATGTTGGCAAATTGAAAAAAACAATAAAAAATAAATTTATTATTAAAAAAAGATGTTTGTAATTATTTATTTTTAAAGGACTTATAAACATTTGGCTTTAAATATAGCTGTGTTAGACAAATTCAATCCATGTCTTTATAGCTATGGTCAAGAAGTAAGCCCATTTCAAAACTTTGGATCAGTCATTATTTTACATGCTAAGGTATTTATTTGGTTTCCAAGAATTCCAGAAATCATGGATGCTTGTAAAACATTTCAAATACTGCATCCGTATAAAATAATCACGTAAATAAAACATAAGATTATCTCTCTGTACTACATTTCTCTGGAAAATTTGTGTTTCTACCTAATGAAATTAGTTCCTATGTTCTTTCCTCTCCTTAGACTTGAAATAATTCAATCTTCTGGTCCTACTTTGAGATTTGCCTCACAATTCACTAAGAAAATTAATACAAGCAAGATTCCTAAAATGTATTATATTTGCAATCCTACACTACCTGCACCTCAACTCATATTTCCTTCTTTTAGAAGGAAAAATTGTATTTTCTGCTCCCATCAAAGGCTTGTCCAAATCCTCAATTTTTTTTCTCTAATTCCTACATCCCCTAGGCTTCAGAATTCATTCTGGAACTGATCACCCAAATCCTAAATTTCTCCTAATGCACTAGATCATTTATTTCCATTAGCATAAAAACAAAAGGAATGTATCTGTTCATAAATCAAAACAAACAAAAAAAGGTAGATAAAAAAATCCTTGATTCCACCTCTGCTCATATTTATCACCCTATTTTTCTTTCCCTTCTACAGTGAACATTTTAGAAATTATATTCTATATAAATGGACTCTAGCTTCCTCACCACCAGATCTATAATCCATTCACTCCTAGAGAACTTCCACTTCTACATTCCACTGGAACTGCTCTGTTTTAGTCAAAGCAGAGGTCACATTAAATAGTTTCTAATCCCCGTATTTAACACAATCCCTTTCTTGAAACACAAACTTCTCTTGGTTCCAGAGACAGAATACTTATTTGCCTTTAAGACTTACTTTGTTGGCTTCTTTTTCTCTCCCTTTTCATGTAGTAATTCACAGAGCTTGATTCTGGGACCCTTCTACTTTGTTCTTGATATGTTACTCTGTTCAGCGAGCTCCTCTAGCTTCATAAACATTCAGTATCATCCATGTGATGAAAACTCTTAAATTCATCTGTATGGGACACACTGTACCCTGAGTTCTAGGCACAGGGATATGACATCGGGATCTTATGTTTAATATGCCCTCCAGATATAGTACTATAAACTTAGTAAGTCTTGTATTCTCCTTGTAACCTGCCTCCCATCAAGGTGTTCCTTCACAATCACCTCCATTTTAATAAATGTTACCATCTTCCTCTCTTACTAAATCTCTGAGGCTCAGAAGCATCCTTAATTATTTTCATTATTTTAATACCCATATCTATTACATGAGGAAGTCTCATCACTTTCTCTCCAAAATAAAGCCAGATTTTACCATGTTCTGTCCATATCCAGTGGGCGTATTCTTGTCCAAGTAATAGTTGCCTCTACTTTGTTAGCTGTACTCCATGCTTCCACATGGGTTTCCATAGTATATTTCCCTTTAAATAGCCAATATGATAATCCAAAATTATCCAAATTCAAATTAGGTCATAAAATTCTCTTGCTTAAAAATCCTCATTGACTTCTCATCACATCTGAAGAAAAATATACAGCCCTTTCCACAGTCGTCAAGCCACAACCTATACTTAGCCCCCCTACTCAAATATATGCCTAGAATATTTTGTTCTCTTCCCCCAAATCCTCACACTCTGTTTCTCTGTTCTCCTTTAGGACTCAACTCAAAGTTCACCTGGGTACAGCCAGGATTACCGCAGAAAGTTCTAGTAAGGCTCACAGTGAAACAAGAAACAAAGTTAGATGTATATAACTATGCTAGCCATACAGTTTTTTCTTGGTCTTCAGAGGGATCTTTAAATGATTTGTCCTAAAACAACATGAAAGACAAGAAAGTCCACGGGCATCGGCACCTCAAATTTGGCAGAATCTTTCTCCACTTTGGTTCCTGCAGCACTGAATTTTTGGTCTGTCCCTGTTAGTGAAAGTAAACTCTACTGAATTCAAATCACCATTTTCTCTGACCCCTAAATTGGCATCAGTGTTGGACACCTCGCCTAGCCCACTCTATCTTACATGGAATAAGGTCTATGAGACAGAGAAGATGAGACCTGGCCATCTGAACACCCATGCTTACATTCTCCGCCCACCAACTTCCTAATTTTTCACATCAGTTTCATTTTCTTGATGACACTTATCACAATCTGAATATGGATCATGTATTCATTAGTTTGCTCATTTATCATCTATATCTCTACTGACACACAAGTTAGGTTCTGTTAAAACAGAGATTTCTATGTCTTGTTCCTTTTATATTCCTAGTTTGTAGACTGTAATAACTCACATAAAGTAGGTGTTCACTAAGCATGTTTTACTAAAGGAATAAATATAGCTGAATTCATTTTGCCTTCCAGAAGGCCTTCACTTAATTGTTATTCTTGGTTAACATATAAAAAAGATAAAATATTTAATGCTGTATAATGTGATAATTACTTATGCATCTTCCTTCCATTTTCTCTACCAAGTTTACAATTTTATTCACCTGCATTCATTATACTGATTAATGTACTTGTAGTAAAATAGGTCTCTATGGATGAATAAATTTCATACCAGTTATCATAATTGAGAACTATAATTGGATCATAAAAATTATCATTTATGTGGAGAGATATATTTGGACAACATACCCTTAAACCAAAGTAATAAGAAGAAGATCAGAGAAGGAATAAATGAAATAAATGTGTCATTTGCATATAACATGTATTATTTGCATAGAACAATGCCATGTCATTGGTGTAATGAAAAATAAAAAAGCATCTTTGATTATAACTCAGGAATTAGGCACATATCCATATTTTAATCTATTAATCAATGAAAATGGGGAAACATTTTTTAAACATTTATTAGGGAACTTTAATCAAAGCTGCAGAGATTTTTATCTGTTTGTGGCAGTGCCAGAGAAATAGAAAGTAATAATTTAAACCATGCTAATTAAACACCTTAGAGGTACATATATTATTTCACTTTTTCTTTTCCTTTTTTTCTTTTTTCTTTTTTTTTAATTTGAAAGACTAACTGATCTCAAGGCAACATATCCGGTAAACGACAGTCAGAATATGACCTCAGGCTCATCCTCTTGCTTCCCTGTTCCTTCCCACACATGGCCAATGGCCTGATATTCAAAGACCAGGGCATTTCACCTATATTTCAATATTGCATCCAGAGTTATAACAACTGCTTTGAGTTAAAATTGAACTATAACTTATGAATATTTTCCTAATGTTAAATTTGATCTCTCTTTTTAAAGCTCGGTTCTTATTTTGCTATTTCCTCTTTTTAAAAAAATGATATTTAGAATTTATTTCAGATCTTTAGAAGATGTTTCACAAAATAGTTTGTGAAGGTGGAACATGCTGTATCAGCAGGCATGATAGCATAGAAGATATTTTCAAATTTGTAAATAAATTACTATTACATCCTGATCAGTTATTCACCAGTAGTTTGGCACCACTAGCAACATATAGTTTTATAGGAATAATAACTTACAACTTAATGTGACATTCAATACCACATTCTGGAGTAGATTAATGTTACAGTCAGTAGGATATTCACTGGGAAACCATTTCTGTTATCTATCTGAGTTCTCTGCAACCTTCTGAAAATATAAAATATGATTATATCATGTGAGATGCAGATAAGGCTAGCCACTCAGTGGCATTGCACAAATAAAGTGATACACACTTCCTTTTAACTCATACTTAATATAGAAGTTTCTTTTTAAATTTTTTATATATTTTATTTTTAGAGAGACAGCACTAGTGTATGAACGGGGGTTAGGGGGACAGAAGGAGGTTGAGAGAGAGAATCTTAAGCAGGCTCCATGCCCAGTGCAGACCCAATGTAGGGCTCCAATCTCATTAACCTGAGATCATGACCTGAGCCTAAACCAGGAATCAGACATTCTAACGACTCAGCCACCCTGGGTGCCCCGGAACTTTTGTAGAGGTTTCTGAAGAAATTTCAGTAAGTTTCTAATGAACTATCTGCAAAACTTAAACCTGTGATAATTCCCATTTCCTTTTTTTTTTAAAGATTTTATTTATTTATTCATGAGAGACACAGAGAGAGAGAGAGAGAGAGAGAGAGAGAGAGGCAGAGACACAGGCAGAGGGAGAAGCAGGCTCCATGCAGGGAGCCGAACGTGGGACTCAATCCCAGGACTCCAGGACCACAGCCTGAGACAAAGGCAGATGCTCTATTGCTGAGCCACCCAGGGGTCCCAATATTCTCATTTTCTGAGATACAAAATAATTTAAAAGTACAGAAAAATTTAAGTTTTTTCAATTTTATTATCATGCAAAATTAATCTAAAGTAATAAAAATTATGTTGAAACATCAAAGATTTAATTCAAGAATATTTAATTCAAGAATCATGACTGTTCTACAAAATGACCCTGAGAAAAAATAAAAATAATTACATTTTAAATATATTTATTATGACTAAAAAGAATGATTAAGTATCATTCTTGTGACTCAAAGTTTTTTTTGAGTCCTATTTTGTTAGTTTGCTATACTACTTTTCTTCCTTTTTAAAAAGTTTATTATATTTAAATTCAGTTAATTAACATATAATATATCGTTAGTTTCAGAGTAAAGTTCAGTTATTCATCTGTTTCATATAACGCCCAGTGCTCATTATATCATGTGCCCTCCTTTACTATGTACTATTTTTATTTTCACTTTAGTGTTTATAGTTAGTGTACATAAAATATTTTGTTCTTACAGATTATGTTTCAACTACTTAATTTATAATATAACTAAATACTTTCCATGTGATTTCTTTCCATAAATAAATTTGATTCTCGGATTTCATTTCTAGGCTTCCCATGAGTAAACTTTTTATGCAACCCAAACTCAAGCATGTAAAATGTGTATCTATTGCAGAGAACAAATTGTATACATATATTTATCTTGTTTTAGAGGGATTCCAATGGTTTACTTATAAAACATAGAAATAAAAATTCTAATAAAGATCTTTCATACTGAAGAATTTCTCAGTATTTTCGCTTTGACGAATTTTTCTCTTCAGGTCATAGAAATATCTAATTGTGGGTACATAGGTAAAAAACATTGCACTTAAAAACAAACAAACAAACAACAACAAAAAAAAACATTGCACTTGACCAATGGTAGAAATTAGACTCATTCTAATTTTTGCTATGCTTTGTGTTCAAAAGGTCTTATTTAATATCCACAAATATCAATTCTAGGTGCTCTTGAAGGTATTGATTTGCATGTTTGCTACTTTGTTATTGAATGTCTGCAGTAAATTACATGGCTATTATCACTTTTGTTGAAACATTTTGTGTGATTTAAATGTATTTTTTCTATACCACAAAAGTGTTATTAAAGATAAAACAACATATAAAAAGAAAATACTACATGTGAATGTCTTCTTAAATAAACATTTTACTTTAAAATGGTTTTAGATTTGCATAAAAGTTGTGAAGATATTAAAGAGTTCCTCTCTATTCCACACTCTGTTTTTCCATTGACATCTTATGTTTGTATGGTACATTCATCACCATTAATAAGTCAATATTGACACAGTATTATTCATTAAAGTCTATATTCAATTCAAATTTCCTTAGTTTTTATGTAGCGTCATTTTTTCTGTTCCATGATTCTTCTCCAGAGACATTTCGTGTTGTAGTCTTTTATTCTTAGGCTCCTTAGGCCTCTCTGGTCTGTGACAGTTCCTCAGTCTTCTCTTGTTCTCTGAGACCTTGTCAGTTTGACGAGTACGTCAAGTATTTTCTAGAATGTCCTTAATTAGAATTTGTCTGATATTTTTCTCATGACTACGTGGTGGGGGGAGGGGCAGCTATATACCTTATTCTAAGTCATGAGTTTGGAACAAATCCACCTGTGCCGTTTCCCACCTGTGCCTGACAAATTGGGGAAATAGCATGATTGATAGAATGCTCTAAAACCTACCCAGTTTAGAAGTGCTTTAGCCTCAGCGTGAGACTTACATGGCTCAAACTGAGAACTTTCATGGGAGGACTGGGGAAAGGAAAACCAGTATCAATGTTGGGAAAAGCTTTTTACAACAGTAGCTGAGGTACATTGTTTCAAAGGCATTCATGTTTCAGCGTTTTAAAAGAGACTAAAACACTAGATCTTGGACCAATATTCAAAGATATGCCAAGGTACAAATATTGCAGAGTATGTTCTCCTGAGGGGGACTCACCAGTCTCGACATGATATATCTATGTAAGCAGAGGATGTGGTACAGTGAAAGATGGTTAAAGTAAGCAAGCATAGGAAGTACAAGGGGCATTATGTATTGTGGACTCCTCAGCATTCTTATTTGTGCCAGTCTCTAGCCTGAACCTCCATGATTTGTGCAAGGAATCTTGGCTTTCGGGGAGCTCCCTGGAGAAAGCTCTCAGTAACTCTTTCAATAATCAAGCCCCAAAAAAAAAAAAATAATCAAGCCCAACCATTAGAAAAACAAACAAATAAAACCCAACTAACCTTGCTGGTCACTATGGTAGGTAACAAACCTAGAGTAGCAGATACATTCCACTGCTCTTCTTTTGTTCAAGACCTTAAAACCAGGTATCCTGATGTTCCCAGAGACAAAGACCATTTCCATTTCCAATGCAAATCAATTATATCTCCAAATATCAAAGTATAATGTTGCTAAAATGTTTTTCAAAATTTAAATGCACAGTAATAATTATATTATTATGGTTGCATGCCTAATAGGCAGATAGTGAGATTCTTCAGTATTTCACACAACTTGGAATACACAACAGTAAAAGTTCTTGAGAAAAAGAACAAAGTTTCCTTTGTGCAATGGCATATGAGCTTAGACTTGCTCTCCTTGACCTCTGCCACTTAGCTCAATGCCTGGTCTTCTACCAGAATCAATCACCTTCTGGTTAGCTATTCCTTTATTTACAGAATATGGACTGAATTTCTCAGCAGAAAAACTTATTATAGTTATATTGCAACTTTCAGAGAATCCCTATAGTATCTTATTTTGGATCTGCCTGAACGTAGAAAGGATTTCAAGAGGAAGATAATATGAAATCTTGTCTAGAAATCTTCAATCATCAACACAGCAGAAAATGTTACCTGCTAACAATATTTTAAATGTTAGAAATACTTTTGAATAATATATTTTTACAATATATTCAAGAGCATGTTCTTTCTTGTATTCTCCTGCTGATAAGTTGCTTAAGCTTCCTGTTCATAAGCCAGTTCAGTGAAAATGAAGAGTGAAGCTGGTTATCTCTATCTCTGCTACTGGAACTAACAGAAATGGTATTTCTCTATGCTTTGCATTTGATGCTGGGTAATTTCAGAAAATTACCAAAGTTTTGTATGTGTACACCTGAGTGCATATGTATATGTATATGTATTGATATATGTGAATATATAGAAATATCTTCATTATGAGGTTAAGACTTTCAAAAGAATACTCACAAAAATTAATTTGTTTTATATTTTTATTAATATTGATAGTTAACAAATCACTTTCATAGCATAACAGATCTTAGTATATATACATATATTTATGTTCTGTATCACAAACTTCAATTGATATCTTTTCAAAAGAACATTGCACATCTAAAAAAATACAGATACTATTTTGAAAAAATAAACTCTATCAAGTAATAGATACTCATAGCTAAGCCAGAAAATGCTGGAAATATAGTATCCATAAACATCTCAGGGCAGAATCCAATGGCAGCTATTATACAGAATTTTTTACTTAAGATATAGGAGTTGAAAAATACTTTTCAGTAAAAGATAAGTATTTTATGTTTTAGTTTTGTGTAATAACACTCACTGATATATCAGGAAAAATTTCAGGAGAGTTAACAATAACATGCTCACAAAATATGGTCATAAAATATATTAACACAGTCATAAACATGCAAGGAGAAAAACTAAAAAAGGGAGAAAAAGGAATAATCTCTACAAAATGCCAATGAAAAATATAGCCTAGGAAATATATTTCTTTAATAAAGCCCTTAGGTCCAAATGTTATTTTGTACTACTTCCATGAAGCCTTTAAAATTTTTTTATTTTACTCTTTTATTATGCTCATAACATCTAAATTTTTATAATATTGTATAAGCATGCTCTATCTAAGCAATGATTTGCCACACATAATAGCTCTCTTCTATGACCTAGTCCTCACACTGATGATCCTTTTTTTTTGGGGTGGGGGTTCCAATAACTCACTCAAGAACACTCATACTGACAAAAGATGAATGAAATCTGAGGAAAATAACAGGTGGAACATAGGAATTGAAAATTATATTTGTTTATTATTTTTTAGAGATTTTATTTATCTATTCATGAGAGACACAGAGAAAGAGAGACAGAGACACAGGCAGAGGGAGAAGCAAGCTCCATGCAGGGAGCCTGACGTGGGACTCGATCCCAGGTCTCCAGGATCATGCCCTGAGCTGAAGGCAGCGCTAAACTGCTGATCCGCCCGGGCTGCCTGAAAATGATATTTGTTATGGCTTATCTATGCAAGCAGTTGAAGTCTTCAATCTGAACTAAGGTAGTGTGCTTGGTATTACATGGAGGCTTTTGCTAAAACACATCTGAACAGATTAATTCTTCTATGAAGAACCTTGCAGCAGTTCAAAATGAAATATTCCTTAGACTGAGTGTTACAGAAGAGTAATATGATAATTTTGAAAATTAGATGCATTCAGGTTAGGATTGATTAAGACTTTAAAGTTAAAAACTCTTAAATGAAATAACTCAAATGCCCATTAAGTTACCAAGTAGCAGGTTAAAAATTGCTAACCAGATAATGTCCAAATATTTTTAGATGGTGCCAGAGCTATGACCTTGTAAAGCATAAATGTGTATACTGCAAAAAAAAAAAAAAAATCCTTAGTTTATTTATAATCTCCTGAGATGAACAAGTTTTTAATAGAACCAATTTATGCAATGTAATAAGTAAATGATAGTTGCAATAATGAGTTTGACAATTTTTGTATTTATTGTTTCTCAATTTTAATTAGAACTGTATGGTTTTTGAATTTCTAATTATAAAACAAAATGAAATGTGATTTGACTTTCAGTTGTAAGCCTTTTGGGGCCCTTTAAATCATCTTTATCTATGAAAAGAAAGTCGTGAGCAACAATAATATAAAACAAGCCCTCAATGTTATCAGTGGTGCAAGAGTCACTGAGTTAATCAAAAGCAATTAGCTTTTCTCTCAGAAGTGTGCTGTTAAGATACACTTAAATTGAAGCATTATGTTCTGCTAATATGAAACTCTTTACTCTCATTTAGTAATGATTTTCTTTGCATTTAAATCATGCCACCACTGTTTTTGCTGACCTTATCAGACATAAAATGAGATGGCCTCTTTGAGGTAATAAAGGGCCTGGTTTTGGCTAAATTCTCATACCACTGTAGTTTTTCCTCTTGCATCATAACTGGTCTTGTTTTACAAAGGGCTTTTTACTTGTATGATCATAATGTGTGATGTTTTTGCTTGAGACGGTCCTCTCAGCGACCCATGGGCTTACAGATTCAGAACTTTAGCAGGACCTTTGATCACAGCTCCCCATGAACTAAAATATTGAAATGTGGCTTGGATGATACTTTGAAAACTTTTTAGGTTGGTCAAAAATATATATATATAAAGAATGCTGGTCAACTGATAAATACGACATTGATTGAGTCCTTTTTGTTGCTATGGTTGTTGCCAACTGCAGGAACCAAATTCAGCTAATGGAAGGATACTTTGTACTCAATGTGGACAATAATGACTGGCAGGCAATGGGTGAAATCTACCTCAATCTCTAATTCTACATCATTAACAATTATTGAAGGGAAATCATAACAAAACAAACTTTTCTAAGCAGAAGAGACTTTTCAACCACATCAAACTACAATCATTTAAAGGGAGTTAGATAAAATTGGATGTCTTGTGCCATGTATGAAGAGTTGGGTAAAAGTCCATTTGTTGGAGATACAACTAAATTAACATTCCCTTGCTAAATGATATATTTTAGGTATTAAATTAAACATTCTAGGTATTAATAAAATTCCTCTCACTGTATTGCAGTGACCCCAAATAATAAAGATGGCAGATACTTCTCTAATGTGTACTATGTGTTGGACACCTTATACATTAGTATATATGTTAACATATGTAATCATTAAAAATCTTAAGAGATAGTAACTATGATAATATCTGTTTTACAGATAGGGTAAATGAGAGCTCATGAAAAATAAGTAAACTGACAAAGGTCACACCACTAATGAGAGGCAGAATCAAGATTGTCATAATCAGGCTGGCTCCAGAGTCCATTTCCTTTACCATTATATTTTACTGCCTCTCAGAATAAATTAAGAGCTGACACTGTTTCTTCAGGAAAGATTAGAATTTGAAGTTAAAAGAAAAATAAATATATCATATAAATTTGATATTTTATATCAAAGTTTTAGTAGTTCCTATAAAAAAGAGTAGTGTTTTGTTAGGAAGACAAAATTATACTCACTACATATCACTATTATCTACAGACATCTACACAACAGTCTAGTTAAACAAATCTGACTAAAGATGACTAGGGCTGTTATGTTTAAGGCATGTATTCAGGATATACAAAGCATAATTTGAAAAGTAATTCAGTTATATGTCAAATGTACAACACAACAGGGAATGATTTACAATTATTCTAAGTGAAGCACCATTCTAGTTTATACTGAGCACGCATATGAAGTCCTATGGGAAAGATTTGGAGAACAGTACCTTTTTACGAGGTGTGCAGGAATAAGATGGAAGCAAGCTCTGGAATTGGCAAAGCCATTCAGTTGAGGTCACAGTAGTAGATTATGACAAGCTCGAATCTAGTCCTAAAGTGGCTGAAGTCATGAGAGTCATAAACAGCTTGGACAGAGCAGTTCTCAGAAAGAGGCCAGGAATATATCGGATGAAATGTAAGCAATGTTCCAGAATGTCTAAAGACTGCAACAGAGTCTCTCTATAGAATCAAGTTTTCAGACTAATTGTGTGCCAGCTCTTCTAAAGGTAAGGAAACTTCCTTGTCTATATACAGCTTTAATCACCTGGGCTGAACCTAGAGAATGCCCAGAGCAATGCATGGCCTATAACAACAAGCAAAGACTAAATTACAAAGTAAATTCTGGCAGCTTCCAGAGAAAGTCTGTCTTTCAACAGGCTTTGCTGAGTTGACCTGTAGCAATCCTTTTCTATTTACAAATAGTCACATCATAATATCTATAAAGACATAAGCTATACAGTACAATGACTTGAGACTTCTTGGTGGTACATTAGTTTGTCAGTCACTCAACTATGTTTTACATATACTTTAGATCAAGCCCTGGGGAAATAATAGTGACCAAGAAAGACAGGCCCCAGTGTACACAAGATTACCCATCAGTGTGTTGGTGTGAGGACAGTATTATTGTTGACTTGTGGTAGTTAAGAACATAATATCTTAAGACTGACTCAACCTTGTTAAGACTTTTTACAAGGAAATCTGTCAGCAAATGTCAGTATGTATGTTATATGTCTGTATGTAAACTAAATATTACACATAAACAGGTAATTGCAGATTTCTGGTTAAACATGGTGAATTGAATACATGTGTTTATCTTCATACCTTCCTGCATTTTCAGAAAAATGAGAGTAATAAAGTTGAGAAAATCTTAAATTAGTCAAAGAAATGGAGAGAAGGCAACAGAGGAAGAGAAATACAAAAAAAAAAAAAAGGTAAGATGAACAGTTATCACAACAGCAAAAGCTAAAACATAAGTCCTTAAAGATGGATAAATCAACAAAAAGCAGATTAATTTGTATTGTAGAAAACTGGAAAGATCAGGAATACCAGAAATTAAAAATGAAACTGAGAACTTGCTGAAACAGGTTTGCTTAAAGACATTTAGAGTCAGCTAGATCCTGCTTTTCCACCATTCCCTGTCCCCTAGATCTGCTACTCATCTCAATAAGGAGACAGAAGGTTAATCCTGGGCAAACATTGACAGAAGAATTCCAGGATCTTGAACACACTTGAGAGCAGGATTTATTGAAAACAGGGAAGAGTTACAGCCTCTGTCCTTTACACCAATCTCAGGACCCTGAGAGTCAGCCTTCTGCCTGTATACTATGGTCTTTTGATGCCAAGACCTATGAGTGAGGCATCATTTATTGCAGGGGTTAACACTCCAGGTTTGATTCTTGGTGAATCACTTTATTTTCAAACCCAAGGATCGATATTCCTTGCACATAAATACAAAGCATCTAACCATCTTTTCACTACTATAAAATTTCTAATGAGAGCCAGAAATCACCAAATTTCTTAAGTAAAGTCTTCAATACAAAAGGGAAGACTAAAATAAGAGAACAGAAATCTAGAGAGAAAAAAATAAGGAAGAAAGCAGGACAATTACTGAAAATGAACTAAAATTATCCTTCAGAGACAAGAAAAAATATTACCTCCATAAATGGGGACATGATGTTGCAAAAGAAACAGTCAACGAATGTGATACTTCAGAAGTTTTTCAGAGTGAAAAAGCTGATCACATACTAGTGATTAGGAATTAGAACGACTTTGGACTTCTATGCAGCTACATTGAGTTGTAGAAGACAAAGAGAACTGCCTTCACGATCTGCAGGAAAAAAAAAAAAACTTGCCAATTTTGAATTTTATATCCAGTCTCTCCATGTGAGACAATGTAAATTATCAACACACTTAAGCTTTATCCATCCTTTCCCAGAAGCTCCTGGAAACTGAGATCCAAGCAATAGAACAAATCAAGAGGTATTCAACTCAAGAGAGTGCTGGAGGAATATCTAGGATGATGGTAGAGCAGATGGTAAAAAAGCAGAAGTCCTGGGGGTATAGGTCTCTGCAAGCCATGTCACCAAGACAAAGGCAAACAAATGAAAAACTGAAAGACTACTTGAAGTGTGTGTTAACACTGTTCTGTATAGTTTTTGGTTTGGGAAGAAATAGCAATGAGTACATTAATAAATATTCAAATCTAAATAAGCAATGATTAATTCTGGGTAACAAATTATAATACAATAATGCAATTTTAGTGTAGAATTTATATCTGGCATTTTAATATAAAGAGTGACAAACTTGTGATATAACTATAGTAAGGAAATAAAGGAAGAAAATGCTTTTGTGAACATCTATGCTTGTGTAGGAGAGTGCAGTCTGTCTATATGTAAAACTTCTTGGTGGGAAGAGTTCTGTAAGTGTTCAAATGTCATCTTCCATAGAGGAAAGGCAATAGTGCTTCAAAATGAAAAGTCAAGAGAGAGCAGAATATAAGTAGTATTGAGTATTTATAGGTAGGTAAATAAAGAAATGGCTAAAATAATTAAGACGATTGCTTCTAGGAATGTTATGGGGCTATGGGATGGAGATTTCATTATAAATTTGGCAATATTATATGCATTTAAAAATCATGTGCTTTGATAAAAGCAATTTTTAAAAATAGCATAAAATATGTTGAAATGTGTTGGAAGAAAGAAACAGTAAGTCAAGTCATCACAAACTACTTATTAAGACTCCAATATACCCAAGTTTCATTTTCATAAATGTGATCATCCATTAGAAAAGTTAAATAAGTACTGGGGGAAAAAATAAAGGTAGGAAGTAAAATTTTGGCATGAATATTATTTTTTCAAAGAAAACTCCACTGTACTCATCAATGTTGGGTCAGTATTCTTCATATACGCTCCTATAACATCCTAAACATTCCTGTCATAGTCAATATACATACAATTGTGACTAGTCTGTTGTCTGTCTGCCGCCAGACTCAGTCTCACCAAGGGTAGGAACCCTGTCTGGCATGTTAATTCCTATATTCCCATCACTTGATAAGCAGCTGTTACAGCACTGGCTCTCAATATAGATTTGTTGAATTAATGTTGAATGAATAAGATGTCCCTCTTTAATAGAAATGTTTTGTCTTGTTAAAGAGATAGAAAACTATAAACTCAATCATTAGGGTGCCCAAATGGCATCACGTAAGGCCCCAAGTCAGTAAACTGACTTAAAACCTAACCTAACTGCAGTGAACCCCCTAGAAATGTAACCAGTCAACATGGAAATCTCCTGGTCAGACCTAGGGAATTTACTGATAGATCCTTTTTGTTCATCCTGGGAAAGCAACCATGCCTATAATTATTATTTTCTAAATTTTTCTTTTTTCCACTCCTTCTCTGCCTTTAAAAACTTTTCCTTTCCTTAGCTCTGGGGAGTTCCCTTCTGCTTGCTGGGTTGGATGCTACCCAATTTATAAACTGAATAATAAAGCCAGTTAGATCTTTAAAGTTTACCATATTCAGCTTTTGTTATTTAACAGGTTTAGAATTATATCATTGACCTTTGCTCATTTTTTAATTCTCTGAATTGTAAGCTATTTTACAATCTAAAATTATTTTGAGAAGTATTCTCATTACAGTCTCTTGGCACATTTTAGGCACATTTACAAATCAGTGGCCATTTGTGAATTTGCATTATTGTCCTAATTTCATTAGTTTTTATTAGGAAGCATGGACTCAAGAAAGAAATGTAATAATATTGGTTTAAAAAGGGCAAAAAAACATTCATTACTCTTTGATTAAATTTCTAATCAGTATTCATTTCCAGTTTCTTCCAAGTTACACTAGAACATAGCAAATAAAAAACAAATCACTAAGCCTGGCAATATTTAAAATATGAATGTCACTTTCCAAATTCATTATTTTCTTCTCCTCAAGGCAACAGACAGCTTAGCTTTCATGGCAAGAAAAATAGTTCCTCTGTGGTCATTTCAATGCATTAAAAGATTTTAAATTTTCTAAGACATTATTCCAGCTTGATCTAACAAATGCTGAAGGCAAACACAGACTATTTACAGTATACTTTTTCTCCAACTGAATGGCTTTTACTATATTATTTTAATACCTGTCAGTACATCCGATAATAGGAGAGTCTTTCCACCTTTAAATATTGTTTATTTCACTAATGTAATATATGACATGGACCTTCCTTTTGGAACACTGCGTCAATATCTTCCCCGAAGGAAGGTGAACTGAGTTAAAAACAGCAATCTTTATTCCCTTCCATCGCCTAGGATCCTTGTTAGAGTCACTCTGCTAGGCGTATCCTATAAATGAATCCAAAGACAGTTTAATGTTGCAATTTTCCGCAACACTGTTAAATATTATAGTAGAGTCTAATTCATTTAAATCTAATAAAACTGATCCCTAACATTATAGTTTTAATTTAAAAGAGTGTGTCACATTTTATGGCTAGAATAGAAAAAAAAAGAAAGAAGCATTTATCTGCATCCTTTATATTTATTTATCTGAATCTGGTAAACAAATCCTCAAATTGCTGGTGATTTTTCCCTTGCATTTTGAATCTAGACTTTTTTTTTTGAATCTAGACTTTTTTTAAAGTTTTTTTTTTATTTTTTTATTTTTTTATTTATTTATGATAGTCACAGAGAGAGAGAGAGAGAGAGAGAGAGGCAGAGACATAGGCAGAGGGAGAAGCAGGCTCCATGCACCGGGAGCCTGACGTGGGACTCGATCCCCGGTCTCCAGGATCGCGCCCTGGGCCAAAGGCAGGCGCCAAACCGCTGCGCCACCCAGGGATCCCCTAAAGTTTTAAAAATGTAATTACTTAGTCTTAATTCTGGAAATATTTATCATAAGCCTCTTATACAATTTTCTGGGCTATAAATATATAATTGCTCTCCCTCGTTTGGACTTCAAAGCACTGTCCTTGAAGCCTCTTTTGTTATTTTTAAAAGAAGAGTTGATGTATTTCCACAGAGTTGTGATGAGATTAATAAAATAGGTCTGACTTTTGACAAATAAAATTTCTAGGATTTAAATATATAACATCTCTCAACTTTAAGGAGATTCTCTCAATCAATTCTCACAATTAGTGTATGCCTTATGTATTTTATTATTTTTCCCATTTTACTGAATTTTTTAAAGGTTCAGGAATTTTTCCAAGGCCTTGCAGCTCTTAAGTATGAAGTTAGGATTCTGGTCCAAGAAGTTTGACTCCGGTATGCAGGTACTTAACCTTTATGCTGTTTGGTGTAAAATGTTACATCTGTTTAATGTTCATTTGTGAAGTGTATAGTAATTATTTCTTATGAGCTTCAGAATGTCTTTGCTTCCAAAAAAGTACAAAGTTATGTGGGCTGGTAAAATTTTATCTCTTTTTAATTTAGTGACCCATGTATTCCCCACACATGTATATTCAGATTATCTGGAAGTTTATATTACTATTAGGGAACCCCCCCTACACAATACCTGTGCTCAGGTTGACATTTGCCTTACAATGGAATAATTAAGTGATCATGCAAGCCTTCAGCATTCAGCTAATCTTAGCAATGTTCCTCCAAACAGCACATGCTGAGGACATCTAGATACACTCCAGGGAATCATCAAACCCTATGAAAAACTTTGCTTTAAGTGAATTGAAGTAAAACAAAACAAAACAAAACCCAAAACTGAATTCCTTATTTTGCCTTAATCTGCTTAGAAAACAAGACATGCACTCATTAATTGAAGAGACAACCTAAATTCACCAAAATTACCAACAGAGACTACACCAGATGGGGTGATCACACAAAGGAAACGTTCTATTTTCAGCAAACCAGGAGATTACAGGGGATAACTTCTAAAGCCTTGACTCCCTAAGGTGAGAGTGTTCCTTTTTTTTTTTTTTTTTTTAAATTTTGTTCATTTATTCATGAGAGACAGAGAAGGGGGGCAGAGGAGAGGCTGGGACACAGGCAAAGGGAGAAGAAGGCTCTGTGCAAGGACCCCGATGTGGGACTTGATCCCGGGTCTCCAGGATCACACCCTGGGCCCAAGGCAGGCACCAAACCACTGAGCCACCCAGGGATCCCAAGAGTGGTCCTTTATTTAAGGACCTTTGTCATGGCCTGTGGAAGTGGGCATGAAGTTTCACTGGTGTACTTAGAACCTATACCTGCCTCCTATGTTAATAGGTTAATGATCCTGGTGGTCCTCCTAGGGTGGAGTCTTTAATATTTTAATGAAGCAGAGGTAACTGTCCAACAAGAGGAAGAGCCAGTATTAATCGGATGAGGTCTTGGGCTTCTAATATCTGGAGTATCTGGAGGGTGAGGAATACAGGCCTTGCTTTTTTTTTTAGGCCTTGCTTATTTTTGAAGCAGCCCTGAGAGTTTTTACCACAGATTTATTGTCTCTGATGTGGTTAGGATGGAGACCATTGGTTTTTGCATTCCGTTTGTTCCCCTAAAATCCTCAACTACTGAGGTTTTTCCATTTCTTTGTAATTCTCACACCTCCTAGGAAGTTCTATAAGAATATAAGAAGTATGCTTGTACAGGGAGGGCGGAGATCATGAAAAATATTTAGGTGCCTAAAATGACATCTTTTGTGTCACAGAAGCTGTATCTCCTCTTCCTTTTTCTAGAGACACCTAAATCTTTTTGCTTACGAAGTCAGCATGTAACCATGTGACTGACAAACTGGAGTCATAAAAATTGAGAGAAGGAAAAAAACTCACTATTCTGAGTTGAATAGTGTTTAGAAATATACACGAATACCATATATATTTTTAAAAAATAATTTATATTCATATATTTAAAAAGTATAATTTTTATTATAATTAAAATTATATGATTTATAATATAACTTATAGTAATATATTTTAAAAGTATATGGTTGGATGACATTGTGAATGTATTAAATGCCATTGAATTGTAAACTTTTTTTTTTAAGATTTTATTTATTTATTCATGAGAGACAGAGAGAGAGAGAGAGAGAGAGAGAGAGAGAGAGAGGCAGGGGGAGAAGCAGGCTCCATCAGGAAGCCCGATGTGGGACTCGATCCCAGGACTCCAGGATCATGCCCTGGGTTGAAGGTGGCACTAAACTGCTGAGCCGCCCGGGGTGCCCTGAATTGTAAACTTTAAGTGGTTAATCTTGTGTTATGTCAATTTTGTCTCAATAAATAATTTGCATACATTATTTATTAACTGTTGAATGAATGTCATTATTTTCAGATAGATCTTAGGGTATAGAAGAATTATTTATACATATATGTTCAACATCATGAAAAATGTTAATGCATTAAAAATAAAATTTCAAAACCATTCTCACCATTGATAATTAATTTAGTAATTGAGAGTAATTATTTTCCTCTAAACTCTTTTTTCTATGCATTGATATACTTTTACATGGTTGCAAACATTATTTATGGGTTTCTGTCTTCATTTATTCTTTTAGTTTTACACCTCTGTCAGTTTCCCAAGTCTATGCTACTATATCATAATTATTTTATTCAAATTTATATTTACTTAGCTTCTAACATTTAACTATAAAAGCTTATTATGTAAACACCATAGTTTGAGTAATATTCCAGAAAATATTAAACTTCTTGTACACCTGTAATTACTTTTAACTTATTTGCAGTAGGAAAATTAACAATTTAAAGACTAGGACTTTTTCTGGATACAACTGAAGTCTTTCAGAAAGTGAGAACTAATTTGTCCTTCCACTAGCAGGTTTTTTTCCTCTCTCAACAAAGCTAACAAAATGTGAATATTATCAGATTTTAAAATTCTTAATTTGATCCTCATAGATTTTTAAAAATTTTAACTACTTATTTTCAAATAAAATTTATATTTTTCATTAATGTGGGTTTTGTTTCAAGTGTGATTTTTTGTTTATATTCTTTGCCACTTTTTTTAACTGGATTTATGATATTTTTAAATGATTTATAAAACATTTCAATTATGGCTAGTCCTTTTATAAATGTTATTTTTGCTGCAGAAATATTCTATTTGGCGATTTGTTCTGAAATTTTTGTGATTTGTTTTTAGTTCCAAAGTACTGATATTTACAAAGTCAAATTTTCTTTTGTAAACATTTTAGTTCATTTGTGATTCGAAATTAATTCCTAATTAATTCATAATTGCTATTATGTATTATAATTAGCCAAAATAATTATAATTATTCTTAATTAAAAGATTTTTTTTAAAGACATATTTATTCAGCATCATGATCAGACTATTACATTTAGCAATCAACATCATGGGTGCAAAAAAAAAAAAAATCTACATTAAAACCCTTTGTTGGAATGCTTTATACTTTCCATAGAACAGAAACTAAAATAACCTGTTATACAATTAGTCACAAATACAGTCCTCGAGTTTTTTGCCCATACCCATGAGTATTGTCTAAAACATGTCTTCTTTGTAGCCACTAGGCCCTGCCACCACTGTGCTTGGCTGAGTTCACAAATCTGTTGTAACCTGTAGCTTCCCTGTCCCTTCTCTGGCTCTCTTCTTCTGCTAAGCTTTGTTTCCTGGCAGTAATTAAAACGTTCTGCCACCGCCTAGCTGCTGCTGCTGCTGCTGGAACCGCCATAGCCACCTTGGTTTTGTGGTTTGGCAAAGTATTGGCCTCCACCACCATAGGGGCCAGAGCTTCTGCCTCCAAAATCTCCTTCTTTCATGGGTCCAAAATTTGAGGATTGATTGTTGTAATTGCCAAAATCGTTATAGCTTCCGCCACCTCCAAAGTTGCTTCCGTCATTACCAAATCCGTTATAGCCATCCCCACTGCCACCGTATCCACCACCACCTCGACTGCCACCGAAGCCACCTCCACCACTGGAGTTCCCTCCACACCAAAGTTGTCCTTCCCACCAACACCAACCCCACGACCACCACCAAAGTTTCCAGAACCGCTTCGGCCTCTTTGGCTGGACAAAGCACCAGCCATCTCCTGCTTCCGTAGGGCTTTCCTTACTTCACAGTTGAGGCCATTCACAGGATGGCATTTTTGAATGACAATCTTGTCTACAGAGTCGTGGGCGTCAAAGGTCACAAAAGCAAAACCTCTCTCTTCGCCACTGCCTCGGTCAGTCATGATCTCAATCACTTCAATTTTCCCATACTGTTCAAAATAATCTCTTAGATGATGCTCTTCAGTGTCCTCTTTAATGCCACCAACAAAAATCTTTTTCACAGTTAAGTGGGCACCAGGTCTTTGAGAATCTTCTCAGGAGACAGCCCTCTTTGGTTCCATGACTCTTCCGCCACCTCGTGCGGCCCAGCGTTCGAGGCCGTGTCCACCTCCGCCACGGTGGCTACACAAACCCAAAGCCTCTGGAGAACTTGGTGTTGGGGTCTCTCATTACCACACAGTCTGGAAGCGTCCCCCATTGCTCAAAATGGCTCCTCAGACTCTCATCGGTTGTTTGGAAGCTCAAACCTCCCATGAAGAGCTTCCTCAGCTGCTGGGGCTCTTTGGGAGACTCTGACTCAGACATGATGGTGTGGGGAGGGGAGACCTTAACGATGCTTCCTCGGTGGCGTCCAGGGGCAGAAAGGAGTAATCTAATGAACATATCTTTAAAAGATTGTTTAAACATTTCTTCATAATTCCTTTATTTTAGATTTATTCTATCTGGATTTTACTTGGTATGTGGTACGAGAGACTTTTGTCTCAAATAATAAATTTCCCAATATATTTCTTACTTTTCCCATCCCTTTGTAATGGATTACATAAATGAAATAACCATGATGATCTATATGTCTACGTGTCTGTCTGTGTTTGTACTATAGCTGTGAGTATCTATCTATCTATCTATCTATCTATCTATCTATCTATCATCTATCTATCATCTATTTTAAAGATTTTATTTATTCATGAGAGACACAGAGAGAGAGAGAGAGAGAAGCAGAGACACAGGCAGAGGGAGAAGCAGGCTCCCTCGGGTTGCCCGATGCAGGACTCAATTCCAGGACCCTGGGATCATGACCTGAGCCAAAGGCAGACGCTTAACTGCCCAGCCACCTAGGCATCCCGTTAGTCTATATTTTTATCTACACCTGAATAAAATAATCTGCCTAAGGGTTATTCTATCCCATTGAATATCTTCCTAGGCTATATAAACTTACCGTATCACACACTTTTTCTTTTTTTAAATATTGGTTCTCCCATATATATTTATTGTTTTTCTCGACTTTCCCTATCATCTCAAGGTGGAGACTATACTTACCTTTTGAAATTTTGCTTTTGTCAGTTAGAGTTTTATCCCATAAATGTGCTTAACACACAGTTATAATTTTTTAAAAATTATTTATTTATTATTTATTATTTATTTAATTCATGATAGACACACACACACACACACACAGAGACAGAGACATAGGAGGAGGGAGAAGCAGGCTCCATGCAGGGAGCCCAGTGTGGGACTCGATCCCAGGACCCCAGGACCAGCACCTTGGGCCAAAGGCAGGCACCAAACTGCCAAGCCACCCAGGGATGCCCACAGTTATAATTTTTAAAAAGATTTTATTTATTCGTGAGGGACATAGAGACATAGCCAGAGGGAGAAGCAGGATCCCTGTGGGGAGCCCGATGTGGGACTGGATCCCAGGAGCCTGGGATCATGACCTGAGCCAAAGGCAGATTCTCAATGAGCCACCCAGGTGCCCCATACATGGCTATAATTGAAATAACAGGGGCAGCCCGGGTGGCTCAGAGATTTTGCGCCGCCTTCAGCCCTCAGCGGAAGGTGTGATCCTGGAGCCTCCGGATCAAGTCCCACGGCGGACTCCCTGCATGGAGCCTACTTCTCCCTCTGCCTGTGTCTCTGCCTCTCTTTCTCTCTCTGTCTCTCATGAACAAATAAATAAAATCTTAAAAAAAGATAATTGAAACAACAAATAATGGTTGGGTGTTTCTATTTCTAACTTTTAATCTTACTGGTATTTCATAAATGTGTGTGTGCAAAAATAATTGGAATTCTGTGTGGTTTAGATATACAGATGGTTTGTCCAAAAAGTGGACGATATGTTAACATAAAATGCAAATTATGACTTTTCTAAATAATTGATTTTTATTAAGGCAATAGGATTTTGTTTCATGTCTAAGAAAAAGATATCTTATTTTCCCTAATAAGAATAATAATAATTCAATCTATCATCAAAACTGGGACACTTTTAAGAGTGAAAAGAGGCATTAGTAGTAATTTCACTTGTCAACAGGACTAAACTGAGCCTGGTCTGGAAAAACTAGAGGATAATAGGTGACTTCACTGCCATATTCTAACATTTAATGTCTGCCATTGTACTGTTTTTCTCAACCTTGTGGATAGTTAACCAATAGTGGTTAATTAGACAAAAATCCAGTCTCTGTAGCCATATATGATCAAAGCCAATGTTTTGTGACAAATTGCTCAATGCAGCAATCTAAGGTGCTATTTTTTATGGACAAATATGTTAAATAAAATTGTACAAATGCATAAGCAGACATTATACAGAAGGAAAGCTTAAAAATAACAATATTTTTGCATACATATATACTCAGAGTCATCTGTAGATTGGGGTGTCAAGTTTCTTTTCTCATTTTTAAAAAAGATTTTATTTATTTTTGCAGGAAAGAGAGGGAGAGAGAGAGCATGCATGAGTGGGGGTGGAGGGCAGGCAGAGGGAGAAGCAGAATTCCTTGCTCAGCAAGGAGCTTGATACAGAACTTGATCCCAGAACCCTGGGATCATGACCTAAGCTGAAGGTAGACACGTAACTGACTGAACCACCCCAGCACCCTCATTCTCCCATTTCATATACATGTAACTCATTTGTGGTACATCAGAACTAATCACATTTTAAAGTTACTCAGAATTTGGATCACAAAAAATTAGATTGTAAACCAAACCTTAAAAACTGCTTTTACAAATAAAAGTGTAAATGAAAAAGATTTTAGCTACTGTCTTAGTGGAGTGATACAAGCTTAGTCTCAAAAAAGGAGTATTTTTTTCAATATTGTTATGATGAAGTTCTTTGTTACTCTTAATCTGTTTACATAACCTGTGGGAACAGGCATTTATAATTTAACTGGAGTCAGCTTTTTTTTCAGTGTATTTATATAAAACATATCTTTTTCAGCTGGTTCAACCGCATCCCCAAAACACAAAAATATAAGATATTTGTTAAATAATAACTCAATGTCATTAAAGTCTAAGAGACTGGCTGGATTTTTTCAAATGCTGAATCATTTGAGCTGAATTGACCTTCTTTCATAGATAATAATTTCTTAGGTGTACAACATTCAGAAATATAAGACACATACTTTGAAATATTGAGCTTCAAACTAGGCACTTTTAATGTTTTCCCTGAAATATAATTTAATGTGAAAAAAAGTTTTAAAATTAAAATGAAAATTCTTAAAAATCATTAACAGTCATGCTTTTCTCCAGTCCCTCTGTTCTCAAAAAGACACTCCAATTATTTGTAGCTCTGTGATTGATGAAACAAAACAGTGGAAAAGTAGGGTGAAAACTTTATATATTCTCCAAAGAAAGTCATTATTCAACCGTGAGGAATATTAAATCTTGATAAAGAGATCAATTACAAATAGCTCTGTATGTTCACTCAGAATTGTATGTTCCCAGTAATGAACTGCGTATCACTATTAGAAAGGCTGGATATAAATCATTGAGATTTGCCACAATGAAATACGAAGAACAGATTATTATTGTTATTATTCGCCTTAGGTGTGCAATATAATGATTTTGATTTGTTTCAAGACACATAGAGAACATAAATCATGAGTTTAAAGGAAGTTACTTTTTGTTCATTTTTATTTTTACTTTTAAACTTTGAGGCTTTTCTAGAAGCTACAGACAACACAGGCCAATACAATGGTATTCTACTCTTTGACCAATATATCTATATGTCTATCAAAGTTCATTTGCATTAGAATAAAAGCACCCACCCTTCACAAAGCAATAATCTAATATTTTTTCTAATTATCCCATTTTATTCAATTAGATGAGGATAAAACACTGCTTAAAAATATATGCTTGCTGACAACATTTCTGAAGGTTAGTTTTTCCCACCAAAGTAACTGAGTTGCCTCCCATTGACCTTCACTAATCTACATAGAGGCAATTCCCTGCAGAATTCTTAAGGCACACATTTTTGGGTTCATGCAGTAATGTCAAATCTCTTGGGGACGTCATGATTGGAGCCTTAATGAATACCGTTTTCCTTCAAAAATCAACGTAGTTTTTCATTTTTTTTTGTTTTTGTTTTTGACTTCAAAGCAAAATCTAAAATATCTTTTTATAGGAACGTTTAGAATATTTTTTAGAAGCAGCAGGATTGCATGCTACAATAGTTTGGTGTGAAAAAGCAACTTAGAAAATAAACTTAGGATTGTGACTTTTTTTTCCCAATGATATAGATTGAGGAACTGATGGGTAGTGAGTAGATATCTATGCAGATTGTTCATAATACTTTTGGTTGGATGTACTGTGTAAAGTCAAGCACTGCCCTGTTTAAATATATTTATAATATGGTTACACATTTATTTTTAAGCCTACTGGATTTGGATTTAGCCATGCATAAATATTGGAAAATGTAAGCCATAGTTTATTCAGATTGTTTATTAGAAAGGAAAGTAATTTGAGAAAGGAAAAGGGATGAAAATATAACCTGTTTTGTCAATGATTCACAAATCTTTAATCTTCTTAAATATTTAAAGTAGCCTATTGTGAGAATGTGTCCTGATGATTTTTCTTAGATATATATGCTTAAGTTTTGTAAAACCAGATATATTGATTATATCAACTTATAAAACCTACCCTCCTTTCAATTAGTGCATAATAATGACTCAAAGTATGCTTCTTATTGAACAGTGGTCTTGATTCTTGAAACAGGTTTTTTTTTTTTAAGACTTTATTTATTTATTCATGAGAGACACACAGAGAGACAGAGAGAGGGAGAGAGAGAGAGAGAGAGGCAGAGACACAGGCAGAGGGAGAAGCAGGCTCCATGCAGGGACCCCGACGTGGGACTCGATCCCGAGGCTCCAGGATCACGCCCTGGGCCAAAGGCGGCTCTAAACCGCTGAGGCACCCAGGCTGCCCGAAACAGGTTTTTAATAACCTGTTTATTATCTTAAATGCAGTAAAAAGAAGCAAAGTAAATATTTGATTATCACCCATTATAATTTCATTTTAAATATATCACTCATTATAACCATCCTCAAATTTTTTTCTTTTGAAAATTAAAGTAATAAAAGAACTTTCTGTACATGTTTGTTATCTGATAGACTATACAGCTGGTGGGAAGGTTCACTGAATTACTCTATGTATGTTGGAACTGTTTCCTAAGAAAAGTCCTTAAACCTTATCTGTTCTTCAAACTAATTTGGTCTCAACTAAAGATCTTGCATTTCTTTTTTTTTTTTTTTTCTTTTTCCATACTCTCCTTTGGTCCAGCTATCTAGGTACCAAGCTTTTTTTTTTTTTTAAACTTCCCAGAACTTGGAAATCATTCCCAAATTCATAGCAGAGCTATAATTTTGTATTCATTTTCCTTCTGGTATGTTAGAGACTGTTTTTATTGGTCTCTAAGAAAGTATTCATTGAGTGAACTTTTGAATATTAACATGAGAACTCTTTGTAAGAGATATTTTTACTTCTCATACCAAAATTTTAAGAATTACAAAACAAATTAAATTAATACAAGGTGATGAAAATGAATTAGATGCATCAATGAAATTCTACAAAAGAATTGTAGAATTGAATACCACAATTTTTCCCAAGGGGGAGGAAGCTTCTCAGTGCTCTCAACTGAAGTGTTCTTAATATATTCTCTTTAAGCAACATGACATGTTCAGGATTTTTCTCACAGTTTCCTTTATGGCTTTTGATTTAACTTGATAAACTAATCCATGTTAATTTGATCTCCATCACATAACACTCAGCCAGAGGCCATGGTTTTTCTTAACACATGGGGTGAAATTTGTATGGTTTTTAGGTTTGATTAGCAGAAGAAATAACCATTTTGGGCAAAATACTTCAAGTGTGATCTTTGTTGACTTTCAAATCACATTACCTAATTGTATTCTCTGTTTTTTCGTTAGGGCCATCTATCCAGCAACTGTTTTTAAAGCTATAACTATACATACCTCACTCCAAATTGAATGTGATTGATGTCAGTCTGATAATGTCCCAACTGAATTCCAATTTTTATAAAAGGCCTAAATATTATTTAAATAAATAAAACTTATCTCCTAAATAGTGTTGTAAAAAATCATATTTTTAAAAACAGGATAATTTAAATTCCATTAAAGGGATATCATTCATTTAGAAAGCATCTATTTCCTATCAAGTGAATTGCAACTTCTGCCTCTTTAGACAGCATGTCATTTCTTATAGATTTCAATATTATTACATTTTTTATGTGCCTGAGATATGGAAATGAAACTAATGTGGATGACAAGATTCTGTCTTCTTTTGGTGAAAAACAACAACATCCAAATATAAATTAGGCACACATCCTATATAAAGCATAGTTATATGAAAAAAAATCATATGCCAGGAACAGGTCTGTGAGTAAATATGTTATTAGAAGATTCAGATTGTAAAGTCTGTAGACTTTACATAGACTCTCTCTCTCTCTCTCACACACACACACACGCACACACACACACAAAACACAAGAAATAAATTTGTTCTACATGGGCCAATCTGGATTTAAATTGTAGTTGCCTTTTAAAATATGAGGGAAGTAGAATTTTGGATTGGCAGAAATATTTAGCTATGTATTGTACTAATCCTTATTGACGAAATCCATTTATATGCAGCCTTAAAGAAACATTGAATGCAAATCTCATTTTTAATCTTCTAAAAGAGCTCAAGGATAATTGTACTGAAAAAAATACTTATTCTGAAGCATGACTCATTACTTGATTTTATTTTCTTCATTGTCTTGGATACAAATTATATGTTGATTTTATATTCTTTCTCTTGTCATATATTTCACATGCTTATTTTGCAGATGATGCTTTAAGAAAAATGAGCTTTAAAGTACTTGCATATGATTTGTGTTTAAAAATATCACTGATATTAAAGCATGTCTCTTAAAGCCAAATTGCCGTGTGCAAGATGATTCTTTTAAAATATGAAGTTTTCTAAAATAAATAAATAAATAAATAAATAAAATATGAAGTTTTCTTTGTGTTTTATGTATTTACCTAGATTTCTAATTGTGTATATAATTTTTCAATTGTATTTTTTTTAGCAGAACTGCAGTGGACAATCATAATTATTATTTATATTTTTTAGGGCCACTTGAGGATTTTTTTTTCAGAATTCTGAAATATTAAAAATGCAATCTACCAAATGACTTACTAAAAATATGGCATTATTGCATGTTTTCCCTAAATATGAGATTCCACAACAATTATGGTTCCTTGAGTTGGTAGATCAGCAAAGATCTTGCAAAGAGTATGACATGGTTATTGGTCATATGTCATTTATCTGTGTTTGTCAAACAATTTCAAAGCATTTTAACAAAAAGAACAATTATTTAAAAATCAGATCAAATCAGTTCATTATTTCCCCTACCTACAGAGTTGAGATCCATTTTATTATCTTTTAGTAGAATAACAATCATTTAGCTGCTGATAATGACATAATGCGGACTACACAGTTCATGTTTGAGATAATGTCTAGGCTCAATGGGAAAGAGTACAGTGAGTCTAGGAGGTGAAGTGTAAGCTGGTAACTGTGAGAAGAAAGTCACCAAGATATTGCTGGTCACCAATATATTGTGTATTCTCAGGTTGTGCATTCTTAGAACTTTTCCAGTCCTGGATATTAAGGCAACCTAATATAGTTTTATTTCTTAACCCCTCTTTTGTCTAGTTGCTTCTCAAAATGTGGTCCACAGATAATATTTATCAGAATCAACAGGGACTTTTTTTTTTTTTGTCCCAAATGATGTTCTTTGAAGGCTACTCCAAAAGTACTGAACTATAGCTCTGAAGAAAGGGGCCAGGACTCTGAATTCTGAATGAACACTTCTTGGGATACCTATGCATAATGAAAATTTTAAAACAACTCCAATAAGTTGATCCAGATACCTCCTATTAATAGATAGAGACTAATTGTAGATCTAGTCTGTGGAAATATAAAGTTCTTTGACAATCTTTGACCAAGGTAAGAAAATTCTTACATTATTCCTATGACCAGGTCCACATATTATATTCAAATTCTGTCCAGTAGGTCCTTGATTTACCCCTCAGTGACCAGGTTCTTGGCTTATTATTTTCATTCTTTCTGGGAAGTGGTGGCAATCTTATGAATGTAGTTCAATATGATTCTTTTTTCCTATCTAATTCCTTATTATATAACATTTCTTATCTGCTGACTCTGAACGCTTGTATATTCAATATTTCAAGATTCTCCATCATTGTATTTCACATGTCTGGTAGAATGCATAGTTGTAAATCCTTACTGAATCTCCATTTTATTGACCACATATTGCATGGTGGGCAATATATTAACACTTACTCTTGTATTCTGGGGATATTGTGCTCCATATCTTTAAATGGTCATTTAATGACTGCAACTCTTCCCATATGAATATTTTACCCTGTGGGATGCAGATTTTGTTAAATATTCAACCTTCTTTTCTATCTCAATCAAACAAATCCTCTGGCACACAAACACAGTACTTGAAGCCAAAAGAGACCCTGCCTAGACATACAGCATTATCTTATCGGTAGAATGATCCTTTAATACTTTTATTAGATTCATTGCTTCCAGATACAGATATATACCTAGTATATACATTTGCTTTCTCATTAACTCCTTCTTGGATTAGTGTAATATCTGCTTCCTGTACGTATACTACGTCCAGCTGTGCATATCTAGTTTACCTGCCTTTGCACAGGTTGATCCCTATCCCTGGAATGTCTCCTTTTAATAGCACACTCATACTTGTGGATTAGTACTTTTTAAAAAGAAAGGCAGTTTAAAAAAAAAACCTTGAGAAACAGAATTAATTATGACTATATAAAAGGGCTGAGACAAAAACCAATGTGCCAACATAATTTCCTTAATTTGAATTTAATTCTGATGTTAGTTATTTATGTAACTTTGTTCTATGAAACTTTGAGCAGCTGAGGACAGGCATTGTTTTTCACCTGTGTTTATATTTGGAAGTTCCTCACTCAATGACTAAATTCCTGAAGGAATGCATTTGAGCATTAGTAAGACTTTTATTAGTAACTAGTTTAAAAATAATTAGTTTTAAGGACAAATGTATCAAATCAATCAGATTTATTAGCATTTTCTCTGAATCACTGATATTCTTTTATCCTCAAATCCTAGGTTGCATCAATGACCTGATAATTATGCTTTGCAAAATGAATATTCTGAATAATCATACTTAAAATAATTTGGTTCAAATAGACATTTCCACCTAGGTCATAACATCTTTCCATTTTTCTAATCTTCACTGTTACCTAATCATTTGAATATCACACTATTGTAGACTCTCCAAGTACTTTTTTTTTCTAGTTGGTTATTTTAATTTTTTAGATTTAATTGCAACTAAAGGCTTTTCATATTTTAAAACTTTTTTTTTTTTTTTTTTTAGTTTTTATACCAAGGTTCTTAAATTTCTTAGTTCTGGGGTTCTGTGATCTATAACTTTTTCTGAGAGAATCTTCTCTCATCATTAAATTCTAAATATGTAAGTTAAAACACTCCTTTTTGAACAGTGATACATGTTTCACTTCTTCCTAAAATAATATTCAAAACCTGTTAACATGATGTTAATTTCCAATGTGAATAATTACATTATCCTTTTAAAAAAAGCAAAACATGAATTGCCTTTAATCGGATCTGATTAGTCTTAGATAAATTTCTAGAGAACGAAAGGAAAAAAAAATAAGGATCAAATAAGCAAACCAAAACACTTGGAATCAAATGTAAAAGTTAGTTTTCAACAACCCTGGAAAGTACAATCAAAGAAATATGGATATTAACTAAAATGGTTTTAAAAGTGGCATGTGTCGGGATCCCTGGGTGGCGCGGCGGTTTGGCGCCTGCCTTTGGCCCAGGGCGCGATCCTGGAGACCCGGGATCGAATCCCACATCGGGCTCCCGGTGCATGGAGCCTGCTTCTCCCTCTGCCTGTGTCTCTGCCTCTCTCTCTCTCTCTCTCTCTCTCTGTGTGACTATCATAAATAAAAATAAAAAAAAAAATCTTTTAAAAAAAAGTGGCATGTGTCTGTCTGCCGTATTAGTACATCAAAGACTTTATGTCAGTGGGCATTTTCTTTCCCTGGCATGTTCCCTGTGTTACTCATGTATCACTTGACAGTCACTGAAGTTCTGCATCCCATGTTGGTTCCTGTTCTCCAGAAGGTCATTGGTACTGTTGTCACTCTCCTTCATTTTTTAAAAAAGACTTTATTTATTAATGAGTGACACACAGAGAGAGAGGCAGAGACACAGGCAGAGGGAGAAGCAGGCTCCATCCAGGGAGCCTGACGTGGGACTCGATCCCAGGACCCTGGGACCACGACCTGAGCCAAAGGCAGACGCTCAACTGCCGAGCCATCCAGGTGCCCCCACCTTCCTTCACTTTAGAGCACTGTCCTTAGTGTAGCTCTTCCTGAACATCTTTTGTAGGATACAGCTTTACAATTTCCTAACATAGTGCAAACCATTTTCTAAATATCAAAAGTGACTCACTTTCAGTATTTCAGCGTCTTTTTATAAAGAAATGAGGAATTCTTCTTGATTTGCCTTGTTAATAGATCAGGGAATATTTTAACTAAGTGATCTGCTAAGGAAATTTGCCTCTCTACCTGTTATCCAGATGATCTGGAAAATGCTCAGAAAGCTTTCCTTTATATCCATTCAATATGAATTTCTGACTATTTAGGCAATTACCTGACAGGTTCAGCATAGTCTTTAAGATCCAACCTTGTGGGCAGCCCCAGTGGTTCAGCAGTTTAGCGCCACCTTCAGCCGGGGGTGGGATCCTGGTGACCCGGGATCGAGTCCCATGTCAGGCCCCCCGCATGGAGCCTGCTTCTCCCTCTGCCTGTGTCTCTGCCTCTCTCTCTCTCTCTCTCTCTCTCTCTCTCTGTGTCTCTCATGAGTAAATAAATAAAATCTTAAAAAAAAAAAAAAAAGATCCAACCTTGTAGAAACTCAGTCCCTGGCATTTCTGCCTTTGCCCAGGGTATAACTTTTTGTGGAGACTCATTGAGAACTTATGTAAAATGAAAGCTATCAGCCTGCCTGATAACCAGGATATAGTAGCATATATCTATAAATTATTGCCCATTCTATGGCCTTATTAATGAAGTTTGAGCCTTTAGTTGGCACAGAACAGAAACTGAAAATAAAAACGCAAGATGATTTGACAACATGTCACCTTGAACTAAAAGCTGCACTTTGCTTTGGTATGATTTAGGATATCAGCATCTCTAACTTATTGCAATAGACTTTAAAATGTTTTCCTTCAATTATTCATTTAAGAAAAGATTACTGAATGCCAATTATATGCTAGATATTGTTCTATGCATTGGGAATGCATTAGTGAAAAAAAGAGATAAAATCATTTAGTCATGAAGCTTACATAACTAGAGGGAGCAGAAAGATGATATAAAATAAACATAACAATTAGGTAAATTATATAACATTTTAGAGATTGAAATTAGATTAAAATAATAAAAAAGAACAGGGTACAACTCTTCCATTATGTTGGCTGGGAAAGTCAGAATAGACCCCATGAGAAGGTAAAATTGATCTAAGACTTGAAGAGGGCAAGAGTTTATTATTATGATGTCTGAGTGAAAATAGTCCAATCAGACAAAACAGCTGGTGCAGAGGCCTAAAACCTTGTATATTAAGGGATACAGAATGGTTGGAGCAGAGTAAGCAAGGAGGAGAATAGTATGAGTTGGGGAAAAAAGAGATATAAGAATTAAAGACTTTTTTTTTTTTTCAGAAGGTTTAGCATGGTGCTAATGATACCCAAGGTATTTAAGTGATATCCATTATTATGAACAAGAACCCTGGATGATAGAGAGTATACCAGTTGTCTATGGCTGTTGCAAAAAATTACTACAAAATTGGTGGCTTAAAACAACAGAAATTTGTTTTCTCACTTTCTGCTGGCCACAATCAGCCCCTGGGCTGGAATCAAGGTGCCAGCCTTTTTTAGTTTCTGTGGCTGCTGCCACTCCTTGGCTTGTGGTCACATCTCTCTGATCCTCAAAGCCAGCATCTGCCCAACTCCCATGTTAGTTTTCACATGGCCTTCTCCTTTGTGTGTGTCGAATCTCCCTCTGCCTCTCTCTGTACTTATCCAGATGATCCAAAATAATCTTCCCATCGCAAATTCATTGACTTAATCACATCTGGAAGATCCTTTTGCCACATAAGGTAACAGTGACAAGTTCCATACTTTAGGGCCTGCTCTCTGTAGGGGCCATTAGTTAGCCTACCACAAGGAGTTATGGAATTAGATTATCACTGCAATTTTAGAAAGAAGAAAATTAACCTAAATTTCACCTATGAAATGTATTGAGACTATTGAAACTAACCGGAAGTCTTACTCGCCTTAAGGTAGATACTATCAGCTTACAAACTTTCTAGTAATTTTCGGTTTAGTTGATCACATGGTATTGTGGCCTTATAGAAAGGGTTAAACAATGTTCTAATAAAAGCCTGATTCCTGGAGCAAGAAATTTAGCTCTATAGGATCCCGAATTATCATTATTTCTAATCAGCTTCCCAGTCATTTCTCCTTTACCTATTAAAAAAAAAAAAAAAGCATGTGAAGTACAAGTTGATATTAGGAACCTTTTCAGTAGCTATAGCTGGTAGTTATGAATTTAACCTATCTTATTCTTGTAAATGCTTACAATTTAATCTTTATCCAAGCATACCACCAAAGAGTTTAAGATTTTACTTGATTTTGTTGGCCTTGGGCTTAAAAGACTGACATCCTGGTGCTTACACCCTATATACTACATAATGGGCCCTGCATTTGGAGGCATATATTCTTTCATTGACTTATCTTTAAGCAAAAATTATTCTAAAATAAATGCAGTGTTATACAGATGCATGTGTTATGAAAAACGATACTTCTCTGAAGTACTCCTGAAATGAATGAACAAAGGAATAAACTTAGAATGTACCGCTAATTCTATTTTTATATTAGACTTTCACAGGATTCTTCTCTTGTCAAGAGAGCCTAGGAATGTTCCAGGAAAAGCTTTATTATTCAGTGAGAGAGTCCAGAATTTAGCGTTACTACCAGAACAGATTAGCATATTGTATTTTGGTAAGACCTTTAGTCTTATGTCTTGACATGAACCTGTGAATATATACAGGATATATAGGGTATAGGATGCTCATCACCCTGCGATCCTGAGGCCATCAATGGCCTTGGAAGATGTCCTGGAGATTAAGCTCTCTGGCTCCACATCCCTGGCTCTGGAGCCATTATTTTCCTGTACTCTGAAACTCTTCATTGTGAGCACAGGCCTGCCCTTCTCTGCTTTCCAGAAACTTCACAAGGTAGCTAGTGGGCCAAAGAAAGAATTTTTTCTCTGCACTTTTAAGTTTTAAATGTAGTATATCATACTATTTAAATGCAGTATATCATACTATTTTTCAATTACTGTGTTATTTGATTGTCCACAAAATCTTTAACTGTTAATTGCCCTATAAAATCATATCTAAATCAAAAGGTGGTGGCAGCTAACTCTAATCCTCTTTACTATACCTATTATGAAATAGACTCCAGTTTCTTCTTTGTTCATAATTTACATTGATGTGTGCATTTCTTCAATCATTTAAGCAGGGTTTGGTGGGAGTAGTAGAGGTCTAATTGTACATTTCTACAATCTCAGCAATTCTTATTGAGTCGTGTGTGTGACAAGAATATAGGCATATTTCTTTTGCATCATGCAGTTTCTAGCACAAAGGGACACTTAAAAGAATTGCTTCCTGATAACAGTGATTTTGCAAAGTAGCAGTCATTTGATTTAAGCACATGTAAATTCCACTTCAGTTAGCAGAACTAGAGATTTAAATGTAATCATTTTAAATGAATACAAATTCTTGGAAAATTCAAATTATCAAATGAATGACTAGAACTATCACATTGGAAAATTATGTGATATAACATTGATGTTTATGGCAGCTTTCATAATATAATTACAAAGTCAGTAGATGGCACTATTTGTTTTATTAATAACCACTGACCACTCCCTTTACTCATAAAAGGTATCAATGATAGTTTATGTTTAACAAAATTCCAAAATTGCTTATATCTATCTTACCAAATATATCGTTTTGATTTCTTATTATGATGGCTTTTTTGCCTTAATTTTATAGAACAATTTTAAATAAGGGCATGAACATTTTTTTCCCCAATGTTACCACTTTTAACTTGAAGTTTCAACCAGATATGAAGAAAAGGTTGTTATAAAGAGATGTCTTTTATTAAAAGGATTATTTTTTTTACTACTTATAAGAAATTGTAAACTGAGAATCTGAGATAGATCATCTAACATGTTCTGATCTTATAGAATTCATTTCAAGCTCCAAATCTGAACATTCGCACTAATTAATTTCCATATTGATTAAACAACAAAACAAAATACAACCCAAAATTTGTGCAAGTAAAATGATGGTGCATTTCATAGAAGACAAGTATATGTGGAGGAATCGGAACAAATTGCTTTTATGAAGAAGTAGAGAAGTGCGAGGAACCAGAGGATGGTGCCTTTCATAAAAGACAACTGTATGGAGGAACCAGAACAAATTGCTTTTATAAAGAGTAGACGAGTGTGAGAAACCAAAGACCCATCCTATCATAAGCAAATGTGGTATTTTATATGAATGTAACAGTAAGTGATATAATTATACGTTAATTCTATGCATCAAAAAAATTATATGTGTCAAGTTGGTTAGGCTTTGGTCCTCGTTGTTTGGTCAGACACGAATCTAGTTGCTGCTGTGAAGGTGTTTTGTAGATGTGATTAACATTTACAATCTGTTGACTCTAAGAAGATCTCCCTTAGTAATAGGGATGGGCCTAGTCCAATCACTTGAAGGCATTTAGAGAAAAAAACTGAGGTTTCCCATAGAGAGAGGAATTTTGTCTTAGTCTGTAATAGAGAAATCCTGCCTGAGTTCCCAGCTACCAGCCTGCCATATAGATTTCATACTTGCCTGGCCCCACATTGTGTGAGCAATTCCTTAAAATCAATCTCTTTCTTTCCCTTTTTAATTGTGTTTGTACTGTTTGTTTCTCTGAAGAACCCTGATATATAATATAAATAGAAATTTATATTAATTCAATTATAAAACTTAAGAAGTCACTGTGTTTATGAAATAAGAGCTGGTAATAATGAAATGGGTAAGACTACATGCTGGCCAAAAAAAAAAAAAAAAATTGCTGAATTTAAAACAATAATGAAGGGGCTGCCTGGGTGGCTCAGTTGGTTGAGCAGCCAACTCTTGATTTTGGCTCAAGTTGTGATCTCAGGGTGGTGAGTTTGAGCCTTGTGTGACAAGCTCTACACTCGGCAGGAAATCTTAAGATTCTCTCTCTCCCTCCCCCTCTTCCCTTCCCTCACCTCCCTGTCTCAAATGAATAAACAAACAAACAAATCTCAAAAAAAATAAAACAATAATAAAGGGAAAAAACACTGAGTTATTGATAGAACTAAAATATCAAATCAGGTGGAAGAACAGACATTAAAGTTGCCCACAAAAGTCGTTAGAAATGAAAATGGAAGTTTCAAAGTTATTAGAGAAGATGAAACATGGGGGATAGATCTAGGAGCTCCAATGTATATGTGATAAGATCGCCAAAAGAAAATGACTCCTTGACTATCAAGAAAAAATTATTCAGGAAACAAGTCCCAAAGATGGCCTATAGTCCACGAGAAGCAAAATGTTATTTACCGGCAGGGGAACAGACAGCAGGCAATCTCAGACATCTCAACAACACTAAGTGCCTAATGATAATATGCAATAAGAAAAACTGAGAAACATTAATGGGGACAGGAGAATGAGACAAGAATTATATATCCAAACAAAATATTATCCATGTTCAAGAACAAAGTAAAGATAGTCTTACTTATGCAAGGTACAGGACGGGCACTTGACTCTTCTTTGTTGCACCTGCTATTTTTGGTACTGTTGTAATCTGCTGTGTTCCCCAGATGAACCATTTCTCATCTGCTTCTTGAAGTTGTATTTATTGCTTCCTCTGTCTGGAACACTCTTCTTTCTTGTTCAACTTTGTAGAGCCTTGCTATTTTCAGATCTCACATAAAAAAGAAACAAAACCAAACCAAAACAAAAACCCCAACTCAGATTCTTCTGCATAGAAAAACCTACTCTGCTTCTAAAACCAAATGAGCTATTATTCCTCTTTGGTGATTTTTCCCCCTTTTCATTTTGTTTTTACTGAGGTATAATTTATATATCATAAAATGCGCCCATTTGTGTGATTTTTGAAAAATTGGCATATTCAAGTCATCATCACAATGATCAAAATACGGAACATTTCCGTCACACCCCAAAATTCCTGTTTAGCTATACCCAGGTAATCCTTCACCCCCATCTCAGGTAATCACTGATTTACTTTCTTTCATAGACATTATCTTTTCTAGACTTTCATGTAATTGAAAACATACAGCATGTATTCTTTTGCATCTGGCTTTTTTTGCTCAGCTAATGATTTTGAAATTCAAATATGTTGTCTTATCAGTGGTTCATTATATTTTATCGCTAAGTAGTATTCCATTGTATGAATGTACAATTTGTTTATCCATTTACAAATCTTTAACCATTTACAAATCCATTTCATTATGAATAAAGATCATACAAATATTTGCATTTGTATAGTCTTTTTGTGGACCTATGCCCTCATTTCTTTTGAGTAGGTAGGTAGGAGTGGAATTGTTGGTCTTATGGTGAGTATATTTTTCCTTCTTTTTATTTCCAACTATCCTATACCATTCTGTTTTAGGTGTGTTTTATAAGTATTATCGAGCAATGTGATTTTCAAGATATCAAATCTGAGCACTTGTCTTTTAACAAAGAGAATTTAACTTAGTCATATTCATTGAGATTATTGTGTTTAAGCTTATTGAAACCATTTTATTTTGTATTTTCTGTGTGTCATCATTTCCTCTCCCCTCCTCCATTCTGCATTTCTTTTCCTTTATTTTTTAAAATTTACATACAGTGAAATATACAGATCTCCAAGATCTCTAGTTACAATTTAATGCGTTTTGACAAATTATGCTTCTTTTTAAAAAAAAACAAACAAAAAACAACTTAGACTTCTCTTTTTCACTGCTCCCTGTTGGTTAGGGAGACATATATCCTATATTAGTGAGGATTAGGTTTGACTGCACAATTAAAACCAAATCCATGTGGACTTTTCCAACGTGGTGGCAAATGTGATCACTCAATTTTAAAGCTCATTTTACCTTAGTTCTCCCACAGCAAAATACAACTGTCCAGTAAAATTTCTGATTAATTATCTTGACTTCAACCACCCACCTTAAAACTAAGACCATGGCTAAGAGAATAAGGACATCCTGGTTGGTCCAACCAGGAGCATGTGTCCATTCAATAGTATTGGTTGGGGAGGAGGAGCCACAATCCAGCCCTATGACACTGATTTTCCCTCGGAGGAATTCTGTTGCTAGAAAAATGAAGACATCATTTTCAAACCTTCTTCTATCCATTAATATATACATTTTCCTAGAAAAACAATTATATACTGTTGTGGTTTATAACAGGCATCACAACATACCTGTTTTTGTAATTTTTCTTTCTCCTAAGTATCTCCTGGAGTTATTATCATATAAACAATATAACTCTCATTCTTTTTAAATCCTTATGACATGCCATAGTATAGACATATCATAATTCAAACCCTTTTAATGGATATGTAGGTTGTTTTGAAATTTTTAGTATTACAAATAGCACAATAAACATCCTTCCATATGCTTTCTTGTGCATAGGTGTGACTGCTTCTTTACACATTTACATCACATGCTTTGTGCTGAAGTATGTTAAGGTAAGTTACCTGTAGGATGCTTATAAATATCCAATAAATAGGAATGAGTTCACAGAACATCTGTCATTTTTATTTTAATGGATCCTACCAAACTGTAGTCTAAAATGATTATATTTGTTTGTACTTCCATGAGCACCACAGGAATACCTATTTCTCCACATCCTTGCCATTTACTTGTTATATATACATACTAGATAGCCTTTTGGTCGGTCATTTGTCTTAATTTGGGTGGGATGCCTTGCACAGAAATCCATAATTGTAGTATTTTTAAACTTGCAAATCTTTTATTTTACATTTTTGCATTCTGCTTCTTACTAAGAAAGCTTTTTCTATCTAAAAGTCACCAACACTTTTTCAATATATTTTTCCTAATAATTCCATAATTAAAAAAAGTTTGGGCTGTTGGTCCACTTAAACATATTCTTGTGAATGGTGAGAAATATGAATTTGAATAATTTTTAGATAGCCAACTTGCCATTATAATATTATAACGATCACTTAGTATTACTGAACAACAGTCATGCCATTGACTTTTCAGTTTAATTCCACCTTATTGGCTTTGTTTTTGCCCAATTAATAGAGATATGAATTGACAGATTCAGAATTCTAGCACTTGCAGAATGACTGTAGACTATTCACCCTTCTAATACAATTTCTTCCTCCCACATATTTAAAGTACCATCTCTGTCATTTACTAATTCACCATAAATCCATACATTTGTGTACAGAATTTCTTGTTTCAGCAATCTATGTGTCTGTTCTATTATGTTTAAAACTTCTAATCTGATTATTTTATCCACTCTGCTTACAATTTAAAAAATCCCTCTGTATCTCAAAATCACGTATATGCCTTTTAACATCCCTACCCGCTCCTGCTTTTTGAATCTAAGATATGACTACAGACTGTTTTCCCCTGTTATTTTCTATCTTCTAGTCATAAAAACCTTCTGGTGGGTATCTGAACAGGACAAGTACATTTATTGCATGGAATACTCATGTCTCCATGTCTTCAGAAGCTTCTTATGCTTCATCTTTTATGCCTCATTTACTGGCCAAGCACCTATTTCTTTTTAAATATTAATTCAAACATTGGCACTTCTGGCCTTTCCTTCCTCTCCATCCCAATCAAGTAGAAAGATATTATTCTTTCCTCCTTTATGTATCCACCACCTTCTCCTGAGTACTGTATATCTTCATTTACATATTTCTCTCCCCAACATAATGAGTATCTTGAGGGCAGGACCATATCTCATTAAGTATGTAGTATGGACTGAATAAATATTTGTTCAGTAGGTTAATAGAAAAGATTGTCAAATTATACAAGCAATCACCAGAGCATCTGATTTATAAAATGATGCAACAAATTTTCAAACAAGACAAAATATCCTTTCAAAACAGCATCAAGAAGTGAGTGAACTTAACTGTACTCAATTAGCTCATAACAAAGCAAATGGGTGACTGGAATGATAATTCACACTACAACATGTTTAATGAACTAGTAAAAGATAAATTCAGTCAAAGGAAGCCAGACAACTCATCTTGGAAGAATTAGAACAGAGGGGCTCTATTATCATCTGGCATTCACTTGATGTTGTTTTATGTTCAGAAATGTAAATGGATAGGGACTCCAGGGATATTCCAGATTGTTCAAGTTTGGTGAAAAATAGGGAAAACGGGGCCTTTTTTTCCTCTTTGTAAAGAGTTAAATATTAGATCTTAAAACCCTGTCTCTAGAGCAAAGAGCAAAGACAACACAGCTTATTATTATGAATAGTAATCATAGCAGTTGCCAACTTTGATATTATCGTGTACTAGGTACTAGGAGCTATTTGATTTGTCATCAGTTAACTCTATAGGTGGTGATAGTATTCTCAGTTTATATGTGAGGAAAGTAGAAAATGGCTCCTCTCCTCTCTATGAGAGTCATTAAGTGAAACTCAGAGCACGTGACCAGTACGAGTGGAGGCTGATGCTTATATTCAGGCATTTTCATTGCAAGCCCACAGATCAGTAACTATGAAGTCTTGCACTCCAAAAATAAAAGTATATTGTGTAAAATCTATGCCAACAAAAAGAGAAATGTACAAAATTGCATTGTTAATTCATTACATGAATGATCAAAATTCATGATTTTTAGAATATGTCTAGAATAAAGAAATAGAACTTGAATATAGATTATAGAATACAAGTGGTTAATTGCTTAAGAAGAGGTAGAAAAACAGTATAGCAAGACTAGAAATAAAATAAAAAGGCTGTCAGTTTTGTGTTTAAAAATTCTCTCAGTAGATATAGTTTTAACAGAAATTTCTTTAAATATTCAAGGTTTGAACATTCAAGGTACAATTAATTTACTTGTAGTTGAAAATCTATCAGAACAAATAAGACAAGTGAGAACTTCTAATTGATTTTCATAAAGTCGGCAAATGTGACAGTGATAGAGCATAACAAAAGAAAAATAACAAATAACATTTCATATGGAAAGGGAAATAGCATATGCTTTAAGAAATATTCTTTAAAAAGAAACTCAAAACTTAATCTAGTTTGCCTGTTCTCCTTTATTCCTTAAAGGCTTACCTTTTGCTCATTGTACTTCTTTTCAACATTACTCCTCACATAATTGGAGGATCTCAATGTCTCTGTTAAATTGTCTGCTGGGAATTAAGATAGCCCCTTCTGTTATTTTATCATAAGCCTGGTCGCTACATATCTGCCAGTGAAATGCAAGGTTGGAGGGGGAGAGAAGCAGGAGCCATTATTACTCCATTGGCAACAGTGATAGGATGCCTGGCTTTTAGAAAATGGCAGACATAAAGATTTGCTTTTAGAAGTGAATTATCTGCTTCAGGGCTGTGAGGTTTTTGGTGAAAATTTCCTGTGATTCTAGCATTTCTGGACTTCTGAAATGATGTAGCTCATCCAACGGTTTTGCATGCCCCTAATTCTTTGTATTAAATCACATCTAGCCTAAAATAGCCAGAATGATTGATTTTTTTTGTTGTTGTTGTTACACTCTTGACTGTTATGTGTCCCTGAAGTGGTCCTTGCTAAAACATTTTAAAACATGATCTGACTTATTCAAATTTGAAGGTAATAATGATCTTGCTATCAGCCAGGGATGAATATTGATAATCCATTGCATGTTATGGAAAAATAGCTCATTAAATGATTGGATAGGGGCACCAGGATGGCTCAGTTGGTTGAGCACCTGCCTTCGGCTCAGGTCATGATCTCAGGGTCCTGGGATCGAGCCCCATATCGGGCTCCCTGTCCAGCAGGGAGTCTGGATCTCTTTCTCGCTGCTCATGTTCTGTCTCTCTCTCTCTCTGTCTCAAATAAATAAATAAAAGATTAAAAAAAAATTTTGGATATGTTTACCTCGAATAAAGTGTCTATTAAAGGCAAGGGTTGGGATCCCTGGGTGGCGCAGCGGTTTAGCGCCTGCCTTTGGCCCAGGGCGTGATCCTGGAGATCCGGGATCAAATCCCACGTCGGGCTCCTGATGCATGGAGCCTGCTTCTCCCTCTTCCTGTGTCTCTGCCTCTCTCTCTCTCTCTCTCTGTGTGACTATCATAAATAAACAAAAATTAAAAAAAGTAAAGGCAAGGGTTTTGGAGAGCAATAGCTTCTGCAATATAATTTTATTGTGGAAATGACTATAAGAACTTGTGGGGGGGCTGAAATTTCTCATTACATGAGAGAACTAATGGGAAAGGAATAACATTCTGGAATTTTATCCTTTATAATAAACTGGTAAATGTAAGCAAAGAGTGTTCCTGAATTCTGTGCTCTATTCTAGCAAATTATCAAACTGGAAGAAGGCATCAGGGGAACCCCAACTTATAAACTGTCACTCAGAAGTGCAAGAGTTCCAAGAGTTCTCAGTGGTGTCTGACATGGGAGACAGTCTTTGGAGATGGAGCCTTTTTCTGAGACCCTTTTATGTAGGGTCTGCATTAATTCTGGGTAGCTGGCATCAGAATTAAATAGAATTGTTGGATACCCAGTTGGTGTCTGGATAACTGGAGAACTGGTTGATGTGAGGAAAAAAAACAACAACACCCATTTGTTGTCAGGAGTGTTATGAGTAAAAACAGACTGAATGCCATCCTATGAGATGTGTTACAATCCTCTGACCTAGCACTGTTCCTCCTGACCTAGAGGATGTTCCTTCTCCCATAATTATGGATCTAGAAACCAACAAGTAGAAAAGTAGCAGCTCCCTCATCCTTATATTAACATGTCACAAAATTTTGTGTCCCAGTTTTGCAATATTGGTTTCTACTAGTTTATCATTCTTGGGTGATGAGAGAAAGACAATTCCCTCTGGAGACATAATGGTTCCATCTGAGGAAAAGTTTTCATACAGGTGTTTTATGTTTCTCATTCTTATGAACAAATAGACCAAAAAGAGGAATACTGAACAAGGTGAGATGAGTAGCCAGGTTGTCCCTTATACAATATGGGTAGGCAGAGTTTTGAACCCAGAATATTATTTCATAGCGATTGTTCATTATTAATCAGAGCCTATAGCAACCCAACACATACAGGACCAGTAAAGGATATTCGAAGTTTCATGAATGTGTGATGTGGTTTAAAAACATGATCAGTTGTGGTGCTGAAGGCAAAAGAGAGATCAAATGAACAGTGGAAGAATAAAGTTATCAGTTCAACAGTATGCTGGTGACCAGCTGCAGAAACAAAACTGTAGTAGCTATGTGTATTTATCTTTCTTAATCATTTGTAAATAACAAATCGACTTGTACAAACAAATGCCTATTTATTTTCCTCTCCTTCTATAACTGTTTCATATAAAAGATGTTGTTTGTGAACAATCATACAATTAAGTCTTAGATTATACTATATTAAAAAATTAGTTGTATCTGAAGGATAATCACAACTCAGATGGATAAAGTTACAAATGGGAATTTTCCCCTTCCTTTTGTTCTATGTGAAGGGCTTCATTTTAGCAAACATAGTTGTATTACACTATGTGGGAAGCATAATGCTGCAGTTTGGGTTTAGTTGAGTATTATAAAGTGTAGTATTCTGGATATTTATTAGGAAATACTTTTTGGATCAACATCTATGGAAGAGAAAGAGAAGAAACAAGGTGAGTCAGAGGGAAAAGTTGAGTTGCGATGGTCAAAGGTCAGCTCCCAGTATGAGCTCTGGAATGGGCTATTAGAATCATCAGATTGGCTCAGGGTCACCTGGACTTTCTCCCTCCGTGATAATCCCCTGGGTATCCATTGCCCTCAATGGACAGAATATTGAGTAAAGCAACTCTCTGCCACAGAGGCAATCCCTGAAAAGCCTCATAGCACTCACAACATCAGGGCAACGATGTTTGACTTTGAAATGGAGGGGACCTGAGTAACGGGGCTCTACTCCATGTGTACCACACAGGCGGTTGCTGGTGTGGTTGTTTAAATTTAAATATGCATTCAAGGCTATGATGGAAGCATAGCCAAAGGGGTAAACTGTACCTATTTTTCTGTTGGCAACTTAGCACCATTTAGTCCTTATGCTTTCTTGTCTGTTGCTGGATCTGGAAGCTTGAGAACTACCTTCTGCCAATTTGAGGAAATCACGTGAGAATTTGAACGTTGGAAGAGAAGCAGAACAACCATAGCTTCTGTGGCTGCAGCAGACAGATGGGTGAATTTTGTAGGATGTGAGGTTTTGCCAGTGGCTCCCAGCTATTTTCCTGAAAAACACCCACTTTCATACTGAAGCTGACTGAGAATATTGGTGAGAATTGTCTGCAATTCCTGATTTTTTTGATTTCTTGATGCTTCCTTCCCCAGTCCATCCTTTGACAATAGAAATAAGTTTCTATTTCTCTGCATTAAACAGATTTAAGTTCAAAGTACTAGAGAGATTTGCTTCTGCCTGCCTCTCTGCCCTTCTGATCTGTTAAATTACCTTAGTGACTCACCCTTTGTCATCATCAGCTGCAAGCTTTCAACAATATCAATGTAAAATAACCCAGTTTTTGACACCAAACTCCTTAATTTCCAGCTATATTCTTTTAGTTATGGCACAATGACTCCAACTAATAAATGAATTAAGCAGAATTGACAATCTACCAGTCTTCCCACTACTCACTTATGTTCTTATATTTTATTTAATCAGTTAAGAATTCACAGTCCATTGTCATAAGATTTACTTACATTTGCCTTCGGCTCCTTTACTTCTCTCTCGCTTAAAAATCCCAAACCTGATTGAATCTACCTCTCCTGGGGGAAATCCACATGAAATCAGATCAAATCCATGACCAAAAGTCTCAAATTTATTCTTACCTTTACCAGTAAATCCTAGCACATTTTCCAATCTCCTGCATTATTATTTTCTATTTTCTGCTCCTCCCTTGGATCTGACATAGTTTCTCATCTATCCTCATTCTTCACAGAAAATGTAGGCAACCCGAAGGGAATTTTTCCCTGCTGCTTCCAACATGCCCCTGACACTATGATCTGGACCCCTCCCATCCTTCCTATTGTCCTGTTACTATGGATGAACTGTTTATATTTTGATCAAAGGCAAAACTTTCCATGTGTGTTCCAGGTTCCATCTCTTCCACTTGCTCATGACCATTGCTACAGAAAGTTCACTGTCTCTGTTCTGTGTCATTGTTTTCCTTTTTGTAAGAATGATACATAAGGATCATGCACAAAAGCATGACAAATGGCATTAATTTCTCCCATCTTATAAGCACAAATGCTCCTCTTTTTACCTCACAAGTCTTCAGTTACCATCCCATTGCTCTGCTCTTATTGATAAAAAAACTTCTTGATAGTGTTTGTACCATCTTATGTCTCATTCCTGTCCTCCTTCTTGTTCCACTATGGGGAGTGAGGGGTGGGGAGCAGTTGAGTGTGTGTGTTTGTGTGTATGCACGCATGTGTGCTTTTGTGTGAGAGAGACAGAGAAAAAGATCACAAACGACTTCCATGTTGTTAAATCCAATGGCTATTTCTCTGAAGCTGACTGAGAGTATTTCTCAGTCCTATTTTATTCATCTTACCTGCTGCAATTGTCACAATCCACCCCTGTTCATTGAAACCCTGCCTATACTTGCTTTGTAGGTAGCATTCTTACCCCTCCAGGAAACTTTTTTTTTTTTTTTAAATAAAGGCTGACTATCTCATGCAGGGCCTCATTTGGATGTGTCTGGAGTCTGACAGACTTGGCTATCCTACCTTTTCCTACAAATGGACCTTCAGAGCTTGTTTGAATGCTTGGGTAGGGTAACACAGCTTCTTGTGTACCTTTGATCAAAGAATAGTCGTCCTCTATGGAGGAAGGCTATCTTCTTCCACTTCGGGATGGATGCATGTGGAGTGATGAGAGAGCAAGGGGACACCTGCCTAGCTAAACAGATCAGCTGAATCAACCTTGGCAATCAGTCAGGTGACAGGTGTCACAGCCAGATTTCTCTCACATCCTATGAGACTCTAAACATTCCTAAGTCTTCTCTACCTACACTGCTACCATGAGGATGTCTTCCAGTTTAAACACTGTCTATATGGTAATGACTCTCATATTTAAATCTCCTGCCCAGACCTCTGCCTTGAGCTGTATCTAGCTGTTCACAATGCATCTGCATTCAGATGAGAAGCTTCTCAAACTTGTTTAGAACTGAACTGATCCCCACCTATGACAAACTTGCTTTTTCTGCCTGCTTTATTCCTATTATGTAAATATCAAAGGTATCCTATCTAGTTGTTCAGCCAAAAGCCTAAGAGGTTTTTTGACTTCCTCTTTTTTTCTTTCATGAAACACCAAGTACAATCTCTCTCTCTCTTTCTTTTTTACAGATTTTTAAAATTTATTTATTTTTTATTCATTCATTCATTCGTTCACGAGAGACACAGAAAGAGAAGCAGAGATGTAGGCAGAGGGAGAAGCAGGCTCCTGCGGGAACCCAATGTAGGACTTAATCTCAGGACTCCAGGATGACGCCTGAGCCAAAGGCAGCTGCTCAACCACTGAGGCACTCAGGTGTCCCCCAAACACAATCTCTTAGCAAATTCTCCACTTCTCAATATCTCTACCTACACCACCTCAGCCAAGTCTTCATCGTCTCTTACTTGGATTACTGCAATAGCTTTTGCCTTTCTTTCATCTCTTTTAAGGCAACCTTTTAAAAATATAATGCAAATAATGCCCGCTTTTAATCAAAATCCTATGGATGATTTTGAATCCATACAGCTTCTCAATGGGCCTTACCCGATAATCTCCTCCCATCCCCGCTGCCCATTTTAAGAACATTTTTTTTTAAAGACTTTATTTATTTATTCACGAGAGTCACAGAGAGAGATAGATGCAGAGACACAGGCAGAAGAAGAAGCAGGCTTCATGCAAGGAGCCTGACGTGGGACTCGATCTTGGGTCTCCAGGAGACTCTGAGGTGAAGGCGGCCCTAAACCACTGAGCCACCAGGGCTGCCCTTAAGGACATTTTTGACTTCACCTCTCACTCCTCTCTTCTAAATCAGTGGCCTCTTGCTGTTTTCAGAATGGACCAGTACATGTCCTTTCCTTTTGTTATTGCATGGCTTGTTTAATCACTTCTTCATGCAAATATTTCCTTCTCAGTCATAGTTTTTCTGTCCATTCTGTTTAAAACAATGAAACACATGCCATTCCTGGCACTTTCAATTTCTTTTCTCTCTTAATTTTTTCTGCACAGCATTTAGTACCATATGACCTACTATCATTTGACTTACTTATTGCTAGTATGTCTCCCCTAGAACATAAGCAACATAAAGCCAGGGATCTTTACTATTTTTTTTCACTGTTAATATTCTTATCACACATATACTATTGCTTTTAACCATAATAAATTCACAAATATTTACTGAACTAATAACTTTGTAAAATAAATTTATCAAAGAATAAAACTATTTGATTATATCAGTCAATTCCTCCCCAAAAATTTAGGACATTCAAAATATTTATATATATTTAAAGATTTTACTTATTATATATATATATATATATATATATATATATATTGATTTATTGATTTGCCAACATATAATATATTTTTAAAGATTATTTATTTGTTTGAAAGAGATAGAGCATGGGTCCGTGCACAAGAGTGGCAGGGGGAGAGGGAGAAGGAGAAGCAGACTTCCCACTGAGTGGGGAGCCCAACCCTGGGCTTGATCCCAGGACCCTGAGATTACGACCTGAGCCAAGGTAGACACTTAACTGACTGAGACACCCAGATGCCCCTAAATAAAATATTTAACTATATTGATAAATAATATGATTAAAAAAACACACATACTCAAAGAATAGGATAGAGAAGAAAATAAAAGTGAAAATAGATTAGAGAAACATAATGTTCAGTATGACCAAATTTGTTGTGAAAAGAGTTGAGAGTTGCAGAAAGTCTATGTGATATTAATAGCACTGTCCTCTGGTTGATGAAGTTAAGGTTAATTTTTGTATTTGGGGGGCACAACTGAGTGACTCAGTCAATTAAGTGCTTGCCTTCAGCTGGTGTCATGATCCCGGGGTTCTGGGATGGAGCCCGGTGTCCAGTTCCTTGCTCAGTGGGGAACCTGCTCCTCCCTCTCCATCTGCCACTGCCCTGCTTGTGCTCTCTCTCTCTCTCTCTGTCTTTGTCAGATCAATCAATCAATCAATCAATCAATATCATATTTTTTGTATTTCTCTTAAAAATTAGTATTTTGAAATTTTCTAATATAAAGTTATTATTTTTAATTTCAGCAAAAAGGTAGTACATTGTGTTAACCAAAATTTAGTGAAAGTTGCTTTCATTTTTCCTCAGCTACCAGAAAGCACAGAGAAAAATCAGTTACCTAGTTCAGTAATTTGCTCCTCTCTAGTGATGGGTATCAGTCTGTAGATTGTTTTGTTTCTATTTGGCAATAAACATAAAGTTTTGCAATATGCTTTCAGATGTAAGTTACTTTAAGTTCTCTTAACTGTGGTTAAGAGAAAATAAAGTATAGACCATCCTAATAGAAATGACATTCTTGCTAGCCCTGCAATCATCTCAACAGATTCATGTACTGCCAATTGTGTGTTAAGCATATATAGATTGTCTGCTCTGTGTATTATCTATTGAAAGGGCTATTGCTAACCATACTGCATACTTCCTGGACATCTTTCTTATCATTTAGATAGTGTGTACACAGAGAATGCAAACTAATTTTAATGTGCACTGAAGCAAAATATTACCAGGAAGGTGAAGCTACTAAAATATATAGCATATAAATTGTTTGCAAGCATTCATGACTTTCTGATTACCAGGCATTCTGGATGTTCCACGCTACTGCACCTCCCCATTAGTATAGATAACTGAGAGATGAGCATTATGTTGGAAGAAAATAAAAAAGAACTTAGTTTTACTTCCATCTCATCCAAGAAATAGTCATGCTTGCTTCGAGGTATTCAGAAGGAAAACAAGTCCACCTTTTTGAATGCATTCTACACCACACACCTACTGTATTCGACCAAAGCTGTGGCTGAAGTTCCATGAGTGCTCCTAAAGCACCCAGAAATTTTCCTATTAATTTTTTGTTTAATGTATACTTTCCCCTATGAGATTATAGAATCCACAAAGGTCATAGATTTATCCATTTTGTGTCTGAGGTCTCTGAATAGATGTCACCATGCTTGGCACAAAGGGTACACAAAAATACTTGTTAAAATACACCTGTCTGCATTTGTATGTGCACAAGCACATATATATATACACACAGGTACACACACCTATGCTATCCAAGGTCATCATGTGTTTTGTAGAATTTCTTAAGAAGTTAATACGTTTCTCTGAAAAAAAATTGAACTACTTCTTCATAATTGCAGCCCTCGCTAGAATGTAGAACATAATAAAATGGTTTATATTAATATTATTGTTTGCTAAGGAGAAGATGTTTTTCCTCCTTCTATAAAAACAATAGTGTGGGATGTATACCATAATTTTGTAATGCAAATAATCTGTGTCCTAAAACAACCAGTGATATCCTGAAACGGGTTTCTAAAATAGAGCGAAATATCTTTCCCTTCAAAGGTAGTTCATGAATTAATATGTTTCATTCGCTTAGCACGGAGTCTTCTACACCAGCTTCCTGGATAAAAGTGATTTTAAACCCTGGCCTTGGACCACTGGATTAGGCTTCATCAAAGAAAAGTAGTTGAGGTAGGAAGGATATATACAGTAGTTGTAATGTGTCCTCTTTCAAACCCTAGATTTCCACCTTCCAAATTTAGAAGTTTAGCAGCCAAGTCTCTGACTCAGTTCCTCTTATACTCAATTATGATGCATTTCTTTATCCTTAAAACCTTGTTTAACACTTATTTTGGGTAACAAGTTTTTTTTTTTTTTTCCGCTTGCCTATTTCAATTTTAAACGAGACCATTTCTATGAGACTCCTGAAGAATACAGCATCGGTAGGTAATGCTATTTTTCTTTGCCAATTTCTGTGGCATCTTTGTGGTGGTGAAATGCATCTTTGGTGGGGGGACTCAATTGCTAGAGAATTCCAAACCTTTATCTCTAGGTTACTTCTATTACTGAAGTAAGTGACCCTACAGTAGAATAAAAATCAAACCTAGTTTATAGTCTTAAGGCCGTAGGAGGTTAAATTAATTCACTTACCAGGTCTGCTCCAGCATTTGTCCCTAGAGAATTTTTCCCGCCACCACTTTCATAATATTATTTTTCATTGTCACTGAGTGCAATTATTTTTCACGTTAGTCATTTCATCAGTGCAAGGGAAATATGCTCATGCTCCTTCACAGCTCTTTCCTGAGTGACCTGACTGCCTACATGTCTTTTCATTTTATGGACTCAGGAAACGGATTGTAGAGAGAAATGTAAATGGTAAGATTTTGGTCCCCATCTTAGTTGGCTCCTGGAGGCAGCAACTTCTCTCCTTCTTTATTGTCTCCTGCTCCTCCTTCACTTTTTGCTACTTATTTCCCCTTTTCATGGACTTTTACCCAATAAACTTTAATTTCTTCCCTAAATTCTCCCAAATATTTCCATAGCTAAATGTTCCATACATTGTTGGGTTTGTTTTTTTGGTTCTTGCTTTTTAACTCTAATTGAATGCTCTGAGCAGGGATATCCTTTATCATAACAGAGTGATCAATTCAAGGGTATTTTTTTTTTTTTTTGTCCAGGCCTATAGAGCCACTTTATCTGACTATATAGCAAAACTATGGGCTACAGATCAAGCATATGAGTATCCAAATAACTCCTAGAGGATAGGAGCTCCAATTCCACTGCTAAATATACAATTTTCATCTCTTGCCTTGCTTTTTGCCATCAAGAATTAACTATATTAAAAGGATATTCTTGACAGTTTCCCAATAACAATTCAGCCTTCAACCCAGGAAATCCCATCAATAGATCACATAGACTGCTTTGTGGTGGCTGGGAGAGATTCAGTGGTTTAGGCTATGCAGCTAACAGTGCAGGGAGATCTTAAAAGATCTCTATCCTTGACACTATGGATAAATAATATGAATGCTCCTGAACCTCCTTAGAGAGTACTCTTGAATATATCACTTCTTTATAGTTCAACCTTGTTATGAAATCTTTTTACTCCTTGAAAGTCTCTCTGACACCACTTAAGACAGGATCAGAATTCCTAGTCTAAGAACCATCTGAAGTCCTTCAGGGATAGTTTGGACCAAATACAGTAGGAACAAGCAAGAAATTGTCTTTTGAGTAGACTACAATAGATAGCTATATATCCAGTTCAAAGTACAGAAACATTTCACTGAGAAGACCTACCAGTTTCTACCAAAGGTCTCAGTCTGTGTAGATACTGATATTTCTAATATCGATAAGAAGTTAGATCATAAGGACCTCTATAACAGCTTTTGCCACTGACCTTTCTGTAAGTGTTAACCAAAGCTATAAGGCTATACCAGTTCCCTTTGGCTTGTGGCTCATCTTCTGAGTCTTTACCTTAAGTTGGAGACACCAACATATTTAGTCCTGGATAGTCTACGTTAAATTCTAGGAATGGTCTACTTTATACTGACCAATAGAGCTCCTCAAAGGTGATTCATGATCATTAAATTGCTGGCCTCAATCATTTATTTAATCAGAACAAAGATCTCTTGTTTCTTGTTGCCCTCCTGGAGCTCTGAATTGCTTTAATGTTTACTAACAACAACAACAACAACAACAAAATAAGCAGTTTAAACTTTCACATTTAGCATGGTAAACTGAAACTGAGTGGGAAGAGTCTTGGCTAACACCCTTACTTAAAAAAGTAAAGGCAACCTACTCCATTCATACATTATATCTATATCAATTATGTACTTAATTAAAAGGAAGTACCATCACTGGAATATTTCCAATGATGCTTTCCAATTCCTAACTTAATTCCCACCTTGGTTTCCTCCATCCCTGCATTGCCATACCCACCTAGTTTCATATTAAGATCTTTTAGGTTACCTCTTAGGATTTTAACAATCCTAAGAAGTTTTGCCTTGCAGTTTCAGGCCACTTGTATGTAGCCTTAGACTCTCTTCCCCTATTGTTGAGCATTCTCATGTCAGCCTCAACATTGTTTTGTTGTTGCTTGCTTCTTTGTTCTGTTTTCTTAAAACTGTTGTTTTTCTAGATCATGACCCTTATTATTGGATTTGAATTCCTCCAGACCATGGCAAATAGAACAAATAGAGAATTAGAATAACAGAATACTAACATTAACAATTTTATATATGACTAACACAAGTATCTATAAAAAAATTAAATTCTTCCCTCAGATCATATACAAATACTGATTTCCCATTGATTAAAGTCTTACGTGTAGGAAGCAAATTATTAAGTCATTTAGAAGAAAATGTAGAAAATATATTTAAAACATATATTGGGATATTAAAAATCACTCATCCTAAACTTCCAGCTTAGAATTATATGGCTCAAACATGCAGAGAACTAAGCCTTTGCTACAGTCAAAAATCCATGCTGGGGCTTCTCATCACTCTCCATTTTTTTTTTTTTTAATGTTCCAGCTTCTATCTTGATGTCAACCTCTGTGTTTAATTAATTTTAATGACCATTCAAACTATGTAATTCTATTTCCAAAATCCTATCTTTTCATTTCCCTGACTTTTCTCCATCAGGAATCTTTACCTGATGTTCCCTTAGCCTCCCACTTCCAGTGTCATATCCTGGACTATTTTATGTCTAGTAGCTATCATTTCAAATATGCCATTCTGACCATTATCTCTAAAACTCATCCTTTCTGCTTTTTCCCACCGTTTCATACCATCATGATTTCACTTCCCTTTTGAAATCAAATTTTATAGATAATAATTACTATTTTTCACATGTTTATATTTTCAACTTTTGACCCTTTCTCACTTATACTATTAAGCAATATATTCCCCTGGTTAATTATGAAAGTCAAAACTATTGTAACTCAAGAAAAATAAACAATCTGAAATTCATGATTATCCTTATAACCCACTCTTATCAGGCCTCAGCCATCACCAACACATTACTGGCTTAAACTGCAAGTAATATTTTCAAACCAGGCACTTCTTACCACTTACCATGTTACAACTAGTCTGAATTCTCTCTAGAATAGTGCAATATTATTTTTCAAGATTTTATTTATTCATGAAAGACAGAGAGAGAGAGAGGCAGAGGGAGAAGCAGGCTCCATGCAGAGAGCCCGATGCAGGACTCGATCCCGGAGCCAAAGGCAGATGCTCAACTGCTGAACCACCCAGGTGTCCCTGCAACATTTGTCTAACTGGTTGGTCATTTACCTCTGTACTCCTTCAAGTGCTTTCTCCAAATGACAACATGAGTTAAAATGTAAGTCTGATAAAAAACTGTTAATGGCTTCTCATCTCTCTCAGAGTAGAAGTTAAAGTTCTTATACAGGTGTATGAAAGCCAGTAGGCCTCATATACAGATATATAGGAATCATACAAAGATTGTTCTCATCAGTATTATTTGTAATGCTAGATACAGGGCAAATAGGATGGTCTTTAGACATCTACATTATTACTCCTTTTTGCTTCAGGAGAAGAAATCATTGCATTTGGTTAAGTTGGAAATGTACTGGTCATTATTTAACCCAACCCCAAAATAGGTATGAAGTAATAAAAGTAAAATCTCTAAGCTGTTGAATCTAATGTTAATAACACAAGAAGAAACATGGTGGCAGTGAGGGTCATCTCTTTTTATCTCTGGTTGACCCTGGCTTTCTCTTTCTCTAGTAACAAAAAATGGATTATATAATCATATTCACATATTGGCATAGACATAACACCGGAGGAGAACATAATACTGAAAGAAACAGATTCAAGAGAGTAGACAGCTTTGTGCATACAATAATATTAAATTTGTATTTTCGTCTTTTCTTTTCATCTATCTCAATATGATATTTTACATATAGTAAATATTCAATAAAAAAGAAAATAAAATTCTCTGGATATCATCATACATAAATTGCCAGATTGAGTATTTCTAAGCTTCATGAGATACTGCTTATTATAAATAAAAGTATAATATTTGGAGCCATTAGACATAGACTTGAATCCTTGTTCTGAAATGTACTAGTCATGTTTTCCACTTTCTCTAGACCTCTATGACTTCATTTGTAAACTAACATACATTACACTGATCGCCATTGAAAGATTAATGTGCAGTAAATGACTGGCAAACAATAAATACCCCCAAATTGGAGCTTGTACAATCATTTATAAATAAAGAAAACATACTCTTTCACACAGATTTCATGCTTTGGTCCCCTCACCTTTAGCCTGTACTATATACAGACCTACCAGATACTGTTTCAGATTTTTGTTTTGATGAACACTGGGTGTTATATGCAAGTGATGAATCACTGTATTTTACTCTTGAAACTAATATTACACTATATGTTAACTAATTAGAATTTAAATAAAAAATTGAGATGTTAAATTTTTTTTAGTATGACCTGCTATGTTAGTGCATTGCATTTGAACATCATATGTAATATTGTTTCTGTTTTCCCACCATTATATTGTCCTATGATTCTAGCATATTTTGGTTTCGTTTTAGTGGTCATTGCATAATACAATAAAAAGTGTTTTAAATGCTGAAACATTATAAACCCTAAATTACTGATAGTTATTATTATTATATCCATGTGATTCATTTGTAAGACATGATATTAGTCAACTGAACCCTAAACTTGAAATCACAAACTGTACAAGGAATAGTAAAGAGAATATTTATTTGTCACTGTTATATAACACAATCAAAGCACATTTTATTTTCCAAGGTTATATTTAAATAAGTTATTGGCATATTTTATTTTAAAGATAACTCTTTGGTACTTGATACTCTGAAAACATGAAACATCAATGTTATTAGAAAAATAATAGTCATCATCAGGAATCTCACATAAAAATTTGTTATAATCATTAAATGATAGTTGTTGATCTATAGGTTTGTTGTTGATCATAGGTTTACTTACAATATCTTTAAAATATTATCCTTTTAATGCCTCAAAAATAAACATAAACATAAAAGGTAATATTATAGATTGCATTACACATGCTTTTTAAGCCATACATAAGATATCCATTGTATGTACATTCATATATATATATATACATGTAGTATACACTACATTTATATACTATTTATGTCATATATAGAAAGCATGTGTACACAGTTATATATAAATTTTAAATGTCTAAGCATTAAGTTATATACATATACAGGGCTTTTCTAAAATATTTCAGCATATATTATATGACAAATGAGTTCTCATTTTGTATGTGGTAAAATAATCAGGAAAATAAATTTCATGGTTATGCACATAATGCTTATATATACATTATTGCTTATGTATTTAAAATTAGTTAGAAAACAAGGATGCAATTCATTTCTTTTTTTACAGTTATTTCAGTTAAACCATTGCCAGTATTTGAGAGAAGTTCCTTTTTTTAATTTATGGAAAAGTTTATCATAACATAAAAATACATTTTGTTTATATAGCTTTAGAATAAACGATGGTAACTTTCATACACCATTTAGAAATGGTTGCAACTGCCTGCATTCTGAGTTTCTTCATGAAATACACATATATTTTTTCCTTCTTTCTTCTCCATAGGGGCAAAAGGACTATAAATTTACCATCTGCTCTAAGACTTTTTGGCCATAAAGACTGCAGTTAAAACTATGTTAATAGCTCAGTTCAGACAAGAATGATTCCTTAATTTTCATGTCTTATAGGGTAAGTTAATTAAATCCATTAAGGCTATTTTATCACTCCATAGGCTACTCAGGTTTTTGTTTGCTTCCATCTTATAATTCCAGACTAAATTCTACATATCTGTTATTTTCATAATTTCATTTCTACTAAGCCTGTTTTTGTAACATCCTGTTTCACATATTTAAAAGTTAAAATAAGTTTTAAATGGTTTAAGAGGCAGGTTGTTACTAAGATTAAAATTGTTTTGATATTGAATAAAAATATATATCATTGAGGAAAATAACGCATCTAAGAGTCTGTTTATGTCCAGTATCATGCTGAAAGCATGTGCATAAAGGAGTATACATATGACCACAAAGATGGAAAATTAAATTCTGGAGCTGCGTGATCTTTACTTTGACAAATCCATAAAATGCCCAAAAATACACTGTAACAAGCACATTATAGGGCATACTTATAAATACTTACAGGGAAAATATTGTCAGTCTTTTGTCCTTAGTTTCTGGTTTAGTGTTGAGCACAGAGTAAGATGTTCATGCTTTCAGTTTTGAGCAGAGTGCTTTGGGGAGATAGAAAAGTGACAAAATATGTTTGGGAACATGGGAAAGGCTTATTGGAAGAGTTTTATTGATTAATAAAATTTGTCAGGTTGAAAAATAAAGGAACGCAGATATGTCAAAAAAACCCGCAGGTTATTCATGTAGTGATTCCCTAAACTTATGAGTGACTCAGAAGTTAATGAATAATTCTGCAGGATATTTTAACATTTCAAACCAAAAACTCATTCATTTATTCAGTTGATAGGTATTTATTGATTGCTGACTATTCAGCCTGAGGATATGGTGGTATTCAAGATATATTGAGTCTATCATGTAGTAAGAAAGAATAAAAGGTAGGTATAGTGTATGATATAGGTAAGGATAAGATGGTATAGGAGCACATAATGGAGCATCCATTCAAGTCCTGACAGAAAAATTTCTCAGTAAAATAGGTATTTAAATTAAGGTCTTTTAAAATTGTTAAATGCAAAAGCATACACAGGTTTGATTTCATTTGTATAAAGTTCGAAAAAGATGAAGCGAACTGTTGGAGGGACGCATGTTTATGTTGTAAAACTATAAAGCAAAGTGAGCAAGGAAATGATTACTACAAAACTCAGGATATGAGTTTTCTGTAGCATTGAGGGAGAGGTCTATGATTGAAGAGAAAACATGAAATCTAGAAGGTTTTTGGAGTGTTGGCAAGATTCTATTTCTTGACTTATGTAGTGTTACACATGTTTTCATTAATAGGGATTGATTATAATTCATAGTTATGTTGTATGCATTTTTGCATATGTTTTTAAATCTTTCAATAGAAATTTTAGAACTAGAACACAAAGGAGGCAGAAATAGAAACAAATCCAAGTCCAGTTATATTAGTGATCCCAAATGAATGGTATTAAAATTTCTACATTAAGAAAATTCAGCTATATATTTTTTCTTCAAGAGATACTCCAATGCATATAAACATGAAAGGTTTGAAGTTATGATGTCAAGAAAATATAAAGATCTCAAATTATAATAAAAAAATAGTTGGATAGATACATCATGTAAAATAGGCTTTTGGAAAAAAATGCCTTCTTAGTGACAAAGATTATTACTACACACTTTATAAAATATTTAACTCAACAATAAGATATAACAACCCCAAGATGATGTGAACATGAGAAAAATCACAAATAAAAGAAATATAAATAGACCTTAACATGAAAAAAATAACGAGAACGATAACAGTACAGTAAGAGGTTTCTATAAACTCCACTCAATTGTTGATGTTTTAAGGGCAGATACTAAGTAAAAATTAAGATACTTAATTCTTCCTGTTGAAAATAAGAAAAGAGTTGGCCTCCTTCCTTTTTCATAGAATATTTATTTCAAAAAATTATAATTGTGTACGTAAAGTCTTCTTAAAGGCTACATAGGCCTCTTTTCAGCTTTAAGAGCTAGGGAGATCTTTCTCAAGGAGAGGGGAAATGTTTGAGATGGAATTCTCCAGGAAGAAAGTGACCATCTCTCAGTGTGTCTGCGGGAAGGTAGGAACTTAACTTAGACCTTATTCCAGACTACTTCCTGTCATAAAGATATTAGAAGTTGATTTTTCCTTTGGATAAAGTCCATTAATGAACACAGGTGGTCTCCCCAGTTACAGATAAATCTAGGATGAGCCATGTGTGACAACTGGTGCTGTCACATTCTCTTACTTGAAGACTATGCATTTTGAGAACATATATGTAATGGCTTATTTCTGCTTGGCTCATAAAAAGGTCAGATTGCCTTCTGTCTTTGCATTCTCTTAATGAATTTCTATGATGCACATAACAGTTGCTATAATGCTTATTCACTAATAACACTGATTTTTTTTTCTCTTCTACCTTTGTAAAGAGATTTCCTGGGTTGAGAGGAAACTTTGTTTTTAATTAGATTTACCCAACTATTTGCAAGAAGCCTTAATTAGCACTAAGACCAACTGGATTAAAATACCTACAAATTTGGGAATTTAAGATACACACATATAAATAACTCAGGGATGAAAGAAGAAATCATAACAAAATAATGATGTTCAAGCTGAATTTTAATGAAAACATTTTCTATCAAAATGTGAGGTTCAATGAAAGTGATTTTTTTAAAAAGATTTTATTTATTTATTCATGATGGACAGACAGAGAGAGAGAGAGAGAGAGAGAGAGGCAGAGACACAGGCAGAGGGGGAAGCAGGCTCCATGCAGGGAGTCCCATGCAGGACTCGATCCCAGGACTCCAGGATCACGCCCTGGGCCAAAGGCAGGCGCTGAACCGCTGAGCCACCCAGGGATCCCCAGTAAAAGTTATTTTTAAAGGAAAATGTGTGGTGTGGAAATTGATGAGGACCAACCAAATGAGAATAAGCAAAGGTTTATTCAGAGCCTGCTGTAGCAAGGAAGTCAGCCAACATCACTTGTGTTTGGGCAGAGACTCAAATGCAGAAGAAGAATGGAAAAGCTTTAGAATTATCCGTTAATCTTTGCCTATTGGAAAACTAGATCCAAGAGGGAAAAAAAAAGTAATAGATCACAACAACATTATGTCTATGACAGAAAAGCAAGTAATTAATAATTAATTAATACATAAATAAAATTGGTGTAAAAATAATAGATCAACCTAAGTAAGTATGGAAAGAGCAATTTAAGGAAAAGCAAACCTTATAATGATAGAAGCTATCTAACAACTAGGGAGAATAGGGAATTTCCTTATCTACCATAAATCTAGTCAATATTCTGCTGTAATGTTGAATCATTAATAGTATTGTATTGGAAATATCAAGATTAAAAATATAAGAACCAAAAAAATATATATATAAGAACCAAAACATAACATAGGAGATAGAAAAATCAATAGAATACACATAAGGATGCTTTAAAAAAAGTAAAAGGGCTTAGTTAGGTATATTTATATTAAGAACTATATATAAAAAATAAATGTTTAACTAGGGACCACAAATATTTAAAAACATGACTTTTTAAAGAGACATCAATTATAGTTGATACGATTATAATGTAAATATAATAAAATAATTTACCTAAGAATGAATGTAACAATAGCTATGTAAGACTTTTACAGAGAAGTTTATTTATTTATTTATTTTTAAAGATTTTATTTATTTATTGATGAGAGATAGAGAGCGAAAGAGAGAGAGAGAGAGAGAGGCAGAGACACAGGCAGAGGGAGAAGCAGGCTCTATGCAGGGAGCCTGATGTGGGACTCTATCCCGGGTCTCCAGAATCAGGCCCTGGGTTGAAGGTGGTGCTAAACCGCTGAGCCATCCCGGCTGCCCTATAGAGAAGTTTATAAAACTTCACTGAGCAACATTAAGAAAACATGACAAACCACCATCGGGAAAACTCATAATCATAAAAATATTAGTCTTCCTGAAATTGATCTATAGATTCAGATTTCATTTTTCTGTATCTTGAAACATTTCTTTCATCAACCTAAGAATTATTTCATTACTCATAATTACTTCCAATTTATGCTCTTTGGGACTTTAAAAACAGCAAATGGAAGAATGATGGAAACATCTAAGCAGATAGTATAGGAGTGAAATTGCTCATTGCTATTAAATCATCTTTCATTTTCCTTATTGCGTTGCTCACTATAGTACATCATCTTGACAGAGAAATGAAGAGTTTATATATTTAGCTTTTTAATTATTTATTTTATTTTGGTTTTCATTGGACACTCTTCAGAATTTTTATTTTTTCTTCATCTTCATCCCATATTGACATTAAGAAGAAAATTAACAGAAGTTTTAAAATTATGTAATGAATCAGAAGATGAATGAAAAGAGACCCATAGTGGCAATCTAGATGCTAATGATCATGGTGAATTTGACTTTGTAAACAAGATTTATTAGTCTTCAGTTGATGACTAACTAATTGGATTTTTTTTAAAAATAAACAAGAATTAGCCCATAAATAAGTATTTATAAAGACAAAGGGAATTAAGGTGTCTCATACTTAATCATTGAACAGCAAGGACTATACAACTTAACTTTTGTGACAAGTACTTAGATTATTCCATTTTGCTGAAGATGTGACATACTTTTATTTTTTATGATTATTATTTAATTGATGCAGTTGTAAGTAGACAAATGTTGAAGGCAGGAATGTACAAAAAGTTCATTGAAAGGAAATAAATGGGGTAGAAATTTTAAAAATATTGGACTAATATTCATAGCAATTAGTTGGACCAGTATGAAATTGGCCTTCAAAACCGGGAAAACATGAATTAAAAATTTGGTTTTGCTATGCTTAAATTTCTATTAAAAATTCTAAGAGGGATGCCTGGGAGGCTCAGAGGTCTGGTGCCTGCCTTCGGTCCAGGGTGGGGTCCTGGAGACCTAGGGTTGAGTTCCATGTCAGGCTCCCTACATGGAGCCTGCTTCTCTCTCTCTGCCTCTCTCTCTGCCTGTGTCTCTGCCTCTCTCTCTGTAACTCTCACAAATAAATAAATAAATAAATAAATAAATAAATAAATAAATAAATAAAATCTTTAAAAAAAAATTCTAAGAATGTTGTTTACTACTGTTGGAAAAATACTTACAAAATCATTTAAAAATATTTTTAAAGATAATTTAAGATGTTCTTTGGATCCAGTTAGTAAGTGCTGTTGACTAATTTTCCTGTTAAACTGAGGATGAATAATCAAAGATCTATAAATTAACACCAAAATGTGATGACATTTTATGCTCATTTAGACAATACCAAATTTTGGTAGACTGTGGAGTAACATAAATATGTATATGGCTTGTGGAATATAAACCAGATGACTATCTTGCAAAACAATTTGTGATTATATTTAAAACTTATATATATATATATGTATATATATAATATATATAATTCATAGCAATTGTTTGTACCAGTATGAAAAATATATATATATATATACACTACCATGAGTTAGCCATTTCCCCCCCTAAGTGCTTACCCTAAAGAAACTCCTGTGTATATTTAGCAGATGATATGGACAAGAGAACTTATAGCAGCAGTTTTCACAAAAGCAAATGATTTTATTGATTAATTAAATTTAAAATAGTCACAGAGAAGGATATTCAGCAAGAGTGAAAATGTATTGAACTACATTATAAGTGATAACATGGGACAGAGCTGAGAAAGGTACTATAAGAGAGTAAAAAACTCATCTAAAGATGATTAGGTTTTAGGATATCACTTCAGATAGCCTAAGCAATAAGAAATTAAATAAAAAACAATCCAAAACCCATCAGAACTAAATTAATATAATCCAGGTGCATATGCATATGTAGAGAACTAGCCTAACAAGGCATAAAGCTGATAAACACATTACTGTTCAGGTGTGCGATAGTTTTGAGGTGTTTGAGGAAGATGGGTCAGGAAAATCATACCCCAAAATGGGTAGGTAAATCAATTATGATCTACTACTTAAACTGCAGGTGAATTAATGTGTCTTTGTTTTATTAGGCTTTATAAGTTACTTATACTATTGACATATAAAAAAGGTTATGTATAATTATTAAATACTGAGAATTTTTTTGTTTGCTTTAAATTCCTCTGTTCCAACCTATTTATCCAACCAACTACGTATTTTATGCTTTGTAGAAAATTACCTATAAATATTTGCCACCCATCTTCTTGTAGGCAACTTTATTCTTATAACCAGTGGTAGATTATTATTATTATTATTATTATTATTATTATTATTATTTATTATTATTATTATTATCACTGACATCGACACCTTAAATTTTCAATTCATAAGCATTATAAGAAATAATAGGTATTTAGGTAGGCAGTGAGATATGTGCCCCAATAATATTTAAAAAACTCTAGCAATCTCTAATTTTTTGGTAACAAAATTCAAAATTCCAACTGATCTGAACAATTATTACTGTTTCCATTTCTTAACCAGAGTGACAAAAGCTTAGCATTTATAATAATTATAAAAAGAGGGGCACCTGGGTGGCTCAGTCAGTTAAGCATCTGCCTTTGGCTCAGGTCATGATCCCAGGGTGAGCTCCATGTCAGGCTCCCTGCTCAGCGGAAGCTTGTTTCTCCCTCACCCTCAGACTCTCCCCCTGCTTGTGCTCTCTTGCTGTCTCTAACAAATAAATAAATAAATAAAATCTTAAAAAAAAAAAGTAAATATAATTATAAAAGGACAGGAGGAGATAACAGGGCAATTCTTTCTCCTGAAATTCATTTACATATTTAGATTCCAAAGACATGTATGTGAGTCCATTCTGATATTTAGAATTAAAAATATTGTATTTCAGTTATCACTTATGAAAACATGTTTGTGTATTGATAAAAGCATAGAATAGCAAATAGAATAAAATAACAATCCTATGTTAACAATGCTTATATAGAAAATAGGAATAATAAAACAATTTCATATTCTGGAAAATTATAAGCAAATTATATATTACAATTTTAAATTAATATAAATCTATACAAGAGACTAGATAATGAACGTATTAAAATTTACACCTCCAGTATGTAAGATTTTTTCTATTCAGAATTTAGTATTTATTTTTTAATAATAATATTTAATAATAATATTTTTTATTTTTAATAATAAATTATTTTTTATTGGTGTTCAATTTGCCAACATACAGAATAACACCCAGTGCTCATCCCGTCAAGTGCCCCCCCTCAGTGCCCGTCACCCATTCACCCCCACCCCCTGCCCTCCTCCCCTTCCACCACCCCTAGTTCGTTTCCCAGAGTTAGGAGTCTTCATGTTTTGTCTCCCTTTCTGATATTTCCTACCCATTTCTTCTCCCTTCCCTTCTATTCCCTTTCACTATTATTTATATTCCCCAAATGAATGAGACCATATAATGTTTGTCCTTCTCCGATTGACTCACTTCACTCAGCATCATACCCTCCAGTTCCATCCACGTTGAATCAAATGGTGGGTACTTGTCGTTTCTAATGGCTGAGGAATATCCCATTGTATACATAGACCACATCTTCTTTATCCATCATCTTTCGTTGGACACCGAGGCTCCTTCCACAGTTTGGCTATCGTGGCCATTGCTGCTATAAACATCGGGGTGCAGGTGTTTCATTGCATCTGTATCTTTGGGGTAAATCCCCAGCAGTGCAATTGCTGGGTCGTAGGGCAGGTATATTTTTAACTCTTTGAGGAACCTCCACAGTTTTCCAGAGTGACTGCACCAGTTCACATTCCCACCAACAGTGTAAGAGGGTTCCCCTTTCTCCGCATCCTCTCTAACATTTGTGGTTTCCTGCCTTGTTAATTTTCCCCATTGTCACTGGTGTGAGGTGGTATCTCATTGTGGTTTTGATTTGTATTTCCCTGATGGCAAGTGATGCAGAGCATTTTCTCACGTGCTTGTTGGCCATGTCTAGGTCTTCCTCTGTGAGATTTCTGTTCATGTCTTTTGCCCATTTCATGATTAGATATCTATTTCCTTATATAATAGAAGTTTAGTTCTTTTTGCGCCCTGATCATTTAGACGCTATGACCTATCATCTGACCAAAAAATCCTTATTATTCTGTAATTAAGATAAAACTAGAATGATGACAGGTCACATTTTACCAATTTAAAAAAATTTACCATTTAATTCTTCAGAGTTTGAACATTGACTTAAGAATATTTTGACAAGTTTTATTTTTGACATCTTTTTAAAAGTAAACAACTTTTGAACAACTTTTGATTTATTAACTACAATGCAGTCACTCTCTGTATTTCAGTAATATATAGCGATATATATATGTAATACACTACAGTATAATATATATATATATATATATATATATATATATATATATATATATATATATAATCTTGCTCTGGAAGACCTCAGTTACCAATGATCTGAGTTTTAATTTACTTTTGATAAAATGGCAATTCAGATAAATCTGAAGCTGTTTATTTATTATTTTGTTTTGGTGTGAAAAATTACTTCCTCACTGATGGCTTCAATAATTCTGTGGGGTATGTGTTTTAATATTTGAAGTCATGGACAATGTATAGTTTTAGGCTTATGACTATTATTCTAAAACAAAATAGTAATCTTAACACCATTAATTTGGACATGTAGTTTTGTACCTGAAACAGTCCTGAGCTCTTAATCAGCAATTGTGCATTCTGGTTCTCTCTGCGGGAATCGAAAGAGACCAAGAAATGTATCATGCACTCTAGATCATCTCAATTCTTGGTAAGGTGTGAGATTTCAGAGGTTCTGAGTAAAATGGAACAACATCAGGGCAATGTGGTTGCTAATATAAAATGTTGAATGGTTTTCAATAGAAATATCTATAATAGAACTAAATGATTATGATGGAAATTAAAACCTCAAAGGTTATTCAGTTTCAGAATTTTTATTTTATAGTAACAAAGGCCACTATTTCTCTAATACTAACACTCAGAATGCTTTGAATATTCATTGGAGTGCTTTGTGTCTGCTTCAGAGTGTTATATATATATAAAACACTCATATATATATATATATATATACATATATATAACTATATATATTTATATTCTCAAGTCGATCACATATTACTGTGGGAAAGGAACTTCTCTAATTTTCTCAAAGAAACAGCACATAGAGCTTATCTCAAGAGCTTTTACATTTGCATAGGTGGATTGATTTATTTTAGGGACAATTTGGAATTCTGTTATTCTGAATAATTAATCTAGCTACTGGCTATTTCAATAATGTGCATTTATTAAAATTTAGGCATGGAATCAAAATTTAAACTAATGAATGTCTATTCTCATGTGCTTTTATGTTGTCAATCCATTGCATGGTTTGCTACATTTTATGTTGCAGAAACTTAAGAAATAACATCAAAATAATGAGAAACATTTATGCATTAAATAATAAATGGAAACCATAGGTATTGTATAAGTTTCCATTATAAATTGATTTCTTAATAGAGGCATTTTTTTAACTAAAGGAGCAGGTATCAATAAGTTGTGATCTATTAACTTGGTAAAAGAATCACATTCCTTTAATGCTAACAAATATTGTGTGATTCGATTCAGAATATTTTCATAGTTGATAATACAATCTGTGGAATTGGAAATAGAACCTGAAAACCTGGATTAGTGGTCAAAATTTGCTTCTGAGGAGTTGCCAAGGTTGTAAAAACAACTTCCTAGGCCTCAAATTTGTTTAAAAATGGTGCTTTTGAGTGAGGTTTGGTTTCAAGATCCTTAAAGATTTATAGATTCTAATGCTATTTGAGATTAAGAATGTGAACTCTAGTAATGATATCCCTCTTTCTTAAAATAATCATCCCTTGGCATTTTATGACTTTTTTTTCCCATACAAGTTAGCCTTTTCCTTGTTCCTTGTTTGCAACTGAAAGTATAAAAAATAAGAGCAAACATACGACTGTAACTACTGTGTATGTGGCATTAAATTTTACCTTTTTTTCCTTAAAGTATAATAGCCAAGAATATATTTGTTTCACTGCAAGTACATTGGTTTTACCTTGTTTTTCACATGCTATTTACAAAATTGGAAGGATTCAAACTTGTGATTTTATCTGGCCACCAAAGTTCCATTTGTTCAGATTTTCAAAATACTTTTATTGAACCATAATTGATTTACAAAAACCCTGCACATATTTAAAGAATACAGTTTGATGAAATTGAACATTTGCATACATCCAGGAAACCATCACCATAATCAAGGTAATAAACATATTATCACCTCCATCTATCTATCTTTAAAGGTTTCCATATGTCCCTTTGTGTGTGTGAGATAAGAGCACTTAACAAGAGATCTAACCTCTTAAATTTTTAAGTGCACAATACCGTGTTGTTAGCTAGAAGTACATATTGTACAGGAGACCCCTATAATTTATTCATATTGCATAACTGAAATTTTATACCCATGAACACAACTCCTCATATCCCCTGCCCTAACCGAATCTCTGGCTACTATTATTCTGTTTTCTAGTCTATGAATGTGGCTATAGTAGATAGCTCATAAAAGTGAAATAATGCAGTATTTGTCCTTCTGAGACAGGCTTGTTTTACTTAACATAATGTTTTCCAAATTCATCCCTGTTTCTTAAATGAAAGAATTTTCCTTTTTTTAAAGGCTAATATGCCACTGTATGTATATATGACATATTCTTTATCCATTCATCTGTTGATGAATATTTAGGTTGTTTCCTGCAATGAACAAGGAAGTACAGATATTACTTTGAGATCCTGATTTCAATTATTCTGTGTAAATACCTAAAAGTGTCATTGCTGGGTCATATGACAGTTCTATCTTTAATTTTTTGAAGAACCTCTCCATATTATATTCCATAATAATTGCACAATTTTACATTCTCACCACAATGTACAAGTATTCAAATCTCTGTACATCCTCACTAACATTTATTATATATATTTTTGTGTAACAGCCATTCTAACAGGTGTATGATGATATTTCATTATGGCTTTGATTTGCATTTCCCTGAGTGATGTTGAGCATCTTTTCATATACTTGCAGCCATTTGTAAGTCTTTTTTTTTGGTAGAAATATCTATACAGGTATTTTGCCCATATTTTATTAGGTGTTTTGGATATTTATTTATTTATTTATTTATTTATCATTTATTTATTTATTTATTTTGCTGTCACATTGTAGAAGTTTCTTATATAAGTATTAAGTCCTTATCAGATAAACAGCTTGCAAATATTTTCTCCCATTTTGTAGATTACCTTGCATTCTGTTGCTGTTGCATTTATTGTGCAAAAGCTTTCATTTTAAAGTAGTCCCATTTATCTATTTTTACTATTATTGTTTTTGACGACATATCCAAGAAATCATTGCCAAACCAGTGTCAAGAAATTTTCCTGGTGATTCTTTCTAGAAATCGAGTTTTACATTTAAATCTGTAATCTATTTTTATTAGATTTTGTGTAAAATGTAAATTAAGAGTCTAACTTCATTCTTTTGCATGTAAATATTCTTGAATCCTTCATCATGTGTTGAAAAAAATTGTCCTTTCCTCACTCTGTGTATTGACATCCTTGTCAAAGATGAGTTGATAATGTATGTGTGGGTTTATTTCTGGGCTCTCTGTTCTATTCCAGTGGTCTGTATGTCTGTCCTTATGTCAGTACCATATTTTTAAAACTATTGTAACTCTGATATATTTTTAAGTCAGGAAATCTAATGCCTCTAGTTTTGCTTATTAAGATTGCTTTGGTTATTCCAGGTCTTTGGAATTCTCTATAAATTTTAGGATTTTTAAAATATATTTGTAAAAAAAAAGCCGTTGGGATTTTGATGGAGATATGCACTGAATCTGTAGTTTCCTTTGAGTAGTATGGACATTTTAACAATATTAAGTCTTCCAATCCATGAACATGGGGTATCTTTGGTATTTTGAAGTGTTTGGCATACAAATCTCTTACCTCTTTAGTTAAGTTTATCCCTAAATATTTTATTCTTTTACAACCTACCAAGACTGATTCATGAAGAAATAAATCTAAACCAACCAATAATGAGTAATGAGACTGAATCAGTAATCAAAAACTTCCATCTAAATTGTTGGTTAATATTAGAGAAAGTGGGGAAGATCAATTTTTTTTTAAGAGATAGGTGTTTTATGTAACTATAAATAACTGGCATTGATTTTTTTTTTAAAGAAGCATGCTTTGTTATATAAACAATAAAAAATTGAAGTAAAACAGGATACCCAACTACTAAAATCAGGGTCCAGTTGACCTGTTTTTGATATTAAAAATAGAGTCAACATATGTTGACTCCTCAAAATATGTGTATCCTTATAAATGTCATGTATTTTAAGTTTGCTTTTTGTTCAAAAGTCTCATAAAGCAAGCATTTTTTCCCCTTAAGTCAAAGTGAGGAAGTTGGAGCTTAAGATGCCTATAAGACCCAAAATTTGTGATTTATAAAGTGGCAGATTTGGTATTCATTCCAGAGCCTCCTGATTACCAATCTAGGCCTCTTGTCCCTAACATGCATACAGCCTTCCTAAGTGGATTCCAACCACTCTCATCACCTTCCTGCTGCAACTGTCCCCAACGGATCAATGAAGTACATTTTGTAAAACTATAAAACTGCAAACCCTCATAGTCCTCTTACTTGTCAGCTTTTTAAAAACTTCAAACTATCTATATGACTTTGGGAAAATAAGTTGTGATTCAATAGGGGAATCTGGAAACTAAACGCCAGTTAATACTTTACACTTCTATCACTGTCATGGCAGACAGGACACACAGACATACACATAGACACACACATATTTGGGAATATAATTTTGTATTGTGTTAAATTTTTAAAGCCATATATTGTGATAATCAATGTACTATGTTTTAAATTTGGAATATAGATAACATTAACCATAGGTGATTTATAACACTGTAGGGATTATAAGCATTAGTATTATAACTAATATTATTTTAGTATGTGCAATTTATTAGGTACTGTCCTAAATATTGCACATACATTATGCTCCCTCAATTCTCATACAAATGCTTTAATAGTGATAGTCTCATATGTATGTTTAATGAAAACAAATATGATAAAAGGTTAGTATCCAAAATATAAAAAAAAACTTATACAACTCAACATCCCCAAATCAAATAACCCAACTAAAAAATGGGCAGAAGACACGAAAATACATTTCTCTAAAAAAAAGACATATAAACGACAACCAGACACATGACGATGCTCAACATCACTCACCATCTGGGAAATCCAAATCTAAGCAACAATGAGATATCACCTCAAACCTTTTCAAAAGACTAAAATCAGAAACAGAGGAAACAAGTGTTAGTGAGTATGTGGAGGAAAAGGAGCACTAATGCACTGTTATTGGAACACAAATTGGTACCTACTGTGAAAAAACAGTATGGAGGTTCCTCAAAAAATTAAAAATAGAATTATCATATGAGACAGGAATTCTATCACTGGATATTTATCCAAAGATTATGAAAACAGTAATTTGAAAAGATACACGCACTCTTATGTTTGTTGCAGCATTATTTACAATAACTAAATAATGGAAGCAATCCAAGTGTCCACCGAAAGATGAGTGGATAAAGCATGGTATATATTTACAATAGAATATTACTTAGCCACAAAAAAGAATGAAATCTTGCTATTTGTAACAATATGGATCAATCCAGAGGGTATAATGCTAAGTGAAATAAGTCCGAGAAAGACAAATACCATATGATTTCACTCATATATGGAATTTAAAAAACAAAACAAATGAACAAAGCAAAAAAAAAAAAAAAAAGGGCAAGCCAAAAAACAGACTCTTGACCATAGAGAACTGGACTGAAGTTTACCAGAGGGGATGTGGAAAGGGGGCGGGTGTTGAATAAAATAGGTGAAGGGAATAAAGAGTACAGGTATCGTGATGAGCACTGAATAATATGATTCAATAAGTGTTGAATCACTGTATAGTACACCTGAAACTAATATAACACACTGTATGTTAATTATACTGGAATTAAAATTTTAAAAAAGAATGCAAAAAATAGAGCAAAGAGTGGGGACAAAGGCACATGAGCTGCCTTCTGCTGCTGCAGATCCAGAGCTTTCATAATTAGTTATGCAAAGAGTACAAGAGCAACTGCAAATACAGAAACCAAGCAGGAATTGGCTTGCCCTAGGGACCTGGCTTGCCCTTAATACTGAGTCTCCCACATGCCTAATATGGCATTCACCAATGAATATCAATGTCATTGTATATTCTTGGACTGGGCTGATCAGAAGGAAAAAAATATTGATATATGAAGATAATTCTTGGAATGCTAGCTTCACCACATTGACTAAATTATGTATGTATAAATTGTCCCTTTGGGACAGCCTATAGCAGATATTCTCTCCCTAGTTTTCTCAGTGTATTACTTTCCTAATAATTTTCATTGACAAAGTCTGGAATTAACTATGTCTCAAAACATTTGTAATAGTTGTCCACAAAGCAGGATATGGATATTTTTCTTCAGCAAATGCTATGCTTGAGTATAAATGAGTGATTGCAAAACTCATTAAGGAGTATCTGTGGAAGTGACAACTTTAAAGAAGATTCTAAACAACTCTAAGAAGAAGAAAGTACTTTGGAGAAAAATCACCATAAGGAACATGATTTTTCATAGTGCCTACTTTTTGCTCCCAAGAAAAGATGGAATTTACAAAATAAGAGCTAAAAGATGAGATGGTAAAGTAAAACTTGCAGGTAAAACACCCACGAAGATGGCTATAATCAAAAGAATGGAAAATAACAGGTGTTGGCAAGGATGTGGGAAAATAGGGATCCTGTGCACCTGCTAGCAGGAATGAAAAATGGTTCTGCTGCTATCAAAAGTCATTTGGCGATTCCTCAAAAACTTAAACATAGAATTACCATATGATCCCAGCAAATCTACACCTAGCAATACAACCCAAAGCCCTAAAAACAATGGCTCAAAGAAATGCTTGTACATTGATGCTCACAGCAGCACTATTCACAAGCCAAAATGTCAGTGTGGAAACAACCCACAGGTCAATGAATGGACGGACACAGAATGGAATGTTATTCAGTCATTAAAAGAATTAAATACTGCTTCAAGCAAAAACATGGATTAATCTAGAAAACATTATGCTAAGTTGAAGAGGCAAGATACAAAAAGTCACATATATATAAGATTCCATTTATATGAAACATCCGGAATATGTAAATACACAGAGACAGAAAAGCAGATGGGTGGTAAGTATCAGCGTCCAGAGTGGGAAGGTAAATGGGGAATAACTGTTTAATGGGTATGAGGTTTTATTTTGGCATGATGGCAAAGTTTTGGAACTATTTAGAAGCAGTAGGTGAATGGCGTTGTGGATGAACTCTGTGTGTGTGTGTGTGTGTGTGTGTGTGTTACATTTCCTGTGTTTTTCTATTTGAGCTATAACTGACATATAGAGTATTATGTAAATTTAAGGTGTGTGACTTGTTGATTGATTTAATACATTTATATCATGCAATGTGATTAGCATCATAGCATGATTAGCTAATATCTCACATAATTATCATGTCTTTTTTGTGGTGAGAACAATCAAGATCTAGTTTCTTGGCAAGTTTGAAGATAATAGGTTAGTTTTAATTTGGCCTTATTCAACTAATTAATGTAAACTTGTTTTCGGTGCAGAGAGGCATGACAATTTCTTTAAAAAATTCTAATGTCACGGGTAAAACTTAGTATCTCTAAACTAAATTCAGACTTCTCAAAAGCTCATTTCCAACTCTTCCTTCAATAAAGAACAAGTGATTAAAGTGTACAATTGCACAATCAGCTGACAAATAACAATCAATCTATACAACATATTTAAGAAAGGGATTAATCTCAACATAGTACAAAGATGCTAAAATTAGCTTACTTGTGAATAATTGTTTGACATCTTGTAAATACAAATGCAGTTACTAATTTTGCTTAACCTTTATGATTATGGGTTTTGGATAAGGACATTCAACTTTCTACTAGAGAAAAACTCTTCATATTGGATTATGAGTGACATTTTAAAATTATAGTGTTAGAATTTTTATAATAATGATAAATGCTTATTTTGAGGGTAAAAATAAACCCATATGACAGGTAAAAATCCAAAGAATAAAGTATCATTTTAAATTTCACTATCAGGGTGCCTGGGTGGCTCAGTTGGTTAAGTGTCTGACTCTTGATTTCTGCTTAGGTTATGATCTCAGGATTGTGAGACTGAGGCCCATATCTGCCTCTGGCTCTGCACTCAATGTGGAATCTGCTTGAGATTCTCTCTCCTTCTGCCCCCAACCCCCTCTCAAAATGAAAAAATAAATCTTAAGAAAAAGTAAATAAACAACAAAAAAAGAAAAAGTAAATAAATCTCACTATCAAGAAAGTTACTTAGCATTTGGTAAACATGACTTCAGATATAAGGTATGAGAGTCACAAGAAATATGTAGAGTGAGAAGAATAATACAACAATATTTGTCACAGAATGGTCCCAAACCAGTTTTTTTGGAAAACCTAAAAGCATATATGTACATACTCATGACTTCTGATATTACAAAGAATTGGTATTTTTAATTCATTATTCATTATTTTAATTATATATATTCATAAGTAAACTTGTATTTATTTTATTTTATTTATTTTATTTTATTTTATTTTATTTTATTTTATTTTATTTTATTATTTATGATAAGCACACAGTGAGAGAGAGAGAGAGGCAGAGACACAGGCAGAGGGAGAAGCAGGCTCCATGCACCGGGAGCCCGACGTGGGATTCGATCCCGGGTCTCCAGGATCGCACCCTGGGCCAAAGACAGGCGCCAAACCGCTGCGCCACCCAGGGATCCCTAAACTTGTATTTCTAAAATCTAACAACTTTAGTGATATCCTGCCCAACAATCTAGTCTCCTTTCATTTAAACTTAGAGTTTGGAAAAAAATAAAAATAAGAGTTTGGGAATTATTTCTCTATTATTACATCCCAGGTATGAATTATGTGTTTAGGGGTACATGTTGTCCTGAAATTAGTGCTTTTGCTGCTTTCTAGGTCAAGTTTAGCTAGGATACTTGGAGTTACACACAACTTCAAAATCTCAATGGTTTCATTTTTACTTATACTACTTAAATATATTCGTAATATATATTTATATATACTTATATATCAAGGGTGTCCCTGGAATTCTGCTTAACACTGTCATTATCCTTTCTCAGGTACCCAGGATAATGGAGAAGTCACTATCTGAGTGTTGCTGTTAGTCAAGGCAGAGGAAAACAAGTACTCTGGAGAGCCTCACACTGGTAACCAAGTCCTCTTTCTACACATGAAACACATCCTTTTCACCCACAGCTCATTGGCCAGAGGTAGCCCCATGGCCCCATCTGGGCACAAAATAGTGATGAAATAGAATCTTACTCTAAACCTAAAGGGAGAAGTGGAATATTCAAGATTCCAGTAATATCAATAACCACGTGTGTCTCTTTCCTCACTGGCCTCAGCTCTGCTGTGCCTCACCTTGTTTGATTCCTTAACATGTACTGCATCTGAGGCTGCTCACAAATACACCTGCCTAGACACAGTTCTCATCTAATATGGCTCTACTCTTCACATGTCATGTGGAACTCAGGTTTCTTTCAAGATTGATAATTTCTATGCTTACACTTAGGAGGTGTAGCATAGAACTATGGGCACTATATTTCCACTCTGGAATTCTTTAGACCTTTCTGTAATGTTTATTTTCCATCTTCCCCATGGAGTGCCAAGGACCAAGATGAATGTATAGTGTTGGATAATTTTCAGAGATCCTTTGGTCCTTTGCCTAATTGCACCAGTTAAAACTTCAGTAAAAATACTGAATGAGAGTAATGGGAGTGAATATACTTGACTTCTTTTCTTTTTTTAAAAGATTTTATTTATTTACTCATGAGAGACACACAGAAAAATGCAGAGACCCAGGAAGAGGGAGAAGCAGACTTCCTGTGGTGAGCCTGATGTGGGACTTGATCCCAAGACCTTGGGATCATGACCTGAGCTGAAGGCAGACGCTCAACACTGAGTCACCCAGGTGCCCCTATACTTGACTTCTTATTTGTACCAGGGGAAAACATTCAGTCTTCCACCATTAAGTGTGTTCCCTAAGATTCTTTCAGTGTGTCTTTATTGGGCTGAGTAACCTTAGTTTTTAAATGGACTCCAGAAAAGTGTGGCATTTTCAGATCATGTTTTTTTTTTTTTTCTCGGTGATTGGTAGGAGTGACATCCTTTTTAGTTTTCTATATACTAAACAGAAACTAGAAATCTAAAGGTATCTTCTCACATCCAGCATATTCTTGTCATTCCTCTCAAATATATTGAATATTTATAGATTATACTGGAATCCATTTTAAAAATATACTCTATAAATTTTTTAAACTGTGCAAGTTGTAGAAGTTGAAAAATAATTAATTTTCAAATTAAGAGAAGGCTTCAAGCTTAACCTAAATCTTCAGACTTTGAACTAGAACTTATCTTGAATTTACAGGGCAAAAATAAATTGTAGAGACTCTATTTCTGAAGAAGAACAATCGATTCCAAACTATCTTTCTTTAATAGGAAGCTATAAGTTGGTCATAGGGTATAAAACAAGATTTTTTTTTTAATAATTTACCTCTAGTAGCATAATGACCACAAATTTTTGGTAGTGCAAAACAAAAACCAAAATATAAAATCACCCAAAACAAAACACATCTTCAGCGTCCTAACTCGGGAGCAGCTGAAACATGAATTAGCTTCTTAAAACTTTTTCCACTTTCCTTCTTTTTTACATGAAAATTATCTCTATTTGGTAATGTCAGTTAACATTTTATGCTATCATGCAATGTTTTCTTTTAGTTTAAGCTTGAAGCCCTCTCTTAATTTGAAAATTAATTATTCAATGTTTCCTCTAATAGTAGTTAAAGTCTTCTTTCTAATATTGCTAGGCCTGTGTCCATTCCACTCCTATTTTGTTGGACCGTTACCGAAAGATAATAAAACTGTACTGCAGGGAAACATTCCAAATTGGCCACAAACCCCTCCTTCTATGTCCAGCATCAAATTAAGAATAAACACAGTAAATGTCACATTTTACCAAAACGGTACAAGGAAATGGTAGTAAATGTAGTTTCCTTGACCACCTCTCAGGGTGGTCTTTATCTTTATCACAAGATAAAGGTTAGTATTAGGTAGTGTATGATTACAAGTTCTATTCCCTGCAATGATATTCCACTAGCCAGCACACTTGACATCAACCTTAGCCTTGTGTCTGTGGCCACTGCCATGTGAGCGGACCTAAGCTACGTTCCTTCTGGGTGGAAGTTCCTAGAGCCTCTCTTTCCCCCTTCAAAATTTCTAGTGATGTCCAGAGAGTGGATGAGTCCTGAGGAAGGACAAAAATAATGTAGGGAAATTGTGAGAAACATGAATATGAAGGAGAAGCTTTTTTGATTACATATCACTGAAATTTGAGAGTTGTTTTTACTAAAACATAAACAAGCTCATCCAAATGGTACAGGAAAATGTCATTATTTTATAAACAAAGGAACACTGGTTTTAAATGCTAGCCAAATAAGATTCTAGCACTGACCACTAGAGGATACTGCTTATCTTTAATCCAGAAGCTTCCAACCTTGGTTTACAGAACTCCAGAGTTCTCTAGAGGCCAAAATAGGTAGAGGTGGGGGTGGGAGGGCTTGTGAGGTAGAGGAAGAGTGGACTTCACGTGCATTTCATCCATTTTGGTGTTGCTTTGATCAGCCATTCAATACATTGAGATTCTGTGTAAGATTTTAATTAACCAAATTTGGCTCCTCTTAATTTATTATAATATGCCCTGTCTAAAATAAGACTATGTAAACAGAAAGGGTACAGTAAGCGGAGTATCTTTAAAAAGGTAAAACTCAAAGAGGAAAAATGTTTAATTGCGTCTGCAGCCTTGTCTGTTAGGACAGCCCTACTCAGCAGATACAGACACCTCTGGCCTCAAGTGCTAATTGCTACCCTTACTCAACTATCACTTTTTTTGTGCTTTTCATGAAGATTTTTCTCATGGGAGTATCTGTTCTGATTAAGGGAAATGAATGTGACACTTTCCTTGAGTGTTAATTTCTCTTTATACATTAATGATTTGTCATTTTACATTTTTCGTTATATATTAATGATTTGTCATTTGGCCAGCAGGTCAGTCTTCTGTGAATTTGGCTAATATGAGCCAATCTCACCAGAGTCACACTCCTTCAAGTATGTGCAAATACTACAAACAGATCCCAGAATTTAACCATATCTCAATCTGCAACCCTGAGGCCCTGTGTGGACAGGGAGCCAGATTATTTATGTGACAGGCATCACCTCTACTTCACTGGTCTGTATGTTGAATATGAGGCTGTTTTGTTTGTTCTTTCTTGTGGTAACATTTTCCCTACATTTAGCACAATAAAAAGACTTGAGAAGCTTACTAGCTCTGTTCTCACCAGAATATAAATTTCATCAGGAAAGTATTGGACTTTGAGAATATATGCTTTTTTTCAGAGTACTAAGCCACACTTTAGAAGAGATTTATGGTATCTTTGTGCCCTGAACAACTGCTGGCACTTCTAAATGTCCCTAACCTTTCAAGAAAGCAAATTTAGCATCAGGAAACCTGGTTGCTTAATTCAGCAATTTCAACTGTACTAGGACTTTTTATTAAAATTAATATTTTAAATACTAAAAGTGATGTTATTATTTCCTGCAGTGCTACACCTAAATAAACCATAATTGTAACACTTTATGCTTCAGAAACAAGCCATAGAAGAAGATACGTAAATACCAGCACACATTATGAGATGAGAATTTTTCACAGCAAAATTCCAGCCATGGAACTATTATGTAAAAATATATATATAATTGAGGCAGCCTGGGTGGCTCAGCGGTTTAGCGCCGCCTTCACAGGGCGTGATCCTGGAGATCCTGGATCGAGTCCCACGTCGGGCTCCCTGCATGGAGCCTGCTTCTCCCTCTGCCTGTGTCTCTGCCTCTCTCTCTCTCTCTCTGTGCCTCTCCCTCTCTCTCTCTCTCTGTGTGTGTCTCGTGAATAAATAAAAAGTAAAATCTTTATTTTACTTTTATATATATATATAATTGTGTGATTACTGTTTCTCTCTTTCAGATGAGTTTCTAAAGAGTAGATGAAAATGGAAACTAAATATCCCTCTGCAAAAAACTGCAACCAAATCCCAAATTCAGGATCTCATAAGTTAAAATTTAAGACATCATTTGAAACCTTTAGAGGAGGCAAACTGCACAAATGAAAGCTGAACTTTATAAAACCAAACAGCACAAAACAAAAACATCCTATTTTTTTTCAATAATCCTTTATCATCATTCATTTAAACTGAATTTGAGCTTAATAAATTTTACCCCTGCAATGTCTAGGAAGGAAAAAACACCCACTGGTAAATCTGTACTCGATAGACTTTGGGTTTTTTTGTGTCATAATACTCCAATTCCTTTCTCTTTTTGTCAAAAACTCCAAAGTTGGAGCCCCCTTTGGAATGATATTGTTTTAAATATTTCTCTAGCAAGGCATGTTTCATTAGTGATAGCCACAGTCTTAACTGAAAGTTGAGTAGCCCTGGATTTTATCTAAAATATAATGACAACAAGCAATAACAAAAATCACTTGTCCTGGACATATAACTTTCTATCACTTTTATCCTCTTTTTCTGATTCTCTGTTATACAATGAAAAAGAATTTTAATTGGTCCACAGTTAGAACGCGTTGGTCAAATGCTCCAAATTTGTTTCTTTTCTAAAAAATGATTGTTTCCTGTAATTTCGATCATAATCTTTTATCAATATATCTCGTTTTTAAAATATGTCATGGTCAAAGAAGTTGAAAAATATGCCACAAAATTAGGATACCCATGCACAGAGGCATTCCTAGGTTAACATATCCTGTCAAACAGGTAGTACTCTGAGGAATATATAAAATCATAAAGTGTTTAAGTGTTTTTTTAAACCTAGAACTAATTCTATTTTCTTTCTCCAATGTTTTAAATTCATATATATCTCTGCTTAAAGTCATTTGATTCTTCATACTTTGACTCTTGGATTCAGATTTTCTTCTTTTACTGATATGGACTCTTCGATTGACTTTAATTCTATTACTTACACCTCAGTTAGGGAGGTGGTATTTATTTTTTTCTGGTTGAGGGATAAGATTAACCTTGCATATGAAATGTGGTATTTTTCAATAGTAGTCTTCAGTAGTAGTTCTGAATTAGAAAAAGAACTGGCTCTTCACACAACTGCTTGATGAGAATTGCAGTCTGTAATGCAATGCACTGTATTGCTCTACATTCAAAAAAGAACATGAATGATTGCATTTGCAAGTCAATGAAGAGAGTGACATGTGAAATTCTTTGTTATTAATGTTCAGCTAGATGGTCATTTACCTTAAAGAAGAAAATTTTTAGAAAATTGAAAGAGTAAAAATGCAATTCAGAAGAATGACTATTTCATCCAAAAATAGCTCAGGAATATATTTATTAGAAAAGCCCAGAGATGCATTAAAAAAGGTCCACTCCTCTTGATACAGAGAAAATCAAATACTCTATGTGTAAAGAAGCATTTTTCCTTATACATAAAATCTTTTGATTTCAGCATGCTGTTATCTACATTTAACAAGCAGAAATTAAACATGAACTAGCCACAGAAATTCTCCTGGTTCTTTTATAAGCATTGGTACAACAACTAATTAGAAAATCTCTCTCTCTCTCTCATTTAAGATTATATTTATTTATTCATGAGGGACACAAAGAGAGGCAGAGACATAGGGAGAAGGAGAAGCAGGTTCCCTGCAGGGAGAGCCTACCGAGGTATTGGATCCCAGGATCCCAGAACCCTGGGACCCCCGAGATCATGACATGAGCCAAAAGGCAGATGCTCAACATTTGAGCCACTCAGGCGCCCCCAGAATCTCTTATTCAGAAGAATTATAGGGGTGGATAATGTCCTGTACTTGGGTGGCAGCCAGAGAGAGAAGATAGATGCTTCCACCTGAAACATTTCAGGAACTTTATATAAGATGTCTATAAAAGTATATATTTGTAAAGATAGACGTTGGGTCCCAACATAAATTTTAGTAGATTAAAATTGTGTAAGGCTTATAATAGTTCAGACTTTAAGTATTTGTAGCTTCTCCATGAAACTTCTTGGAGCCTTGGAAAAAGATTTATGTTTAATATAAGTATTTTTGGTATATTGCAATAGAAAATATAAACTATCCTTTTAAAGCATACATTTATTTATTCGCTTTTTATATACAGTCAATATTCCTAAAATTCTTATTCTTTCAAACATGAAATTGTTAAAAAGATGGTGGTTTGAACCATGGTCATTTTTACAATGTTAAAGTGTGTAGTAAGTCTTCCCACTTGTGAGACTGTTTAATTGAACTGAACTTTAGCCTGTTTGGACATTCTGTACATGTGTACAAATATAGAATATCTTAGTGACCTAGGATGGGGAAGGATTTCTTAAATAAAAATTCAGTGAAGTAAGCCTAGTTACAGAAAAACTAATACTGCGTGATTCCACTTATATGAGGTATACAAATTAATTCATAAATTCAGATTGTGGAAAGGTGGTTGTCAGAAGCTGAGTAGAGAGGAAAAATAAATTACTAACCAAAAGACACAAAGTTTAAGTTAAGCAAGATGTATAAGTTTATATATCTTTTGTATTACATTATGCTGACAGTCAGTGATACTGTATTATACATTTAATAGTTGGTTAAAAGGGAGATCTCATATTAACTGTTCTAACCACAGTATAATAAAGTTTAAAAAATGAACTTTGCTTTTGAAAAAAGCAAAACATAATGCAAAATATTAATAAGATTATAACAAAATATTTCTATTTAATAAAGCATGTCACAAAGTTAATAGAAAGATAACAAATTTAAGAAGATATTTGCAATGTTTAAAACTGAAACATGATTAATATCTAGAATATATGAAGATTTCTGCAAATTAACAAGAGGACACTCAAGAGAAAAATAAGCAAATTATATAGATAGGCAATTTATAAAAGGAAACCCTTAAATAATAACAATCAAGTACATTTCCAAAAGAATTAATATCCAGACATGCAAATTAAAATAAAAAAGATATAATTAATATATATTAGACTGTTAAAAATTAGAAAGTGAAAATTTTAGTTGTTGGTGGATAATGGGAATAAAAGCCTGATGTGCTGCTGGCTGGTCAGAGTGTAGAGAACAGCTATTCTGGAAATCAATCTACCAATGTTTAGGCAAATTAAATGTAGAAATATTTATCATATCACAAAGAAAATCCCCATTGTTCCACAGGGGATATGTAAAAGTACATTCATTGAACATGATTTGCAGCGCAGGGACTTGGAGACTATATAGCTTTTCGTCATCAGAGAATGGATAGATATAATGGATGTGTACCATGAAGTATTTTAAGCAATTAGAAGCAATGAATTACATGTACATATGGCAATAGAGTTCTGTTCCATGGGGAAAAAAATAGGTGAGAAATAATAACAAACAGGAAATGAAGGGAGTGGGAGATACAGGCTTCCAATAAGTCATAGAGATGAAAGGTACAACATAGGGAATGCAGTCAATGGTATTGTAATAGTGTTGCAAGGTGACAGATAGTAGATCGTTTGTGGAGAGTATGGCATACTGTATAGAAAAACTGAATTACTATGTTGTACATCTGAAACGAATGTAACATGTGTGCCAACTATGATCAAATAAAACAAACATTGGAATTAAATATGTTCCCATAAAATAAAAGCACACATTTTATTAGAACATACATTAATAAAAATATATATAATTAACACAAAATAATGGTGGCCTATTGTAGTAGGAGAACTGGTGGGTATGTACAGATTGACCTGCAAAAAACAAAGGAGTCATAAGACTAAAGAAAAAGGATGACTAGTCCAGCTTGACAAGAAAGGGTTTATTAAGGAGATTTATAGATGCCTATCTTGTCTGGTTACTACAAGTTGAGATCTCCACAACCACCTCCAGTAAGACCTGCTTTTGTAGCCATTGACAAGGTTGGAGATTACCCAGGAGGGAGAATGTTGGAGAATCGGTGTGTGCAATAGTCATACCAACAGAGCAGATCAAGAAAGGTTATGCCCCGACAATATACTGATGGGTGTAGTTAGACAAAAAGAAAGAATATGGGAAGTAGAAGACTGTGCTTAAGAAGACTTCAGGTCACAGAGAAGTCATCTTGGCTGATTTGTCCAAGATGGCATTAGTCTGGTTCACACAGAGCCCTGTAAGTCTTGAGAGGTTCTCAAATAGTCAAACAATTGAGGCTTATATGCCATTCTGAGCTAAGGAGAAGGGTCTGGGGGCCTGGGATGTCAAAGGAGAGGAAAACAGTTCACAGGAAGATGAGAAGAGCAAAAGTTTGGTAAACAAAGTTTTGCCATGCCATGCAGATAAGTTTCTCCAATGTAAAAGGTTATCTCTGGCAATAGCTCTCTTCCTGGTATGGGTAAGTGCTTATAGAAACCAAAATATAAATCGCTCCTTTCAAGCAGCCAAGGATATCACAGCTAAGACCGGATATTGCCTGAAGCAGCGCAAACTGATAACACCCAGAACTGATAACCAGGAAGCCCTTTAAAAAAGGAGGACTTTTGCAGCAAATGGTCAGTCACCAAATGCTGACCCTTTCACATCTGACCACATCAAAAAGGGAGCTACTATTCCCTTTGATGAGAGTCCCACTGGTCTCTGAACATAGAGATTCTCTACTGCTTGAGCATAATAAGGAGCACTCAACCTCGAGCTGACCAGGACTGGACCGAGGCCTCATATCCACTGAGCACTCATGGACTGACTTCATGTTTGGTGCCTTAACTTCTTACCCCTTTTGTATCTTGTTTGTGGTGTAACTTTGCATTGTGCTTTGTTTTGTGTGACTTGTGTATGAAGTCAAGTTAGATGCATAGTGAAATGGCATTGAGTTTGGAATCCTGAAACTGTCATGCGATTATGTTAACTTTGCTGTATGACTGAATAAAGCTGACGTTTGTGGAAGGACACACTAATGGGTGGGTCTTCATAGCATGCCTGCAACAGCCCCCTATCCAACTTCTTTCAAGCAGGGAAGGGGGAAGTAAAAGCTCTTCTTGAGTCTGTAAAGTCTGGGTTGTCTTCAGGTCAAAATAATCCCCATGTCCAAGTGGCACATCCCAGATGGCCTATCCTGAACCCCCTCACAATGATAAATTGACATAGCTGAAGTAAAAATATTATATGATTAAAAAATAATTAAATGTCAAAATCTTTAATATAGAAATTTAGGAATATATGTTCATTCCTATGCTTGCCTTCTTTTTGCCTGCATAACAATATAACAATATAGCTTTATACATATATCTCTGCAATGTTAAGTTTTTTCCCTAGGTGTTTTATATTTTTATGGCTTATGAATAGGATTTATGTCAATCATATATTCCAACTCATCAAATATGCCATATATAGAAAATCATTTATTCTATCTTTAAGGATTTTTAATCAAATATAAGTGAATTATTTTATTAATTCTAAGAGGTTTCATTAATTCTCTTGGATTTTATAGGCAAGTAAGCATTCCTTCAGTAGAAAATATAATTTGTGTTCTTATTTTCAATATTTATGTGATTATTTTCTTTTTATAACTGAATTGTTTTTGAAATATCAAAGCTATTTTGAGCAAGCCATCACCATTTTGTTACTCATTTTCATTTTCAATATTTATATGGTGTTTGTTTTTCTTTACAAGTGAATTGTTGGGGAACATAAAAGCTATTTTAAACAAAAAAAGTGCTTTTTGCCATCAATGCCTTTTCTCTTATCAATTTTTGGTATGATTTTGGCTTTCATTATGAGACTAATATTCATTGTCATATTATAAAAATTTCCTTTTATTCATAGTTCATAATGCTTTTTCTTTGCTAAACATATAATTTTCCTGGCAATAATCTGATGTGACTAACTGAAGAACTCTGAGATAGATATACATTTTTAATAGATAAGATTAAAAAACCTATAGAAATTATTACATAAAGTGGACTATTATACAACATGACCTCAATTGTGTAGGATTTATGGGTTCCCCTAAATTTACTAAGGGGATGGAGAGAATATTAGTTTTTAACTGCTAACCAACAAATTACTAAAAGCTTATCTTAAAGCAGCACACATTTATTATCTTACCTTTTCCGTAGGTCAGAAGTCCAAGCATGGCATAACTGGATCTGCTCAGGATGTTGGTAGGGATGCGGTTCTTATCCAGGACTCATGGTATTCTAGGCTCACTGGTTGTTGGAAGAATGTATTTATACATAGTTACACAAATGAGGTTCGCCTCTGTTCAGAGACAATTCTCAGCAACTAGAGGCTGCCTGCAGTTCCTTGGCCTGTGACTCCCATTGGCAGTTCAAATATCAGCGTTTCCTTTCTTCTAGACTAGCCACAAAACACTTCTCTGATTTACTCTTCTGTGACTGGTTGTAGAAAACTTTCAACTTTTAAAGGACTCATGTGATTAAGTCTGGCCGATCTGGACAATTTCCCTATTTTATTTTATTTTTATTGTTTTTAAAATTTTTATTTATTTATTCACGAGAGACACACAGAGAGAGGCAGAAACATAGGCAGGAGGAGAAGCAGGCTCCTTGCGGGGAGCCCGATGTGGGACTGGATCCCGACTCTAGGATCACACCATGGGCTGAAGGCAGATGATTAACTGCTGAGCCACCTGGTGTCTCCAATTTCCCTATTTTAATGTCTAATTGTGGCTCTTTATTACATCTGCAAAGTCCCTTTACAGTAATGCTTAGATAAATTTTTGACTGAATACCTAAAAGAAGGTTTGTGGACACAAGAAGCTGGGGTTCTAGGGTACCACCTTAGAATTCTACTTATCACAAGTTATGTAGGATACTCTATCAACACTGAGTGATGATTCTGTCACATATGAGATGCTCCCTTCATTACTCTTACAGAGAATTTTATATGTTCTTTGCCTTTGTAAGAAGCCACTTGACGGGGGACTCTTCAATATTAGCAGAACTAAGTTCTTTCTCAATTTGGTTTGTAAGATACATTCACTTATCTTTCCTCCTATTTATTGTTAGTGATATTAACATGTGTCATTTGTTTAGAGTGGGGTTTTTTTTGCCAGATTTCTCCCTAAATTTGCTATTTTTTCTTCTCATACTCAGTTGAAATTGAGTCACTAAATCCTGCCCAGACTCAAGGGGAAGTAGGTTAAACTCTCTCTAGGGATGGGTTGGAGAAAATGTATCTATACATATTATTTACAATCTTTCTGTAAGAATGACTTGTCCTCTGTTCTTATTTACTTATTTAAATCAACATGGACTCATAAATGTTTATTTTATTCTTTGTGTTATAATCCATTATTTTAATATTTATTTTGTTGCTCAAGCTTTTCCGGCTTTGACAGTTAGGAGCTTGTTCAATTTGGCTTCTGGGTAGAATTGGCCTCCTGGGCATGAGAATTCCATAGTCACACCTGACTGCACACTCAGAATGCCTTCCTTATGTTTCTAAATAATTTTCTCCTTTCCAGTTGAAGTCTGATGGGACAATGAGGCATTTGCTAGGGACTTAGAGACTCAGCTCAAGCACATTCCCTCTTTCTGCCTTCTCTTTCTTGGCATATGCTCTCCATGCCTTACTCCCACATTCTTTGAACCCGTGGGCATGATCTGGCTTCCTCCTTCATCTGGTGCTTGGAGATTATGCTGGAATGTGAAGGGCCTGCATTCTGACATTGCACTCTGCCCAACAGGGACTTAAGTCTTAAGAAAGAGAGAGTTGATATTGTGTGTCATGGCCTGGAGTGTGTCAGTGGGGCATGGCAATAGCCGTTCCCATCTAAGCTGGTAGCACCACATATCTGATAGGCACTGAGCCTGAGACTATGTCCTGGGTACTCATATACCCTTATAAATGTAAATGGTCCTTACAAAAGGATGACTTCTACTCAGGTTTCAGGGCTTCTCTAAAAACAGCCAGCTTAAAATAATCCATATGCCAAACAGGCATATTTTGGTGTGGCAAAATATGATCCCTGTTACCTCCCATAATTGGCCTTCTCTCACCCCCAAAATCTGCTATTTCAGAGTTACTTCGTTTTCTTGGATTTTTCCAATGAATACAGGAGGTATACATGTTATTAAACTTTCACTTGGTCTTCTTCTATTAATCTTACATCAACATAATTATTGGAGCAGCCAAAGAACCTAAAAGGTTGTTTTTAGAATATAGTAACTTCAACCCGTTTTTCAGAGCTTCTCTCATGTTTCTGTTTTTTTTTTTTTTTTTTTAAGAATTACCAGTGTAAAATAATCCCTCTGCCAAAAAGCCATATTTTAGGGTGACAAATTCTGCTCTCCTTCAGTAGGATTCTGTTTTTAGTCTAAAATTAATGAACTGACATATCATTTGGTAGTCAATTGGCTGTATGTAATAGAATATGTATTTAGAAGCGCTTAAATAATAGAGGTTTCATTTTCTTATAGCAAGCACAATTTCCAGAATAGTAGGTCTAGGAAGTATTCAGGAGTTTCAAGATGTCAAGGCTGAGTCAGCTTTTCTATGATTCTTTTGATCTCTTCATCACTGTCTCTGGTATCCAATCATTCTTAAACATTATGCAAATCTTACTGAAACAGGGAAGAGTTTTGAAATTTTTTAGTTTATTTTTACCTTATTTATCCATACACCAGGATTCTGCCTATATTATAGCAGGATTGAGGCTGAGAAAATATTTAGCATTTTCAGCCTCCATTGTGAGAGGTTCAACTCCGAGAAGTAAATAAGGCAAACTGTTGATGAGGAACAAGAAAGAGGTGGCAGTGTGCGACAGCTAGCACATATTGGATGTGCAACAGACCTGTTGGTAGTTCAGAGTGCCTGAGCACCCAGGGATTCAGGAGCTGAGCCCAATACACACTACATAAGGTGTCTATTACTTTCTCTTTCAGTCCATCTTTTATATCTTATTATGCATTCTTGATTTTTATTCTCACAGCAGAGAATGTTTTGTAGGACTATTAATAGAACCATAGATTTTTGCTTTCCAAATGCAGTTGAATTTTTTTCCCCTGAGCTTCCAATTAACAATTCCACAGAAGACCTTTAATTGTCCCTGATGGAATGATATTTACATGACTTGTAGTATTCGTTTTTGTCAGAGTAGGGCATTATGATTGACTAGGCCTGTTATATGCCTACCACTGTGGGTTAATGGGGAGGGTGAAGTTGGGATAGAAAAATAAGGGAATATAATTCACAATTTCATCAGAGGTATTGACAAGGTTGAAGGTGTTTTCTCTAAAGGAATTTTTTTCTAATACATTTATTGATTCAATTTGGTGAGTTTCAGTTGTTAATTAGATTTTTTTAACATTGGATTTTTAGGTTCATTACATCCTTTTCATCTCAATCATCATTCTCTTTATTTGTTTTATTTCTCTTCTGGTTCATTTCATCTATCTCAGTTTTCTTTCGTATAAGCTTATTTCATAGAGTACATAAAAAAGAGATTTTTAGGGGAACACAATGCAGAAGTATAATAAAATTGCATTCACTGTCTCTAGTTTATAATCCAAATCCTTCCCATTACATCTTGAGTAAAAAGTTCTATATTACTTCATGTTTTTCAAACTGCTTTCACCGGTCTGGTCTTATAATGCTTTTGATTTGCATTTCCTTTTTTTAAATGAGAAGAGTTCTGACCCTAACAGATTTGGTGATTATTCTCATCTCTGCATGGTAGCATTTAAAAGCTACTTTAGGTTAAAATCATTAATGAGAAGGCAAGCAAACTAGTATTCACATGGAGAGAGTGGGTGAGGAACGGTGGTGGGCAGACCAGAGTAGATGTTGGAGCTCCAGCAAGCCCAGGAAGCCTTGATAAAAAGGGCTGATGGGTGAAAGGTGAAGTGGGATCCTATGAAGCAAGTAGGCAAGAGATGGAAGTAGAGGATAGGCAGTTGGAACTGCAAGTGGTTAAGAAGATAACTGCATGGACATAGAGGATTGGTTAGAACTGATTTCAGAAAAAGTAACTTTATATTAACAACAATGGAAGTTAAGCTTCTGACTTTCAGAAAATGGAACTTAAAATATGGAAATGACGCTAGCTAGATGAACACTGTGATGAGGTTTTCAATGTAAATATAAAAGATATATGTATATATATATACAAAGATAATATCACTTAAATGTGTCTTTAAAAATTAAACTAACATTTAATTTTCTCTTAACTATTCTGTCTAAAATAACAGTATCTGCTTTGTATCTGTCTTACAAAATATCACTTTTCTTTATGATATTGTTGGAAGAAGAGGTTTTTAAGGAAGAGTGTTTGCCCTGTTTGGGTAAAGCCAAGAGGCCAAAGATATAGAACAAATAGAAGGGGAGGAGGAGGGAAAGAGGAAGAGGGAGAGAGAAGATAAGTTTAGAAATCTGATAGATACTCATCATGTGGGGTCTTATAGACCATGGACAAGACTTTTGGGGTTTAATTGAAACAAATCATAACACTGACAATAATTGTGGTGCAACTTATTTTTTAAAGTATCATATCTACTGCTATGTAGAAAGTAACTTGTCTTCCAAGAAAGCGAAAAAAGAGCCAATTCTAGGTGAGAGATAATAGTCATTTAGTTGGCAGTTAATAGTGGTGAAATTCTTGAGAGGGTAGTTAGCATTTCTTCGCTGACTTTTTGTGGAGTCCATGCAAAAGAAACCAATCAGGGATAAAGCCAAATTTTGGGAATTGTGGTATCACTCACAGGAGCTTCGATAGAAAAGCAGGTTTGAAGACAGAAATCTAAGTTTTTTTGTATACTTGTTTTAAAATGCTTGTTTGAAATCCAAGTGAAGATGACAAATAGGGATCTTGGAATTTATGGGATAGATAGGGGTATAAAAGTGGAAGTGACCTGTTCAAGAAGGTATTAGAGCTTGTGTCAGAATATCTGAGGAACAATAATAAATGTAGGAGAGTGGTTCTCAGACTGAGTCTTGCATTACCCCAACAGTTAGTGGTCTAGAAGATGGAAAGGAACAAAGGATGTTCAGAAGGATTGATGTGAAGAAGCAGTGGGAAAAAAAAGGAATAGTGTTAGAGGAAATGAGATATCTCACTTTATGTATGTCCCTCATGTCTGTCTATATGACTTTCTGGAGTTTAAAACTAAAAAAGATATATGAAAGATATATGTTTTTTTCTTGATGGTTACTGGAGCTTAAAAGGCTATAACTTGCTGAGAACAATTATCAAGGGAGTGGAGGTTGAGTTAGTCCCCAATGGTCAATGATTTAATCAATCATGCCTATGTAATGAAGCCTCCAATAAAAACCCAAGAAAACTGGGTTTGGAGAGTGTCTGGGCCCATGAACATTTGGAGATTTGTGGGGAGTGGTATGCCAGATGAGAGCATGGAAGCCCCGTGCCCTTTTCCCATACCTTGCCTATGCCTCTCTTCTCTCTGGCTATTCCTGAATTACAGCATTTTATAACTTGATAATTTAGGAAGTGAAATGTTTCTGTGAGGCCCTTTAGCAAATTAATCATACCTGAGGAGGGGTTTGTTGGAATCTCCAATTTTGTATCCAGTCACTCAAGCACAGGTCACAACCAGGACTTGTGACTGGCATCTGAAGTGTGTGTAGGGGCAAGCAGTCTTGTGAGATGGAACCCTTAACCTGTCAGATCTGATGCTATCTATGAATGGATAGTGTCAGAATTGAGTTGAATTATAGGATACCTCCCAGTGTTTGAGAATTGCTTGTCGAATGTGTGGGGAAACCCCTACACTTTGGAAACTGGGTACCAGAAGCATTTTCAAACTTTAAATTTTATTCAAAATAACCACCCCTAGCTTTTCACTTAACATTGTTTTAATTTTCTTCAACATGTTTAGCCCAATCAACCTAGACTATCATCTCTTTTCTTAATCTAAATTATAGTAGCTTAATTATCTGTGACTGTGCTTAAATATTTTAATCCTTTTTGTTTCCAGGAAATGTAAATATTATCAATAGGTGGATTATGACTTTAAGAATATAAAAATTCATAACTCAGTTATTTAAACTAGCCTACTAAGGTTATTCATGTTTGCAAAACACGTTTGATTTTTTTTTCTTATATGAACCTTTTTTTTCTCTTTGAATAATATTTTGAAGTGAATACATGCTAAAATAGTTTGAATAAAATTGCTATCCTTCCTAATCTGGGAAAAATTATAATAATATATATTCCAATTCTAAAGGCTAGAATGTAGAAATTTTACATTTGGAAGTGTACTTTCACCTACTATTAGCACTTTTCAAAAGCATTTCAATGCACAATATTATTTAACAGTCATAGAAATTCAAAAGAGTTTCATTTAAGAGTTTCATTTTCTTAAACAGATAGTTTTGAGACCCTAACATGAGCTGGATTCTATGTGCTTAGAATATATGAGTGTGCAAAGCAAACATTCCTGCCCATCTACAGCTTGTATTTTAGAAGGATGGTGGGTAAATCAAGGCTTCTGGTCATTCATACTTTTCCTAGGTTCACAGAAGAGGTAGAAGCAGAACTTCTGGAAATTCAAATCCAATGGAACTCTAGTCAGTGTTAAAAGAATTCCTTTTCCTTTGTATTGTTTTGTTTCTAGGACAAATAATGAATCATAGACTTTAAGAATTTTTTTTCATGGTCTGTCACAATGTGACATTTTCTGATCTGTCACAAATATAAAATGTTAAATTATGCATGCTATTAACTTACTCCATATTAATTTTTCCTTTTGTAAATGATAAAACAGTGTAAGCATTGAGGTGAATATATATGGTTTCTACCAAAGGTAGCAATCACTGTGAATGCCTCTGGAAGATGCATAATATTCAAAGTAGTGTCATTGTAAATACCATTCAGTTGATAATTCTAGAAAGATTCCATTATGCTATAGTAATCTGAATATAAAAGCATCCTTCAAATGCTAATAATTAACATGCATAATTTTGCTGAAATCACAAGACTTCAAATACTTTCTTTTGTAAATTTTGCTTTTTTCATGAGTTTGATGCTTCTCTGGCTAAAAGAAAAGATAGTTTTATATATATATATTTAATAGTATTATGTTACCTATAAAATGTATTGCATAACAACAAAAAAATTTAATAAATTTAAAATTAAAAGGAGCTTACTAAAAAACTTTAAACTGTGATTTCTGATAATTAAAATGTAAAGTTTTTTTTTTTTTTTTTTTTAGTTACTTGCTCTGTATGCATACAAGTTCATTCTTCCTTAGGAATCATTGTAGAGAGTGGTTTCCTGCAGGGAGGCTGTCTTTCATTCTTTATATGGTGAATACTGTTAAAAAAATACATGTATATATATCTTATATTGTATTTAAATATATATATATATATATATATATATTCCATAGCATATATTGTATTTAAAAAAATATATATATATATATATTCCATAGCATGATTAAGGAACAGTAAAACAGACATTATTCAAGGGGAGTGTAATAGGTATAAAGACCTGCAATGGAATTTTGCAGTAGGAGAGAGAGATTAAGCTTAATTCTGAATACAGCATGGGCAAGTAGGAACATATAGGCAAGGAGCAAGGCAGGGTTCAGTGGATGGAGAATTACTAAGTGGAATCTGTAACAGGAAACATAAGGGGTAATGGAGGGTTCTAAGGAAACTGGCCTAATGATATTCTAGCTGAAAGCAGACCAGGATGATGAGACATCACTTGGGGGATGGTGAAAAATGTGGAACCTGATCAGATATCAAAGGTGGAAGCTTATGGTTAAACTGACTTATCAAGAGTCTAGCTAAAATCGGATAATATGGAGGAACATGATAGTAGACCTTGTTGAAAGGTTTAGGGGAGCCTGATTGTAGAGTTTGGCCAAGGAGAGAATGTATGTCAAACCCCACTCATCTTTCAGGACTCTAGTGTAATTTTTTCAGTGAGACCCCTTCAGATCCTCCAGATCACACAATCTAACCTATTGCTTCCCTCTGCCCCTTAAACATTATTCTCTCTCATAGTATCTGGTCATTTTTCTTCATTTATCTTAACTCCAATGATATCTTTATATGTATATTTATTAAATGCTTGACCTCTCGCCTTAAGCTTACTAGCATCACATACCTACCATATGTGTTTTATTTATCAGAGTATGTTTAACACCAAACCCAGGTCTGGCATAGAGTAAATTATCAACTTTTGTGTCAACTTAAAAAGATGGAGAATGAATTAAAGAGATTATGCATTTATCTGAAATTTAACTAATTCTCATATCAATTTGATAGATTATATTACAAATGGCTTTAGCAAAGTCTAACATTATTCATCTGTATATATGCAGTTTGATTGTTTATAATGTAGTTCACAACTTTTGAAGAGAAAGATGTTCCTGATTATTTAAGGAACTATTGCCCAACCAATGTTCATTCCTTTTTTCTTTTAGTAATATATTCCTTAATAATTCATTCATCCTTTTACCATTTATCTGAGGGAAAGATGGTACTTTTTGTTCAGATGTAAAGCCTGGTTGATTCTAAGGTAAAGATGTTCCTCTTCCCTTTGTCAGTGATAGGCTTAGGGGTTAGCACATGATCCACTTCTGGCCAGTGAGCTATATAAGACAAGTCTGCTCATATTTCTGGTCAGATTTTCCTCTCTTGTTTAAGAGATCTAGAAAAACGAATTACTATTCTGCCTTAGGTAATTATTATGTGTTGATGTGATCTCCATAATTGCCATGGCTATGAAAGGAGCCAGACTGAGGACAAAGCTGTCATCCTCATAACAAAATAGAAGTAGAAATAACCTGGGTCCTTGATGTCATCATTGCACTATTGAATTAACCAGCTCTGAAGACATCTTGACTCTTGAATTTCTGTCTAGTGAAAGCTAGTTTGAAAGGATTTTTCTTGCGTCTTCAGCTAAAAGTTTTGGAATGCATTTTCAAAACAATAATGTGTAACATTCAGGATGTATGAGTGAATACAATTTCAATAAAATATTTACTCTGCATAATCACCAGTGTCACTTTGGTCAGCAGAGTGATTATCTGATAGTGCATTAGTGCAGAATGAAAGAGACACAAGTTTAGTTGGATTGGGTAAAAAACCATGCAATTATCTACTGTTTTCCCATTAAAAATCTTCATAAATTACTTTATGCCAAACAGCTTAATAGCTATGCCACAGCTGGAGCTGAAAACCATCATCTGACACTGTGGGAGTCAAAATGTGTTATAGGATCAAACTTATGAATTGCTTTCCTTTCACAGTGACTTAGCTGAAATATTGATGCTTTAATGAGTAATGTTGATAATAATTAGCATGTGTATGCCATAGGATGTCTGCTTAATTTTCATGGCACATGACATTGAAATAAATTGTTTTCATGTGCTCTTCCCTAGCTTAATCAAGATTTGTGAGACTCTTTATGGCATCATTAACTATATTACATAAACCATTTAAAAAATCACAGGTTATTAATATAAAGTTATATATTTATATGTGATACTATTCTAAGGGCTTTACATATATGAACTTATTTTATATTGCCAACAATTTTATGAAATTAGTGCCTTTATTATCTTCCTAGAAATGATCAAATGGAGGCACAAATATTCTTAGTTCCCCTGGATCCCTCAGCTAGGCTGTGGAGCTGGACAGTTTGATTCTACTTTTTTTTTTTTTTTTCTCTCTTTTTGATTCTACTCTTAACAACTGTGTTGGCTCCTTCTTATTAGATAGAAAGCATACAAATGATACTACAGAATGAATATTTTAAATCTTTCTCAACTATACATGAGGATTGTTTGCTATTTGAAAGAATAAAATACTCTTTAACACCATTAGTACACAAATTCATTTTATTAAATTGAATACATACTGTTAAAATATATCCTATAGTTTAGACTTAAGATATTTCCTGCTTGAACTCACAACCCTGAGATCAAGACCTAAACTGAGATCCAGAGTCCGATGCTTAACCAAATGAGCCACCCAGGTGCACCAAGACTTAAGAAATTTCTATACTTAGAAGTTAACCTTATGTTACATATGGGAAATTTGTTTTAATGAACAGTTATAGGTATTGATAACTAACTCCTATTTCTAAAGTTATGATTATTATTTGTCTGGTCCATTCACAGAAATGAACTTTGAATTAAACTGCCAATGCAATTCATTGAGTTTCCTTTGCAGGTGCATCAGTACTTTATTTAAAATCTATTTAAAGAAAATGCTTTTAAATAAACTACCTATTCAAATGGTAGACCATAATGAATAATACTCCCAAAGTTTCAAATTAAACGTTTTTTTTCTTTTCCTTCCAAAAAGAAGTTTTCATCCAAGCTTGGAAGATTAAGCATTACAACAGGGAGATTTAGGGGATGATAGTAAAGTCATTAATTATGTAAGTGTATTAAAAATAATAAGTCATAAGGGAAATTTGATTAATGGCTAAATATTAGAATAAATAAGTGTGATCTTCAGTGCATTGTGATATCTGGGTGTTACATATATTCATGAATCAATGTTTTCCATTTACATATCTTCCCATTTATCTTAGACCTGTACACATCATACATTTATGCATCCAAAAAAAATCCTTAAAAATATCTTCCTCACATATTCTATTAATTAAACACAGGTATGTACTCTAGGTGGTGCATTCTTATGAAAAGCCATTAAGTATAAAGGAATATATTTGATAAATTTTGAAGCCCACAGTAGTTAAGCCTATTTTAAACTTAAACAGTATTTCTTATACATTGATAAATATTACACACATAATAGTCATCATTAACTAAAGCAGCATTTAAGTGCTTACTATGAACTTAGATGAAGACATCTATATACAAATAAAAGAGTTGGACACTCTATCCTTAGGGAATTAATACTTTGATGGAAGAAGCTTATTTTATGCAGTTGGCACAATGTCAGTTGGTCATAGGAACAATGGAATTGAAATCTCACAATTATGTGTCAATTATTATTTTCATGTTTTAAATAAACTTTCAAGAAGGTAAAAAACTTGTTCAAGGTTACATACTGTCATTGCCATTATAGGCTTCCCCCAGGTCCTTTTACTACTTAGACTTTCTCCTAACCTCACCTACCATTTCTATTTTCCACTCTGCAGTCAGGGTGATATTCCTAAGTTAAAAAAAAAAAAATCCTGCTACTCTGTTCTGTTTAAAATACAGCAAGTGCTGCCAATTGCTTTAATAATTATATCCAGTTTCCTCAATTTGTAAAACAAGAATATAGTTTATCTTTGTGCCAATTCAGAGAACGATCTCTGGCTAGTGCTAATTACTTTGACCAAAATACTGGTTTGGGAAGTGGGATACTAGCAGGGATTTTCCTTCCCTATCACAGATTTTGGATGACTTAATTATTGGTTGAGAATTAGAGTAATAGTGAATGTTTAAGAATCGATTCCCTTTCTTGAGGGACTTATGAATGTCATCAGTGATGGAAAAACTGTTTAACTCATGGAGAAGGTAGAAAGGGATGCCAGGTTTTGGGTATGGTGAGTATCATAAACTTTCAGTAGTTGATGGATGATCAGCTTTGAACCTGAAGCCAGATAGCTGGTAAGACAATCCAGGTAGCTTCTCAGATTAGACAGTGTAAGTGTTGTCATGAATAAGGTGTTTCTGAGGGAACTGTCTGGGCTCTTGGCATAGTGATGGACTCACAGATGTAACAACTGGGGCACCTCATCATAGTCTTTCCATTTCTGTCTACAACGACCCTGATAGTCCTATCCCACTCTTCTGAGTCTACAGCCTCCTTCATTGCTACACTCATTGCTTCATTCCTGCTATAGCAGCTTCATTGCTTCCACTCAGTATTCCTCTTTCCCACCTGAAGCAAGGGTAGTATGTAGGGGTGGGACTGAGGGACAGGTTTCTTGTTGCAAATATTGTATGTTTGGTTTTCAAATCAGTTATCTGGGCTAATAAGTGTGTTCTTTCCTTAAATTATGAGTTTCCAGAATCCATTCCCACTTTCCTCTCCTTCACTCCCTTTCCTTCCCCCTTCCTCATATCTTTCTCTCTGTGCCTTTTCTGTAGACATACATTCTTTTTTTTTTTTTAGATTTTATTTATTTATCCATGAGAGACACACAAAGAGAGGCAGAGACATAGGCAGAGGGAGAAGCAGACTCCCTGCGGGGACTCTGATGTGGAACTCGATCCCAGGACCCCAGGATCACAGCCTGAACCAAGGGCAAATGCTCAACCACTGAGCCACCCAGGTGCTCCTAGACATATATTCTACTAACAGAAATAAAAGGTAGTGAGGGACAAAAAGGAAAAAAAAAAAACAGGTAAAATAATGAGAGATATGCTGTCAATACTTAAGGTAAAATGGCATTAGTTTGACATTGTGATCTATGACATACTCCTCTCTAAATTCCAATTAAAATGATATTGAACACATAACAAAAGAGAAAATATGTCACTATATGGGAGAGTAAGTCTAACACCAATTTTTCAGAGTTTGGAACCTGAGTCCTATGCTAGAGTATTATGATCATGGGACTACAGATTACCATTATTGCTAATGTACCCTTTAGCCATACAAATTTCAGTCTGACCACCCACAGAGTTCACACGAGATTATAGCTATTTCTGTCTTATAGTGTTGAGCTATAAGGGCCTTTTGAAAGAACATTGTAAGTGATTTTTCCTTCCTCCAGATTCACACACTGGTGCTTGATTTCTTGAGATGAGAAGAGAGTATTCTTGTTCCTCCCTGTATCACCAATAGGCACCTTTCTTTCCATAACTCACAGTTTCTGATGTATTTTATGGATGAAAATTATGGGCAAGAGTTAAAGATTTTAAAGAATAGAAGACAGTGGTGTGTAGCAGAGATGGAGTAGTCCATACAAGGCTGTAGATTTCTTATAATGAATCTAGCCAAAGAAAATTAAGCAGCTTAAGTTGTTATAGTTGTTTTGTTCAAAAATATTGTTACTGTGGGACTTTCAGAATCACCAAAAGAATACTTTCAATTTTTCAAAACAAGACAGAAGTCCACATTTTTATTTGGATTCCTCTTATTTCTCTCAGGTAATAAACAACATTTCTGTTAGCCAAGATTAGCCTGTGGGCCATTAATTATGAAATCTATAAAAACATGCTGATGCTTATATATAGGTTATAGAACAAAAGGAAAATGTACTTGATCCAGAAATATTTCAAAATAGCCTATCACTTGACTATTCCTTTTTTAGATCAAAATCCATACCCTACTCTGCATTTCTATAGCATCAGTTTTCTTCATCCTTGTTAATTGAAAAGAAGTATTCTTTCTCCCTTCAAAGACCTACCTCTCTCCTCATGAGCTAAATTCCATCTGCTTTTTTTTTTTCTTTCCCAATGATCTTATTTTATCAAGTTTACCCTTATTCATCTAGATCTTCAACCATTCTTCAAAATCAGCATAAGAGTATGGTCAGTTTCTACCACCTGGAAAAACAATAGCGACAACTCTATGTCCTCTTTTTATTCAGAGACTGGATTCATGGCCACACTTTTTTTTTTTTTAAAAGAATGTCTTTTACTTATTGTTTTAAGCTTTTCTTTGCCTTTTGATTCCTTTTTATTTAAAATTTAAACTTTAGGCTCTCTGTGACTTCCCATTGGACAACTGCATCTTTTGGTGCAGTGCCATCTGGGACCCTGACACACGAAGGTGAAGGTCAGAGTAAATAAATTTGGCCATATAGCATACCTGGTCACCAGGGCTGCTTTTAACTCTGGCAAGGTGGATATTGTTGCCATCAGTAACCCCTTCATTGACCTCAATTCCATGGTCTACAAATTCCAGTATGATTCTACCCATGGCAAATTCAATAACACAGTCAAGGCTAAAATGGGAAAATTGTCATCAGTGGAAAGCCATCTTCCAACTTCAAGAAGTGAGATCCTGCAAACATCAAATGAGATGATGCTTGTGCTGAATGTGTTGTGGAGTCCACTGAGGTCTTCACCACCATCGAGAAGGCTGGGGTCATTTGAATGGTGGGCCATGAGAATAATCATCTTTGTCCCTTCTGCTGATGACCCCCATGTTTGTGATGGGTATGAACCATGAGAACTATGATATCCCCCTCAAGATTGTCAACAATGCCTCCTGCACCACCAACTGCTTGGCCCTTTAGTCGAGGTCATCTATGATATCTTTGGCATCATGGGGGGACTCATGACCATAGCCCATGCCATCACTGTCACCCAGAGTATTGTGGATGGCCCCATTGAGAGGTTGCCTGGAACATCCCTGCTTCTACTGGAACTGCCAAGGTTGTAGGTAAGGTCATCCCTGAGCTGAATGAGAAGCTCACTGGCTTGGCTTTCTGTATCCCCACCTCCAACATGTCAGTCATGGATCTGACTTGCTGCCTGGAGGAAGCTACCAAATACAATGACATCAAGAAAGTTTTAAAGCAGGCATCAGAGGGCCCCCTCAAGGGCATCCTGGGCTACACGGAGGACCTGGTTGTCACCTGTGACTTTAACAGTGATACCCACTTTCACCTTTGATGCCAGGGCTGTCATTATCCTCAATGACCACTGAGTTGAGCTTATTTTCTGGTATGGCAATGAATTTGGTTATAGCAACCAAGTGATGGACCTTATCGTCCACAGAGCCCCTCCAAGAAGTTAGAGTCCGCTGGACCGCCAGCCCCAGCAAGAGAAAGAGGAAAAGCTGCTGGGGAGTCTTTGCCCCAAATCATCCCTCAACACACTGAGACTCTCACACCTCTACACAATTTCCATTCCAGACATTCCTAAGAAGGAGAGTGACTGGGGAAGCCCTGCCTTGTCATGTACCATCAATAAAGTATACTATACCCAGCCCCTACCCCCCCCCCATTCAACTTTACTGCAGAATATTTGATATATAAATGCCATTTAATTCTTAGTCAAATGTAGTTGAGTCTCTGTCACCAAAATTCTTTTGAAATTACTCTTGTAGATGTGCCAATAAACCCATTTGCTGCTAAATCCAATGAACAACTTTTATTCTGAAAAAACTTTTGATCCCATGTAGCACTGTATATTCTTGTTCAAGTTAACATTTCAATAATTTTTCCTTCAAAAATAATATACAGTAGATATATGTTCATTGTAGAAAATTTAAAAAGCAAAAAGTTTTTAAAAATTATTTTCAAAATTGAAAAATAGCCATTCTTAAGCATCATACATATAGTTTATATATGCACAAACATATGTAGCAAAGTAATATTTAAGTATGCAAGTATTCAGCTATCTACATACACGGAAATATCTTAATATGCTCCCTCCTTCACAAAATTTTAAATACTCTATCAATGTGGCTTATTCCCATGCCAATATTTATTCCCAAATAGGTACATGGTGGTTATTAAAGAAGCCAGAAAAAAAGAAAAAAAATTACATGATGGTGAATCATGTAATCATGATTTTTCTAATCATGGCTTTTCTACTGAAGCCAGAAAAAAAAATCTAGAAAGGTGTCAAAAAAACTGTAACTAAGATAGAAAATGACAATAAATTAGAAACAGAAAATGGTAGAATTTATCCACAGAAAGTGTTTTTAAAGCTTTTTTTTAGAAATCACTTTCTTTCAAAGATAATGAATTTTAAAATATACAAAAATGCACATATTTGGTAATTAAAAGGGAGAAATTAAACAAGTCTTAACTATAAATTAAGATTGAAACAAAAACAAAACCTAAAGGAAAATCATATCTAATATTTAAGAATGCATTGGTTTTTCTATAATTGCCCTTAAAATATGAAAATAAAACAAATGCTTTATTAAAAAGTAACACTGACATTCATTTAATAAATATTTAAATACCTTCTACTTTCCACATGCTTTTCTAAGTCCCAAAAGTATTTTTTTCAAATATTAATTTTCATTACCAATATCAACTTGACTCAACATTTTCTCTGTATATCCTAAACAGACTGCATGATGTTTAGGACAATGGATTAAATGGTGCACTTCATGTGATTATGCTCTAATCAGCTGTTAATTTCATTCACTATCATTGTCATAAATCTACTCTCTAGAAAGCAACGTCATGGTGTTTTCATTCATTAGTAAATGTTAATGCATTCTCACGTCACACATTCAATGCCCTTCACATTGAACATTAAATTATATAATAACTAATAATCAGAGTACAGAGAGAAGTAGACAACATAGAATTTCAGAACATGAGGGTGCCTGGGTGGCTCAGTCGGTTAGGTATCTGCTTCAGCTTTGATCATGATCCTGGAGACCTTGGGATCAAGCCCTGCATGGGGCTCTTTGCTCAGATAGAGCCTGCCTCTCCTACAGTCTGCCCATCCTTCTGCCCGTTACCTTGCTTATGCTTTCTCTTTCTCTCTCTCTTTCTCTAAAATAAATGGGTAAAATCTTAAAAAAAAAAAAAAGATTTCAGAACATGGATTCTGGACAAATGGTTTGGATTCATATCCTAGTTCTTCTACTTTGAATAAGTTAGTTTTCTAATCTGTCAAGCAGGAATGATAATAATAGAATTTATCGCATATGGTTGTTGTGAAGATTGCATGAATTAATATATGTAAAACATTTAGAAAAGTGACTGGAACACAGAGAAATACTTTAAGTACTAGCTGTTGCTATCACTAGGATTTAAATGATAGGAGAGCAATATTTTTTTTCTTTTATTCCTCACCATATTTCCTGTCCCTTAGAATAGAGACTAACACATGGTAGATGCTCAATAAATTTTGTTGAATAATGAACATTTATTAAACACTTCCAATTGCCAGTCATGGAGATAAGTATTTTATGTGCATTACTTCATTAATCTTGCTAATAAACTGTTGAGTTTAATACACTTATCATGTTTCTTTTCTTGGTATGGACCTTAAAACATAGGTTAAATTAGCTGTCAGATGTTAGCTGATTGGGAAGCTTATGAATTCCCTATTGCTACTGTAAAAATTACCACAAACCTTGAAGTTTCACTAATACATATTTACCATCTTACATTTCTATATGTCAAAAATCTGAAATAGGTCTTACTGGGGTAAAATCAAAGTATTGAAAGACTGACTTCCTCTTTGGAAGCTGTAGGGAGAATCTTTTCTTGCCTTTTCCAGTTTCTCGAAGCCTTCCTATTTCCTTAGCTCATGACTTTTTCTCTCCATCCATGTATAAAAAAACAAAACACCCAGATGGGGAAACTCTGAGATGACCTAAATGTGTTTATTAATATAAAAGACTTTAAAGTAGCTATTTTATCTTATTTTCTTGCAAGATTTTTAAATTTATTATTTGAAAGAGAGAATGCACAAGCACAGGGGAGGAGCAAGGGCAGATGGAGAAGCAAACTCCCTCCCCTGAGCAGGGAGTTCAACTTGGGGCTTGGTCCCAGGATCCCAAGATCATGACCTGAGCTGAAGGCAGATGCTTTACTGACTGAGCCACCCAGCATCCCTAAACCAGCTATTTCAAATACAAACTCATTAGTAAGTGGATACCTAGTTCAATAAGTAGGAAACAAAATAAAACAAAACAAACCCATCCAAATATAATTAAATATAGGTTATAGAACTAAAATATAGTACATATAAAGTCTGACATAAAAAATGTAAAATCTTAAATTGAAGGAATCACTGGATTACTATGATATCAAATTGGACCATGTCAAAAATTGAGTCAGTGAATGTGAATATGGATACTTAGAAATCACAGAATTGGAAGAACAGAATAAAAAAAAAAAGATTCAAAATAAAACATAGCTCTAAATGGAAAAATATATCCTATAATATGCATCTTTTTGAGGCCCAGAAAGAAACTAGAAAAGGAGTAGTATGCCATTTTATTTTTGATAATATTTTCTTAATGACTAATGATATTTATTATCTCTACATGTGCTTGTTGAAATCTTGTATGTCTGTCTTTTTTAGACAAATGTTTACTAAAGTACTTAGCCATTTCTGATGTCTTATGCTGTGGTAAGAGTATTCATATATTTTGCATAGTAGACCCATACTAGATATTTCCTCCCATTCTGTAGGTTGTCTTTTCACTTTCTTAATAACTCCCTTGGCAAAGTTTTTAAATTTTGCTGAAGTTCAAAGTCTATTTTTTCTTTTAGTCATGTGTCTTTGTATCCCATCTAAAAACCCATTGCAAAAATCCAAGGCCATAAAGATTTACCTCTGTTTTCTCCTAAGGGTTTTATTGTTTTAGTTTTTATATTTATAATACTGTTACATTTTTAAAATTTTGTATATGGTGTAAGTTAGGAGTCCAACTTCATTCTTTTTTTTTTTTCCAACTTCATTCTTTTGCATGCAGACAACCGGTTATCCCAGACTCTTTTCTTGAGGAAAATATTCTTGCCCCAGTGAATGGTGATGGCACCCTTATTGAAAGCAAAGTGGCCATAAATACAAGTTTATTTTTGGAGTCTTAATTCTATTCCATGGATCTATATGTCTATCCTTCTGCTAGTACCTCGGAGTCTTGATAAATGTACATTTGTCATAACTTTAGAAATAGAAGTGTGAGTGCTTCAATTTTACACTTCTTTTCAAGATTGATTTGGAGGATTGGCTTTTCCATTTCTACCCCCCAAAGGCCATTGAAACAGAGATTCAATAGATTTGATAGAGATTGAATTGATACTATAGATCACTATAGATCACCTTGAGTAGTATTTTCAACTGAATAATAGTAAGTCTTCCAATTTTTGAACATGGATATCTTCCATTTGTGTAGATCTTTTTAAATTTCTTTAAGCAATATTTCATAGTTATCATTGTATGTCTTTGACTTTCTTTGTTAAATTTGTTCTTAGGTATTCTGTTCTTTTAAATATCATTTTAGATTGAATTGTTAAGCTTCTTTTTCCAATTGTTCATTGCTTTGTTTGTGTTGGGTCTTGTACCCTACAACTTTGCTGAATTTGTTTATTAGCTATAATAGGTGTATGTGTGTGTTCTTTAGGATTTTCTATATATAGGATTATGCCATCTGCAATTAGAGATAGTTTTAACTCTTACTTTATAATTTGAATGGGTTTTCTTTTTTTTTTATTAGCGAATTGCTTTGGCTAGAACTTCCAGCACAATGTAAATAGCAGTGGCAAAAGCAGACATCCTTATCTTGTCTCTGATCTTAGGAACAAAGCTTTCTATCTTTAACCAGTGAGCATGACATTAGGCATGGGTTTTTCATAAATGTCCTTTACACATTCAGGAAGTTCCCTTCTATTCTTAGTTTTCTGAGTGTTTTTATTATGAAAGAATGTTGATTTTTGTCTAATGCCATCTCTACATCAATTATGATGATCTTGTGCCTCCCTCCTCTTTGTTCTATTAATGTCGTTGATTAGCTTTATTATGTTGAACCATCCTTGATTCCTGGGATAAATCCCACTTAGTCAAGTTATATGATTATTTTAATATGTTGTGGATTCAATTTGCTAATATTTTGTTGAGGGTTTTCCATTCATATTGATAAGATATATTGGTCTGTAGTTTTCCTTAATTGTGATGTCTTTGTTTTTTGTATAAGGGTAATGTTGGCCTTACAGAATGAGTTAGTAATCTTTATTTAATCCCACTCAGTTTACTGAGATTTTTAGATATCTAGATTGATATATTTCAAGAAATCTGGGAAATTTTTGGTCATTTTCTCTTCAAATATTGCTCTTTTTTCTTTCTTCTCCTTCTGGAACTCCCACAATGCATATGTTGGTGTGATCAACAGTGTCCTGAGGATCCTTAGGCTCTGTCCATTTTTCTTTATTTTTTTATCTCTTCTCCTCAGACTGGTCAAATTATTTTATCTTCAGTTTTACCGAGTCAGTCTTCTGTCTTCTCAAATCTATTGAACTCTAGTGAAATTTTCATTTCAATTATTGTGCTTTTCAGCTCCAGAATTTTTATGGTCCTTTTTACACTTTATTTCTTTATTGATATTCTCTACTTCATATATTGTTCCATTTCATTTCTTTGTTGATTGTTTCCAGTAGCTATCTGAGCACAGTTAAGAAAGTGATTTAAATCTTCATTTAGAAAGTCCAACATTTGCACTTGCTCATGGACAATTTATATTCATTTCTTATTTTCCTATAAATGGATCATATTTACTTGTTTCTGTGCATTCTTTGTAAGTTTTTGTTAAAAATTGGACATTTTGAGTATTATATGCAAAAAAAAGATTGAGGGGAGGAAAAGGAAGAAAGAGAGGAAGGATGGAAAAAGGGAAATGGGAAGAAGAAAAAGAATGAAGGCAAAGAGAGGAAAGGAAAGAACAAAAAGAAAAAACAAACAAAGCAAAGTGAAATACTAATCTTCAAGTCTTTTCAAATGGACTCTTGTTGGGGCATCCCTTCAATGCCCAGCCAGGCCATTTACTACTCTACCTAGCTTATATTTCCTACTTGTTCTGAGCCAAAAGACAAATCACAGTTGGAAGCTTAATGTCTTCTCTGGTCTTTTGTGAGCATGTTAACTGACCTGAACCCACATATGTGTTAGCTTTAAAAATCCCTATTCCCCCACAATACTCACTCTTTGCCCTTTTCCCAGAATTCTGGTGTGTTTATTCTTTTCTCTGTTTCTTTTGTTTTTCCACCCCCCCACCCAAGCAGAAACGTCTTTTATTTGGCTTTTATTGTTTTTGAAGATGACAGAGTTCCTCTAACCTGACAGTTTACAAATAAGACAAAACAAAAGGAAGCCCTCTAGAACAGTCCTTCAGGAGGAAACCCCAGTCAGTTCAAAATAGATAAACACAATTTCCTGGTATCAAGAGCTGCTTTGCCCCCTCAAGTATTAACTATCCACAGCAAGAACACAGACTGCCACGTTTGGACACCACCATGCTGGGGAGTGGAGTAGGTGATGCTTGTTACTATGCCACAAAGATCTCCTATCCTATTTTCAGTGGCCTTTATACTGGCTAAACATTTGCTTGGTTGCTATAAACCTTAGAATATTTTCAGAGTTTCAATAAGGTTGATTCTGGAAGCTTTCGTCATTTGGGGGGGATTTCTGGGAAGGTTCCCTACTCCTACGTTTTTGCTGACACCACTGGTATATTTTTATAAGCAAAATTATTGGAATATAGACATAGCCATCTGTTTAGACATTGATGGCTGTTTTCAAGCGACATTTTCAGAGTTGAGTAGTTGCAAAAGAGGTGGTATGGGCTGCAAGCCTAAAGTATTTAATAACGGTTTCTTTAAGAAAAAGCCTGAAGACTTCTGTCTTAAAATTTTCTTTATACATAAACTTTGCAAGATAAAGAGTCTATTACTTGTAATCTACATGTAACTTGTTTTTATTGCTATATTCCACTAGCTTGAAGTGATCAGTAAAAGATTGTATAGAAATATTAAGAATGGATATTCTTGCCTTAGTCTTAGAAGAAATACATCTCATTTTCACATAAAAGTATTACATTGGCTGTATTTAAGAATATATTTCTTTTTTCCACCTCCATTGACTACCTTGACTTATTTACACTTATAAACGTATTGTGAATATATTCAGCCATTGCTTCCTCAAATTTTTGACAACTCTTTTGCTCTTCTGGAACCCGATAATATATATTTTAAACCAGCTGATGACGGGATGAACATTGGGTGTTATGCTATATGTTGACAAATTGAACTCCAATAAAAAAAAATACAAAAAATCACTTGCTATTTTCCTAATACTCACCGAAGGCCTGTTCAGTTCTCAGCTGTACTCTACATTTAATTGTAGCTTTATTGCTACATCTTCCTTGAATTCACTTTTTTTTTTTCCTGAAGCACCTAGCCTATTGTTAATCAAAACTAGTGAATATTTTATTTTAGATTTTTTATTTTTATCTTTAGTACTTCCACTTCCTTTTATATAGCTTCTATTTCTTTTCATATGTTCATTGTTTCTTTGTAATTCTTAAGCATAGTGTAGTAATTGTTTTAAAGTCATTGTCTACTAGTTCCATTAACTTTGTAATTTCTAGGTCTATTTGCTTTTGACTTATTTTTCTCCTGATGGTGGGTAACACTATCCTACTTTGCATATTTAGTGTTTCTGATTTCATTGCATGACACTGAATATTGTGTGTCTGGATTTCATCTTTTACTTATATATTTTACTTTAAGGAAAAAGAAGCATAAACAAGTCACTGCCATGGAGAAAATATATCAGAGTGTGTGCATATGTAGTTGGGAGTGGCAATAGAGTTGTCAATAAAGAATATCCAACTTTATAATCACTCAAGGAAGTGTAATTTGAAACAATGAATTAGTCCTTAAAGCAGGAACTAAGCTTTGTGTAGTATATGAGAAATTAGAGTGAGCTTAAATTTTTCTAAGTGTAAAGTTATTTTTTAATTATGGTGCAGGCAATCTATGACAAATTTTTAAAGTGTCAAATGCATAGATATAGTGATACCAACAAATGTCCAAGAGAAGTGAAAGATGGCAGTTGCAGAAAAGTATGTAATAGGAGATGCAGTGGGCTCAAGCACACACAGAGACAACCAATTACATATTCATAAATAATTGTATGAATACATTCATTCTTGAAAAACATCTATCTAATAATGGTGGTTAACTATAAAGAACAGGAAGGAATCAGTTGGCTGTGGGTGTAGATTAGATTAGATAGATTAGTATTCAAAGAGGGATTTCATATTTATGTATTCTTTGCATTTTTTCTGTGGAATTTCAGAGGTTTAATATAAAAAAAAAAACACTTTGAGAGTTATAAGTTGAATGGTCTAAGTGAATAAACACTAAATAATGAAGGGCCTACACTGAGGATGGTGGGTAATGAGCAAATGAGAATCATTCATGCTTTGGTTTATATGCCTCTATATCATTTATATATTTAACAAAGATAAAGTAAAGATAATTTTTTTGGCAAATACCAGAAAATAAATGTTTTAGGCTTTGAGGTTTTGTATGGTCTCTGTCATAGCTTCTTCATTCTGCCATTGCAATAAGAAAGGATATCCTGACAACATATAAATGAATGAATTTGGCTGTGTCTCAGTAAAACTTTATTCACAAAAACAAGTAGTGGGCCAGAATTGACTTTCTAGCTATAGTTGGTCTACCCCTGGTAAGAAGAGTACTTCTAATAGTTGTTTAGGGAAAAAAAAAGGAAACTGTGTATGTTTGATCATCTGCTTTTTTATAATGACATATCAAGTCCATTTTTATGTGAACTATGAACTACTTTACAATACAATTAAAAATGTATTCACCTTAAAAAAATTTAAATGTATTCACCTTAACCAGTTCAAAAGATAATAGTAATATTTGTGTCAGAATGCATTTGCTACTGATTTAGACAACAATGAGGGGCACCAAGGTGGTTCAGCCAGTTAAGCATCAGCCTTCTGCTCAGTCATGATCTCATGGTCCTGGGAGCCAGCCCCATATGGGGACTCTCTGCTTAGCGGGAGTTTGCTTCTCCCTCTGCCCCTCATCTCACTAGTGCTCTCTCTTTCTTGCTCTCTCTCTCAAATAAATAAATGCAATCTTAAAAAAAAATAAACAACAAATGAAACACCACTCATAATATATAGAATACCTATAAAATCATAAAATGTGAAAAAAATCATAGAAAAATACACACATTGGAAAACTAGTTTTATATAGAGAATAGGATGAGAATAATTGTAAGATATAGTTAGAAATGTGTTTCTACAGAATTTCACATCATCTTCAGTTTTTACAGTCAGTTGCAAGATGACCATAAAATTATAATTTGTTATAGATGAGTTAGCATGTCACACAAAATACCCAGTCAACCAACATATTGTAATATTTTGCTGAACTAAAATCATGTGTTTGAACTAGAACACAAACTAACATGTTAATAACTAAAATGTCTCTTGGATTATTTATTTTTTAAAAAGTGATTTATAACACTGTAAAACAATTAATGGAACAGCTCTATCTGGACAAAATTCTGTCTTCTAATTTACTAAAACAACTCAGACTCCTTATGTCTAATAGCTTTAAAACAGAAGGGGGAATATATAGCTGAAATAACTAATTTTCAGAATATGAGAATTATCATTCTACTTTAATGAATACCTAGTATGTACTGTTAATTTACATATACTATATAATTTAATTTGTAGACTAAAGCTCTGTGGTAACTAATAATATCCCTATTTTACCGATATGACGAAGGAGGCTCAGAAAAATTAAGTCCTTACTATGATTATAGTATTAATAAATTGTGGAGATGAATTCTTTGGGCATGGTTCCATCTTCTAAGAAGTTATTCTTCCCACTGTACTTTATGAAATCTCAAAGAAGGAAACTAAATTCTTCAACTAACTCTAATCTGAATTGAAAAATTCAGAAGAAAAAATACGTGGAAGAAAAAAATCAATGTCATTTACTTCTAAAGCCTTCTTATCTGTATTAGATTGAGGAACTGTAATCTTTGCAGAATTATTTTCATAAAACAGCACTATACATTTTAACAAAAAGATTTTAGCTTTATTATCTCGGACAAATTTACTTAACCTCTATGAACTTCCTTTGTCTTACATGCAACATGACAACACTAATAAAAAGCAACTTATAGTTCTCAGAGGTTTTGAAAATTAAGCAAAAATGAAGGGGAAATGTGTTACCACAAAATCCAGTGTAAAGATAATGTATAATCAAAATTTTCTAAAATTCCTTTATCTGTTATGTTTGATTTTATATTCCATGACACATATATTGATATACAAAATATGAGTTCACTATGATTATCTAGTCTATAAACAATGAGTTTCTCATTAAGAAAACTTTATTCTTCACAAAGTATTTTGATGTGAGCTTATTGTCAGAAGACAGTTCTCCATGAGTCTCACATTTTTGCACATCTTGTATCAGATTCTGCTTTGGACCACGTTTTCAAGGATATTAAAAAATAGCCTAGGAAGTTAGAGATAGTGTCTTCTTGACAGTGGAGTTCAGTATTGTTTCTTGAGTGGAATAATTTAGATAACATCTTCTTTTGGGACCACAGTTGGATATGTTTGTTAGCAACCCTGATATACAGTTGATAATTTCTAACGTTGGGCTTTGTCAGCTGGGGCATAAACCTACTGAGTGTGCAACATCTCTATGGAAGTGGGGGAGGGGAGGCAAAAGGGAATAATAGGAACAAGAAGTTCATGCTGCATTTTGATCCATGAGTGTAAAATCCCAGGAGTCTTGTGTCTTCCTTGCTACTGTGCCATGATAACTTGTTGGGTTTCAAGGAGGGAATGACTTAAAATCCCACATAATTCTTCCCTTAGGTGTGACTCAAATTTTGTGCAGAAAAAGATGAGGTTTTATCCCTTATTTTATGATTTCCAAAAATTTAAAATGTATCTGATTTCCAGACAATTCTCTCTGGCTAAAAAATAAAATTAAAAATTTTTTTGAGTATAATCAATACACATTATGTTAATTTCAAGTGTATAACATAGTGATTCAACTTTTCTGTATGTTCTGCTATACTCACCACAAGTGTGGCTACCATTTGTCACCGCTAGTTCAATGTCACTGATCACATTCTCCGTGCTGTGCCCTTTAGTCCTCTGACTTATCCATTCCATAACTGGAAGCCTGGATCTCCCACTCCTCTTCACCCATTTTGCTCATCCTCCTTCCTTTTGGCAACCATCACTTTATTCATTTATAGGTCTGACTCTGCTGTTTTGTTTGCTTATTCATTTTTGTTTTATTTTTTATATTCCACATTTGAGTGAAATCATGATGGTATTTGTTTTTCACAGTCTGACTTATTTCCCTTAGCATAATACCCTCATAAAAAAGATGGCATCTTGCCATTTGTGACAACATGGATGGAACTAAGGAACCTAAACTAGACTTTTTTTTTTGCCACTTATCTTAGTAGAATTTGTGGCTTATAAATTGAACTTGGGCAAGTCGTTGTTTGTCCAAGGAGAACAAGGATATATTTGATGGTTGGCTTCTACAGAGTCAAATAAGCAAGGAAGGGGAATTTTGATATTTTTCTAAAAGCAGTTTGGAAAAGAGAAACTGGTTGGAGATGCTATTTGGATGAAACCTTCCGGGCAAAATTAGCAGTCATTTTAAATTTAATTTCACCTTTTTCCTCAAATGTACGTGAGCATATTTAGATACTACACTGTAATCTGACATATAGTTTCTCAAAGAACTTGATCAACCTTTTTCTCTCCTATTTTGAAACAAAGTCCTTTTCACTTTTTTTCACTTAAGCTCCAGCTAAAATAATTGAAACTATCTTGCATAACACATATACACAGTAACTTTAAAAGTGAAATTCACACTCCATGAGGCTAGATTCTCTTATTCTGAGAAAGTGTTGAGGAACTGGGGCTGGTGGCAGACATGGCGGTCTTCCTTTATGGCACATACCCAGTGGGTTGATCAGTAGGGAGTTATCACATTATGCTTTTTAATCTTTTTGTTCTCTTTTTTCTTCTATTTTTATTCCTCTCTCTCTCCTATACAGCTGTTAATTATGCTTTATATGTCAATGAAAAACTCCATTGCTAGTAGTTTTAAGAAATTTATTATTCATTTTATTTATTATTCATACTATTCATTTTATTGTCACTGAACTGGAAAGACATAGGAAAATCACATTTTTGGGAGTCCCTTAAGTCAGTGTACATTGACTGTGTACATTGACAGTCTACAGTGCCAACATTTCTGTTTATTTCCACAAAAGTAGTAATGATATTGTTGCTGAAAATGTTTAAAACTACTGAATGACCATGAAGGTACCTGTTTGACTTCCTTGGTATGATGCGATATCGAAGTATTTAGAAGTTGCTACACCTAGAATATTGTTAAGTGTATCTTTCTCAAACTCAACTTTATAATAATATGATAAATTCACATAAAACAGACTGTCAGATATATTAATAGATACGAGAAAGTGTTTGGTCTGATGAACCAGAGAGCCTGGACTTGAAATGTGAGTTCACCATTTTACTTAGCATTTAATATTGAAAAGATTATCTGACCTTCAGTTTTCTCATCTCTAGAATAGGGACAATTATAAGACTTATAATGCCATCAAATGTAAAATGAAATAACATGTATACAACGTATAGAAAAAACCTTTGGCATATTCATTGATTTCAATATTGTTATATACTATTACAAATAAACTTGCAGGCTTGCCAAAGGTCACAGATTTGGAACAAAATCAGATACTTTTACTGTAATTGACCAACTTGGGGCCCCATAAATATTTAAAATACCCTCTGAATCCTTACTAGTTTATTTATTGTCCATGTCACTTTTGTTATTGTTAACTATATCTTTTAGTATTAGAATTATTTTTAGACTTCACAGTTGTTTAAAAATAACAATTGTTATGTGGAACATATATTCATTAACATACCATACAGTTTAAAATTTGTGAATTGCTAATTAAAATTTACCATCTTACATTCTGGGTCATTTTAAAGTTTATCTTCCCTAAGTTATCAATTAGGTCAATGAATGTACCAATTGCATTTTTTTAAAGATTTTATTTATTTATTAATGAGACACACAAAGAGAGGCAGAGACATAGGCAGAAGGAGAAGCAGACTCCCTGTGGGGAGCCTCATGCAGGACTGGATCCCAGGTCCCCAGGATTATGCCCTGGTCGAGCCAAAGTCAAATGCTCGACCACTGAGCCACCCATGTGCCCTGGTATCAATTGCATCTTGGTGTAATTATTAAAATTAATTTTTTAAAAGGCTGTAGAATTTGTATAATACTTATTATCTATTAGACTTATTTTAAGAATAATTGGAAGGTAACTTCATCTGGAAGTATAAGATAGCAATAACATAAGATCCAACAAGAGCAAGTAGTCTATAAGGGAGAGAGAAACTTAACCAGATTCCATGCTAATCATGGAACCCTATAGAGGGCTCAATCTCACAACTCTGAGATCATGATCTGAGCCAAAACCAAGAGTCAGATGCTTAACTGACTGCACCACCCAGGTGCCCTGAGTTCAGCTTTTTTAGATTCCACATAAGAGTGAGAACATGGAGTATTTGTTTTTCTCTGATTTATTTCACTAAATATAATGCCCCTAAAATCCATTTATATTTATATTGTGGCAAATGGCATTTCCAAAGTAATTTGGCTCTCTAGATTTATATGCATACCATAATAGAAATGAAGGGGTTATAAATGAGTTAATAAATGAGTATTTTTTCAGTTTTTGTTCTTTTGCTCTTGCTTTTCATTTAACACAATGCGATTGTGTATTATATTTCTAAACTCTAAGTTGTTATTCTGTGTTAAATGGTGATTCTTCCCTCCTTGAAAATCATGATTAATGAAACAATTTTGTTAATATACCAAAATAGCAGGCAAATCCTGAACTCCTGACATGTGAATAAGATGAGAATTATGTTGGATTCCAAGTGAAGGAAACTTGGAAGCATCATCATTATGTGTTTACTAATAAATATTACAACTTCAAGCTCTTTGATACAGGTCTTTTTTTTTTTTTTTTTTTTTAGTAGTTTCAGATTAATTTATTTTTTATCAGATCAACTTTTGCTTTGGATCAAATATTTTGGTAACTCTCAGAGCTCTTCAATTTCCTTTAGTTTAACAACAATAATAATAATGATCACTTGCAATACATAAAAAGTCATCCACAGTTATAGAATATAGATAAAAAAGTGAAAAATAAATTTGAGGTGTACTTAAAAATGGAAAGTAAAGACTTGAAAAATGAGTAATCATTAAGCTTACTTGATTCATGAGCTTTTATTTTTCATTGAATTGAATTTTGGAATAGACTTTCTTATAACACAATTTTTTTTTTATGTTTGTACTTTGTGAATTAAGATTGTCAGAAAAATACAAAAGGTACAGTTTAATTTGAATTTCAGATAAAAAGCAAATATTGCATGGGTATACTTACACATTTATTTTATTTTGGGGGGTATATTTATATTAAAACCTTTTTCTTTGTTTATCTAAAATTCAAATCTTACTATATATCTAATATTTCTGTTTATTAATCTGTCAACCTTAGATTGATAAACTGAAAAGTTAGTAAGATAAACAATGTTGAAATGGTAAAAATGCCCTTTTACAAGCTCATCAGCATTATATCCCCATTTATCATAAATTAGAATTGTAATGAATTTTAGATATAGTTAACTCAACTGTGCTGAGTATAGTAATTCCCTCTAAAATATTATTGTCTAGATAACTATTTCATAGGAATTCATTCTTCATAGTTCATGCCTGGGAATTTAATTTAGGTATGTTCATACCCTGAACTTTATGGTCAACTAATATTCGATAAAGGAGGAAAGACTATCCATTGGAAGAAAGACAGTCTCTTCAATAAATGGTGCTGGGAAATATTTTTCAAATAAAGTTCAGGGTCCAGTTCTGGGTTCTCTATTCTGTTCCATTGATCTATGTGTCTGTTTTTGTGCCAGTACCACACTGTCTTGATGACCACAGCTTTGTAGTACAACCTGAAATCTGGCATTGTGATGCCCCCAGATATGGTTTTCTTTTTTAAAATTCCCCTGGCTATTCGGGGTCTTTTCGGATTCCACACAAATCTTAAAATAATTTGTTCTAACTCTCTGAAGAAAGTCCATGGTATTTTGATAGGGATTGCATTAAACGTGTAAATTGCCCTGGGTAACATTGACATGCTAGACCACTCTCTTTCACCATACACAAAGATAAACTCAAAATGGATGAAAGATCTAAATGTGAGACAAGATTCCATCAAAATCCTAGAGGAGAACACAGGCAACACCCTTTTTGAACTCAGCCACAGTAACTTCTTGCAAGATTCATCCACGAAGGCAAAAGAAACAAAAGCAAAAATGAACTATTGGGACTTCATCAAGATAAGAAGCTTTTGCACAATAAAGGATACAGTCAACAAAACTAAAAGACAACCTACAGAATGGGAGAAGATATTTGCAAATGACGTATCAGATAAAGGGCTAGTTTCCAAGATCTATAAAGAACTTATTAAACTCAACACCAAAGAAACAAACAATCCAATCATGAAATGGGCAAAAGACATGAACAGAAATCTCACAGAGGAAGACATAGACATGGCCAACACGCACATGAGAAAATGCTCTGCGTCACTTGCCATCAGGGAAATACACATCAAAACCACAATGAGATACCACCTCACACCAGTGAGAATGGGGAAAATTAACAAGGCAGGAAACCACAAATGTTGGAGAGGATGCGGAGAAAAGGGAACCCTCTTACACTGTTGGTGGGAATGTGAACTGGAGCAGCCACTCTGGAAAACTGTGTGGAGGTTCCTCAAAGAGTTAAAAATAGACCTGCAATTGCACTGTTGGGGATTTACCCCAAAGATTCAGATGCAATGAAACGCGGGGACACCTGCACCCCAACGTTTATGGCAGCAATGGCCACAATAGCCAGACTGTGGAAGGAGCCTCGGTGTCCATCGAAAGATGATGGATAAAGAAGATGTGTCTATGTATACAATGGAATATTCCTCAGCCATTAGAAACAACAAATACCCACCATTTGCTTCAACGTGGATGGACCTGGAGGGTATTACGCTGAGTGAAGTAAGTCAATTGGAGAAGGACAAACAGTGTATGTTCTCATTCATTTGGGGAATATAAATAATAGTGAAAGGGAATATAAGGGAAGGGAGAAGAAATGTGTGGGAAATATCAGAAAGGGAGACAGAACATAAAGACTCCTAACTCTGGGAAATGAACTAGGGTGGTGGAAGGGGAGGACGGCGGGGGGGTGGGGGTGAATGGGTGATGGGCACTGAGGTGGGCACTTGACAGGATGAGCACTGGGTGTTATTCTGTATGTTGGTAAATTGAACACCAATAAAAAATAAATTTATTTAAAAAATAAATAAATAAAAAATTAAAAAATTAAAAAATTAAAAAATAACTCAAATGCACTGAAACTGAATAAAATATTTAAACTTTTTACACAGATACAAAAACAATAAGATTGCAACCATCAGGGGAGAATATTGAAGTAGCTAGAGAAAAGCTTCTTATTAAATACTCTTTTCTTTTATGGGATTGCTAACATTTAATGATAACCACTGAATTTTTATCATTCCTGGCTTATCACCTTTAGTTGTCTGAACTGTTCCTCATCCAGCATAAATTCATTCTACTTCTCATTCTAGTCATTCTTTTCTTGACACATTCTATTTTACCAATGCCTTCTGTTTTCATCAGGCCAGCTTAGAAATTTTTTAAATGACCACACTCTTGTTCTGAAAATTGTACTTGTATAAAGACTGCTTAAGACAGTGTCTTGGCTTTTTAAACAGATATATTGTGTGATTGAATTGATTTATATTGTTTTTAAATTTAGTGGAAAGCTCTAACTCCCTCTTTAAATCATTCTTTTACATTTTTTTCTCGCTTTGGGGTTGGTTTGGGTTTTTTAAAAAATGCAAGAATTGCAGTTATTTCTGTGAGAATAGCTAATAGAAGTCATTCATTTTTGTCAGCAAATTTGTTTCTTTTACTTTTTTTTTTTTTTCAAATTTCTCAGGTCACTAATAATATTAATAATAAAAAAGAAATGCTGTAGAAGATCACTGTGTAGGTAGAACAGCGACTCCCAAAATTATTCACACTGTATTTCCTAGAATTTGTGAATATGTTACTTTACATATTAGGCAGGACTTCGTACATGTGATTAAGTGAAGACCTTGAGATGGGAAGATTATCCTGGATGATCAAGTCGGGTCCAATCTCATTATATGAGTTCTGAAATTAAAATGTTCCTGGCTGGAGTCAGCAGGAGAGGTGAATATTGAAGAATGGTCAGAGATGCTGTCAGTGTTCATTACTCTGTAGATGGAGGAAGTAAGGAGGGTATAAGACAAGGATTGTAAACAACCCTAGACACTGGAAAAGACAATGAAACACATTTCCCATAGAAATTCCAGAAAAGAGATCTTGGTATTAGCCCAGAGAGCCTCATGTCAGATTTCTAACCTATAGAACTATAAGATAACAAGTTTATGTTGTTTTTAAGCCAATAATTTTGGTGTTATTTGGAAACTAATTTCATAGCTGTACAGCACTAATACGGCCTTTCCTGATTGATATATAAATCACTAGTCATTCAGATCTCTTGGTAATAATTGCTTAATTATAAATTCCTTTAACCATTGTACATCAGCTCTAAAGTAGAGTAACTAGTTTTGAAAATGAAGTTTTATTCTATTGAAAGATAAATAAGGTTAATAGTTATTAAAGGTAATAAATGTTTTGGTATTTTCCCAATGACTCTTGGATGTTGGAAAGACTTTATGTTTGAAATTCAAGTGGCATGAACAATTAGTAACAAAATAAAATAACTTTGAGGGATTTAGACATAAAAATCAGGTAAGATATGAATAATACAACATTATGAAATGAAAGCCTGCTGTCTAAAAGTTTTTCTTTTATTTAGTGTTTTTCTTAAAGTACTGATTATAAAGGACCAAAGATAAGAAGAATATAAATTAGGTCTTAATTAGCATGATTAAAGCATCATTAGTGTTCTGGGATTTTTATGACATTTCCATTTGTATTTCTATGATATTATTGTTTAGATTGGCACTTTTTAATATCCCATTGTAGGAGAGAATACCTGTCCACTTAGATTTGGGAAAGTGTAAGTACAAATTACAGAGATTTAGCTTCAAATGATATGAGATTTATGACATTTATAAGTGTCCATGCTATGTCTATAGACTGAAGTTATAAGTAGTTATAAGAAGGTTTATAGAAAAATCTCAAAGTACTCATATATTAACTTTCCTAAACTTAAAGGTAAAAGTAAATCAGTAGTATGCTTTCTGTGAATTCTTGGATAAGATCACTTAAGGAGGGGTCACATGTTTCCAATTTCAAAGACTACAAGGGGCACAATTATTGACACAAGTGAAATGAAAAAAATTGAGAGTTCACAAAGACACCAGTGAGGGAAAAAGTGCTACTGGAATAAATATAGATAGATGTACTGGGATAAATATATAAATAATTACGTGAAAAGGAGTGTGGCTTAGCAATTTAATACATTTCTGAATTTATTATCCCATCCAGGGTCACCGGGGAATTCTTTCAGGGAATTTTCTTAGTTCCTATTTTCTAAATAGAATATTCTGTATAGGGTACATTAGTTTCCTATTATTGCTTTAACATATTAACACAAATTTGTAGCTTAAAAATAACACAAATTTATCATCATCATCATCATCTTACAGTTCTGGAGGTCAGAAGTCTAAAATGGGTCTCACTGGGCTAAGATCCAGCTGCCTACAGGACTGCATTTCCTTTCTGGTGGCTTACAAAGAATGAATTTCCTTGCTAGCATCTAGAGATTGCCTGCTCTCCTTGTCTAGGCCATATACTCCATCTTCAATACACATCATTTCAATCTCTCATTCCATTGTCATGTTTCTTTGACTCTGGCCCTCTAACTCTTCCTTATAAAGACTTGTGATTAGGGTGGGTCTACTGAGACACTCCAGGAGAATGTTCCTATCCAAGGTTTTTCATCATATGTGCAAAATTCCTTTTACCATCTGTGGCAACAAATCCATAGATTCAGGGGATCCCTGGGTGGCGCAGTGGTTTGGCGCCTGCCTTTGGCTCAGGGCGCGATCCTGGAGACCCAGGATCGAATCCCACATCAGGCTCCCGGTGCATGGAGCCTGCTTCTCTCTCTGCCTGTGTCTCTGCCTCTCTCTCTCTCTCTCTCTCTCTCTCTCAATCTGTGTGTGACTATAGTAAATAAATAAAAAATTAAAAAAAAATCCATAGATTCAAAAATTAGGATATGAGCATCTTTTTTCTGCCTGCCAAATCAGGTTACCTCTCCTTCTCAGTTTAATGAATCTCCACTAAATCATTGCATATCAAAGTTAACCACTGAAGGAATAACATACATTTTTTCATAGACATTAAAGGTTGATAAAGGTTTATTTCTACATAGTGTGAGAGCCTACACCAACTGAAAGGAATGGTGTTTGTGTGCAAGCTAAATACATTAAAAAAGACTAGAGGAGAAAATGCTAACATGAGAATTGGAGGTCATACCAAAAGAAAGAAATAACTGAAGAAAGAGTTGTTCTTGAATTGATTCTAGCTACTTGCCATTCACTCACAAGCCATCATCACTCTCCTGGAAAGGCACCAAGGAGCAGTCTTAGGTTTTATGGATAGCATGTATAAATAAATATAGCTTCATGCATGCTTCATGGTTGTCTGGCAGGAAGGCATTACACTCTTGAGGATGTCAGATATGGCAAAAATAACTGTTTACTTATTTTCTTATTTGGCAGGGGCAATCTTAGTTTGGTCAATGATTAGATTTTCTGGTATCCGAGTTTAGAATTTATTTTACTCTGCTATCCAAAAATTCTACTCTCTTACTCAACCTAATACAGGACCTTCTTGACTTCAATTGCAAAAGATTATCTTTCTAAATATAAACACCTACTAAACACAAGTCTCAAATGCTACAATTCAGGGTGCACATTCAGGTGTTACATAAATTTTAGATGATAATAAATAATTGTAGCCTAGTTTAATTATCGTATGTGGCAGTAGGTTTGCATAGCTATGAAAAGTGTTAGCCTTCATTAACATTTTCTATAAGCAATTAGCTAATAGGTGCATTTACACATCCATATGTACAAAGGCAGACTATGTGATAAGAATACCAACATTATCTTCTGTTTTGGCTTAATTATATTCAATGTTACCATGTCAGTACATTATGGCAAAAAATGAAGGTACAAATTAATATTTAAAATACAAGTGCTAAAACAACTAAAGAAAAGAAAATTTCCTATGCAGAAGTTTCCTTTCTCTGAAGAGACATTATGGAATTGCTTTGCTACTTTTTAGGAAAATACCAAAGTGACTATGAAGATTTGTTAATATTTTCACCTAAAAGAAAGGAACTTCCCCTTTCTTCACGTGTTTTTTATAATTTCTTTGCTGTCAAGTATCAGCCTTTTGATAGTACTGAGAACATAGTAAAAATAATAGAAAAACAATGTGTTGAGGTTGTCTTTCTTGCCCTGCTACTTTCAAGTAAAGAAAGTTAACTGCTGAGCACAGCAGTGCTCAAAGAATCCAAGTGGTGAGCAGCTGCCTACTTTGGGAAAACATGTGTTTAAAAATACCTTCTGCTCCAGGTAATTTTTGCTTTTACAGTTCAATAAGTTTCAGCTGTTCTCAAGGACAAAACTCTGGAAATCAAGATGTTTTGATAGAAACTGCTCTAAATGTTTAATGGACGAAGTTAGTGTTTGGCTGTGTCCACACAAAGATAGTAGATCAATAACTTTGATTATACATTCAGTTCCGTCAAATAATAATTTAGACTAACTTCCATGTCCGGGATTAAAGTTCTATTTGATTGACCAATCACAGTGACAGAGTTATAGGGAAATGTCCAAATTTTTAATTTCCATAAGTTCTGAATTTTGAATTAAAATCAAATGAAGACTTAAATCTTGGAAGCCATCATTTTAAATTCATGAGATTAAAGATGACTCCTCAAAGTAGAACACAGAGAACACTCTATTTTTACAATCAGTCCTGCTTCTTGGTGGCAATGGATTTTGATGGTACTTCAACTGAAGTAAGTAGTCACCAATGAAAAATAAAAGGGTTTGAGGGAAAACTAATTTTGTGAACATACATGGTTACTCTTAGCTTTTTTCACCTTTGAGAAAATAATTCATTTTTAACTTAAAGATTTATCTCATGTATAAAAATTGTTTATAGATTGTATGACAAAAAAATTACAGTGCATTTACACTATCATGACCAAAGATTTTTTTCATTTGTTGAAAAGAGAAAAATTTAGTTAACATTTTACCCATAATATATCGAATAGTTTAATGTTTGCAAACATTAATGTATTTGGTCCATATGTTCACATTCAGTTAATCTATTTTTTTATTCATGATTTAGAGTTTTTGCTTGTTCCTTCTTTTAGGACCACATTTTCCAGAGTTAATACAGTACTTAATTGGGGCACTATTAAGTTATAACTATAATGACACAATTAATAGGGGTGAAATAAAAAACAGTTCATTTGGTAGAAAGAAACAATATAAATAATTGAGCACATATCTTACTTCTTGTTGCTAATGTTTGGCATTGATAGTCAAATCCTGAGATTTGCATCATTTTTTATGCCTTTGAATTTTGAAAACATAGTTCCAGAATGCAAAACAATCTAATTAAAACCCCGATTCCCTCCTCCATTTTTATCAATCATAGCCCAATTGAGATTGAGATACTGCACCAGAAATACAGATATTAATATATGTTAATCCGTCCAGTTGACTTGATAAGCAGAGGATCCAAAAAATTATGAGTCAGTTTTACCACACTTTATTGTACAAATTGATCCAACAAACTTCAATTATATAAACAATACAATTTAGTTAACATTTGAGCACCTATAGTTCCATGCTGTTAAGATTAACATATTTAATCCAAACCACCCTTCAAATTAATCTAATTGGACTCCAGTAGTTCGTTTATTTATTCCACAATGCATTGCTGAATGCTTACTACGTAAACAGATCTGTGGAAAGAGTAGCATAAAATTAATCATGTTGAGGTGATGATAAGCTTGGCAAAATTTACAATTTACAGGTTTTGAGACACATATCATTATTATCCAAGTTGGCAATTACTGTGAATAATAATTCAACTGATATAGTAATTCAAAGGGGCAGAGTACTTTACAGTTAAATAATTTCAACCCGTTAGGCATCACAACTCTGCCTGTGTCTCTGCCTCTCTTTCTGTCTCTGTGTCTCTCATGAATAAATAAATAAAATATTAAAAAATAAAATAAAATATAGGGGAGGTTTTGATAGAGTACAGTGAAGAATTGGAGGAACAAAAATATTAAATGAACAAAGGTACTGTGGATGAAAAGGGCAATGCTTTTTTTTTTGGTGAATGTAGTTATTTCAGATGAAAGGATGTGAGCTTTATGCATTCATGTACTAGTGACTGTATTGATTATAAAGCTAGGAAACAGACTGGGACAATTTTGAAGACTTGAAAAATGTTTTCAATTTTAAACTAGTAAATTGCATGGGAGAAGGGAAAATTTTTTATTGAGAATCCAATTGTGATAAGTTCACATATGAAAGGAATGGGAAATTATTTTTTTTTTATTTTTATACTATACAGATATTGATATATGTATAAAAACAAATAATAATGAGGTTGGGAGAAAAAAAGTAATGATAAGATTAAGGAAAGCATAGTGTTTTATTTATTTATTATTTATTTATTTCTTGATATTTTTTAATTTATTTATTCATGAGAGACACACAGAGAGAGAGAGAGAGAGAGACATAGACACAAGCAGAGGGAGAAGCAGGCTCCATGCAAGAGCCTGACCTGGGACTTGATCCTGGGACCCAGGATCACACCCTGGCCTGAAGGCAGCGCTAAACCACTGAGCCACCAGGGCTGCCCAAGCAGAGTGTTTTAAAAGACACTGGATAGCAAGGAAGAAGCTACCTCATTCTCTGTGAATAATTGTTTAAAAGGTGTTGTTCTGGGACTCCTGGGGGGCTCAGCAGTTGAACATCTGCCTTTGGTTCAGGGCATGATCCCGCGGTCCTGGGATTAAGTCCCACTCCGGCTCCCTGCATAGAGCCTGCTTCTCCTGCCTGTGTCTCTGCCTCTATCTCTGTGTCTCTCATGAATAAATAAATAAAATCTTTTTTAAAAAGGTCTTCTTCTTTTGGGAAAGTTAGACTCTAATTCTGATGAACAGATAAAGAGAAATATTATTATTTTTAAGAAAAATATTATTGAAAAAACTTCAGAACTCCTCGGTGGCTCAGTAGATGAGCATCTGCCTTCAGCTTAGGGCATGTCCTGGAGTCTGGAGATGGAGTACCACATGGGGCTCCCTGCAGGGAGCCTGCTTCTTCCTCTGCCTGTGTCTCTACCTCTCTATATGTGTGTCTCTCATGAATACATAAATAAAATCTTAAAAAAAGAAAAAAAATTATACATATACATACTTCAATCACTGTAAAGTGAAACAAGGCTTATATTGGAATGGAAAGGGACTCATGAAAGTATGAATGGAATAAAGATAATGATAGGAAATTGGGTCCAATTGGGTGATGGAAAGTACTTTTAGAAAGTACCATTTAGAAAGTACTTAACACTTGTAGTATAATTGCATAAAATAGAGGTAACAAGGAAACAGATAAGCTGTGGAGACAGAAACAAGGCAGAATTAAGATTAGGCTAGCATTTTGGTTTTGGTAGGACTTTTAATCAATCTTAATTTTATAAAGAGAATCTCTTTGATAGGCAGTGTTCCGTGGTTTTAATTTTCATGATTTTTCCCATTATGACTATAGGTTAGACTTAGTATGACCTCTGACTTGTCACTATTAGTCAGCCCCATACACATTTCAGCTCCCTCGACTATACAAACTCAAATGAAGATGTTAAAGCCCCTATGTGTTTGGCTCCCATGTGTGGATTATAAAAATAAGTAGTAGGAGTAAATACTCTAGGTCAAGCCCTAATCAAGATTTAAATATCTTTTTAGAGAATGCCATTCTTGTTTATTGTTTTGTGTCATATCAAACACAAAAGGCCAGTTGAGTAATAAACACTCTTTGAATCTTAGTAGCTTATGGCAACAAAAGTTTATCCTTTCTCATTCTGCATGTCCATTATTGGATTCTGGGATTGTACTTGATACTCTCTCATTCTAAGACACAGATTGATATGATTGCTGTCATTTTGGACCTCAAAGGTCACTGTGGTAGAGGGGATCTTAAAAGAATCTCTTGAGGAAATAAAATACTACAGCCTAGAAAAAACACACCTGAATTTCCTCATATTGGTTGAAACTATTTCTCTGGTCATACCCAATAACAAGACATTTGGAAAGTACAATCCTGTATGTTCTTGGAGGACAGAGAGCTGGCAACATCTGACAAATAATGGAAATGATTACCAAACATGTCAAAGAACACAGCTGTGAGGTCAGCTATACCTGTATCAAAATCACCTATTTAAATTTACAGTGTCAATTTCAATATTGACAAAATGAGTATGATCTCACCCTTCAGTATTATTACTATAATTATACTTGATGTATTAAAATGATATTCATATAAGTCACATTTCAACAGTTATTAAAATCTTTGTGTAAATGTAAAAAATATGAACAATATTGTGCATTTTTATACTTCTGAGTAGCAGTTGCTACTATGGCACTTTGCTATTTGGCATCATACATTACCAAGAATATGTTTAGGAGAACTTAACTTCTTTAAAAAGAATATAATGAAACTGTGTCAAATGTAATTAATTGAGTCTTTAATTATATTTAATGGAAATTTTCCTATTTTCCTATGTTGGACTTTTTAAAATCGGAGTGGGTTCACGTGTTTTAAAAAGTTTAGAGTTATTCCGTGCCAATTTTAAACTGTTTTGTTCTGTTTTGTTTTGTCTTGTTTTGTAGCAGGGATACTTTAGTGCTGCTCACCTTAACTTGAAATGCCACAGTAAACTGATCTCCTTAAAAAGCATGTCCTACAGCCTCCAGTCTTAAACACAATCTAACACATGTTCATCTAACTTAGCTATTTTAAAGCTAAACTTAATCTCGTACATTTATCTGTACATTTTCTACTGGATTACTCTGCATGTTCCTAAATTTTAATGGTATAAAACTGGCTTAACTGTACCATCAAATTTTAAAAACCTAATGTTGAAAATTAATCATTCCTTTAAGGAGTAGTTTAACTTGACATTAATCTCTCATTGTCATTATGAACTTCATTTGCTCCTCAAGTTAATTTCTTTCCCTATTATAATAATAAAGATATTAAGCTCTTAACATTAGAATCCCTTTAAAATTGTGCTTGCATCTTCTACAAGTGAAACAAGTCTCCTATTCATGTAGCAATGCCCTGCTCTATCAGATGAGGTAAACCTACCTCATTTTTTTGATGACCTTGGAGTAGAGGAGATTTGCTGGTGAAAGGAGGAAGTCTGAGAAGAGATGCTGCCTCCTTTGATGGACAACTTGGCCTGAGGAAAGCAGAGTTAGTGGTTCTACTCACTGATCTGGAAAAGCAAGCCATTTAAGTAGCACTAAAGGTCAATGAACTAGAACTGCTGTAGTTACACTATTTATATAATTAAATTATTTAAAAAGGATATTGGAGATAACGATTTCAGCAAAATAGCATGTAGTATTATCGAAATAGCTGACAAACTCAATTGTGTGTGAGAGAGGTGCAAGTAATGTTCCCTTTAATGTGATATTGCGTTTATTTTCAAAATATAGGAGAATTATTTTGATAGAGCTTTAGTATGAAATATCAAACAGGTTGAATTCATGAGGAAGGAAAGAATGTTTCCAGGATGATGGTGGACTAACCTTATGCTACTCTTTTTTTTTTTTCTTTAAAGATTTTATTTATTCATGAGAGACATAGAGAGAGAGAGAGAGGGGCAGAGACACAGGCATAGGGAGAAGTAGGCTCCATGCAGGGAGCCCAACGTGGGACTCGATCCCGGGTCTCCAGGATCACACCCTGGGCTGAAGGTGGCGCTAAACCGCTGAGCCACCCGGGGATCCCAATACACAATTTTAAAGTCTAGAATCTATCTTTCAGATATTCAATCTGGTTAATGATAAAACTCTAGAGCCTGACTACTGGGCTAATCCAAGATCTGCAAATTGCTGTTTAAAATTGAGGAAAAGTGTGTAAACATTTTTCTGCCTGAGTTTTCTCATCTCTAAATGAAGATGATAATATTATATTGTTATGTGGATTAAATATTATACATAGTTTTTAAAATATAACTATTATCCTCCATGCTATTACTTGTCACAATCAGTTACCTTAAATTCATCTGCTTGTTTTATTCTGTGTTGTAACTTACAGCCTGTAGTTGACTTTGTTCAGATTTGGACTCCTTAAGGGCATTTCACAAAAAACTCAGTAATTGTATTTTTATTTTCTATAAATCTTTAAGGCCTGATGTTAGAGAATAACCTTTAATATTTTTAAGGTGAATTAACCTATGGTGATACACCATTTAATAACCTTTCCTGGGAGCTTAACCAGATAAAAAAGATATATTTTCAAAAGAAAATGGGTAAATAACAAAGGGGGTATTTGTACAAGCAATATTATTTTGCAATTAAAATTAATGTCCTAGAGCTATATGAATCAACAGGGTGGATCTCAGAAACAGAATAGTGAGTGAATAGTTTACAACAAAGGGAAAGGTTTCTGTAGGTGTCAACATTTCAATTCAAGCCTATGGGGTAGACCTCCATGAAAACACTCAGAGCCTGGGGACAAACAAACATGTGGATACAATTAATTGCTTGCTAACTAGGCTGTGACAGGACATAATGAGTCTGTAGTTTGGAGACTAAGGCGTTTCCAGATTCTGTTTAGGCAGAGAATCAGTCGTGAAAAAGAGCTGCTACTTGACATTTTTCATTTTTTTTATGTGAGCTCCTTGACCTTGTAAAAGATCTCAGTAGAAAGAAGAGTTGGAGGTACTTCCATATGCATAAGGACTGAGGAAGGAAGCTATAGATGAAACTGAGTCAAGTTTAAAGACCATCTAGATCCAGGGAGCCATGGATGCAGAACCTACTAGAGGACCCTAAAGGAGAATCAGGAGGTCTCTGGCTATAGTGTGGCTAGAAGTTCTTGGTGAATCTTCTCTCCATGCTCATACATGCATCTGTACATTTTCTACTGAATTATTCTGTAATGTTTCTAAATTTTGATGATATAAAACTGACTTAGCTGTACCACTAAATTGTAAAAATTTAATGTTGAAAATTAATCCATTTAGAAAGTCAGAAGTAGTTCAACTTGACATTAATTTTTCATTATCTCTATGATCTTAATTTATTCCCCAAATTAATTTGTCTTTTCATATTGTGGCAGTAAAGATACTGGGCTCTTAACTTTAGAAACCATTTAAAATTTAAAACTGGACAAAATGGGCGAAGTTGTCAAAACTTATTCATTTGTAGTCTCGGGAAAATGACCAAAAGAAATAAGTAAATCTTTATCTTGATTTTCCTATAAACTTTCTCCTAATAGCTTCTTAGTCCTTTTTACTAAATCTGCTTCTTCATCAAATCATCAAATATCAATGTTCTGACAGTTTCATGTTTCCCTTTCCCTTTTTCAGATTTGTCAAGCATTCTTCAGAACTCATCCAATTTTAGAGTTTTAAACCTTGTATATCAATGATTACTGAATAGGTATTTTAAACTCTATCTTTTTAGCTCCAGGTCCTGATCTCCAACTGCCACATCTCTACCTAAATTTATAAAGTAGGCTTTCAAATAACATTCAAATAAAGCAGTCATTATCATCAGCTACATACACAATTTCTTTGTCTTCTATGTCATATTCAACTTAGCTGTGTTACGTGTCATGTAGTGATACAAGTTTGAGGCTATCGTGGTATCTTCCATCTCTCGCATGCAGAATTGGTTAGTTAATAACTCCATCACAGCTATCAATACCCATTGCTTCTAAAATCCAGGTACTTATTCTTATCTTGCCTGAATAATTGGTGTTACTTCTATTTTTCTCCCCCTTCCACTATTGCTTGCATTAATTCATCAAAACTGTTTATAAGTTTTAGATGTTTGATGAAACCTTTCATCATTTTTTCTGTACTCTGTATATTAAACCCAAGTCTATATATTTATATATCATGCTTATTTAATTTTTATCTGCTTATTTTGGCACTTATAAGAGATTAAGACATGTGCAGCCATTTCTAGCTATATACATACATATTTATTTTTAATCATTTATTTAAAATTGGACCTACTACAAAATACTTTTATCTATAATTTATTTTAAGCTATTAAATGATTGTTTTTATCGAAATAGAGCAAATCAGGCATATAGATTAGAAAAGAATAAATCTTATTAGAATATACTGAATAAATTAGGCTGCTTTTAGCTGCAAGGGAGAGAAAATACAGCTTAAATTGGACTGAACCATAGGAAATGTATAAGGTGGGGATGAGGGTTGGTCTGCTTTTCTGGTATGTTAGTTTAATCCACAGTCTGGGATAAGTATCTGAGGCAATTTCAGATGTCACATCTCAGCTGTGACCCCTTACAGAACAAAAACTGAAGCTATAAGTTTCTACGACTCTTTCTTAAGAGCAAGAAAGATTTTTGGTAACATCCCTAGCTAATTTCCTGTTATTTCTCTTTGGCCCTTAATGAGCTATCTGCTCATTTTTAAACCTATAATTGTTAAAGGGAAATAGATTATTATGTTTGGATTAGAATATTCATAATCTAATTTATCTCAATGGATAAAGGGGGAGGGAAGGTGGGATGGAACGGGGAGGGTGACATTCCCCAGGATCATTTGAGACTGTCTGAACAAAATTAGATTTCTTTTAGTGAGTAGGAAATATATGCAAGGAAAACAACCAATAGTATTCACTATACCCAAGAATTAATTACGCAGGGAGCCTAACACAGCCAAGACCGTCTCTTACTGGGGTTTTACTCCACCTTTCTTTTTTATCTCGTAAAAAGTACACTGTTAACAGGCTATAGAGGAGGAGTTACATATGTTATATCAGATTTTTCCCTCTTGTATGTTCCTCTAAGTTCAATCCAATATTACCCTCTAATTTTCCCATCATGGAATACTAATCTTTAAGATTTGATCTTCCTTTGAAGTTTCAGAATCATTTGATTTTGAAAGCTACATGGTACATGAAAAAAAAACTTAAATAACATGCTTTGGGTTTTTATGTGCCTTGTAATATTTTATTTCATGATTCACTTTTCCTAGACCCTGAACTCTGTTCTTTTTCATTATTGGTCTAGCAAATGTCTTCCCAATTAAATAATTATTTAGAGTTATCCTATATTAGTGTATATATGGATGGAGTAAAAAATATTATGAATTTTTTAATGAAGAAGACAATCCTGGAATTCTTGTAGTGGTTCTGGTTTCCAAGTTTGTTCATGGGATAGAGTTTTATTTTCTTTCAGAATTAACATACACAAAGATGAAATGGTATAGTTATAAGTTGAGACAAGCTGATATCTTATTTAATTTTTTATACACAACACTAACATTTGCAACTAAAAGATACAGATCTATGGATACAGTATCCATTTTATTTTTATATTATTTTATTCTAGAAAGTGGAGTTAACTCCTCTATCGGCAAATTAGTGGAAAATTCCATTATAAGTAAAATTATGTTTATTACTACAAAGTATGTGATAGTTATAGTTGTTATTTTTAAATTTTTTGAAGATTAATTATAACATTATTTCAGCAGGGAAGAAATTTAGTGCATGATGTAGATCATTTTGCTTTCCTAGAAATTTTATATTTAAATTAACCATATTTCTATGTAATGCAAATTCAGCATTATATTATGTACCCTATAAAATAAATGAAACTTAAATTACTGCATTTTGCAGAATCAGTACTTATAAAATGATATCTAGGGAATTTCATTTCTACACACCAAGCAAAATGTAATATTAGGAATTCTGTGACTTACAAACATTTGATTTTGTTGAGCTAGAGATGAGCAACTTTTCATTAAATTATTAAGTAAGATACTCAGAAATAAAAATAAGAATGTATGTAAAAGTCTCATTGTCTCCTGCTCTGCTACATTTCATTCTCATTTAGCCAATTCTTCTATTTCAACCAAGAAGTACAACACTGGAGTGATGGTAGCAGAATTTAAGATATATCTTACAGATGCTGTGTCCTTAACCAGCTGTCTGGAAGGTGGATGCTTAGTTTAACAATTCCAATTTCAGGACAACTCCCATTCCACTTTAGTAAAGCTATTCTCTCTGAAAAATAGCAATATTGTAATGAGAAAAAAGACTCTATATAATGCTAATAGTAAAGAAGTAGTTTTCTCTAATAACAGATTGAGGAGAATGGAGGGGCAAAATGACTCAGAGGTATCACCAGGGCACAAAAATTATTATGCAGAAGTCACAGTCATTTGGTTGGAGATAACAACTTTTAGTTTTACAGTAGCGTGCCACCTGGACAACAGTTATCCAGGGCCAGATTCAGATTTGCAAGGCAGCTACAAAAATGGAAAACAACTTGGCTATTGAAAAATTCATTGAATGCAAAAGGCATTTAAATAATCAAAAGATATACCAAGAAGATGGTACTTGTGTCCATTAGGGTATAATCAGAAGTTTGTTCATGGAACACTTAATATAGAAAATTATTAACTAGTAAAAGACTAAATGGGGCAAAGGAATACAGTACACAAGGAAAGTATTACTGCTGGGACTGAGGGAGTGTGAATAAAGGGGAGATAAGTGCTCAGGAGATCCTCCTCCAGTCCCTCGATGCTAAATTCTGACCCAGTTGCAGAGGGCAAACAGCAATCACAAGAAACATAGAGACTGCCGTTGACAAGGAAACTTGCCAGAGTTCTGGGCCAAAGCTGCTCTGAAGGAGCAGACTGCTGGGTGGTAGTGAAACTGGGTGGAAAGTATAGCAGTCTGGGACTGAGTCATCAGAATAGCTCACAGATGGTGGAGAAATTCACTGGATAGTTTAGTTGTGTTGGAGCTGATTCACAAGGAGAGTGTCCAGGTAGCTGAGAAATTTGTTGGAGGATCCACTGGAGTTGATCCATGGGAATGATTCACTAAGTGCCACATGCGTTTTCTGGAGAGTGCAAATGGGCTAGATCCAGTTCTAAGGATTGCCCTCCTACAGGCCAAGAAAGTCTCTAGTGCATGTGGGTAGGGTAGAAGTGCTCTGCCAGGACTCCTGAGGTGAGAGCCACTGGTCTCCAGCCTACTGGCTGGCAGCCATGCTGAAGAAGAAACAATACCCAAGACCAGGGGGAGAATTCCTGCCTCTTGCTCTACTCTGCAGTATCACCCCAGCATCTTCTACTTGAAGAGCTCCCATTGCACTGTCTGGCAAAGGAGAAATGTATACAGAGCACAGCACTGGTATCACAAGGAAGGGCAAAGAAGAATGGATTGGAGCTGAGAGGCAAGAAATTTATAAAAACTATTACAGTGCCTATGAAGGAGGCTAACATGTTGTAATTTCTCTTCTACTCGGACTTAGGTTATAAAAATCCTGTTATATTTTAAAAACTATATTTCGGGGGCACCTGGGTGGCCTAGTCAATTAAGTGTCTGCCTTCACCTTAGGTCATGATCCCGGGGTCTTGGGATCAAGCCCTGTGTCTGGCACCCTGCTCAGCAGAAAATCTGTTTTTCCTTCTCTGTTTGACCCTCCCCACTCCTTGCTCTCACTCACTTGCTCTCTTCTCTCTCAAGCGAATACATAAATCTAAAAAAATAAAAATAGTAAAGACTACATTTTGAGTGTTGCTAACTATTCAGTGCATAGCTTATGTGATGCTTTTAATTATTTTAGAGTTTTCCTTCTTCCTGGCCTTTCATTCCTTTTTCCACCTGAGCCAATCTTGTTGTGACTGACACTGAATATGTCTGTTTCTCCAGAAACAACTATCTAGACTAAATTTACTTACACAGAAATATGGTGCAGTAGTGGGGTTACCTATCCTTGGGACAAATTTTGAATAATGGACAGCAGAGAAGCAGGAACTAGAAAATTGATGATTTCTACATGTTTCCCTCCGATAGATTCTTCCTAGGATACTAGCTGGGTCTTTTTAAGGAGAGAATAGAGCTTGGTAATAAATTAGCTTGTTTTCTTTCCATTAGTCTTTGTAACATTTTGTTTTAGGATCTCTCTCATTGCCTTGGCCTCATAACCACATTATACCTCATCTTTCCTTTGAGTTTTTGTTTTCTTTAAAACTTGTTGGGTCTAATATTATCAGTTTCAGGGATAATTCAAGAGAACAGATACTCAAGATAGTATATTGTATTTTTGATCAAAAACCTGTTTGAAAGCAATAAGGGCCTCATTCCCCTTGGTAAATAAGGTGATGATCATCCTTGGCAAGAAATGGCATCGTACTTTTTAAAGATTTTTTTTCTTGTGATGAATTAGTTAGTATAGGAATATATAGACATTAAATTAATCAGATATCAAGCAGTCATAACACTTAATATGGGGAAAAGCAATGATAATTATGAAAATTGACGACTTGATTTACCTATTTTAATGTTATTTTAGGCCTTACAATAACAATGTGATAAATTTAAGGCAGTGAGTTTTTTTTTACTGTACTGTACATGTACACTTCCATATATACCATGTACATGAACATGTATGGAAGTGTATATGGTAAATGGTACCAGGGTATCTGAAAAGCCATGTGATCCTCTAGTTCATGGGGAAGCTAAAGGAAGTTGGATGCTAAATTGAGTTTGGAGCCAAGTTCACCTTATAGATGGCACAAGTCGTTCATAGATTCATCCTATAATTAAGTTCCTGATATATAATTACACATATAGACACACATATACATGCATATGTATAATTAAAGTCTATCAATACATCTATCAACTTGGCAGCATTGTTATTACATATGTTCCCTGAGCCATAGATTAAGAATATAATGGGAAGATCAAAATGAAGACCTAGGCAATACCTAGTACTTTATCCTTAAAGATAGTAAATAGGAAGAGATACTGTGTCTTGAGTGAATGCAGAAGTTAGAGGCACCATCAAAGGCTTCTGAAAGACTCATGGTGGTGGTCTTCATTCAAGTCATCTATCTGGCCTCTTCATGGGAGAGAGTGATAATGAAGAAACCAGTGGACTATCATAAACTTAGCAAGATCATAGCCTTTATTGAAACCATTCTGCTGTTGTGGCATATTTACTTGTGCAGAACAACACAGTCTCTAGCATTTAGTTTGTACCAATTTCTTTCATCATAATTTCATTCAAGTCATTTCATCTTTATATAGTAAGGGGAACAGCGTTTTTACCATATTGTTTCAGGGCTATAATTCTGTTCTTAATTAAAATATTATCTTCTGGAAATTTGACCATGACCACCTTCTGAAACAAAAAATCTTGTCTTCTCCATTGATGGTACATTTGGGTCAATGAGCCTTGAATAGGTACAAAAGGATTATGGAAACTACATGAACAGGGAGCACAAATTCCAGGTCACCCCATATGCTTACATTCTCCTTAAATACACCTCAAATGGCTAATGGTGATCTATGACCTATAACCTACACCCAACTGAGCGGTCCAAATCCCATTTCCTAGAAAATGATGCTTCATGTTAGCATTCACTGGAAATAAGTTGCTGCCATATAATTGCCATATCAGAGTAGTCCCAAAAGAAGAGATGGAAGAAAATTTTTCAATTTTGCAATCAGTACAACTGGCCATCTACTTCCTGTAGAATAAAATTATCCAGAAACTTACATATACTCACTGGTGTACAGAGGTAAATATGGACAGCTGGTCAGTCACCTGGTAAGAACAAATTTGAAATACTGGTGTCAGACTAGGTCTTACAGAGGGATAGATAGTTTTGTGATTACAAATGAAAAATATGTGAATTTTTGTTTCATAAAAGTTCAAGAGACAGCAAATAACACAGAGGAAAAGAAGACACATGCTGCAGAAATTAGGTAGCTTTTCTCATGTCATTTAAGTAATTTTACAGTGGGCCTATGGGCAGGGTGGGCAGAGTGACAAGGATGGGGCTATGCATTATTCTAATAAAATAGAATCCTCAACGATGCATTTAGCTGCTGACATCTGCAAATGCCCAACCTGCCAGGAAAGAAAGATGCTGAGTCCTTGATACTGCATCGGGGATCTTGACTGGCAACTGAAGCCTGGTCAATTACAATAGACTCCATGCACTCTGAAGGGTACATCTATTCATTTTTACCAGAATTAATACATAGTCCAAGAAAAAGGAAAGCTGTCTGACTGTGGTATCTATACAGCATCATCAGCTGAGGGCTTACAGAACACCAGATCCATGAATGGTATCAAGAACAGTTTTGCTTCAGACCAAGAGGTGCTTTTTATATGAAAAAAAAAAAAAAAAAAAAGCTGAAACAATGGTCTTAGGATCACAGATATCACTGACATAAGTGTATGTTCTATCAGTGAGAAAAAACTAGACCGACTAGAGCTGCAGGCATATGTAAGTTGGGGGAAAAGTCTTATGGAGTTATAGTGCTGCCTTGCAAGGAACACAATGTGCACTGAACCATTTGCCAACATATAGTAGCATGTTTCCATAACTAGTTTAAATGGCCATAGAGCCATGGGATTTAAGCAGGATAAGATGTCTGACCATCACACCCACTGAGTCACTTGAAATTTTATTTCTCCTCACTGCAGCTTTAAGTTTTGCCAGAAAAGATAACTAAGTTTTCAAGGGAAAAATGCTTCTTCCAGGAGGGCACATTAATGGTGATGCTGAACTAGAAACTGTAACAAACATCTGCCTATTTGCGGCTCCCCATGCCAGTTGAAGTGTTGGCCAAGTGTGAAGAAAATCTAGAATGTGTGGTGATGTGATGAAGGGAGTGTCAGCAGTGAGTGCTATAGCTTTTATTTTTCTTTAAGTAATATTCTTAAATGTTGTAGGATATTGAGATGAGATCTCCACATAGATTCTACCTAATTTAACTTGTACTTTCAAAGTTGGTAAATATTTTTTCCCCCAATTTGTGTCCCATTTTGCAGTATGGAACCCAAATATAGTAGGAGGGTACAGTTGGATCTGAATACCAGAAAAAAATGGATTATAACAGGCATATCTTGTGCACTGCATTGTATTTTCTGTTACCTGTTTTCTGGGCTCTTGGCCCATCCTCAACCCCAGTAGCTCCCATAGAGACCAACTCTATAGGCCTTCAAGGTTCTATCTTTTAAGGCCAATATCTAGAGTCTTGGCTTCTTCAATTAATTCTGGTCTCATATATAGCATCATTTTTCAGAGTATGGGACCAAGGTATCACAGGAATTGCCTAAGGGACCAGGCAATTTGCCTTAGAAGTTTGAAGTTAATTCCTTGTAGGGCAACTTTTGACCAGTGGGGAAGAGGTAGCAATGGAGTATCAACGGTGTTTTCTTCTCCATGTTCTCTTCTAATAAATTAGTCTAAAGTGTAGAGTTTCTATAGTTACTACAGAGACTACTCCGAGCCATCTCATGTGGCTCAGTGACCAGTCATTGCTTTTCATGCAGTGGCAGCCAGCTTAATAACCTACCACTCTTTATTTGCTTCTCATTCTTCCCTTCCTCATAACACTTTCCCCTCACTCTCTCTGCCCTGGGATTGCACCCACTTAGATATTACTACTCCAGGTTTCTCAGGTTTTCTATAGAACTTGCGTTAAGACACAATAAAGTATACTTGAATGCAAATCTTCTCAACACATAAGAGCATTTGGATTTTTATCATCCCAATTTCTAAATCAAGTCAAGTAATAGTTGAGTCTTGTACTGCCTTAAAACACAATATAAATTATCTTTTTAAATTGTAAAATAAGCTAGCCATATTTAAAATAGTAGTTAATTTATCAGTGAGGTCAGTATTAGCAGATGATCATAAAAATGTTTAATAAAGCCAAAATGGTTTATACCTGTAACTGAATAAACACTGTTTCTTTATAGCAGATATAAACAAATACAGTTTCTTATAACATATTTTCAGCCAAGATGAGAAATTGAGTTTTTGGATTATTACGCATATATTTAAATATTACAAAGAAGTTCTTCTCATTTCTTAAATTATTAACAAACAACTTATCCTCATGATAAACTCATAGAATAAGTACAGGTTTAATTTGAATGTAACTAGACTCTCAATATTCAGTGATATCTTATCCATCAAAAAGTAAGTATGAGGGTGCCTGGGTGGCTCAGTCGGTTAAATGTCTGCCTTAGGTTTAGATCATGACTCTAGGGTTTTAGGGATCCTAGGGATCAAGCCCTGCATCTGGCTCCCTACTCAGTGGGGAGCTTCTTTTCTCTCTCCCTTTGCTGTTCCCCTTGTTTACTTTCTCTTGCTCTATCTTTCTCTCTGACAAATAAATAAATAAAATCTTTTAAAAAATAAATAAGTAAAAAAACAAAGCAAAGCCATGAAGGCTCTGAGTTTACCTTGAATCCAATCTATGCTGACTAAAACATCATTTACTACTGGGGAAAGTATATCTCTTTAAAATACTATAAGTTGACCTGATTGAATAAATCGTATCATCCTGGTTTCATTTATTTAGAAACTTTATTTTATTGATTTATGCCACACACATCCACAACATGGATATGCGCAAATGGATTCCAGGGAGCCTTTAGTATTTGTGCTCTTCAGATAAGTAGCCATTCTAATAATGGCGCACAGCTCTTATAAAGCAATTGTCAATCATTGAGAAAAGTAGTCTTTCATGTAAATATATTTTCCACATTCTACTACCCCAGTCTTGCGTTAGACAAAACGAGTAAGAGTATAATTCTCTGTTCTTGACCTTCATACGTGTTGTGAACTTTTAGAGAGAAAAGTACTCTAAAATATATTTATAATTATCACCATTATTATTATTCACAAATGGTGTGACTGACAGGGCCATTTCCCAAGTTATTTTTTCTTTCAATCACAAATTCTCATTCTTGACCCAGAGGCAAAAATGTTATGCAAAGTGAGGTAGTTAAAAGGGGAAGAGTACATCTTTCTGAATACAATAACTCTCCCACTGTAACATCTAAGGAAGCTACAAAGCTTTCTTTGTTATCAGAGTTACCTCTGAGGGGATTATAAGTTATTGCATTTACTTAAGGAGGCAATAAGCAGTAGGAAGTGTTTCCTGAATTTGTATGAGACATTTTGGACACCTGTGACACGGGTATACTGTTTATATTCAGAAGAGTGGTGTCTCACTACAGCAAAATAATTGGTGTAAAAACTAAACTTTCAAGCAATATTGTTGAATTTAATAATTGTCCAACCTGAATTTTATTTAATAATAAAATCCTTAGATATAAGAGAACCTTGGTGTCTGAGGGTTATTTTTCAGTCTTTTGCTCTTTTATTGGTTATGTCATTTTGCATTTGGTTTCACTTTTTCAATGACAATGAGGTCACTGCTTCCCAATGAAAACCAGTCCTTCTAGAATGTGTCTAGAGAGGGGTTTGCCTACTTATAGCAAAGAGAAATATTTAGGACTCACTAATATAAAAACATGCTGGCATATCATTAATTCAGCCTCACTAGAGGAAGCATTTTAATAATCTGAAATGTAGATTACTTTAAAGAGTTTTTTTTTCATTCTCAGGGCATCCAGCAATTAAAGCTAATGTACAAATATTGCCAAGTAGAAATCCTGCAAAACCTATCTAATGCACAAATAAGGCTCATTTTTAATTACAATTGGTATGCAAAAGATTGCTTCCAATTTAATTGAAAACAGATCATTTCCTTAAATAGAACATTTCCTCCTTCATATCTTATTTACATTATTAATTTTCTTGCCAATTTTATTTAAAATTTTTTTCTTGCCAATTAAAAAAATAAACAGTACAAGGATAAACTTCAGCCCAGTGTTTGTCTGAATCAGCATAAAATCAGTTTAAAGTTATCCATAATGAACGACTTAAGACATTAACTTGTATTTATGGGTTATGAGTCCATTTTCAGGTGCAATTATTGATTACATTTTTTGTATGTGTGCTTTCAACATAAGTTGCATACGTTTGAGTGGTTTATTTTATGGACTACGTAAAACAATGTAATAAAAAACTTCACTAAAATGTGTGTCAAACCATGAAATTCAGGGATGATATACAAGTTTTTCCTTTTAATGTAACTGTATACAAACCCTCAGCAAGACGGAAGCTTCCCTATGCCAAAAAGTTTCTAAGAAATATATGGGAAATCGTTTGGTTTTTCTTTGTAACGTATTATATTTATTTGTGGGCACTATTTTAGCATCTATGTATTATATTTCTCATTAGAAATTATTTTTAAAAAATCAATGCGTTCTTTTATGAAACCTAATCTTGTATTCTGTGTAATTATTTTTTTTTTTAAATTTACAAACAAGTAAAAACATGTATTTGAGGATCCAAGAAGAAATATTCCCTACCCTTGGTTTCAGAATTTCTTTTTTCTTTTTTCAGAATTTCTTTATTTAAACACTTGCATGAACTCTCATTGTACCTGTTTTTATACAATTAGTTTTAATGGGATATTTTAATGTGAATAGTTTTATTAATCAAATGAAAGGCCTTATAGTAATGAATTATGTGTAATTAAACTATCATCTACTCAAATTTTTGAGTTTGGAAAACTACTACAAGTGCCATTGTAAAAATCTTCCATGAACATTCTTTAATGTACACAATAATGTTCTTAGACAATCGTTTTAGAAACAAGATTATTGTTATAATGGGATTTTTTTTAATATATTTTTTTGGGAAATACTACTAACTTAAATGGAAATCTGTAGAGGATACCACTTCTTTGCACAATTTTTCTTAGTTGATTTTTGACAAATTCGTAAGTTATACAAATGTACTTAATATAATTTTCATTTACTTGATTACAAATGATTTTAGAATTTTTGCATCCATTCCATCCCTAGTTATCATTTGTATTGAATCTTTTGTGGCTCCTCTCTCATTTCCTTTATTTAATTTTTTAAGTTTAATTTATGAAACTATATAGATCTGTCTTAAAGATCTGTGTTCTTGATAGTATATCTTACCACATCCTGAAATTAAATAAATAACACTAATTTTCTTTTAGTATGTATATAGATCATTTTATTTTATTACTATTTTTAAAAATATTTTATTTATTTAATCATGAGAGACACAGAGAGAGAGAGGCGGAGGCATAGGCAGAGGGAGTAGCAGGCTCCATGCAGGAACCCCGATGAGGGACTCAGTCCCAGGACTCCAGGATCACGCCTTGAGCTGTAGGCAAACACTTAACCATTGAGCCACCCAGTCATCCTATAGTTCATTTTATTTGTAAACATCTGTTTCATCTGAATTTAGAGAATTTTATAAGAAAATAAATGAAATTCAATGTTGTCTCCAAATGGCCATTTGTTCACATATCAGGCATAGGATGATATATTTACTACCCACTGCCATGAAAACTTAATAAATTTGTTTGAGAGCTCTCTTTGACAATAACTTGTCTGTGTATGTTTGCCACTAATTCACATTATTCAAATTATAGTTGCTCTATCATATACTTTACATTTTTTTTGTAGATAAATTCATCTCATTACTTTTTATATTGATACGTTTTCTGGTCTGTTCTGAAATATTGCTTTTTAGTGGTGTTTAAGGATATTTTAAATGCTAATTCATGTTTCACTGAGATTATTGCTGTGAATAAATTGATTATGTAACCTGAAGACAATTGGCCTCATGCTATCCACAAGCAATTTTAATTCAAACTACCCAAAAGCAGGAACCAAAATAGAATAAACTTCCCTCTCTAGCAATGTGAAATGGATCTAAAATCTTTATTTTGTTTTGGAAATTTTCAGAATCACACCTGGCCTTACAAAATGAGTGATTAAGATTATCATCTGCTTATTTTTCAGTCAAATTAAGTGAATTATTTTGACCTTAGCAAGTTGATTCTGATTTTACATTTTAGACACATGTGTCTACAATCTTTATATCAACATTATTTGTGGTTTTTAAATGCACGTATTTATGAGGTAAAATGAAGTGAGATTTGACAAACACAGAGACTCATGTAATTGCCCTCCTTAAAAAGTAAATATTTCCATATCCTCAGAGTTTCCTAATGATTTTTGCAGTCATCATGGCTCCCAACTGTCAGAGGCCCATTCTTGAATTTCACGGCATGAAAGGATCCAATCTATATCTTCTTTGTGTTCCTATTTTAACTCAATAGTAAGATTATTCCATGACACTCTGTACATCAGTTTGTTTTTTTAATTTTTATTTCAGAATATATTTTTTAAAGATTTATTTTATTTTATTTTTAAAGATTCTATTTATTTATTCATGCGAGACAGAGAGAGAAAGAGGCAGAGACACAAGCAGAGGGAGAAGCAAGCTCTCCACAGGACCCCGATGTGGGACTCCATCCCGGATCCCAGGATCACGCCCTGAGTCAAAGGCAGACATTCAATCACTGAGTCACACAGGTGTCCCAAAAGATTTATTTTACTTGGAGAGAGAGACTAAGTGGGGGGAGGGGCAGAGATCTCCAGCAGGCTCTTGCTGAGTGCTCACCCTGGAACTAGGGCTCCATCCCACAATCTCAAGATCACAACCTGAGCTGAAATCAAGAGTGCTGCACTTAACCAACTGAGCCACCCAGGCACCCCAGAATAGTACTTCATTTTATATATTTTCCAAAATATGTGTATCTATTCTTAAGTTGACAGACATTTCAATTATTTATAGTTTGAGTTATTACCAAACTGCTACAAACTTTTATGTATAATATCTTTGGACATGTTCGTATTATTCTCTTGGGAGAACTATCTAAGAGTGGAATTGTTGGGGCACACCTTGAAGTTTGTTTTTTAAACTGCAAAACTGTTTTCCCTCAGTGACTGTACTCTTATATATTCCTATGGCTTCATACAAGATCTCCTTGCCCTATAGAGTTGCCAACACTTGATGTTGCCTCTTTAAATTTTTGCATTCCAGTGGGGATGTAATTATTGCACACAGTAGTTTTGATTTACATATCTCTGATGCCTAATTATTTTGAACACCTTTTAATGAATATGGTCCAGCCATTCATACATTTTATAGGTCCATTGAAATCTATCACAATTATTTTTATTTGGGGTTGGTCTCCTTGATACGGTTGTTAGTTATATAATCCACACTACATGCACCAACACACACAGACATATATAATTTACATATATATGTAAAATTTTCTTCTGGTCCGTGTGCTCTTCTAATTTTCTTGGTGCTAACATTTTAAAAACAAAATATTTTAAGATATACAGATTAAAATTGTTACTTTGCATTGTTAGCCACTTTTGAGTCTAAGAAACTTGCCTACCCTCAAAGTCATGAAAATCGTCTCCTACGTTTTGTTCCAGAATTTCATATTTGTATCTTTTACATTTTAGCTCAGATCCATTTTAAATTAAACTTCTGTAAGCTTTGAGGCTGTAGCAGGGGTTTATTTTGTTTTCCTCTTTCAGCTATCCAGGGGCTAAGAATGCAAATATTCAAAGAAGAGCATGACTGGCTAAAGGGGCCCTAGTCCTTGACTGCATTTCCCTCGGAGACCATGGGGGATTAGCTGTGCACTAAATCGGGGTGGGGAGGGCAGCTCTCCCCCGCCTGGCCTGCCAGTCTCTGCTTTTGTAATCGCCTATTACTGAGCCTGTCAAATCACACGTAGATTATCAACCGGGAGCTGAACTCCCCAGTGGCTTTTCTAATTCCTAAAATAAATGCCTTTGGCATTTAGGAGATGACTTCACTCTGCACGTCCATACTTTTAATGTCCTAGAGCCCTGCACCATCCCCTTAACGGTGTTCTCTCAACCTCATAGATGCACTTGCTGCGAGGACCCTCTGTGTCTCGCCCTTTGCAGTTCCACTCTCAGCGAGGACCGTGGGGAATAGTCACACCTATTTCCTGGAGCCTACCTTCCCATTTCCTACTCCTCTAGTGCCCGCTCTTAGGGTCTAGTTGCTTTGCCAGCTGTGTACTGGGATACCCACCCCCTCGGTGCAATGGGAATGTTAGGAGCTTGGGTTGTACCTCCTGCGTTCTCCCAGCAGGTGCCTGAAGACTGAAGGCCCAGAGCCGGCCCCAAGAGAAGGCTGCGTTGTGTGTGTTTCTTTTCTAAGGGTTTTGGCTCTGCAGCCTGTGGTTCACTCCCTGATAACCCCAGTTGCGCTTTGCCTTGTGTTATGGTTGTGGAGGCAGGATAGGAAACCTAGGATCAGCAATTCATCCCTGTAGTAACAAAGGTCTCCCTATGCTGTGATGATATTTTTGCACTGAAATTTGCCTTTTATTTTGTCAAAATCATGTAATATGAAGGACAAAGAAAATGGTATTCTATAGCAATGGCCAGCTCCTTGAATTTTGTTATTTCCTAAGAAATACAACAAAATATTAATTATTTATTCTACTTGAGGGATCAATATTTAATATAAAATTAAAAGTATAACCACTAAACTTGAAAACAGTACAATAGAATAATGGTAAAATTGTTCTAGAAAAATCAGACAGGTAAATGCCCTGGCCAAGAAATAAAACAACATGCTGGCTAACATAGTTATAGTTGGTGTTGTATAATGAAAAAAAAAAAAAAAGGAAATAATAAAAAACTAATTAATAAATTTAATTAGTTAATGGAATTAATCTCTAAATACTATCAACAGTTAAAAATTGATAGTTAAATATCAAAAATTGATAGTGAAAACTCAAAATATTTGTAACACAAAGATAAAAGATATTTTGAAGAATTTGTGGTAACATTTTCAGTAAACATGGTTAAGTCAAAATGGCAGTCACAAAATAAGAGAAATCCATTTAATTAATTTAAAAATAACCTATTTTGCGAAAATTTAATAGTCTTTACCTGAAAAATTTCTTAGTAAATTGGCTTTTGAACACTTATTTTCAAATTATATAATTTTCTTTCTTTATATGTGTATTTCTATTTTTTCCTTTTTGCAGAGTTACTTTTGAAAATGTATAATTTCCTATAAATATTGCATCTTTTTTTGTTACTTATTGGCACATGTTAGGTGTGAATCTATCTTACTGATTTTAGTCTTTAGATCTGTGGTTGTGCCAAACTCATTTTTTATATTATGTAATTATTTATATTTTAAATTGTTTTTTGCTTTATTAGCCTCTCCACAGTTTAGCTGTGTTATGGTTTTTAGATTTATTGGTTGATTTCAATTTTTTTCAGTTTATTAATGTGTTAATCTATGTTTTACAATTATTTATTTTCTTTTAAACTGTTCTGCTTAATACTTATTTATCTTGATATATGTTTAGTTAACCAGTGAGATTAAGATGGTTAGTTACATTGCTTTTATAGTCTTTGTTTTGCTAAGAAATTTAAACACTTATATTTATTCTGTCTTAGTAATGCAATGGTATAAAGCTCATTTTATTTGCATCACACTTTATCCATTATTTTGTCTATTTTGAAATTTATTTCTCTAATTTTCATTGTTTTGAAGTAATTTACCATAGCTCTTGATTTTCTCTTTGGAGAAAAGCTTACTTTAAAAGTTTACCTTTATTCTTAAATTTAGGATATTGCATAATCTTTCTTCATCATTATTTGCTACTATTTAACTTCAATGCCATTATATTCTGAAAATTTAGCCTATAAAAGTGCTATTTTTATTTAATAAGATTTTATTTGCTTAATAATATGTGAAAAAAATTAAAATGTTCTAGTGACATAAAGAGATTACCTTCTCTAGCAGAGATGCAGATATTGAAAAATATGTTAACGAAGAGTAACAGAGAGATCTATGTGAATATGCACACACAATATTAAAACTATTGCTGTCTCATTTTCATTTAGCTTCCCAGAACAAAGATTGAAAGAGAATAACGTATTCTGAATACATCAAATTTTTTTTTACAACTAAGTAATTATTATATATGTATCTGTATTGCAGGCTTTAAAAAGTTTATCTTCATAAAACATCACTCTTATTGTACTTGGTTCTTTTTTCAATTGTTTTATGAATACATGGCTGAGGGATGCCTGGGTGGCTCAGCGAGCAGTTGAGCATCTGCCTTCAACTCAGGCCCACATTGGGCCTCCTTTATAGAGCCTGCTTCTCCCTCTGCCTATGTCTCTGCCTCTCTCTCTCTCTCTGTTTCATGAATAAATAAATAAAACAATAAATAAAACAATAAATAAAACAATAAAACAATAAAACAATAAATAAATAAATAAATAAATAAATAAATAAATAAATAAATAAATAAAATTTATATTGCATATATATATAGCCCCTGATCACTTTCGGTCTTCATTTAGCAGAATTTGGACTCTACTTTAAATTTAACAATTTTCTGTAATGTTTAGTTGAATTTGACCACAAGTAAGGTATATATGAATTTGTTTTTAACTGTCTATTTACAGAGTAGATATACTGTCTCTCTGCTCTCCTTTTGTATGGTATTTTTTTTTTTTTGTTAAGATTTTATTTCTTTGAAACAGAGAGCACAAGCTGGGGATGAGAGGCAGAGGGAGAGGGAGAAGCAGACTCCCTGCTGAACAGGAAGCCTAATGAGCAGGATCCTGGACCCTAAGATCATGACCTGAGTTGAAGGCAGACAATTAACCAACTGAGCCACCTAGGCGCCGCTGTATGTTTAAAGTTTGTTTTATCTTTAGGTATTTCCTCTGTATCTCCATTTAAAAAATAAATTTTTTTCTTCATTATCATGATAACAATGATAATGCCTGGTGTTTTACTTCAAGTAGTGCTTACTTTTATTTTTTTCAGATATATCATTAAGCCTATATTTATCATTTTGTCAGTTTTAAAACTGAATTAACAACTGAATTAGATCTCAATTATTTGAAATAGTTTTATTTCAAATCTTCCAGATTTTCTTTCCCCAAGTACTTGCAAATCATAACCATAACCAGGATTTCCACACTGAGATTATCCCTATTGTGTTAGATAGTTTCTTCACATATTTTCTCTCTCTTTTTTTTTTTTTGTTTTACACGTGCTACTGCTTCAAAACTGATTCCACAGCATTTATTTAGAACAAGGCTTTGTCACTGAGGCACTATAAGCATTTGGGGCCACACAGTTCTTTGTTTAGGGGAGTGTCATGGGCGTTATAGGGTTATTTTTCAACCTCCCTATGCTTGTAAAAATCAAAAATTTCTATAGACTTTGCCAAAGGTCTTCTGAAAGTAATAGTACCACAGATTCAGATAATCTTTATTTTAGTTAATTTTAGTTGTCTAGCATTTCTGTGTTTATCATTTCTGTTTTCTAAAATCCATGTTTTAAGTCAGTTCAGGATTATTTTCCAGTGGTAGTTTATTAGATACGCTGCTCTTTGTTGATCTAACTCTGCATTTCTGTTTCACTCATTTGCAGAAGTTAATTTGTCTGGGTGTACAATTTAAGGGGTAAACTTGTGTAATTGTTTACAGCTGTACAATCACAATAGAGCTTTTTTGTCATCTTAGTTTCCTACTTCCATGTTGTACCCAACCCTGGCTCTAGGTACTCTTTGATCTCTTTGATCTGCCTTCAGGCACTATACTAATTGCTTTTTTAGAGCTACATATTTTTGGAATCATAGTCTATCATTTTTGTGCTTAGCTCTTCACTTGGAAAACTATTCTGAAATTCATCCATATTGTTACATGTATTAATGTATTTTCTTTTGTTTCTGAGTATTATCCATTGTATGGCTATGCTAGAATTTATTTATCCATTTACCACTTATGGGTATGTATGCCTGCTTCCAGATTTTGGCTAAGACATGTCCACATCTTTGTGTGGGCAAATGATTTCATTTCTCTTCGGTAAATATCTATGAGGGGGATTGCTGGAAATATGGCAAACATATGTTCACCTTTATAAGATATTACCATACTGCTTTCCAAAGTGGCTGTGTCACTCTGCATTCACATCATTAACCCACAAAATTTCCAGTCAGTTCATATGCTCACCTACAGTTGGTATGTTAGTCTTTAACTGTTCTGGTGGCTCATTGCTGTTTTAATTTGCATTTTTCCTCATGAATATTGATGTCAAACCTATTTCCAATGCTTATTAGCCATATATATGTATGTGTGTATACATATATATAATATATTTTAATTTGGAAATATATGTTCCGATAGTATCTTTTTAAAAATTGAATTATCATTGAGTTATAAGACTACTGAATATATTCTGAATTTAAGCTGTTTGTCAGATAAATGTTTTCAAATATTTTTTAAGTGTACTTGCCATCTCAGTAGTATCTTCCACTGTGTAAAATATTTTCTGTTTGTTTGTTTTGTTTATTTATTTATTTATTTTAGAAAGGGAGGAGGGGCAGAAGGAGAGGAAGAAGCAGACTACCCATTGAGCAGGGAGCTCTATGATGGGCTAGATCCCAGGACTCTGAGATCATGAACTGAGTTGAAGGCAGACTGAGCAACCCAAGCAAACTTTTGATTTAAAATAGTTAAATTTGTTGAATTCCCTTTACCATTTTTTTCTATCGTAATGTGCTTATCTTGCTATCTTTGAAAAATCTTTAACCTCACAAAGATTTTCTCCTGTATTGTTCAAAGTATGATCTTCTTTATCACTTACTGGCCTGGATCGATGATCAAAGCTAGATTGTGTTGTTGGTGTGGGGACTTTATTCTACTTTCTGTAAATCCAATTTTTTTTATCATAAGATATGTCTATAGTACGTCTACTTCATTTGCTCACTCGATGTCATAGTTGTTTATTCCTTTGATACAGAATATTAGTCAAGGATGGAGCCACAGGGCTACAGTCCCATCTGTGGAATCCAGGATTTAGGCTACCTTGAGCCTGGTGTGGATACAATATGAAAGCAGGATTTGAAAAAAAAAAAAGTTTCACTTTCACGTGAGGAAGTATAAGATAGAAACTCCAGACTCAAAAGGTCAGAGCCATGCTTGAGTAGTAACTTCCTGTCTCGATCCAAATGTCAAATGTTAGTTCTCCATTATGGGTGAATAAAGGATGGAGAAAAAGGAAAGTATTCCTCTTAGTTAGTTCTCTGAGGAGGAAGCTTGTGTGCTTTTCCAGCCTCTATTTTATTACATTGCATGAGTAATAGAAGTTGCTTATGAATTTGGCATATATTGTTCAAATTTACTGTGTGCTGTATTTTTTTTGTTTGTTTCTTTTTAAAAAGGTATTAATTTAGATTGCCTGGCTTAGCTTGAGTACCGATGCTCCACTTCTTTTTGGGCCAGACCAATTTATTTATGTTGTTAATGCAACGGTGTCTTCTCTCCAATTTGTTTACTGTCTAAACCAAGTGAAGCCTAGGCTAGTTACACCATGTACAGGGCATGCATGCCCTGCAATTTCTACTGATATTAGTATTAACATGTATGTATATGTATGTGTTTTACATTTAACTTTTTTTTAAGATTTTATTTATTTTTCAATGAGAGACACAGAGAGAGAGGCAGAGACATACGTAGAAAGAGAAGGGGGCTCTAGTCCAGGAGCCCAGGATCACGACCTAAGCCAAAGGCAAAAGCTCAACCACTAAGCCACCCAGGTACCTCTGTACCAATAACTCTTGAGCCATTATATTTTTAGTTCTTCTAGGACTAAGGGTATTAACTTTTACTTTATTATAACAGGAAATGCAGAAAGAAAGGCTAAGGTTTTTTTGTGGTTGTTGTTTTAAGGGTTAGTGCTTTAGTTAAGTGGGAAATCTTTTGGGGAGTGCTGTCGGGTGTGTTTTTGTCGTGTCTGTATTCTCAGGTTATGCTAATATATCCAACCTACTGCTGACAAATGGATTATCACCTTTGAGAGAGAATTCTTAGAGTTTCAGTGTATAACCATAGTAATTGAAATCATTAATAAGTGAATTGAACAATTGACAAGAATGTAATAAAGAGTAGAATATTTGTGGAAATTTATATATGTTGGGAAGTGCAAACAAATGCTGTCAGCAAATCGAATTTAAAGAGGTGGATTTAGAAGTGGGATAAACACTGGGTATGTACACTGTATTGAAATATAAGCACGAAGAATTAGGAGACAGAGAAAGAGATGCTGTCAACTGGATGAAGTGCAAATACAAAAAGTTGTATATGAAACTTGGCACCATATTAGTTATTGAAACCTGATTAAGTATTGTGGAATGCCCTGAAAAGAATTAAAACTATGATATAGTGAATAATATTATTGCATGCAGGTTTATTAGCATTGTTTATGTCAGAAAATTTCAGACAGTTTTCAAATTTTACAGTGTAGAACATTTTAATGCTCATGATTGACAAAGAATCAGCATCTGGAAGCTATAAACAACAGAAAACATATATTTTTGTGGTTATGTTTGCTTTTACAGAAGAAGACATTATGCAACACTTTCACCCCCATTTTACTCTCAATATAAAGTAGCATCTGACCACACTGAAGCTGATCACCTTGTCTTGCTCATGGTTAGAGTAGCTTTAAATCCTTTCCACAAATAAGCTTTAAGCTCTGCACTTTCTGCTGACATTTTCATACATTGCCATCCTACAGCAGATGGCTGAGGATTCTAATCAAGAGATTTTGTACAAATCAACAAAAATCTCTGGCCAGAATCTGTAGTTATTGAGGAAAAAAACCATCCAGAACCATATGTTCCAGTATCCTGCATACTACTCCAATAGGAAGTTTGCACATCATTTAATCATCCTTTTCATACTGTAGTGTAATCCCTCACTGTGTCAGCAGCTCGGTGCTTAATGCAGCTAAAATCAGGAACTTTGCATTAAGAACTGCATAGGTTTTTAAATACAATATCATATCTCTTCCTGCCAACTATGGTTCAATATGTCCATAGTGACATGATATATATATATATATATATATATATATATATATATATATATATGGTTTTCAAGCTTTATCTCTTGCTTGGATTTAAGATAAATGAAACTCAGCAAGTATTATCCTCGAAGCATAAAATACAATATGATACTGGTAATGATCAAATCCATGATTCAGGTCAAATTCTAACGTGAGCTGAACTAAAGACAATTACCTTCTTTCTTGTAATCAAGATTAGGGACTGAACATGTATATTATAAGAATCCAACAGCAGCTTTAAATGAATTTGACTTTGTGAGCAATAGACTTAAATGCAGCTAACACATAAATCTATGATTATAGCTTAATTTGCATGTAATGTTATGTAATTGCTGTAGTGCAATGAGACAGGGTTATTATATCACAAATTGTATGTGATAGTTTATGTCTGCTCAAATAGCTCTAACACTTTTTTTAAAATGACCTTTAATAGAGGTCAATTTCAAACCATTTATATGTTGAGATTTGCATTTGAACCTGTTTTCCTCTTACACATCTTAACAACAAAGCATAAATTAACTACATAGTATTAAAGGTATGCATAAATTTCAATCTATACATAATCTAAATTTATAACCCGATGCCTTCCTAGAAGTTGCATCATGATTTAGTTCTTGTAAAGTAGATTATGCTTTCCCATAAAGACAATTATAAAATTGCAGGAGTTTGCATTCCTTGCGAATTTCTCTATATAAAATTATAAATAAGATCAATAACATGCTCTTAAAGACATAGCATCTATAGCTTTTGTAGGTATCTGAAATAGTGAAATTTGGTATAAGTTCCATGAAATGGACATACATATATTAGAAACTTCACTTATTAGGGTTTCCAATATACTTTAATAATGCATGCATAAAGGAGAAACACTACACTTCTATCATAAATTTAATCCATCAAACTATACAAGATTATACATGTTACAATAAATAAAATGCAATTAATTATGCTTTTGTTCTCCTACAGAAGTCCGCTATAAAATTGTTTTCCCATGTAAAAATAAATGCTGTTCAAGGAACAGTTCCCATCTTCCTCTAAGTAAGTGTTCTACTTGAAAGAAGCTTTGAAATCTTTTGGCTGACCTTAAATTTACTCTAACAGTATTCAATAAATATTTTGTGATTTGTCATAATGGCTTTACTCCCTCCCCTCAAAATATTTACAGGTAAAGGAAAATCTAACATATTTTTTCCAAACCCACATTCTTTATTTAGTTAAACCATAAGTCAGAATAAATATAGGTCTTATGAGTACAACTCTTATTCCCAAAAAACTGATATGTTTCTTTATATATATATTTCCATATATATAAAAAGATTTATATTCTCATAAACAATAAAAACATCAGTAAGTTATTTAGAAACTTTCAAGACATAATCTCTCTCTTCACAAACACACACAAATACAATTAAAAAGATGATATTGCATTTTCCATCAGACACAATTGGGAAAAAATAAAGTCAAGGTAAATTGAGATAGGCGTGATTTAGGCATCAACAAAGATGGAGAGAGAAAGAAATGAGGAGCAATAATCACATTGTGGAATGCCTGGGTGGCTCAGTGATGGAGCGTCTGCCTTTGGCTCAGAGTGTGATCCCGGGGTCCTGGGATCAAGTCCCACATCGGGCTCCCTGCATGGAGCCTGCTTCTCCCTCTATCTATGTCTCTGCCTCTGTCTGTGTGTCTCTCATGAATAAATGAATAAATTAAAAAAATTTAAAAAAATAATCACACATTGCATTATACTCTTAGGAGCTAAAATCCACCATTTTCTCTGCTTTTTTTTTAAAAATATTTTATTTATTTATTCATGAGAGACAGAGGGAGAGAGAGAGAGAGAGAGAGAGAGAGAGAGGCAGAGACAGAGGCAGGCTCCCCACTGAGCAGGGAGGCTGATGCAGGACTCTATTCCAGGACCCAAGGATCACAACCAGAGCTGAAGGCAAAGGCTTAACCACTGAGCTACCCCGGGACCCTTATTTTCTGTTTTTCTTATAGTCACATGATTTGACACAATGTGTGGCATTGACTAAGAGCTTCTAAAATACCTCTGTAATGCCTCATGTTTGTTTAAGCATAGACAAGAATTGGTAGCTATTAAGGAAAACTCTTTCACTTGAAAGACCAAGAGCAAAACAGCAAACAGAAAAAAATAACTGGAAAGAAGCAAAGAAGGACTAACAGGGAGATGAACACTAGGTGTGAAGCAATGGGATTAATAATCTTGTCAGACCTCTGGTCAAGTACACCAACTATAGGGGACAAGAAAATGATGCTGAGAAGAGGAATAGTCAGAGAATGAGATACACTTTGAAATTAAAAGTATTATTTGACCAGGTTTGGAAAATAAACCTGTGCCCCATCTCTCAGAAAATAAAGGAGAAAAAAGAAGAGAAAAAGAAAAAATGGAGACATTATTTATTAAAAATTAGAGGATCAGTCCAGCAAGTCCAATGTCGGAATATAATTGCCAGATGGACAAGAATAGAGAATCCCCAGAGGGGATAAATGTATAAAAATATTTTTTGAATGAGCAGAATTTAAAGACTTAAATTTCTAGATTAAAATATTCCACCAAATAAAGAGCACAGTAGAAGAAAATAAATTTTCAAAAAGGTATGGTGGTATAATATTTTTACAACATTGCAATATGTTGTAATATTTTCAACACTAAGGGAGAAAAGGTGGGTCACATAACTAAAATGTCCATATATCTCTCAAATACATTTCTATATTTAAAAGAAATTAACATTACTAAGGATTACTCTGTGGCCATTGATGTAAACCAGAACTGTCTAAGCACCCAAGGTGTTTGATCACTCTATATATTAAATATCCATAATTAGAAAAGTTTTTTTTTTTGACAGAAAGGCTAGCATACAGAAAAAAATAAGAAAACATCATCAAAATGTTGGGAAAAATTAACTTATAAGTCTATTTCTCTTAACACACATATAAAAGTGAGGATAAAATTTGCAGAATAGGTCCTGATAACATAAAGGTCATAAGTCAATTTATTAAGAGTCACTTTTGTCAAAGTAAAAGGTACACTGCAGTGAGTAGCAAATGAATTTAAAATAGAGAAATAGAGAATGACATCTTTTTTTTTCCCCTAGAGGTTCAGTTATATGACCAAGAGATGAAATTTTGCAGGAATAGAAGCAGGCATTGAGGAAGAAATTTTAGAGTTTGTTTTTATTAAATAAGAAGATAAATATACTTCTTATCCAAAAGGAAGAGAATCAGAACAATAAATGATATTATAGGAGAAATAAGAATAAAGACATAATAGAGGAAAATTCATGAAGGGAAACAAGAATATAATATCTAAAGTACATGGAGAGAAATTAGCATTGGATAGGATATGTAGGATTTCATTTCTTTCACTGCAACAGCAAAAAAGTGAAGCAAGAGTTCTGAAATGAGTAAAAAATTTGAAGGTTAAAATAAAAATTGGCAATACTTGCCTGATGGGTTCACTGGTATAACAAGACATGAATTCCACTGCATATAAGGATGTACTTGGAGAGAAATGATAGGAGTTATCAGCCTGAATAATTTTATTTTAAGGCAGATCTATGATCAACAAATGCTCTCAGGTTTTCCTTTAACATGTACAAGCTTCTTTATTTTGACCTCATTTTTGAGAAACAGTTTTGCTGGTTACTAAGTTCTATACTGTCAATATGTCATCCCACCACCTTGTTGGGTTCCACTGTTTCCAATGAGAATTCATTTGTACATCTTTTTGTGGTTTCCTTCTATACCAGTAATTTTTCTTTTGTTGCCTTCAAGATTTTCTCTTTATCTTTGGCCTTCAACTGTTTGACTATGTGTGTGGGTGTGATTGTCTTTATGTTTATCCAACCTGCACTTTGAGATTCTTTATTTATTTATTTATTTATTTATTTATTTATTTATTTATTTTTTATTTTTTGAGATTCTTGAATGTATAGGTTAATGCTTTTCATGAAATTTAGGATGTATTTTTGCCATTATTTCTTCAAACAGTTTTTTTTTTGTCTCTTTGTCTCTCTTCTCTGCTTCTAGCACTACCATCATATATTAATTGATGTGCTTAATTACCATTAAGCAATTACCATTGCACGTTTCTCTGAGGCTCTGTTTATTTTTCTGTTTCTCACATTGTAGAATCTCTATTGATCTATTTCAAGTTTATTTATTTCTTCTGCAAGTTCAGATCTACTGGTGAGACCTTTTAGTAAATTTTTCATTTTAGTTATTAGACTTTCCAACTCTACAATTTCCATTTGGTTCTCTTTAAAGGTAATTTATACCCCTTTATTGATATTCTCTATTTGATGAGTCTTCATTATACTTCTTTCTAGTTATTGAAATACTACTTGCTTTATCTATTTGAATATATTTATAATAGTTACTTTGTATTCTTTGCTAATTCCAACATCTAGACCCCTGAAAAGTATTCCCTTTCTCTCTCTCTCTCTCACCTCATATGTATGGATCATACTTCCCTGGTGGTTTCTTTTTTTTCATTTCTCAGTTTTGTTTTTTTTTTTTTTTTGCTGTTTGTTTCTTTGTTGAATGACTTAACTGGATTAATTCCGTTGAGTTTATTTCTCCTGCTTTGCGTTTCCTCTGATGTCTGTATTCTGATTTTTTCCCCTTGTTTATATTTTTGAATCTGACTTCCTTGGAGTCACTTCTAGATTAGCATAGTTTAGTAATCAGCCATCAACCAATGGTCAGTAGTTGAGCTTAAGCCCTCTCTACCCATAAGGTCGTCAAAACTTACCATTGGATCTGTGTGTGGTCTGCAAACTGATTTAAGTTGAGGAAATTTACTAGTTGTCACACTTTTAGCTCCATGGACTAATAATAACACAGAAGTATTCTTTCCAGTCACTCTTGAAAGACTTAGACATGTCAATAATTTCCCAGATACTTGAATGACTGTGATTTAGCAGAGCCTCCTTTGACTGTCTCTTTCCCCAATATCCCTTTTACTTGTGGCTGTCTACTTTTAGTGGTAACACAGAGCTGTTAGCTTCCTCGGGTTGTTAGCCACCTGAATGGGAAATGTAAGACTGGGGAGAATGAACAACACAAATTTGTTGCTACTGCCTGCACAATATAAATTATTCACAACAGGGAATTAACAGAGATGGGGACCAGTGTTGATCAGCCACTGCTGAGTCTGTCCTGAATAGCTCTTTCATAACACAGACTTGGAAAGAATGGGCTTCATCAACTCTTGGTTTCGCCAGTACCACCAGAATCGATTCTCTATAATAGGAAACTGGGGGAGCTAGGTGTTG